>NW_027256884.1:83741411-84941411 GCF_029215685.1 Pituophis catenifer annectens
AAGAACAACTTATTACTTACTTAGAGAAGATCACTTCAATTACTAAATATACAGTTAACATTAATGTCCTTATATTGAGGTTCCAATAATAATTGTATGTAGTCAAGATGTTAAGTTCCATTTTCTCATACCACTTAGTGTCCATAAAGTGCAAGATGATAGATTTCTGGCAAGAAAGCAATTTAATGTTTTGATTATTATTCATGATATTCAGAGCTATAAATAGAAAAATTGAAGGGCCTAGAAGAACTCTATATAGAGAATTCACAAAGAGCAGAAATAAGATATTTGCAAAATCATGGTGCATTATATTTTGCAGCTTTTCGGTTTTACTTTTTTTACCATTCCCCAAATGACAAAATCACTTCTATAGCACATGGAATTGTGTACAGAATGGATGTGTGTATATTAGTAATGTACATTGCACTAATATTTTGCCCACAAAATAATATATCAGTAGAGTTCAGTATATGATAGGGATATAAAGCCAGGAGCCAGTTTGGTTTAGTGGTTAAGGCACCGGGCTAGAAAGTAGGAGACCATGATTTCAAGTCCTACCTTAATCATAAAAGCTAGCTTAGTTATTTGGGCCAGTCAGTCTCTCTCAGCTCAGCCCACCCCACAGAATTATTGTTGTGGAGAAAATAGGAGGGAGAAGATGTTTTATATATGTTTGCTGCCTTGAGTTATTTGTAATAATAACGGTGAGATACAAATTAATTAATTATTTAAAGGACACAACACAGGAAAGATATGAATTCAATAGTTTCAATAAATCAGTGCACATCTCAGCTAAAATATAGATAATGAATAACCTAAGAAGCCGCCCTTTCATAAAATTAAGCAACTCTTCAATATCTTAATTCAGCTTTCAAAATACTGTAAGTACTACTGATGTACTGAAATATGAATAATAGCAGTTTCTATGTTATGTATCTATGTATCTATGTTATGTAGAACATAATTTTATTAAGCAAGATATTGGCTCAGAATGATTCAACTCTTTGAACAATCTTTGTAGTTTCACGTATTGCTTTGAAGTATTATTTTGGAATGGTATTTTTTGTTGTTGATTATGACAATTGTTTAATAATTTTTGTTATTTTTAAATCGTTTTTCTAAGCTTAAGATTTCATGTGAGCAATGCAGAATCTATCTTTAGATAATACAAATAAATTAAAGCTCCTAAATTCTGTTTTCTAATCAGTGACATTATTTTTTAAGTGGACATGTTTTTACCATTGTCAATGTTTACTCAATCAAAAACAAAATACTTTGAAATACAATCAGATTGTTTTATTTTCATCATATGCTGAAATCATTTTTTATCATCCTGCATTTACAGCTACACCCTGTGATGGAAAATTCATTCTAGATGGCTTCTCTGGATCTTTCCATTCTATTCATTATCCAGAACCCTATAGCTCAAATCTTGTTTGTCGATGGATAATAAAGTAAGGCGCTTCATAACATTCTAAATCTTAACTGGACACTTTCTGCAATCAAAATTACCTTTTCCCCTTATATTAATACTTTAACTGTTTAATTTATGCAATCTAACCAATATTTATTACGATGCACCTTATAAATCTATGTTTTCCTAATATTGAAATGCCTATCTAATTTTAAGAGATAACAAACCATTCTCTAGTATAATTTTAAACTCCTATCCTGGTAGCTGTTGCCTAAAAGTCCTTCCAGCTAGCTCATGTGAGCCATTTCCTTATTTATTTAATTATTTCATTTTTAAGCTACTTCCAAGTGATTACAGGCAAAAATATAATAAAAAAAATAGAAAAATAGTAACATCAAAGATAATATCTATTATTATATACACAACATGTGATCAAAGAACAAAATACTAACATCAGTGTGGGGTCCCAATCAATGTACCATAGGGTTTGACAACAGGATTGAAGCTATGCAGTTTTTTAATCTATTCATCTACCTGGTCCATATTTATTTATTTATTTATTTATTTTATTTTATTAGTCATATTTCTATGCCGCCCACTCTCCAAGGACTCTTGGCGGCTTACACCAAAGACAGTATACTAAATAGCATATTGCCCCCTAACAATCTGGGTCCTCATTTTACCCACCTCGGAAGGATGGAAGGCTGAGTCAACCTTGAGCCGGTGAGATTTGATCTGCTGATCTGCTGAACTAGCAGTCAGCTGAAGTAGCTGCAGTACTGCACCCTAACCACTGTGCCACCTCGGCTCTTAATATTAATTGATTGCCTAAAGATTTTAATAGAATATCTTTTAACTCCAATGCGTAAGAAAGAAATTATTCCAATTCATCTGGTAAGAAACTGTCCACATGCTTGTGTGGATATTAATGAAATATTAATTGAATATTTTTGTATCGTTTGGTACAAACGATACACAAACGATACATGGGAGGACTGGTATTTTACAGTCCTCCCATGGTGATATAAACAAATATGTCAAATTGCACATAATATTATCATCATCTGCTTCTGGAGGAATAAATAACAAAACAAAACAAAACAAAACAGCATTTCAGCTGAAGCTGAGGGAAAAAAAAATATCCTTGCTATTTATATTAGCATTGCTTTTATTATTTAAACATTTAAACATTATTTAAACATTAAACATTTAAACATTACTGTTTCTTCATTAAATTTTAAATTTCTTTCTGAACCATGTAATATTCTTTTAATATACTGATAAAAATTTGACTTATTTTGTCTAATGACATCTTATGAAACTTAACAAATGTGCTTTACTAAGTTGCATTTTCCAAAGTTTTCTTATGGTTTTTTTGTCAAATATAATTTTAAGATTATTTTCCAATCTGCATAAGTACTATGAAGGAATGAACAGAAAAAATTATAGATCACATAGATCAATGCTCTGTTTCTCTTTTCAGACTGACTCTGACAAGCATGTTGAAATTATTGTGGTCAAACATATATCTTTCATGTCTTTTGGGAACTGTAACTGTTACTAAAATTAAAAGAGTTTGCGATTTCGCATTTTCATGCTTGCCTCCTGAGTATTTAAAATCATTGTGCTTATACAGTATAACAGAAACTATAACGTAGCAGTGTAAATAAGCTCTGTTTGTAATATAATGCAACTGCCATGTTTAATATTTATTATGGTTTGTGATCCATTATTATTATGGTTTGTGATCAATCCTATGGTCCGTGGGGTAGGGGTAAAGTCCTAAAATTATAGAATATTTCTGTTTCTTTGTCCAAATTATCTTAGACAGAGCTAAATAAAGAAAATATGAAGTATGTTTTGCCTTCTATAGAAGATAACCATAGATAGTTCTTTTGAAAATTAGAAATCTATGACCTTAGAAAATTACCCCAAAAATGTTATATAGAGAGCTTTTTACCACACACTGAAATTCATATAAATTTATATCAGATTCAGGTCTTATTGCTACCCCCACTGTTTGGATTTGGAACCATTATTATATTCTGATAAAAGTTTCTATCCCTCCTAAGTAATTGCTGCACTGAATATAATAATCCTTAGCAAACCTACAAAATTACTGGTTAATTGGAGGAAAATAAACTGTCTCCTTGGAGTGTATTTCTAGATGTGACATACTATTCTGGCTGGAAATCCAGAAGCAGTAGTCATATACAACCAAGTTTAGAGAATGGTAATCAATTCACTACCCAAAATAAGCCACACAAAAGTTTGGTCCAAGTATCATAAACAGCAGTATCAAGCAAGAAACTTAGCAAGTATACAAAATAAATATTTATATTTATTTATATTATATAAATAAAATATTTATGATTACATCTGGAAGCTATTCATCTAGTCCTGAATATACCTGCATCAAATACCTGCATCATTCAACTGTCTGGGCTCCTAATGATGACATACTTATTCTCAAATTTAAACCTAGCACAGACATTTGATGTAAACTGAATAGGCTCTGAATCAAATTGTGCACCAATGCCTACTTTCACCAATCATTGCTGTGGAATTTTTCCTTTTCCTTTGAATCTTAACGAAGCAATCTGAAACTGTTTGGTGGTGGTGTGGTAATTGATAGCAATAGCACTTAGACTTATATACCACTTTACAGTGCTTTACAGCCCTCTCTAAGCAGTTTACAGAGTCAGCATATTATCCTCAACAATTTGGATCCTGATGATGATGATGATGATGATGATGATGATGATGATGATGATTCCTCCTCCATTCATTCTAAAAATTTTCCAGGAAGAATCAAAGGACTTGACTGAATAGATAGACAAGAACAGGGAAAGGGTTCTTCCTTCTTAGTTGACATGCTTCCTAACAAGTTCTATTCAGCAGAGCACTCTGACTTTCAGAAGCATTTTCAGATACGGCTGAGTATGTGTGGTGAGATTTTTTTTCAGGAAAGTGATTTTTCCCTACTTTCTGTTGCAGGTACCTAACTAAAAACGACCAGTAGTAACAAAAATTTCACTTCACATTGTCGCAAGTCTGCAATACAGCTATGATTTTCTAATCATTAATATGGCATCTTTCATGATGTTTTTCTTTTAGTATGGAGAAGCACCTATCTATCAAAATTAACTTCACTGCTTTTGAGACAGAAGAGTTTGTGGATATTCTAAGTATTTATGAAGGTATAGGTTCAACAAAGATATTAAGAGGTAAGATGCCTTTTTAATTAAATGTTAAAAATAAATGAACCCTATGATTTGAATAGAAATAGGTATTCTAAGGACTTTGAAGAAGCGGGATAGAAAGAATATTTGGTGTTGGTCAGGTCTGAGAATATCATGAATAGTCAAGAAAACAAATATTGGAAGATCAATCCAGAGTTCTTAATCAAAGTAGAAATGGCTAGGCTTAAGCTATCATATTATGGCAACATTATATGAAAATCTAGTTCTCCTGAAAAGTTTATAATGGAAACCTTGGAAGAAAATAGAGTAGGATCACCAGCATCAAGATCACTGGACTAATTAGAAAAGTGCACCAAAATTTTTCGTCCATGTTATCATTGACTGATGGGACATAATTATTAATCAGATGTTCATTCAGGCTTTGCAATGTGTTTATACTCTTCTAAGATTTTTGTGTACTTACCCATTCAACTGAATGTAGGACAAAATACATTCAGTTTTTATTGCCCTATATGACAAGTGCAAGTATTGAAGCATAAGGGGATTTTTGGGGTGGGGGGGATTTAACATTTTCTTTTTCTTTTTTTACATATTTCAAGATTTTTTTAGAAAAATAATAATTACTGTCAGGCCCAGCACAGAATGACATAGAACAAGTCAACCAAATTTCAATTCTTTATTTGCTTACACCCCGTAGACAAAATCTTGCCAGATGAAACCTATACCACTCTTATCCTAACAGATACACCTAGGAAAATTCTAGAGAGTGACTATCCTAAATCTCTTCCTCTGACTCCAGTCCAGCACTGTGTTGCCCACTTCTGCTCTCTCTGTCCTTAAAAAATGATACTTCACTGTAGTCCATCACACCATCTAAACCTTCATAGACAAAGTCCATCCCACACACTTTCTGAAATATTTTCTTTGCACGGAATGATAGCTATGGAAAACCAGTAGACATAATAAGACCTCAGTCTTTTGTGTGAAGATGGCAGAGTTTACTTATATTTATATAATGATTTGTTTACTTTTAAATTCATTAAATTAGCTGCAATTGACTGTTGTGACTAGAATCCTATTGAAAGTTCAGATACGCTTGATTTAAATTGTTACTAAAAAGCATGAGCATTAATGAAAGGATGTTTATATATTGAAAGAAATATAGTTTTGTATCAACTTTCCACAGAACAAAATCAATTGATTCACTTTTACTTGAATCGGTATAATATTATTCCATTCTGATATTTTTTTTTCCATTATGTTTTTTGTTCTTAGCTCACATCTCAGGTTCTAATCCTGTAACAGTTTATATTTTTTCTGATAAAGCTACTGTAGAATTTGTCACAAGTTTACATGAAAACTTTAATGGTTTTAATGCAATCTACACTGCATTCAATACAAGTGAGCTAACTGGTAAGTATCCTTGTAATTTATATTTCAGCACTACAGCAAAATAGAGCTATGGCTACTGTTTGAAAAATATAATTATAGCATACAGCTTCCTTGGTGTGCAACAGCTAGTCAACTGTGTAATTTAAAATTACAAAGGAACAGATCCTTTTTTATCCCATACAACTACCCATTGAGATCTCTACCATCACTTTCTTATTGCTATCTGGTTTCTGTAATTTTCTTCTTAATCAAATGCTTCAGCTCATTGGTGATAATATCACATGAAAACCAATATGGTAGACTGGAGTCCTGGATCATGTTCCCTTCAATGAGGTAATATATTGGGCAATTAGGCTAGTTATTAATGTGCCTCAGACTCACAGGGTTGCTACTTTAAAAGATGCATCATCTTGACTTCCCGAGAGGAAAGTCAGCTGTAGATGCATGCAGTTTATGTGATGCTTGCTATACTTCATGGCTTAAGCGCTCTGTCTTTTGTTCGCCTGACAAGTCTTTTTCCAGCAGTGTTGGCTGTGAGAAAAGTAAATAAATAAGACAAGCAAATATCACTATGCACAGCTTACAAGGGCAGAGTGCATGGCTAGTTGTTTTATGTGGAACAGCCATTGCTTCAGAAGGATGTCCAACTCATTGTAACAATGGTACTAAATGCTGTCATTCTGTCTGTACCAGTTGTTACATAAATGCCATGGATATGGAAACCTAACAATTCATCATACATATATGTTTTCTATAGTATATCCAAGTAATTTTGTTTTTTTTCAAAATATCATTTAAACTAATTTCAAAGTGGGACTTTTCACAGAGAAAGCACCATAAGTAAAATTATTTTGTGAACAGTATCAAAATATAATAATCAGGATTTTTTTTCTTTTTATGATGCTGTAATTCCTTGATTCTGGGTATAATTAGGATATGCATTATAGAATTTCAGTTTGTTTATTATTTTTACTCCAACTTTGTTTGAAGACAATGAAAAAATCAACTGTACTTTTGAAGATGGATTTTGTTACTGGATTCAACATATAATGGATTACAATGAATGGGAGAGAGCTAAGGGCCCTATCTTTCCTACTACAACTGGTCCAGATATTGATCATACCTTTAACAATATATCAGGTAAGAAATACTGTGTGCAAAAGCAATTATTGTTGTTGGTTTCCATTTTAATGTATTTTGGAGACAATAGAAGTATTTTATATTCTTTCTTCTGCTTAAATTGAACATATCAAAGAATCAGAATCAGAATAGAGCTGAAAGGAACCTTAGAGGTCTTCTAGTCCAGCCCCCTGCTTAAGCAGGAGATCCTATACCATTTCAGTCAAGTGACTGTCCAATCTCTTCTTTAAAACCTCTGGTGATGAAGCACCCACAAAGTCTGAAGGCAAGCTGTTCCTTTAGTTAATTGTCCTCACTGTTTCTCCTCAATTCCAGGTTGCTTTTCTCCTTGATTAGTTTCCATCCATTGTTTCTTGTTCTGCCTTTTGCTGCTTTGGAAAATAAATTAACCCCCTCTTCTTTGTGGCAGCCTCTCAAATACTGAAATACTGCTATTATGTCCTTACTAGTCCTTCTTTTCTCTAGACTAGCCAAACCGAAATCCTCCAACTGTTTTTCATATGTTTTAGCCTCCAGACCTTTAATCATTTTAGTTGGTCTTTGCACTTTTTCCAAAGTCTCAACATCCTTTTTATAATGTGGTGACCAAAACTGGATGCAGTATTCCAGTGTGGTCTTACAAAGGCTTTATAAAGTGGTACTAATACTTTACATGATTTTGATTATATGCTTCTGTTTATACAACCAAGAATTGTTTTAGCTTTTTTGGTTGCTGCTGCACACTGCTGACTCATGTCTAAGTGATCCACTAAGACTCCAAGGTCCCTCTCACAGTTACTGTTTTAGAGCCAGGTTTCACCTAATCTGTACTTGTACCTTTGGATTTTTCTGCCAGGTGTAAAACTTTGCATTTTTCCACATTAAATTTCATTTTGTTGGATAGGGCCCATTGCTCAAGTCTGTCAAGATCTTTTTTGATCTTGAGCTTGTCTTCTGGTGTGTTGGCTATTCTTGCCAGTTTAGTGTCATCTGAAAATTTGATGACTTCTTTTTGTATTCCCACATCTAAGTCATTTATGAAGATATTGCAGAGTACTGGGCCTAAGGCAGAACCTTGTGGTACTCCACTGCTTACCTCCCTCCATGAGGATGTGGTACCATTAAGGACTACTCATTGAATATGGTTTGGCAGCCAGTTACAAATCCATCTGGTGGTGATGCTGTCTATGCCACATTTTTCTAGCTTAGCTAGGTTGTGGTCTACTTTGTTAAATGCCTTGCTGAAGTCTAAATATACTATGTCCACAGCATTTCTCTGGTCTACTAATTTAGTGACTTTATCAAAGAATGAAATAAGATTGGCTTGACATGATCTGTTTTTAACAAACTTGTGCTGGCTACTAGTTATAACTTTATTTGTTCTAGATGTTCACAGATCTATTTTTGGCTTATTTTTTTCAGTATTTTCCCAGATGTTGATGTTAGGCTGATTTGTCTGCAGCTTCCTGGGTTTGTTTGTTTTTTCCTTTTTTGAGGATGGGAACCACATCAACTCTTTTCCAGTCCTCTGGTAGTTCCCCAGTGCTCCAAGATTTTTTAAAGATATGATATAATGGTTCTGAGATAACATCTGCCAGTTCTTTCAGAACTCTAGGATGAAATCCATCAGGTCCCAGTGATTTATATTTATCAAAGTCAGACAGGTGTTCTCTTACCATTTTCTTACTTATTTTAATTTTTATTTCTAGTCTGTCTTTTACAGTTATGTTTTTGGTAGGTTGGGCAATAGTTTCCTTTTGTGTGAAGACTGATGCAAATAATGAGTTAAGCAGTTCTGCTTTCGCTCTACTGCCTGTTACTTCCTTGCTATTTTCACTCTTTAGTGGACTGACTGTTTCCTGGACTTTTTTCTTGTTATTTATATATTGAAAGAAACCTTTTTGTCTTTGATTTTTGTCTTTGACTTTTGTTGCAAGTCTATGTTCATTCTGAGTCTTTGCTTTCCTGACTTCATCTTTGCAGATTCAGGCTATCTTCTGATATTCTGTTTTAGTTATGTGTCCCTCTTTCCCTTTTTTGTTCTTATCCTTTTTGTCTTTCAGTGTATCAGAGATATATTTATGTAACCATGCTTGTTTCTTCTTGGATTTATTGGGCGGGTTTTTTGGTGGTATTGTGTTGGACTGGGCTTTTATGATCATATTTTTCAGTGTTTCCCATGCTTCTTGAGTTGTTTTGGCCTTTAGGATTTTTAATCCATGAGATTTGTTTTAGGCTCTCTCTGAGTTTGTTAAAATCAGATCTTTTAAAATTTAAGACAGTAGTTGTATTATATTTTATGCTTGTATTTGCATTTTATTGAATTCCAGTAGGACATGGTCAAAGTCTTCCATTACTATTGTGGTAGGTTTAGAAAAACACATGTCTCTTACAGAAATTTCAGTACAGAAATTCAGTATAGAAATTCACTAATTATTCAATTACCATATTTTTTGGAGTATAAAACGCACCTTTTTTCCTCAAAAAAGAGGTGAAAATCTACATATACTTCGAATATAGCCCCGCCCAGGCTCTCAAACGGAGATTTCAGAGGCTGAAAAAAGCCTCTGAAAGAAGCTTCAGAAAAAAAAGCTTCTGAAAGAAGCTTCAGGAAAAAACCTCCAAACAGAGCTTCAGAAAAAAAGCCTCTGAAAGAAGCTTCAGGAAAAAAAGCCTCCGAAACAGAGCTTCAGAAAAAAAAAACTTTTTTTCTGAAGCTCTGTCTCGGAGGCTTTGAGAGGCAGAAAAAAAAGTTTTTTCTGAAACAGAGTTTCAGAAGTTTCAGAGGCTGAAAAAAAAGCAAGGCACAGAACTCAAAACCAATGAACCTGTTGCTAAAATTCACCCCTGGGAACAGCTGATTGGGGGTATTCCGGGAGGCCGATCCACTCGCCAATCACCTTTTTTCTTATTTTCCTCCTCAAAAACTCTTATACTCAGCTGCGTCTTCTACTCTGAAAAATACAGTAATAGCTATTTATTTCACTTGATTTAATTTGTATGGCCACCCATCTTTTGCAGAATGGGTATTTTTTTTATTAATCATAGTTTTAATTTAATGATGCTTGATGTATTCCAACTGTAAAATATCCAGACTCTTGTAGGCTACATCCTGATGGCCTCTCATGGTTGGACCATTCAGCATTTCAATTCCATTACTAATTGGGATTTTTCCCCCCTCACTTTATTTCTATTGCAACACATTTTTCTAGACCACATTTTGTTGCATAGGATCCTGAACTAGGCTATAATTCAGGATGAAAAATTGGTTAAATACATAAATACATATTTAGGCTTGGAACCATTTCAGAGTAGAACAACACTGAATTGACAATAATAAAAAATAAAAATAAAAATAAAGTTCTCACCTTTGGTCCTGTTGGCAAAGGCTGATTAAAATTGACATTTATCTATAGTGACTTCTCTAGCAATCCTGGCAAACATGTACTTCATAAAGATATTGCTTAAGTGTATGTGTGTATTTATAAATGCATATACTTTCTCACTTTCTTTCTCTCTTTATTTAATTGCTTTCCTTCCGGTTAACAGTAGGCTTAAAAAATAAGCTGACCGAATATAAAAAGAGGTGGGATAAAAATAAAATCAGCAGCAGCATTACCATCACTGACTCATGTCTAAATTAGAAGGATGCTTTCTTAACTCATAAAGAATCAGAAATCCATACTATATCTCTCATTAAGTGCATATACCCTTATATATTTTTACTTTGATTTTTTTCCCCAGGCTACTATATTTCGACACCAATAATTCGTGTAAGCAGACTATTGAGAGCTGAAATGTTTAGCTTACCCTTAGACCCTATTTCAGATGCATACTGCCTAAATTTCTGGTATAGTAAATATTTTGTTTATATAATAATAAATTATTATGATTTGTAGAAATAGACATTATTTAAAGCTTGGGGAAGAAGAAAATGTTTTTACAAATGAGTACTGAGGATACCCAAAGCCCATAGAAAGATTCTGTGGAAGGGGAAGAAGTATCCCTGCCTAAATAAATGGATGGATTGCTGAACAAGAATATCCTATCTGCACAGTGGTGGGATTCAAAATTTTTTACTACCGGTTCTGTGGGCGTGGCTTGGTGGGCATAGCATGGCTTGGTGGGAATGGCAGGGAAAGGATACTGTAAAATCTCCATTCCCTCCCCACTTCAAAGGAAGGCTACTGCAAAATCCCCATTTCCTCCCAATCAGCTGGGACTCGGGAGGCAGAGAATAAATGGGGGCAGGGCCAATCAGAGGTGATATTTACCGGTTCTCCAAACTACTCAAAATTTCCGCTACCAGTTCTCCAGAACTTGTCAGAACCTGCTGAATACTACCTGTGTATCTGCAGCTTGGTAACTTTTAGAAAACAAGATGTGCAACTTGGTTACTTATAGAAAATGATGTATTTGAAAACCAATCCCTAAATTTATTATGCAAATATTTTTTATATTATGTGAATAAAGACTCATGTAGTGGCTATAGTTCTACATTCTGAAAGGATCTTAAACGTTTGTGAGACAAGATAAACAAAAGTTTGTTTGTTTGTTTGAAGATAGAGTTTACAGAACCCTATTAGTCATTTCTGAGCAAAAATCTTTATAATATCTGAAGCGGAAATAAGAAAAGGTCTGACCAACTAACCAATTAAATAAATAAATGGTGGAAGAGCATGGTTTGGTCAAGGAAAGCAGGATAGACCTAGATATAATAAGGACATTAAGTGTTCTACCATTTGTCCAGACTGGAGTGCAATTTAGAACGAAAATCATGTCTGCCTAGATGAATTCACTCATAAAAGCCATTTTTCCCCAATTCCATCTACTACTGATAGAGCATGTTCTTCTGAAGTTAGACTGATAGTCACTGGGTAGACTTCACTTTAATAAGATATTATATGATTTATGAAATTTGCTTTTCATTTAGGTATCACATGTATGGTATTAAGGTGTACCGTCTAAATATTAAAATTATATATGATGATAACAGTCAAAAGATCATCTTCCACAAAGAAGGAAATTATGGAAATAATTGGAATTATGGACAAATAACATTAAATGAAACATCTAAATTTAAAGTATGTTAATATATTCATGTTCAGTAGAGTTTGTAATTATGATTGTCTTCATTTTGTTATCATTTCTCTTCTTTCAGCATTCATACACAAACATGCATTCACAGTTATAGTGCTGAAATAACAATATCTGATAGCATGCATATATATTACGCTGTATTTTGGGCAATTAAAATTATTATTGGAAAGTTTTTTCCTGCCTTTGGCAGTTGTCTCACTAATTGAGAATTAGATGGAGTAATTAGCAGAGTAATGAAATAAATATACAATTGAAAATAATTTGATGTGCATTCAATAATTTCCTCTGCCTCCTAGGTTTTTGGTGTCATAGAGGGATTTTATATCCCCAACTAATACTTCTACCACTTGATACTTGCCTTGTCAAACTTGGCTTCTAAAGGGTATGTGTGGTTTATAAATTATTGCCCAAATGTGACTGATAAATCATCAGAATCCTCTACAGGAGAATTTTTTTTCTTCATCTTCTGTGTACTGAACAATTGAGTTGGCTCAAATGTTTTCATGTATCTCATCTTCCCAACATTTCTGGTAACAGTGCTGTCAGCAAGAAAAAAATAATTCCAAATAATATCTGAATCTGAATTTTTATTAGATGTGTTTAAGGGAAGTAGAATCCCTTACAAAGCAATTCTAAAATTAGTAACTTATGGCTATTTGCATTAGTATCAGAAAGGCAAATGTTCTGGCCCAATAATTAGAATTTTATAACCATATCAAAATAATTCAACATAATAGGAGTCAGAGTGCAAAGAACCAGTTGCAAACATCCATTTTGGCAAGTTGATAAAATGGCACATACTCAGACTTTCTGCCCATTCTTTCTTTGATCTTTTCTTTTTTAAATTCATATAGAACAGGAATTTTTGATCACCTAGCATCTTTATTTTCTATGAATGCTAAGAAGCCTATTTATAAAAGAATTAAGATATCAACAAAGGATGATATTCTGTTTTACAATATGCCAAACACATTTATTTTAATTAAAATAAAATAAGAAATTGCCTAAACCTGAATTTCATTTAGAAATATAATCTAAAATATCTTAATTCAAACATAAGCTTTCTTGAATTCAGTGAAACATATTACTTGATATAAATTATTGTTGCTTAGTAATAAAAATAAGTTGGTAATGCTCTCATAATATACACCATCAATTTTACTTATATGCATTCATATTTTACAAAGATACCTTAGGTTCCATATATAAAATAATAATGCAATATTAATAGTCCATTCTCTTTATAATCCTTAATTCCAATTTAAGACATGTTTTCATTGTCATTTAACAGGTAGATTCTAAATAAACAGAATCCCAACCTTGTTCTAATAGCTGCAAAAATATAGAATGATTATTTATTTCTTAATAATCTCAATCTTTTTCACATAACTCATCTAGCATGAATATTTAAAGTATACATGACTGGCGAGAGTCCCAAAACCTGTTCTGATGCAGAATATTTAGCAGATTGTGTAAATCATCATAAGAGCGCAAAATGTTTGCATAAGTGAAAAAAACACTGATCAGCAAATATACAAAGATCAAGATCTATGTTCCTGGGCAAACCTACAGATAATGAAACAACGTAGGAGATATTCATATATCAGATATCTACAGATAATGTAGGATGTACATATTCAATCCATCTTCTATTCCCCACATCATTAATCATGCAGGATATTGGATTTTAAAAAAAACTATCAGGCTGAACTAAGTGCCCTTTCTCATAATAGGTGTTAGAAATATAAAGAATTATTCTTTCTTGTTATGCATTTTTATAGGTTTAATATTTCAGATTTTAGTGGTTAGGAAATGAATTCAAAATACTAAAAATGGGTAAGTGCAAAATATTTCCATGTGCCATTTTTAAATGGATTTTTTTCCTAGAAAATAAGTTATACAAAATAAACATCATTGAAAAGGAATAGAATCAATCTACTTCGTAGCATGATTAAGTTGATTATTGAAATAGCAACTGAATAAAAATATGCAGGATCAATCAATGGGCAATAGATATTAATGCCTTGTTTCTGCATTCTCATACATCCTCCAACAGTTCCAAATAGTGTACAGATCACTTCATTTCTTTTTCAACATGAAACATCAAATTATATCAATAGCAAAAGCATTCCAAAACAGCATAATCATCGATAGCATAGTAGAAATAAAAGCTACTTAAAAGTGCTAATATTAATAATATTAATAAAATAATTACTTCTATAAATTATAAACATGTTTTTAAATGCTTGAAAAAATAAAAATATGTTTAACTAAGATACTGGATGAACTTATCATGAAATAGGCGGTAATGCAAATTTGATTAATTAATGCTTCTCTCAATTTTCTTCCTAATGATGTATCTGAATTTATCACTAAACTTAAAATAGAGCAAGCAAATGCTTTTCTCAGTAGTCAAGCCCCCTTTTATAAGCCAATATTTATACCACCTAACTGTTTCTAAAAAGGGATGCCGTGGCTCAGTGGCTAAGACACTGAGCTTGTCAATCAAAAGGTCGGCAGTTCAGCGGTTCGAATCCCTAGTGCCGCATAACAGGATGAGTTCCCGTTACTTGTTCCAGCTTCTGCCAACCTAGCAGTTCGAAAGCACATAAAAAATGCAAGTAGAAAAATAGGGACCACTTTTGGTGGGAAGGTAACAGCATTCCATGCATATTTGACGTTTAGTCATGCCGGCCACATAACCTTGGAGACGTCTTCGGACAGCACTGGCTTTTCAGCTTTGAAACGGACATGAGCACTGCCCCCTAGAGTTTGGAACAACTAGCACATATGTGCAAGGGGAACCTTTACCTTTACCTTTTAACTGTTTCTAAATTCCAAAGAGCACTAATTTATCAAACTTCACTGCAATCCACACACCAGTTTTGGTAAGCCAATATTAAAAGATCCCTATGGGTTGCAACTTTAGCCCTATGAACAAGATGCTATTGAGACTCAGTATGCTATTGAGGCTCATATACTGCTATACTTTTCCCAATTTAAGGAGTCAAGGGCTTGCCTTATAATTTCTCATCTGGTAAAACACCTGGGAAAGACCTGTACAGAATCATACAGATCAGTATGATTCAATCTCTTTACACTGCCTGTAAAATTAGGCAAGCTTTTTTTTATCCATTGATGAACCCACCACCAATTGTAATATTTTATCTTGTTTTGTTTTTTACTTCATTTTGATTTTTAATGTCAGTGGACATAATAAAAATATCCATTCATTATTGTTTTCTCATTCCATAACATTTGTTTATAGGTTGCTTTTGAAGCCTTTAAAAGACCACGTTGGTATGATATTGCCATTGATGATATAGGGCTTTTAAATGGAGCCTGTGCTGAAAGCATTTATCCAGAACCCACTTTGGTCCCTACAATTCCTACAACACCTTTGCTACCAAGTAAGTCATTATTATTTCTTAATTATATTATCAATGTATATTGAAGTCAACATTAAGATTCCTATCAAACTATTTACTAAGACAGTATTACTATTATTCTTCTCATCCTTCCTATTACCTATCTCCTCCCACTTATGACTCTAACTTTGTTGCTTGTATCTTTAGGATTTATTTTGTTTTATTTAGTTTCCTAGTATGATTTGATTGCTTATTTAGTATTCTATGAATATCACTAAGTGTTGTATATTATGATTTTTGATGAATGTATTTTTATGTACACTGAGAGCATATGCACCAAAGACATATGCCAAGTGTCCAATCACACTTGGCCAATAAAGAATTCTGCTCTGCTCTGCTCTGCTCTGCTCTGCTCTGCTCTGCTCTGCTCTGCTCTGCTCTGCTCTGCTCTGCTCTAGTCTAGTCTAGTCTAGTCTAGTCTAGTCTAGTCTAGTCTAATCTAGTCTAGTCTAGTCTAGTCTAGTCTAATGGCTAATTTACCCTCATCACTTACTGCATAACAGACTTCCAGTAAAGGGGAAAAGCAACATTTAGTATTTGTTCTTCATATATTCAAATATTTGTCAATGCACAACATATGTACAATGAGATTGGTTGAGCTCCTTCAGTGCTCCCCTCCAACACAATACAACTCACAGTGAAGAAAGAAAATCCCTAACCCAATAAATCATATTAACAAAACACCTGGTCTTATTGCACCAGTGTGAACAGGTTACACATTGCGCAGGCACTGAAGTCCATCATACTACGTAGTTATGATGTTTTTTCTCATTCAGGAGTCTGACAGCCCACGGATAAAAACTGTTCTTCAGCCTGTTTGTGCAGCTGGCTATACTTCTATATCTCCTCCCCGATTGTAGGAGGGTAAAGAAGTGGTGACCATGGTGAGAGTCGTCCCTGAGAATTTTCCTTACTCTTCTAAGGCAACGAACCCTAGCAATCTCATCTAGTGATATCAGGGGACAGCCCACAATGTTTTGTGCTGTGCTCACCACCCTCTGTAATGTTTTTCTATCCATGACTGTCAGACCAGCATGCCATACATATGCATGCCGAACATATTCCTATGTTATCCTGTTCTGTTTTGTACCCTATGACTATCATTAAGTGTTGTATCTTATGATTCTTGATGAACGTATCTTTTCCTTTATGTACACCGAGAGCATATGCACCAAGACAAATTCCTTGTGTGTCCAATCACACTTGGCCAATAAAAAATTCTATTCTATTCTAATCTGTTTTGAGTCTTTCATATTTGTGACAAGAAAGTGATTCATTTTATTAATCAGTAAGCAAACATGAGTCTTATTAGCATTACAAGTATGGTAACATAAGTATGGTACAAGTACGTAACATAAGTTACCATTTAACATTATTTGAAGTTATAATGAAGCTTGCACTTAGCAACATTCCTGTGGTCACGTGATCAAAATTTGGGCACTTGGCAACTGGCATATACTGTATTTACAATGGTTGCAGTGACCCAGAGTTGCATGATCTCTATTTATGACTTGTTCAGGGGGCTTCCTCAAACCAAAATCAATGGTGAGCAGAGATTTGCTTAATGTCTGCATGAACTGCCTAACAATCATGGTGATTCTAATTTTATGGTGATCTCAATTTATGGCTGTGGCAAAAAGCATTGTAAAATCAGGCACTACTTACTCAATTACTGCACTGCTTAGCAATGAAAGTTCCAATTCCAATTTTGGCCATCAGTCGATGACTATCTGTACTATTTATTACCAGTTGCCATTTATATTAAAGATTATAAAAGTATTCTTGACTCTAAATTTTGAATGATATTTTTGCCCAGGTTTTAATGCTTACCTTCATTTCATATTTTGAATGTATTGCTTTATTCTATCTTTTTGCATTCAGGGTGATATGCAAAATGTTATGCTACTGTCAGTAGTAGTTTGGTGTCAGAACTATTTTTTCATCAATATGTGGCAGCAGCTAGATGTTTTTTATAGGAATTCTTGCAGTTGTAGTTTATGTCCCAGGCCATGAATAGTATTCTTCCATCTAAACAATAATTAAGTTATCCAGAAAACAATTCACAACACAATAGTCCTTATCCCAATTTCATAAAATGTTAAATAAGCCTTGAATCCACTGGCGCTGTTAATATTCAGATACCCAACTAACATACATACTGACAAAAATCCATATATTGCATTATTTTGTAGATGTAGATCACTGATGTAAATATTATGACACACAGCAGATGATTTAAGCAAAGAACTAAAGAGCTTTAATTAAATTCATTCATTTCCAGATTTGACTACTGCAGTACTTAATGTTGAAAGACACATAGCCGATGATGCATAGATCTAATGCTATCAATTTTAGGAGAGGATATTAAACTTATCTAATAAATGCACAGTCAATTGGCAAATAGGAGTAAGGTTAGAAAGCACAAAAGGGCAAAAGTTCAGGCCTGTATGGTCATGAAACTGCTAATTGAAGTTCAGAAGCAGATCAACTTCTTTATATTCTTTGCTAACCCTAATTTATATGCTGCAAAGATTGACTATATCTAGATTTATTATCTTCTTTCTGCAGCTAAACATTTTTCTCATATTAAAATATTAGAAATCTAGTGTATCATTAAACTGAATTACTAACTTCTCATATTTTATAAAGCGATGATATTAAGTCTGTCTCAATAAAAGCAGCCAATAAAAACAATCTGAATTCAATCTAGACTATCTGAATAGATAGTGATGGTAATCTACTAACTGCCAATACTTGCTTACCAAAAACTTAATTAACTTGTGTTAATCTTGTAATATAGGCATCTGAAAAAATTGCCATATTTTTCCGCACATTAATATTAATATTCATCAAAACTATGTCCTTTTTCACTTTCTATTTTAGTTTTATTGACTTTTAATACAGGTTAATAGTATATAAATGAAATGGAAATACTCAGTTCATGGAATATATTTTCATAATTTATTCCTTTTATGTTTGTTGAACTTAAGTCAGTTGTTACAGTTGTTATAGTGCTGGAGTAGAAACCAGGATACTCTAAGCCTCCTTTAGCCGTAAAAACTGGCTCGGTGTCTGGATATAGTAAGATAGATGGATGGATGGATGGATGGATGGATGGATGGATGGATGGATGGATGGATAGATGAATGGATGGATGGATGGGTGTGGGTGTGAATGTGGATGTGGATGTGGATAGAGATGATAGAGATAGAGACAGAGACAGAGATAGAGACAGAGACAGAGACAGACAGATACGAGAAAAAAGAGAAATACTAACAATCACATAAAATATACAAAATAGCTTCATTAGGAAATGTGTTTCTTCACAAAATGGCTGCTGTGGTGATAGTAACAATATTTTCTTGGAAAAAATAAAAGATGAATTTGAGAAAGGTCAA
Organism: Pituophis catenifer annectens; assembly: GCF_029215685.1. Lineage (NCBI taxonomy): Eukaryota > Metazoa > Chordata > Lepidosauria > Squamata > Colubridae > Pituophis > Pituophis catenifer. The sequence continues at coordinate 83,760,466 of NW_027256884.1, forward strand.
ATCTGAAGGAAGTTAATAATGTTTTTTTTAAAAAAATGGTTTATAACTTTGCTTTGCAGAAGCAAAACCAAAAAATAAATCTAAGGGACAGCTTTCTGAACAAGAACTGTCTTTTATAACATAACATGTATGGTCACCCTGGCTAAGGTGGATGCATTCAGTCTCATCTACAGTTTCTAGAAAAATAAACTAATTCCTCAGAAATATTTCTTTGTGCCCCCCCCCCTTTGTACAAAAATATGAGGCTAGAACATGCAGCTTTGCCTTGCAGCATGTCATACTCTTAGTCTCTGTTTTTGCAGTGTGACAATTCCCAAACTACACAGTATCCAAGAGTTCAGAGGCCATTTCTTTCTTATATATATAGCATTTCTGTGTCTGCATGCCTTCTAGTCAGTGTTGATTTCTAGTGCCTCCCTGGACAAGACTCTGCAGTTTCTTGGCAAGAGTTTTCAGAAGTTGCTTGCCATTTTCTGTTTCTTAGAGCTGAGAAAGAGTGACTGGCCCAAGGTAACCCAGTTGGTTTGTGCCTTAGGAAGGACTAGAAATCAGAGTTCCTGGTTTCTAGCCTGATGCCTCACTCAATAGACCAAACTGAATCTCAAATATATAATTACGTTGATACTTTTTGAAGGTAAAAATAATAGTATTATAGAAGAACAAACAAAAAAAGCATGATGATCCTTGCTCTGTTCTTTGTATAGGATCACAAACTAAAACCAAACAAAAATAAAAACTTTTGCAATGTAATCAATATATCTTATAACTGACGATTCTTTGATACACCACGTTTGTTATCTGTAATACAAAATACTGAACAAGGTTGATATTGAACAAGGTTGATTTTGAACTCAACAGGGTTGAGACCCTGTTGTTCCGCCAGGCTGGGCTATCAACATAATAATTTTAAATTGGAGTATTTTAAATTTGTGGGGTTTTAAATTGAGCCAAATTTATTTAATTATTTTAAATTTTTAATTGATGATTTGTCTTTTGTTTTTAAATAGGCTGTACACCGCCCTGAGTCCTTCGGGAGAAGGGCGGTATAGAAATAAAATTATTATTATTATTATTATTATTATTATTATTATTATTATTATTTCTTTGTCACTCTTTATTTTTAATCAGTTTTTTTTTAAAAAAAAGAAAATTGAAATGTTAATAACATACACATTCATCTATCAGCAAATTACCTTGAGACATACAGAAACAACACCTTCTCCAAAAGCACTAAAACTTGAAGTTCTTCCACCCACTTCTGGCTTGTCACATCAGAGTTTGTAAAGCTGAATGCTCTTCAATGTAGAAGTGAATAAGCAATTTATTTATTTATTTATTTATTTATTTATTTATTTATTTATTTATTTATTTAGTCATATTTCTATTCCGCCCAACTCTGGGCGGCTTACAACAGAGAATAAAACAATGCATCAATATCCCATACAAAAGTTTAAAAAAGACATTAAAACATGAAAACGTTAAACGCATACCCTCCAATTTGTGGCCGGGTCTTGCAAGATCACTATAACGAGATCAACGGCCCCCGGCCTGCTGGAAGAGCCAGGTCTTCACTGCTTTCCAGAAGGCCAATAGGGTGGGAGCGGTCCGGACTTCACGAGGTAATTGGTTCCAGACAGCCGGGGCAAACACAGAGAAGGCCCTCCCCCGCGGGCCCGCCAACAACATTGTTTAGCTGATGGGACCCGAAGGAGACCGACTCTGTGGGATCTTACCGGTCGCTGGGAACTATGTGGTAGAAGGCGGTCTTGAAGATAGCCTGGTCCTGAGCCATGTATGGCTTTAAAGGTAATAACCAACACTTTGAATTGTGCCTGGAGACCGATAGGGAGCCAGTGCAGCTTGCGGAGAATTGGTGCAATGTGGGTGTATCTAGGTGCACCCACTATAACTCGCACGGCTGCATTCTGGACCAACTGTAGTCTCCGAACATTTTTCAAGGGTAGCCCCATGTAGAGCGCGTTGCAATAGTCCAACCGTGAGGTGACAAGGGCATGAGTGACTGTGAGAAGAGCCTCCTGATTCAAGTAGGGTCGCAATTGGTGCACCAGATGAACCTGTGCAAAGGTCCCCCTAGCTACAGCTGTCAGATGTTGTTCCAATCTCAGCTGTGAGTCTAGAAGGATACCCAAATTGCTTCTCAATCTTTCTTCATTACATGATGTTGTGCAGCTGAGACAACATTGCCTAATAAAAGAATATAACAGGCTGCACGAAGCACTATTATAACAGAAAATCTTTTCCACCCGGTCTCATCAAATTATCATTAGATTTAATGGCAGCATTATAAGTGTAATGGCAGATCCTGTAAGTACTTCTTTCAGCCCATCTGTATCTCAATTGCTGCTAATATATTTTGTTAGAGCAAGAATAAAAAGATGCCATGCTCAGTGAGCTGTTTAATGTAAAATTATACTTTAAAATTATCTTAAAACATAGTTCATTTTTAAGATAATGATAAGCTATTCTATTTGGTATATAGATAGCAGAAAGTCTAGTAATTTTGCTTGGCTTATTACTGTTGTGACCCTGGTTCATTTTTTCTCTAGAACCGTTCTAACCCTCTTAAGATAACTAACTTTCTTTTGCAGAAACCCAGTTTCTGCTTGTATATTTTAAAAAGATGTGATTTGATGCTTCCATGTTGCTATGAATTCTGAAATGCTAACAATAACCTTTTAGCATTATACATACTAGTTTTTTCCCTAGTTTTTTTTTTTAAAAAAACAATTTTAATTTGTTATTTTTCCGTGAACAGTCAACAGTCATCATGCTTTCTATAAAACTGTTCATTTGTTTAATTTGGATTTCCAATTTTTTTTGGACATGTGGACACTTTTCAAATTCATAAAGCATGTTGTACGCATTAATTACAAAATGCCTTAGCAAAATGTTTAATTAATTACAAAATGTCTACTAAGTTGAAGGGTTATCTGTTCTAAAGCAGCTGCATATCAAAATATATCATAGTACCTTCAAAGAGCAAATACAAGCTTCAAAAGCAAGGAACTGCAATTAGAAAGTCTAATTTTACAGTTTGCAATATTTTATTTGAAACTATGCTACAGTTATAATGGGCATGTGAAAGACATTAAATGAAACTAGAAACCTAGTATATATCCAGCTATACCAGTAAGGTACCTATATTACCAATGCTGTGAAAAAGTTTTAATCATAAGGAAGTGTAAGGAACCATAAGGAAGCAAAGCTTTTCTTTATAGCCATACAAAGAATACAATGATAATTGGTCTCTCATCTAATGCTTTGTTTCTGCATTCTCATACATCCACCATCAGTGTACAGATCAGTTCATTTCTTTTTTGACATGAAACATCAAATGATATCAAAAGCAAAAGCATTCCAAAACAGCATAATCATCAATAGCATAGTAGGAATAAAAACTACTTTAAAATGCTAATATTAGTAATATATTAAATATATTAATATATTAAAGCCCAAGTTTAAATCCAAGTAAGTGTATGGCTAGCTGATGAGAGCTAAATAGCTTGAAATAGATCTATACTAGTCTCCCTTTATTTCTTTATCAGCGATATATATATATATATATATATATATATATATATATATATATGTATGTATGTATGTATGTATGTATATGTATATGTATATGTATATGTATATGTATATGTATATGTATATATGTGTATGTGTATGTATATGTGTATATATATATATATATATATATATATATATATATATATATTACATATGCAGAATATCTTATACCAACAAGCTGATCTGGTGATTCACTACCTCCTCAAACAGAATTCATATATTGTTGAATTTGGAAATATTTAACAGAAAATCAGGAAAGTCCTCATAAACATGAGTGTATACATTTTTAAATACCTATAGTGAAATGATACATAAGGGCTATTACCTATACTAGAAACATTCAAAAGATGAGATAAGAAATATATATGTAGATATGAGGATGCGGATTTGGGTTAAAACATTGCTTCTTAATTTTTAATTCAATAAGCAACCGACCTATGCAGATCTCTGGCCATCCAAAAATCAATGGTTTGCCATCTCTGATATGCTTTGTTTCTTCTAGCTGATTGTGGAGGTCCATATTCCTTGTGGGAACCAAACAATTCATTTACTTCAATGAACTACCCAAACAACTACCCCAATAAAGCATTTTGTAAGTTACATATCTTGTAAATTACATGTCTTCAAACCTTTAGACAAGTGTGAAAATATGACACACTGTATGGCCATGAACAGAATTAATGAAGATCATACTGAGGCTCATTAGAAGCTTTTGACTTCAGCTTCAATAAATTTTTAATAAACCTTTTTTTTTAAAAAAAATAGAGATTATACTTTTTTATTATCTTTTTAAGGGAACACATTTCTTTAAATAGTATGTGCTTTTGCCCTCAAATTCTATTTTCTTCATTTTTAATCATATATATTCTCTTTTAATATTTAATAATTCATTCTTTATCCTAATATATTTAAACATGTTCGGGGATGCCTTTCTTCCATTTCATCTTTTTTTGTTTTGCAGCAATCTTTCTTCTCTTTCTCTTCCTCTCCCTCCCTTCTTTTATCTTTCCTATCTTCTTTCCTCCTCTCCTACTCCTTTTCTACTTCTCCTTCCTTTCTCCCCTCCTCCTTTCTTCCCCGCTATCTAACCTTCTCTCCTACTCTTTTTTCCCTTTCCTTTCTTCTCTCCTCTTCCCTTTCTTTTATTCCTCTCTCTCCTTCTCCCTTACTTTGATCTCCCTACTCCTTCTTCCATCTCTCTCTATTGTTGTATTTATTTTCAATTCAGTGGTTTTTTTTCCTATAGTGTCCAGGAATCCCTAATTCTCTCCATTTATTGCATATATTCCTCTGCTGGTCTATTTTACATTGAACAATATACTCCTTTTTTTAAAAAAAAAATCTTACATATATTTCATTTCACCTTTACTTACATCATTTACTTATATCATTTACTAACTTTTCAATTTTATCTCTTAATTTCAATTTCCTTTGTTTTTTCAATCTTTGGCACATATTTCTTTACTCTCAGCAAGTGTTTCTCTCCAATTCTTAAATCCCCAGACAACAAAATACAAACCTTTCTATCTTTCACATTGCTTCTGCTGATCTGTTTTACATTATAAAAAATATTTCTTTTTTTTAACTTCTTACATATCTTTCATTTCATCTTTGCATACATCATTTACTAACATTTCAATTTTATGTCTTATTTTCAATTAAGTATCCCCTTTTATAATAATCTATATATTTATTCCAATTTGTTTCTTACATACAATTTCTACTACTAATACCATTCCTTTAAATCAACATGTTAATGCTTTAATTCTCTTTCTACTACATTTTTTCCTTCCCCTTTTAACCATTTTCTTTTAAACTCTCCAGAATTCCACTTCTTAATATTTTCCTCCATTTCTCCCATTCTCTTATTTCTTTCTCCTTCTTTTTCTTTTTGTATTTATTGTATCTTCCTTCCTGCATCTTTTCTCTAATTTTTAACTTTATTATCCTTTTAATTCTTCCCCTCACTCTTTTCCCACTTTCTTCTCTTTTCTTGTTCTTTGGGAGATATTCCCCCTTATATATTTTTATTTTCTCACTGTTAATCTCAGTATAATCATCTATATTTTTTCCTTCAATTATTTTCTTTCCAGCATCTCACTTATCTTTTCTCTTTCTTTTTTCTTTTTTTGTATTCTATCCAATCTTCTGCTTCTTTGTTTCCCTTAAACGCTTCTTGCACCTTTTGCAACATCTCCCTTAACTCCTCATACTTGTGCTCCCAATTCTCCATATTTTCAATTTAAGAAGAAATAATTTTTAAATTTATTATTCTTTTGGATTATATATAGTTCCAATTCAAGTCCACTTGATGTCTTTTCTTCTTCTTACTTTTTCTTTCCAAGTAGTGTCCAATTCATATAGTCATTTGAGCCTTTCCAGTTTGAGATTGTATTCTTTCAACTTCTCTTTATAATCTTACTCCAACTGTTTAAACAAACAGTTGGAGTAAGATTGAGAAGCCTTAAAAGGTTCTCATGCTTGAGTGCAATATTTCTTTTCCACCAGCAGATGTCTCTCTCCAATCCCCAGGCAAAAGTATCAATTCTAAATCCACAAAAGTAGTACTTCCTGTTCTTCGATTAATTCCTTTTGTTGTTAAAAAATGCTTTCTCTTAATTTCCTTTTCCTTATATCATTCTTAATTTCTTCCAAGTCCAATTCTAAATCCAGGTGGTTAGTTCTCCTTTTAGGCTTTCATTTTTAAAGTTTCTCTTTATTTTTTTTCCCTTCACTTTGAATTCCCAAATGCCAATTAGCCACTTATTCAGATTGGGATCTCTTTTAAAGTTTTAAAAAATTTCCTTCTTACCTGTGAGTTGGCCAATCACTCACTTGGTAACAATACTCCATTTCATCACCACTCTTGCTCAATTCTTAGTCCAGTTGCCCCAGCTTGTAGCAGCCATTTCAATGGCTGCCGCCCCGCCGCTGGGTCAAAAAGCTGCCTTCGACCTTTCGAGGAACTTGCCTGTTCCTCTTGGTCTTCCGAGGCACCTTTCTCTCTCGCCCGTTCCTACAAGACGGATCCGGTCCAAAGACTCCCCGACAGTGGTTTGTCAGTTTGGGTTTTCACGAAACTCAATGGAGCATCGCTATTTCCCAACCAGTATTGCTGCAATGCTTCTGGTATCTCTAGTTTCCAGTCTTTTTAAAAAATCTGTTCACTTCACTTACTGTTTCTGGTATAGAGCAGGTACACAGCTACAACTATTCCAAAGTAGTGGGCAGAAAAACAACCTGTGTCATCTCTCATGTATCACCTGTCTCCAATCTTGGTCCCTTGATTATCAGATTGCTCACCAAACTTACATCATTCTGCATCCTTTTCCCATCAAGCATCATCAAGTACTACACAGTCTCTCAGTCCTTCTCATTTCTCATTCTCACATATTTCATCCCATACTTTTAGTTTCCACAGTAGCAGAGTTAAAAACTTGGAGTGGGGAAGGAGGCTGAAAATCTGAGAGTAAACATATAGGAAAGGTAGCTAGGAAAGGAGTAAATAAGTCTTTAGTGTGATCCAAATTTGTCTCTTTCTATGAACTTGTTATATATTCTTTTATACTTCTGTGTAATGGAGTATTTGGTTTGTTTGTTTTTCAAGAAGCCTATTGCACACCTAACATTAAAAATATTTTTTAAAAAAATCAGACCATCATTATGAATCAACCTCCCCTGAATTTGCTCAAAACCTGTAGAATGTATTAATTATATATTAATAAAAGTTAATTTATAATTATCAGAATATATTAAAGAAGTCTGATTTGAATAAACACTAGTGAGAAATAATAATAGTAGTAACATAATAATAGTGATAATATCTTCGGCTAGTTGCGGCCATTGTGCCTCTGGTGAACTTGGAATCCCAGAATATGTTTTTTAAGGTGCAAATGCTAAAAAGAATCTCAACTAACTCATTGGTCAACCACCCATCAATGGTTAAATTATTATGGTTATCTTCCTGAAATTCCCTTTTTAAATACTAAGTTCTGTGCCTTACCTATAAGGCCATGTCATATTGAGAATTGTTAACAGAAGTATTAAACTGTTGTAATGCCATTATACTTTGGGGTTGTATTGGAAGTGATTTAACATATTAAAATTTGATCTTAATAAAAAATGATGATGATGGCTAACTATGCAACTTGCTTTTTTATGGAAACTATTGACAAATCAGTATTTTTGGGTTTTTTTCCTTCTTAAATTTTATAATTCTAGGTGTATTTTATTTGAATGCAGAAAAAGGAAAAAATATTCAACTTCATTTCCAGTATTTTAATTTAGAGGATATTAATGATGTTGTAGAAGTCAGAGATGGTAAAGGAGCTGAGTCTTTATTTTTAGGCAAGTATATAAAATATATCAATATGTGTGAAAAATTGTACTGAATTAAAATACTTCTCTAATTATGCTGTACTTTTAAAAAGAGTACACAGTGAAAGATATACAGTATACAGTGTTTTTAATAATTCCAGAAATCTGTAAATCCCATCAGTTGAATGTGACAATATCATTTTCATTCATAAAAATGTTCAATAGCAATAGTATTGCAGATAAAATGTGATATACTTTCATACATAGAATTAAACTTTTATGTTGATTGATATAATTTAATTTAATTTAACAAAATTGGAGTATTGGAGAAATTAAGAAGATTCTGGTGTGAATATTTTCTTTATCGTGTATTATTGCATCAATGTGTCATTTGCCATATGATATGGCAAAGATTACTGGAAGTTGTGATAAATTCTCAGAGAGAACTCTAATAGAAAATCATTTTTTCTGATATATTATACAGCCTGGATCTAGTCCAGATAAATTTTCCATCCCAAACTATAAAGGAAGTGCATATTTTAAGTTACACTACATTCAATATCATCTATGAATAAAGAACATTTAAGGTTTAGCATTTGTCAAAATATTTCAAGACTTAATCAGTATTTTGAAAATTCAGTGTTTTTCCTAGATTAAGCTTCAAAGATCATCCATCTAAATATGGATGAAAAAAGTAGAAGTAGACCTTTTTCTGTCCTATATGTGTTTTATTTTCTATCATTCTGATGTGTAACAAAATTATATTAGTCTTTGGAGTAATGATATACTTTTCCTTGCTATGAAGCGGTATATACTGGAAAATCCCCATTGCCAGATATATTCTCTACAACTCACCAAATGACCGTGCTCTTCATTTCGGACAAATCTGTAACCAGAAAAGGATTTGTAGCCAATTTTACTACAGGTTACCATCTTGGCATGCCAGGTGAGTTTCCCATATATCCCATACCACACAAAAGCATAGGGAACCAAGAACAGAGAGAAAATATATTCAATTCAATTCAATATGTTCAATTCTTATGACTTCTCTTTGATTCATTCTTGTTTTACATTATAAATTATACATCAGCAGTCTAAGTCAGTGATAAATTTTCACCTGCAATATAATCTTGATTACTTATTGATTAATTTGTTGATTTTACTACATTATACCTCCCTAATCAAAGCATATTTGTATAAATTAAAAAGAGAAAGCAGAAAATAATATACCAAACATTTTAAAGAAGCTATGTACAAAATAAACTTATTAAAAACAATGAAAAATATGGAGCCCACTACTATTTCATGGAGTAGTATGATTAGCAACCAGGAAGCAGTAGATTAATAATTTCTTTCTTAGCTTTAGATCCCACTAAATTCCTCCATGAAATAGGCTGTGCAATAGCTGTGGAACAGTTCTTCAATTCTGTGTACTGCATTGTGCAATTGAGATAGTCATGGTTTTTCAGTTTTTCATGATTAAATGAATCATGGCTTAGAGCAATCGAAGAACTCTGTCTATCTTTACTTCATAAATGTGTTTTTCTAATTCCAAAATTTCTTGGAAGTAGCTTTTCAAAGACAAAAGAGCATGAGGGCAGGGTGGAATTCAAACATCTTTCTGGCTACTTTTCTTCATTACAAATTAACTATGAAGTAAGAAGAACAAAGACAGTAAACATTGGGGTTATTGTAAATATTATTGGCCTTTAGCTTGGTCCCTCTAAAAGCTTTCTATATTAATTGCAGTTCATATTTATTCTCAGTGTTCATCTCTTGAAATTACTTGGCTATTGTGTATCAGGAGTAATATATAATATATGTGAAATATTTTACCTTGTACATGAGAAATGAGAAATGTGCTCTGTGTTATAAAAAACATTAAAACTACTGATTTATTAACAAATTTTCATGGACCACAGTCTCTTTGTCTTCTTTATTAACAGCTTCATGCGGACTGAATTATTATCAGTGTGGAAGTGGAGAATGTATACCCCAGGCTCACATTTGTGATCAATTCCAGCACTGTAAAGATAATTCTGATGAAGAAGATTGTGGTAAATATTTATAAATAAATAATAAAAAAAAAATATTTCTAATCCAAAATTCAGGGAAGGTAACTATTTTCAAAGGGAGCCCTTTTAAAGCCCGCTGTACAGTAAAGTAAAATCTCAAATGTACCTTGGGTTCAGTGTGTAAAAGAAGAAAAGGAAGACATGTTCTTTGATGTGAATGAATGGTGAAATTCTGAATAAAAGAATAGGAATGTAAAAGAAAAAAAGAAAAACCCACACATTCTAGCAACCAGGTACTGGGAAGCTGCTATTCTTGGGCAGATTTTTCACCTATCCCTTTTAGAGAGGAGCCTATTCTTTTAGAAAAGAGGCTACCCAACCCAACCATCTCACTAAAAAAAAAAAAAAAAAAAATCTGTACAGAGTTATCTTTCACCTGCTTGTGTGCCTCTCCTTTTCTAATAAAGGAGAATATTTGTAGCTCAGTTGAAATGTGGGGTCCTTGGTGCTCTCTGAGCTTGGTTATTTTCTTGCAAACATTTTGTTATTCAAACTAAGTAACATCATCAGCACCAAGGACTCCTGTCTTGTTCCATGCAGTGAAAATAGAAAGTATTAGTAAGTGAGGACTTCAGCCTGATACTTTGAAACCAAAATATAATTATTTTGTTTTAGGGCCTCTTTTTGCACATAAGAGTAGGGGTGCTTCTTCTAGTGCAGACTTATACATATTCTGCTCAGCATGTCCAAAAAAGCATTCTTAATCTTCTTTTCAAGGAAATTTAGGACCAAATGTAAGCCCAGTAAAAGTGTTTGACAGGAGTATAAAACAGCTGTGACGAGCCACATTTCAACTGTTTCACAACACAGATGCAAGTTACTTTGACAACAATGACAGCTGTTGTCACAGCACCATCTGTGAAGGTAGTTATTTACAATATTAAATGTTCCGTGCACAGCTCTGCTTTACATAAACTAAAAATAATAGACTCTCCACAGCGTTTTATATGCAGATCCAATAATAAAATGATGCTGAGGGCTGGTTTTTAAAAAAGTGATAGCAGTAACAGTTAATCATCTGTAAGAACTGACAATGGTTTGTGTGAATAGATGCTTAAATTTGTAGACCTAGTTCTTTGCCTCATATTGGATATATCTTAAGTCTTAGTATAAAAATCTTAAGACATTTCTTGTCAGGTATCTTATCCTCACTTGTTATTTTGTCTCCCACTGTGTTTGTTGAAGAGGGAAAAAACTTTATTATTGCTTTTCATAACAGATCCTTAATCAAAACACACCAAGCATATGCTGTATAAAAACTGGGAACATTTTGCAAAATTTTCTTAGCAGGTTAATGAATTGCAGTACATGGAGTAAATACAGATCCAATAGGCTTATGGTTGAATAGTAGTGTTTCTAACATTCAGACCCAAGTTAAAGATATAATCCTCATTTAAACATATGGTCATATGTCTAATCATGCAAGCTTTTCTAAGTGTTCCTTATTGGTCCTATTTGTGGATATCTGCAAGTTACTTAATGCAATTTCTGCCTATATCACCATACTTACAGGGGTACCATAAATTATAGGTTAGGAACATCTACAGCAAGGGTGTCAAACTTAGGTCATCACAGCAGTATCACGTGACATATCAGGAATTTTCTCCCCTTGGCTAAACTGGATGTGGGTGTGGCCAGCACATGATACATCCGGCCCGCAGGCTGCGAGTTTGACAGTCCTGATCTAGGGCATTGCTTCTTAACCTCATGCTAACTGAGGAATTGTGGGAATTGAAGTCCATATAACTTAAAGTTGCTGAGGTTGAGAAGCACTAATCTATAGGGCTAAAGACTTCTTCCTATGGATTATCCAAGTCAGGGGTGTCAAACTCAATTTCATTGAGAGCCACTTCAGGGTTGTGTTTGATCTGGGGGGGGGGGGCAAAGTGATCACGGCCATAGCCATCTTGACATCACTTGTGTTGGAGGCTCCTATGATAGCCTGAGCACTCTGCCAGCGAAAACAGGCTTTCAAGGTCTGTTTTCTGTTTCGGCAGCCTCCTGCAACCCACTGCCAGTGAAAACGGAACTTGGGAAGGTCATGTACTGCCCTTGTGAGCTCTGTTTTCAGCCGCAATGGGCCTCCTGCAGCCTTCTGCCAGAAAAAATAAAACTCAGAGGGCCACACATGGCCCTCCCAGGCTCCATTTTCAGCCGCAACAACCTCCTGCAGCTCAGGGAGGCAAGCTGCCTCCCTGAGCTCTGTTTTCACTGGCAGAGGGTTGTAGGAGGGAGTTGTGCCAAAAAGGGAGCCTGGGAGGGCCGCATGTGGCCCTCAGAAAATGTGTTTTCACTGGCAGAGGCACCACGGGGTGTTCCTTTGCTGTTTCCATTGCAGCCCTGTGGGCCAGATCTCAGCATCTACAAGCCAGATCCCGCCTTGAGTTTGGCACCCCTGATCTAAGTGTTTCTAAGTGTACTATATAATGTGTTTATCATCCAAAGGCCCATGGGTCCTCAATTGGTAAATACACTATTTATATGGATCCCAAGTAATTGAAGAACAACTATGGAACAATCAGCACTAAACATATCAATGTGAGCCAGGAAAATGGTGCACTTTTTTAAAAAACAATGTTCATTTCAAAATCTAGTTTTATTACAGCATTTGATTTCGATTTGGATGGGGAAAACAGGAACATGTTCAAATCATACCTTTTCACAACTGCTAAATTTGAACTTGATCATATGCAGTTTGCTATGAATAAAACTAATCTTCCATCTGTGTTATAATATTAAAACTTATTTTTATGACAGTGCGCTTGATCAATGGTTCTCTCAGCTCCAATGGGCTAGTCCAATTCAAAATTGAGACACTATGGTTTACAGCTTGTGCTAATGAGTGGACAGAAGAATTATCAACCAGTATCTGCAATCGGTTAAAACTAGGGTAAGTAAAGTTTTTGATTATATTTATCATATACTTTATATGACAGATATAATATTGGCTTGGAAGTTTGGAAGAAAGAGCAGGTATAAAGCTCTAATGTTCTGCATAATGTATAATGTACCTGGCTTTCCCAGTGGCATTTTCAGCAGCAGAAACTTTCTTCAAGGACTAAGGCATGTCTGCTTAATGTCAATTTGATTACACTTTAGTCAGGAAAAAAATGTTTATATGGAAGACAATTTAGATGTTTAGCAGCACATGCCGAATGTTATTATTATTATTGTAGTAGTATAAGATATATTATGCATTTAGTTATTCTTTTGTTAGCCCTTTAATATTAAATCTATAACTGCCATTCACTGGAAATACAGATTTTATATAATAAGTGAAGGCATATTACATATAATTGAAATTTACTTGCCAAATCCAGAATAGCTTTGAAAACTTAGAAATCTCCCTTCCTTCTACTATTTAAAAGATCTCTTTTAAAAATAACAACAATGACAATAATGCTAGCAATGATATTTTTAAGAACAAACTCATACACCAAAAAAAAAAAAAAATCCCTGTAGAAAATAAGAGAAGGAAAAAGAAGGAAACTAATAGCTTCCAAATACTGGTTTATTAGCCATTAGTATTTTCATAGTTGCTTTATCTAGTTCCCAGTATATCTCATCAATTTTTAATGACTTCTATTAAATTTATTCTGACATTCAGTACAGAATTTAGTCTATATTTTCATTTCCTCAATATGCAAGAGTAAAACATGAAGCTCTCTATGTACTACTATAACATTGTATATTAACATTGAATAATTACAGTGGTAACTGAAGAGCTAAATTGTAACAATTTACCTTCTCTCTCCTATAACTTTCTCCCCTACCACCATACCAGCATTGTTATATTGGAACCCAGCCTGCAGATTATGTTTTTGTTCACTTATAAACACATATAGAGTTTTATTATTATGCAGACTTCTTAATCACATTTAAATGACTACAATATTTCCATGTCTAGATCAAATAGATGGATTCACAAATGCAAGTTCTTAATTTGATATAGGGAGAACAATATCAACAAATAACTAACTCTATTTTGGCCATCAGTTTGGGAAATTTGTAGCCCAAGTCCAAAGTAAATGCCAGGTTTCTCTTTCTAATTCCTTGTAGAAGTAGAAGTATTGGCATATTTTGATTGTTCAGTTTAGCATATTTCTTCATAAGAGTAATCGTTTCCAAATGTGCTATAAAATATGTTTAATAAGTAATTTCTTTATCTTATTAAACCACAAATAATACAGCACAATAATTTCTATATTGTTATTATAATTAAAAGGATATCTTTTAAGCAAAGCTTTTCCTTTTAGAAGTGGGAACGAGTCATCTCCTGTCGTGTTTACTGGGCCAGGTCCATTTGTAGAAATTAAAAAAGTAACTAACAGCAACTTCACACTAACACCAAGGTAAGGTTTTATAAATGACAGTTAAAAATGGCAAAGTAAGTATAAGTAAATCATTGAAAATATGGTAAGTGGGAATTTCTATTTTTTTCCCTTTTCTTTTTTTGCTCCTTAATACTCTTATTATTTATGAATAAAAATTGTCAAAAGGTATAGAGATTTCAATAGAAACTAACAAACATTTACAGAATAAATAACATTTATTTGTTTGTTTGTTTGATTATTATTTATTTATTTATTGAATTTATATTGCTGCCTATTCACCCATGATGACTCAAGGCAGTTTACAGAATATAAGACCACATTTAAAACAATAAAAACTAACAAAAAGAATCAGATAAATTAATATAGTACAATATAACAAACTCACCCCACACCTCCCACCCTGGTGACAGCAGATCACATGAGCCATTTAATGGGCTCCATCCTGTTCTGGGTTCACCAGGCCCACTGGCAGAACCAAGTCTTCAGCGCCTTCCGGAAAAGTATTAGAGTGGGGGAGGGCATTCTAGTCTTTGGAGGAATGAGAGGGAGCCACCACAGAGAGAAGGCCCTTCTTTTGGGTCCCACCATGTGTATCTCCCTTGGGAATGGGACCCGCAATATTCCCTGCCTCCTCACTCTGATGGGCTGGGTAGATGTGACTGGCAAGAGATGGTCCGTCAGATAACCTGGTTCCAAGCCATGAACAGCTTTAAATGTGACAATGAGAACCTTGAATTGCATCCAGAAGCAAATCGGCAACCAATGCAGCTCCTGCAGGAGAGGTGATACATGTGCACACCGGGGTTTGCACAAAACCATGTGGGCCGCTGCATTTTGCACCAAGTGGAGCTTCCGGATGCTCTTCAAGGGCAGTCCCATGTAGAGCTCATTGCAATAGTCAAGACAGGAAGTGACTAGTGCATGAGTGACTGTGAGTAGGGACTGTTGGTCCAGGAAAGGGCATAACTGGTGCACAACCCACAGTTGCACAAGGGCCCTCCTGGCCACGACCACCACCTCCTCTTTGAGCAGGAGTCATGAGTCCAGGAAAACCACTAAATTACAGACAGGATCTGTTTGGGGTAGTGCCACTCCATCCAAGACCAAAGGTGTCAATTCTCGTTGAGCCAACAAACCCCAAACCCAGAGCCACTCGGTCTTGCAAGGATTTAGTTTCAACCCGTTGCTCCCCATCCAGCCCCTAACAGCCTCTAGGCACTGTGAGAGAGAGGACACAGCATCACTTAAATCACCATGGGCCGAGACATACAGCCGAGTATAACCATATTGGTAATACCTCAGTCCATGGTGATGGATGATCTCATCCAGTGGCTTCATATAAATGTTGAATAGGAGCAGAGAGAACCGAGCCCTGCAGAACCCCATAAAGCAGTGGATGAGGGCTGGATCTCTCCCCTCCTATAAAAACTGACTGAGAGCAGCCGCAGAGGAAGGAAGTGAACCAGGATAGCACAAGGCCTCCCACTTCCATCCCCCAAAGCCACCCCAGGAGAATACTGGAGTATTGAAAGCCAGTGAGAGGTCAAGTAGAGCAAGGATGGATGGACTACCCCCATCCCGTTCCCACCAGAGATCATCCAAAAGTGCGACCAATGCCATTTCTGTCCCAAAGCCAGGACTGAATCCTGACTGGTAGAGGTCGAGATAATCCTTTTCATCCAGAAACTTCTGGAGCTGCCGCACAACCACCTTCTCAACAACCTTCCCCAAAAAGGGAAGATTGGAGACAGGTCAGAAATTATCCAACCAGGTGGAGTCCAGCAATGGCTTCTTAAGTAGAAGTATTTAGAACAAACAGTCCCCTCACTAACATCAACTGATATCAGTCAAAATAATGATTTTTTGTAACCACTTAATATTCTGATATTAATAATCAGTTTTGTAATAGAATTTACAACAAGTAACTATGGATATGGCAACAATGTGGAATCCGTTTGCCACTTTCCTTCTTCTGCAAAGGCTTTAGTTTACCCCATATGCAATTATCTATCTAAACACCGACCCTTGCATTTCCTAACAATCATTACCAGAGTAAATCCTGCTTAGATTTTTTAGGTCAGCCAAATCAGTTATGTGTTGCCATGTATCTTAACATATGAAGACTTGCCAGCTTTAAGTTTTTTGTTGAGCAAAACTGGAGAAGACCTCCAAGATCACCTTCAACTCTACTGTTCTATGTTGTACTAATATAGGATTTGGTATACAGTATATAGGAGTATAATTTTTAATTGTTATGTTATTAAAGCAATAGTAGTAGGGCATATTTTTAAAAAATTCAATTCATCAAAGAGCTTTGCATATATATATTTTTCAATTTTTCGTCCAATATAGATTTTGAAAGGAAAAAAATGGGAGAATATTTGAAAAAGAAGATAGCACTTGATTGGAAAAGGCATTTCAATCAAGGACATTTCTTACAAACAATAGAACTGCCAATTCATTTCATTCCCATAGAGAAAAATCATTTTGATAAACTCAAGGGAAAAAAATTGTTACAGATTACCTTTACAGTATGTCCCTATATGCAACTTTATTTTGTTTTTGTTCTTTTAGTCATCCCAGAAATCTAATAGAAACTAAAAATTTAGTTTTATAATCAATATGGTAAAATAAAAGTTTTGATGCTAGGCATGTTTATTGGTATTGAACAGTTAAAAGTGAATTAAAGGTGCCTCAGACTTAAAGATTGGATAGTGAGATGTACTAACTTAATATTTAGTATTAAGTTAGTACATCTCATAAAGAAATAAACAGACTTATATTTTACTTGTAAGAAAAGGAGCACAAGTTAGTGCTAGCCTCATTTGTGCTTGTATTAAACAATACATTATATACATCAATAATACATTTTGCAACAGTGTTTATTTCAATCATTGTATTTACTGTATAAGAATGTTATTTGTTTAAAAACATATATTGCTTATAATCAAATTTAAAAGAACAATAAAACAACAATAGTTAATATAAAACATGTTAAAATGGTTGGATGTAAAAAAAAAAGCTATTGTTTACACAGGAACAGTGAAAACAATAGTTCCTAGGTGCCTAAATAGTATAGCAGTAGGTGACCCTTAAATGTGGAAGATTATTCCAACGTGGAGGTTCCATCCCCAAGAATTGTGAGATCACGATTCATAGTCCTGCAATAGGAGCTCATTGCTTAATCATAGCAATATTGTATCTATAACAGAAGGTCATATAGAACATATCTTGGGATTAAAGCTTTATATGTTAAAAAATAAATGAACTTAATATCTAATTGAGGTTAATATATGGTGTCTTAGTGACACTATGTGACTGACCTTGACTGAACAAGAAGCTAAAAAATGCAGTGCCTGATCAGTACATGGGCGGGAAATTTAATAGGATGCCAGGACCCTAGGCTAGATTAAAAAAAAAAAATCCTTCTCAAGAGAAGAACAGTGGCAAACCATTTTGAATTGCAATCATAAAAATTACATCCATGAAGTCATCTATGCAACACAAGGACTTGATCTGAATTTTTTTTTTATCCATGGAATACAAGGATACAGAGCAGATCTATGAGGTATTAATTGTTAGCAGAGTCTCTGTAGTTCTTTTAAAAATCTTTGTTTAAGCAATTGTATCTCAGGAATGCTGGAGTCAGTCTGACCCAAGGGATCTGTATTTCTTACCATGTCATATTTTTATAATCGTTTTCATGTTTGTTTATCCCAACAAGCTCTAGAACAGTGGTTCTCAACCTTCCTAATGCCGCAACCCTTTAATACAGTTCCTCATGTTGTGGTGACCCCCAACAAGGGGTGGATTCTAAATTTTTTTACTACCGGTTCTGTGGGCGTGCCTTATTTTGTGGGCATGGCTTGGAAGTCATGTGACTGGGTGGGCGTGGCTAGCTGGTCATGAGACCGGATGGCCATGGCTATGTGTATAGGGACTACTCAGAGGGCTGAAAAAAGTCATTTCTGACAGGTCCTCGCACTTTTGACTGGTCCTCACACTTATGACCATCCTCACATTTATGCCCATGCAGCATTCTTAACAACCGTGTCACTCATTTCATAACTGCTTCTCTTCACCATGGTGACAAGATAGGGCAAAAACGTAAAATGTGAGGACAGTCGTAAGTTCGAGAACTGGTCAAAAGTGCGAGGACCAGTCAGAAATAACTTTTTCAGCCCTCTGAGTAGTCCATATGCATAAAAGGATACAGCAATAGAGAGGGATGAAGGAAGGGAAGGGAAATTAGGGTAGGAGGGAGGGTAAGAGAGGGAGGAAGAGAGGAGGAGAAGGAGAAAGGAAGAGGAAGTAGGGAGGAGAAGAAGAGGGTGAGGAAGAGAAAGTAAGAAGGAAAGAAAAGAGAGAGGTGGTAGGTTTGAGGAGAAAGATTGCTGTACAATAAAAAAGATGAAAGGGAAGAAAGCCAACCCCTAACAAATATAAAGATATTAAAATAAAGAATGAATTGTTAAACTTTAAAGAATAAAAGAGAACAAATATGAATAAATAACAATAATTAGAAACACACATACAAACATACAATGTATTTTCTTTGAACAGAGTATTTGGCCGGTTCACAAATTTAAACAGTGTTTAGTCATTTCAATTAAATTTACAATTTCTATATTTCCTTTTTGCCATATTTATTCCTCATCTATTTTTGTAAAAAAACAATATTACCCTTCATCCTCATCTCTAATCTTAATCAAATTCAATTTTTCCCTTCTATTCTATATTATACCCCTTCCCATTGTCTATTTTTATATCTATACTCACATTGGTTAATTATGTAATATTACAGTTGTTTAATATAAATTCAACATTTTAATATAAATCAATTAGTTATATAACTACCTTTTTTGTATATTAATCAATATGAACATGAATATTCCAATTATTTCCATGCAATCCAATTTGTTACAAATCAATTAATTATATTTACCAATAATAATAAACCAAATAATTTCCCCCATATATTCCTCCAAACCACAACTTAACCATTTCTGCTTTCAGAAATATACAATTAATAGTATCTCAATTATTACAATTCCCTAATTAAATAGAGCTTTTTTTCTTTTGTGTTTTAAAATCTTGAACTTTCCTCTTTTTCCCTAAATTTCCCATTGTTTGCACCTACCTTTTTTGGTGAAGAAAAAGAAAAGAATTCTGCCTGCCTAATTTTCCAATGTTGCAGCAACAGCAAAGCAGTTTCAGTTTCGTTTTTCAGCATAGCTAGGGGAAAAAAAATCTGCTCAAGCAAGCAGCAGAGCCCTGAGCAAAACAGCTGAGAGCAAATCAGCTGAGAGTCAGGAGCCGATCTAATCAAGGGCTAATTAGCCTATGCTGAAGCTCCACGGGCCAATAAAATTACAAAAAAACACCGAACCATTTGTTAAATTGCTGGCTCACCCACCCCTCGCCCACCACTATTTATTGGCAATAAATAGTGGTGCGGAGGGGCACGGCAAGCCAGCAATTTAACAAATGGTTCAGCTGTACCACTGGCTATAGGGCGGCCCTTTGAAGTCCCGCGGCAAGAATTTGAACAGTTTTTTTTTCCTCTAGCCATCAGCTGGGACTCCGGAGGCAGCAATAGATTGGGAGTGGGCAGGATAAGCGAACGGCCGGCGATCCAACAGAGCAGAGAGTGAGGGTGAGTGAAGGCATGGGGGGGAGCAAGAGAGGGTTTGGTGACCCCTGTAAAATGGCCGTTTGACCCCCAAAGGGGTCGCGACCCCCAGGTTGAGAACCGCTGCTCTAGAACATAGCATATATTGCAACTGAATTGAAGTCCACATATCTTAAAGTTGCTGTGGTTGAGAAACCCTGATCTAAAGGGTGAAAGATTTCCTCCTCTGGATTACCTAAATCATGGGTGTCCAGTCTTGGCAACTTTAAGACTTTCATGTCGGCTGGGAATTCTGGGAGTTCACAAGTCTTAAGGTTGCCAAGGTTGGACACCCCTGATTTAAATGCTTCTGATTGATTTCTCTACTATGAGATGGCATCTATGGTGAGGCAAAGTGCAATGCCTCTCATGACATCATAGCACAAATCATGAGATTTACATTCATTTGTCAGTTGTCGTAATCTCATTATGCAGTTGTGCATATGTCAGCATTTTGACATAGTTGTTTGCTACTGATAACCATGTTCTAACTCCAGTTAGTATAGGTGAAGTTAGCTCAAAGCTCTGCTAGTCCTCCCTCTTTTTCTTTCTCTCTTGGACTTTAATCTTCTTGACTGATGAAATATTCTATATTTGAAAGCTTGCAGTGATTGTAAAAGGTCAGTTGATTCACTCGGGCCTACTGTGTCTTTTAATTTTTACCTCTCTTTACACCCAACATTGTGTTTCCTTTGGTCAGTTTCTGAACTTTTATGGAGAATATTATATATGTAAAAGTAGTATTGTTTTCCATCAAGCTGTTTAAAAAATGGGTCATAGCAACAAGCATATAAAATGATAGATAATTATCAGCCAGATAATTCTAAAATTTATCCTTTTCTAGGATTAATTACTATGGATAACTATATTGGAAATAATTGACTTTTTAAAAACATAGTCATTCATCAGCCTAGAGAAGTCAAATGATATTTTAGAGTATTTACAGAGCTTTACAATTTCCGTTGATAAATGCAATATTGTCTTTGATTTAAAAAAAATATACATTGTCTATGTCTTGGACTTTATTACCTGATTTGTACTCTCTTTCTAGAGTAAAGTGTTTGAATAATTTGGTGGTTCATTTGCAATGCAGCGGTAAAGGTAAGTTTACGAAAAATCAAAAATTCAACATAAAAGGGTAATTGTTTATGTTTTTCCCCAATACATTACATTTTCTATTTACATTGTTGGCTTCTTTCATGCTCAAAAAAATATTTTTCATGTCATTTTTAGGATCCTTCAGAATTCATTCATGTATTTATGTTTTTAAGAGTATAATATTTTTTCACTATTTTGTTCCATCACTTTATGTATTTCTAAATGTATTAACATGATAAAAAAAATACAGGTAGCATTTAGCATCAGGAGGGGAGGGGAGAAGAAGAACGAAACAGATTTTGTTGTATTTTTTGCTGTTGCTGTTATAATAGTTGGCCATTTCTCAATTAGACAAAAAGTATACTAATTTTTCACCTAACCGTGATAATTTTCACTTTTCTAATACTTCTAATACCTTGAATTTCTATAGCAATTCCTTTTCCATTAGTGAATAGGAATTGCAATAACAACAGAAACAATTTATAACAAAAATATTATTTACCCAGTAATAGTTTTCACAAAAAGTAATACACAGTAAATATATCATCTTAAAATATTTCCAAAAATTAGATGATAATGTTGAGTTATGAGAAGCCTTCAACATTAAGGATTAACTGTCATAAATATTTAATAAAAATGTTACTTTGAGCATTATATCTATCCAGATCAGTGGTGGGTTGCTCCCGGTTCAACCCAGTTCGGCTGTGCCGGTAGTGGTGATGATATGATGTCACCAAACCGATTCTCTGTGACTGGGAGCTGGGCCCACCTGCCCCCGCTTTATTCCTACCTTTATTTCTTTGTTTTTAGCCCGCCTGATAGATTGGATTGCCCACCTCAGCTGGGCAGAAACCTAACGCACTTGAGTGGAGTGCAAGTTTGGTGTGCGTGCGAGCGAAGTGAGCATGCAGCGATTGTGCACAAAGTGTGTGCACTAAAAGAACCGGTGGTAACACGGGTTGAAACCCACCACTGATTCAGATATGTGTGTACACATATCTGGATCAGTGCTTAAATATGTTTAAGATCTCCGTATATTTCTATATTGATCTAAGAAAAAGTTTTGTATAGTCCTCAATTTATGACAACCGAGCTCAAAATTTATATTGTTAAGTGAGACATTTGTTAAGTGAATTTTGCCCCATTTTTCAACCTTTTTTCCCACAGTTGTTAAGTGATTCACTGCAGTTGTTTAGAAAATGCTTTTAAAAGAAAACAAAAGGCTCTGACGATCAGGCAACTCATCTGGGATCGTCAGAGCCTTTTAAAAGCATTTTTTACAACGTCTTTGGCTGAAGAGGTTGTAGAAAAAATGCTTTTAAAAGTAAAAAAAAAGAGTTGGCCATGCCCACCCAGTCACATTACCTCCCACCACCACCAAGCCACCCCAACAGAACCGGTAGTAATAAATTTTACATTTCACCACTGATCCATCCAATATTTATCTGGCTAGCATCCTTGCAGCAAACAGCAAACAGCCTGCCTCCTCCATGTATGCTGCCTCCACCAGGGAACTCTGGAGTCTTCGACTCTGAGCAGCTGATCGGCGGTTGGATCGGCTTCCCGGAATACTGCCAAGCAGATGTTCCAGGCAGCAGGGATCGCTGCCACCATTCGCTGCTGCTACCTGTCACCCATATTCACATTTTCACCCACTTTTGGGAGGAAAAAATGTGTGTCTTATGGAGCAAAAAATTCTGTATTTCTCAGAATGCATACTTTTCACTTTTTATTTTCCTTACCCATAGCTTGTGGGAAAAGGATGATTACCCAGAAATCTCAACCAAAAATTGTTGGTGGTTCTGATGCTCAAGAAGGTGCTTGGCCTTGGATAGTCTCACTGTATTTCAATTACAATCCCTCCTGTGGAGCTTCTCTTATCAACAATGAATGGATACTCTCAGCTGCACATTGTGTCTATGGGTAACTTTATTTCCAGAATTCAACAGTTCTTACATTCTATATCTTCATGTATTCTTCTTTTTTTAAAAAAATGTGGATGTCATTATTTACCTGACTTTCATGGAGAGGTAAAAGATAAAGTAGAGACAAGGTACATATAGCCCTTGGCTTTCTAATAATATAAATACAGCATCATATCTCATATTACAGTAAAGAGAAGATCAGCGACAGGGATGCACAAGAATTTAAACTTCTTATATCAATCAATTCCGCATAGAGTTCACTTGAATACTTACTATAATTATTAATAAATGTAATAAATATTTTCCCAAAATATACAAAAATGAATAAAAAACACCGTTCATAAAAAAGTTTTTACCTTAAAAAAGTGCTTAAGAAAAGCACCAGTACTATGAGTGATACTCATTCAATAAAATCCATTACTAGGCTGCAAAAATATGAAGCACTATGAAAAAGACAGGAAAGAATTGGAATATTATATATCTCTTTTCTGTCATCTGATAGTACTGGTTTTTGCAAACTAGATGAGGTACCACTACATGAAATGGAACATTTGCACCAGTCCTTTCCTTAAATAATCTAGCTCACATTTCAAATTGAGCCAATGGCCCTATTTGCTTGAATCTAATTATCAGGTCTTGGATTCTGATAAAAACAATCGTATAATCTTATATTAATTATATTTTCATCCTGCCTTTATTGCTTTATAGGAAGGGGTGAAATGCTCTGAGGTCTGCTACCGGTTCACTTTGCTACTGGTTTGGTGCGAGTGTATATGCGGGTTCGTGCCAAATGCGCGCTTTGCACACATGTGCACCGCAGGCATTACCGCGCAGTGTTGAAAAAGGAAGCTTAAGTAGAACAGTGAGAGGGGGGGAACAGCTGTGCCGCGTGTTTTAGATTTGCTAGAAAGCAGGATAAATCGTGCGGCACAGCTGATCATTGGAAATACCGATTCGCCCAAACCGGTAACATTTTTTTACTACCAGTTTGCCCAAACCAGTAGCTTTTATTACTACCTGTTCAGGCGAACTGGTCCGAACTGGTAGCATTTCACCCTTGTTTATAGGTAACTCAAAGTGGTGAACACATACCTAATACTCCTTCTTCTTACTTCTATTTTCCTCACAGTAACAACCCTATGTGATTATCTTATATCAATTCTGGTACATGCAAATGTGTTGGACTGATAGAATATTTAAAATTTATAAGAACAAGATATCTAAATTAGAACAGTTTCAAGGAACTTATTTATCTTCATATATCTAATATTTGTCATAGGAGACAATGAACTATGGCAAATACCTGAGAGGAATATAATGAACACTCTTATTCCAGAAGAAGAAGCAGTTTCTTGTAAATATTTGGTTTATAGAAAGGCAAACAGGACAGAATTTATTAACTGGTTCTGAATAAAAAAAAGAGGCCCACCTCTGAATATTAAAATATGTATACCCATATTTTAAGGAATGCTATAAGAGCTATAAGAACTATTACTCCTAATGCTTTTAAAACATTAATTGGGAGTTAGTTGGAAATTTTTCCTGGCTCCATCAGCACTGTTCACATTATGCATTGCAAAAGCTGTTTATAGCATATTAAAATGTGAACTTTTTCTCGTAATGTTACTAAGACATTCAAAGCATTTCATTACTAAAAATGGAATCCAAGGGTGGTGATTCTTCAATTACTTTCAACCTTACATCTCATTAGTTACAATACAGTTATAAGTAAATCAAGAATGATTTAATGTAGTTATCTGCATTTTAAAGGCTATACTAGCCTAAGTTTTCCATTTTAAATGCAATCAATTGTATTCCTCTGAAGTTTTGCCAGATATGTGATTAAAGAATGTCTTATAGGAAATGCATCTTAACCATCCATCTGAAACACATCTAAGTAAATATGAATAATGTTCATATTTGTCTCATAAGAATTTGCAATATTTGTTATCAGTAACAGTGGTACTCAGGCTTGCGCTAGCATATTTTATGATGCCTGTATGATTCTCTATCATAATCTGAGCTGCTCCTGTCCTAATAAAGGCCATTAGCTCCTCTCTCTTCAGAGCTATCTTGTTGCATATGTATTAGATTTCTGCACTGTCTCAGCTACATCACTGCTGGCATATCATTGCTCAATCACAAGACACATTTTTCATAATCAAACAGTTCATCTTATACTTACTCACCACATTGTGAGACATTATCTCCCTAAGGATGCAATATGATTCAACACAGTAATATACATGGACATGAAGCAATAAATTTGGAAACAATGTTCAAATTTGTGTTGCCTATGCCGACAAATTAATGTGGGTTCTTTAATCTATATTTTATTAAATTCTACAGTGTATTACAAACATGATAGATTTTGTGTAAAAATATGAGTCCTTTATTAAATGTGGTAAATATATTGATTTCACAGAAAGTAGTACCATCTAAGCAACGTTGGCTAATTTGAGAAATTGTTCAGATCTAATAAACAGATGGAGAAGTGATCTTTAAGAAATTCAAGAGTTATAGGCCTCACTGAGACATTTAAAAAAGTCATGAACTTCCATATTGCTGATAAGTAATATAGATGGAAGTGACAATAAAATCTTTGGGAATGAAGTTTGACTCAAAGGAGTGTTTGGCTTACTAATGTTGGTAGCATGTCTAAGCAATTTTACATATAATTTCAGTTTGGCCTATTTTAACATTTATAAAAAGGAATATATGAAATGGATAGAATTCAATATTGATAAACTGCTATTCTTAATATTGAGTCAGCATATATCTATTTTAATATATTAATGCATATTATATTCCTATGATCAATATATATTGTCATAAATATATTATACTAGTGACATTGATAATTGACAAAAGAGAAAATAAAATAGAATATTGCTAATATTGGACATAATATTCACACAATTGAAAGGATAGGCTCCTCACCCATTTTTGTGAGAACTGATCGAAAATAATTTTTAATTTTAAGTCGTTTACAAAAACCTATTCTTTAGTTGTCAGAAATTTGGGAACATTAGATGTAAAACAGGAATAAGTAATTTGAGGACTCTTAAAAGTTTGATCCCCGACATACATGACCAGTGGAAAGAGTTTGTGGAACTGGTATCCAAAATATCTGGAGATTTAAGCCTATCCCTGACTCCCAGTAGTACTGAAATCAGTAAAAGTTGTGTTTGAACATATTGTGTCAATGTGGTTCAAATGTTAAAATATACAAAAATTACATCTCACAAGCTATTTCAAGCCATAATTTAAGCATGTGTTATTTTGACTTAGGAGGAATTTAAAACCATCTCGGTGGAAAGCAGTCCTTGGCCTGCACACAAATCTCAATCTATCATATCCTCAAACAGTGAGCCAAGAGATTGATCAGATTATTATCAATCCTCACTATAATAAGCGAACAAAAGACAGTGATATTGCTTTGATGCATCTCCAATTTAGAGTGAATTACACAGGTAAAATGATTTTCTGCTGCAGCTTTGCCTTTGGGTTATTAACAGATTAAGATCTAAATCTAAGAGATATTTTTAAAAATTAACTGTATTTTCCAATAATCAACATAATAAAAGTGGTAATCCAGCTAAATTTCTTTGAGGCTTATTTTTCAGTGAAACAATGCTTGCAATGCGTTATTGAAGATTGGAGAGTGCAGGTATAATTGTTCATTTCTTTTATACAGATTATATTCAACCCATTTGCTTACCAGAAAAAAATAAACAATTTTTGCCAGGCACTAAGTGCACTATTGCTGGCTGGGGAAGAACCACACAGGAAGGTATGTCATAGTAGTGTTAAATCTTTTTCTTCATTTTATTATATTTTCCTGATGCAATCACTATAACTTAAGAGTATAAAAACATTTCTCTTTCAGATGTATCAACTGTCATAATATTAGACTACATTTTATGAAACAGATCCGTTGAAGCTTTATATTAATTTTCCATCCAAAGTAATGATTGGGAAAATGTACATAAGTGTTTTTTTCCCCAAAAACAAACAAACTTTGATTTTTTAAAAAATATTGTGTAGCTGTTACATTAAAAGTAGAAAAAGAAAACCACTAAAATTGTTGGCCTCTCATATAAAATGATAAACTAATCCTAAAGAGGTTCAGATTCCCACACAAAAGCAATTTTTAATGATTAAACAGGAAATAAAGATAAATAGGATTAAAACAGATATTACCATAGAAAATTCTTTTTTTTATTATTTTAATAAAGGCATCTTGAATAACCAGATAGTAAGTGAACTACATAAAGGATACATATTATTGACAATAAATTAGATTTAGACTAGAAATACATTTCAAACAATGGAAGCCACCACTGAGAAGTCCTTATTCATTATTCATAATTGCAACTCAACCACACATAGCCAAGGAACATGGAATATGGCCTCAAATTAGCAAGTAGATTGCAGGAAACATAGAAACATATAGAAAGGCGATCCTTGGTATCCCCAAGTGGCTTTAAATTTAGCCCCCCCAATAAAATAACTAACAAAGAATGCAGCTAAACAGCTAAAACTAATTTGCTTAATAGTGCAATGCCTTAGAATGGTTATTTTTCAGTTATGCATAGATCTTCCCTATAGCATATTCCTTGGCCCCCTAGTAGGATTTGCAGTTAATAACGCATATACTTATTTTGCAATTGCAAAGCACAGAAACTTTTCTAAATTGGGATCAATGAACTCAAACTACAACATAATATGAAAAATACACATAATGTCACCTAGGTCCCAAGCCCTCAAGCTGACCATGCACAATAAATGTCTTTTGCAGAACAATATTTAAAGGTACTAATAAATAAGGGAAGAACAAGCATCATGCAGCGCTTTCGAGACCAGATTTATTATGGCATAAATGGTAATGGACTAAAGCCTACCTCATTAAAGGAATACAGTGATGCACGAAATGTTGTGCTCCATTGTTACTACACACATGGGTGCAGAGAATAAAAATAATAAACAATGTATCTATGCCATAATCGATCTGTTTCACTTTAAGATGCCACAACTATCAGCTATTTTATTCTTCCAGCTGGAGTGTACTTATGTCAGAAACACTGAATGACAGTGAATTAAAAAAGCAGAAGTGAAAAGTGAGAGATATTTACTTCTGCCTTCTATATGTATTGTATTAATATTATGATTCTCTGCAGTGGTGGGTTGCCCCCGGTTCGCACGGGTTCTATAGAACCGGTAGTAGAACCGGCAGGAGGCTCCATCCACTGACCCCAACAATATCAGAACGCTTCTGTGCATGCACAGAAGCTTCAGTGCATGCACAGAAGAGTGCACGTGCACGGGAGCAAAGCGAGCACACCCGCGCGGCCCCGTTGCGAACCGGTAGTAAAGGTAAGTAGAACCCACCCGATTCTCTGCAATTACAAATCCAAAGGTCAACCCTGTAAATCAGGGATGGAATGTCACACCACCTAATCAAGCACTTTTTTAGAACTAATACTTTTTGAACTTGACAAGCAAAAATAGATAAGGGAGGGAGGAGCAGTTGCTAGAGCAAGTTGAAAACTAGAAAACTGTAAGAGCTTCTTATCTGTGCCATTCTGTGAGCTCGCACTAATCTGCTCCTATAATCCACTATGGATTTTGTTTACATTTGTACTGAATTGTGTACTGCAGTATTACAACTGTGCTGTGCATGAATAGAAGCTCCATCTGGTTTCTGTGCAGCATGGAGAACTGCATGGAAACCTTTTCCATCTCTTGCAAATGGAAGCTTGAGCTGGAAGGTGAAGATCAAAGTGGTAAGAGAGCCACATTACTTACATGATGTAGCTTTTGGGGAATGAAATTCCAATGGGGCTTGCATGGGCCTGCTCCGGAGATAAGTCATAGAGTAGAGGAATGGCTGAATACTGTATATTATTTGACTTACGTGATATGTATCATTTTATCAGTTAAACAATATATGTATTTCTGGTTTTCAAATAGATTCAATCTCAAGTATATTGCAAGAAGCAGAAGTCCCTCTTGTAACACATCAGAAATGCAAGGAACTGATGCCAGAGTACAATATTACTGAAAACATGATATGTGCTGGGTATGACAAAGGTGGAGTTGATTCTTGTAAGGTAAATAGTAACAGTGTTTTGCAGTCATTGTACAGTCAATTGTGCACCATTGTGCAGTCAATAAATAATTCATCAGTTTTTCTGATTCTTTTTTATAATAGCAAAAGCACTGCTTCACAGTGCTTTTACAGCTCTAAGTGGTTTACAGAGTCAGCATATTGCCCTCAAACAATTTGGGTCCTCATTTTACCCCCTTGGGAAGGATGGAAGGCTGAGTCAACCTTGAGCCTCATGAGATTCGAACTGCCAAATTGCTGTCAGCCAGCAGTCCTCAGAAGTATCTTGCATTCTAACCACTGTGCCACCATGGCTCTTAAAGTAATAAATAATGTAAAATTTATATTACATTATATAAATTTTAAAATGAGATTAAAATGAGATTTAAAAAATCCCTTATAACTTTACTTTTATCATAATTACATCACTGCTATTACATTCTGCTTTCATTTACCATTTTGTTACTTTGAATTAGTTTGAAGAAAGTATTTTGAACATTTAGAACTCCATCAAGGAAATAATAAAATAATCCTTATTATTACATGTGATGTACTGTTATCAAAGCCAGTGTACTGTGCACTACATTCAGCAAAAGGCTTTTCACATGGCAATCATAAACTATTTTCTCCCGTACTGAAACTAGGAAATGAAGCTAGTTTAATACATTTAATACATTTAATAGCTGCGGTATCACAGTGGTTAGAGTGCAGTATTGCACTTCTGCTGATTATTTACGGGACCGCCTGCTGCCACCAATAGCCTCCCACCGGCCAGTATGCTCTCATAGAGAGGGGCTCCTCCGGATGCTGTCGGCCAAACAGTGTCGACTGGTGGCCCCTAGGGGGAGAGCCTTCTCTGTGGGAGCACCTGCTATCTGGAATGAGCTCCACCCGGAGATACGGAGGATCCTGGATCTACGCACCTTTGGCCATGCTCTCAAGACTTTCCTATTTCAACAGGCCGGCCTGGCCTAACTTTTTCTTTTCCTTTTTAATTCTAATGATGAATTTTAAATTTGTCTTAAAAACATTGGGCTTCTTTAAATTGTCACGGGCCAAATTATTTAATCAGATTTTATATTGTTTTTAAATTTTGTAATTTGTGTGTTTTATCTGGCTGTTCACCGCCCTGAGTCCTGCGGGAGTAGGGCAGTATATAAATCTAATAAAATAAAAATAAAATAAAATAAAATAAATAAATAAATCACTGGCAAATCGAATCTCACCAGGTTCAAGGTTGACTCAGCCTTCCATCCAGGGGTGGGTTCTACTTACCTTTACTACTGGTTCACAATGGGGCCGTGCATGCGTGTTTGCTTTGTGCGCATGCGCACTCTTCTGCACAAGCGCAGAAGCTTGTGCGCATGTACAGAAGCATTTTGATGATGTCAGGGTCAGTGGGCAGAGCTTCCTACCGGTTTTACTACCAGTTCTATAGAACCGGTGCAAACCGGGGGCAACCCATGACTGCTTCCATCCTTCCGAGGTCGGTAAAATGAGGACCCAGACTGTTGGGGGCAATATGCTGACTCTGTAAACCTCTTAGAGAGGGCTATAGAGCACTGTGAAGCAGTATATAAGTCTAAGTGCTATTGCTATTGCTATTTCTGTCCAGATTCAAATCCATTATTCAAGCTTGGCAATGTTGCTGGCTAGGTGTTCTGGCTAATGGTTACCAATTGATGGATTCCCCCATTCTGCATATGTTTTAGAAAGGAAGCCATCATATTCCTTTTCTTGGGACGGGGAGGTGCATCTTTGAGGTCATGTAGTTTTCACTGGTAGACTTCTTGCATCAGTCTTGTTACATTGATTCCTTTCCCCTTGCCTCCTTATGCTTAAGTCTTTTACATCTGGCATATCTCCAAGTATGGCAGCAAAAAAATATTACCTTTTTTCTTATCATTTTGGCTGAAAGGAAAAAAATAGTAATACTATTATCAATTTAACAAGGGAGAGAGGTAGAGAAGGAATGAAGTTTCATTCAAAATTTCACTAGTCCATCAAAGAACCTATTCAAAAAAGCATATTCTAACTATTGAAATCCAATAGATCACTAGTTCTCCTTGACCAGTTATAATTAGTGCTTCAGAAATTATCAGAAAAATAAATCATACATATAATCTCTGTTTTTATCATTATAAAATATTATAAAGCACCAAGGGATTAAGGCTTCTGTGGATGTGTTCTTTTCCTCATATGTAGAATCCCCAAAAAAGCTACATACAGCAGTAACAGTGACTGCAAGCAATTAACAGAAATAGCAATAGCACTTAGACTTATATACCATTTCACAGTGCTTTACAGCTCTCTCTAAGCTGTTTACAGAGTCAGCATTTTGCCCCCAACAATCTGGGTCCTCATTTTACTGACCTCAGAAGGATGGAAGGCTGAGTCAACCTTGAGCTGTTGAGACCAAACTGCCAAACTGCTGGCATCCGGCAGTCAGCAGAAGTAGCCTGTAATATTGCATTCTAACTACTTTGCCTTCACAGTTCTTACATAAAAATACATAAATTGCAGAGATTGAGTTGACATAACAGCAAAGAAACAGCATGGCCAGGTCCATGTAGACACAAGTAATAGACGTAACTTTTGGAGCAGAGCATCAAAATATGGTTGAAGGTTGCCTCAATGCCAAGACAGGATCAGGGTGATAGATAAATTCATTTCAGTGAATTTATCTCACTGAAGCATTTCCTGCCCATGGTTAACAAGTTGGGTAAAGGAACTTTATGAAAGGCATTTCTTTCTTCAATACTTATATGAGCATCATGACATAACTTACACAGGCCAAGTATGTTTCATTTAAACTTATGACTTACAGAGAAGCTTGCAGAAATATTATATAAAACTGACAGTTGTCTTATTAAACAGTTACATTCATAGTAATAGTGTTGTCAACAATAATAATATTTTAATTTTTCTTTGTCATTTCAGGGAGATTCCGGTGGGCCTCTGATGTGTCAAGAGAATAAAAAATGGTTTCTAGCTGGTGTAACATCCTTTGGCTACAAGTGTGCACTTCCAAATCGCCCTGGAATTTATGTAAACGTTTTCAAATTTGTAGACTGGATAAAACGTACCATTAATTATTAGCAGTTTAAAAAAAAACCTAGAAAGAATATAGGATTGAAAAAGAATGTGATTAGAGTATCACATTCTGCCAAATAAAGTTTGGCAGAATCAAGCAAAAAATAATAATTCAAATTATGGCCATGTTTGTGTTAGAAGTGATCTGAACAAGTACTTGAAAGTTTCACTGACATTTATCCAGAAATTGCAATATTTTCTTCCAGCTACTCTCTTAATGCTTGAATAAGAAAAAAGAAGGGTAGCTCAGATAACATACTGATTTGTTGAAAGTACAACCCTCAGTAAAACTGTGCCTTTACACTTACTGAGAAGAACAGTTGATGACACCATGAATTAAACTCTGTATAAGAGTCTTTTGCAGATAGGCAAAAGACAATAGGCTGTGAATACATTTAAATAATAATAAAAAAAAATTCTTTTGTAAGAGATTTACAAATGACTGCTTTTTTCAATCAGTAATATTTCAGTATATATGTCATTACTAAGGCTCCAATCAGAAAACCTCAGTGATATACCTCCCCAATCATTTCCCATTAACTCAGTTTATTAAGAAAGTAGTCAATGCAAAGTGTATGTATAGTTTATGCAAAAATTCAGGATATAGTACTGATTAGCAGTACTCATGAAATACTCATGTCTAGTCAAATTAACTAGAAAATACTATGGATCTAATCATTCAAATCAAGTAGATAATTTTTTATTCTCAATTTAATTAATTTTAAATAATTTAAATTTTAATATTGCTTAATGCATTGTAAACCACTCTGAGTCTCCGGAGAAGGGCGGCATATAAATCAATTTTTAAAAAAAAATTAGATTTTTTTGTGCAGTGCATGATGGGATAACCAAACAACTACTGCACTTACTATAAGATGGAAATCTTTGAAAAATAACTCATAGCTATAAAGACCAGCTTTCTATTGAAATCAATGGGATATGCTATTTCTGTGAAATCACATATGCATATATTTCATTCGTTTTAAATCATACTGTCAGAATGTGTTTAAGACATTTCTGTATTTTAAATGAAATAACATTAATCTAAATTTAGATAAGAAATATTACAAATTCAGAAAGAAGAGCCAAACTTCAGTTCCATTGCAGCTAATGTACAAGTACGACTGCTATTAATACATGCTTCCATGTTGGCCAAGAGACAGAAAAATCCCAGCATCATTTTCTTATTTTTAGGAAATGACCAGCACAATAGCATCAAACTCAACTTTTGGTGATTTCATAGATATCACTGTGTCATTTTCTTGGCAGCAATATGGAAGCAATATTGTTATTGTCTTTTATTTTTTGAGGGAAGAAGGGAGGCAAGGGCATACTTGTTTACATCCAAGTCTATCCTACAGCCATGATATTTCCTGGAAGTCTTTGATATAACACAATCATTAGGATAAGGAATATCTTTCAATAACCCAACATGCATAAGGGAGGCATATTAGATCAAATTGATAAAATGTCTGTATGATGGAAGTTGAAAATGGCATCTTTAGCAAACCTGAATGTGTACAGTTGTTTACAGAATCTTAATATAGAATTGTGTGCAGTTATTTACAAATACAAAGTGTGTATGTACTGGTATGTATGTATGTATGTATACACATACACAAACACACTTTTGTATATATTCTCTAGCAACCTTTTCATACTTATCACTGTCATATAAACAATGTCATACTAAGGATCTATTTTGCAGATCTGAGCAGTTCTAAGGCAGTTTCACAAATATTTTTCTTGGTCTTCAAATCTAGACTTTTGCAAATAGGAACAAAATTTCCAAAAGAATAAAAAGACTCTTAACTGTCTGCAGGAAATATTTGCAAACTGTTATTTGTGTCAAAGGAAATATTACAAGAAAGATATTCTAGCCTTTGAATTCTACTTTCATTGTTTTCTCATCTTGAATCTATTAAAAAAACTGTACACAATTTCTTTATATATTCAAGTATGCATAAAGTGATGCTCTATATAAGTGTTGTCAACTTCTGTCAGTCAGGGACAGGAACACAGGAGGGAGGGGGAGGGAGGGAGGGAGGGAGGGAGGAAGGGAGGAAGGAAGGAAGGAAGGAAGGAAGGAAGGAAGGAAGGAAAGAAGGAAACTCCATTACAGTGTGTACATTTCATGATTTTTAAGTGATTAAAAGATAGCATTTCTAAGTGGCATCAGGGCGATTTCTCTTTCTCATGATTTAAAAGCAAAACAACAAAAACAAAAACAGAACAAGATACCAGTATGGAATAAGTTGTCAACCATACATTTCTGCCATTGCTTGTTCCAACAGTAAAGCATACATAGGAAAAGCTACTTTCTCTTTCAGCTTGTTTTCAGGGAATTGAATGTACTAATTGTATTATTTTGTACTAATTAATATGACCTGAGTAGAATAATTTGTGCTAACATTGGACAAGCATTATCAAAAATAGATGGTAGCAAAGAATAATCAAGTACTGTGCATCATTTTCTTTGCCTTAAAAAAGAATCTCATCATTCAAATTAACACTGATAAATATTTTTACATATATGAGATTACAATAACTCATATTCTAGTGTAGAATTTTTTATGCAAAGATAAATTATCTTAATACATCGTAAATTCATATTAGCTGGAATTACAGTCCATCCATTAGCGAGAAACAATACAATATATATGAAATTAATAATGGAAATAAATGTTAAAGGTTAAATTAGAAATATTTGTACTACAACTGTCACATGGAATGAATTCAAAATGTTTGGTCTATCTCATTAGTATTCGTAGCCAAATTACTTTCTTTAGCAAAATAATCATATTCTTATTTTCTTTTAGCTGGCTATGTTTGCTATGGGATTAAAAACCAAAAATCATATATTAAAAAATGATCCAAGCAATCATTTCAAGGGGGAGCTTCCACTTCATTCTGTTGATCTGTTGCAATTTCAAGCCATTCCAAACTAATATTTAACAAGACAATCTAAGAAATCCTGAAAAGTATCATTCCTGCTTTCTTTTCAGCCAGTTTTCTATACTTCCAGGTTACTGTCCTTTCTTGGGTTCTTAGAAATCCACAGTGTTGACTGATCAGGACTGGTTTTTGTTCTTCCTTTACTGGAAAATTAAAAACACAAATCCATGGCTATACATTTGGTTCACATAATTTCACATATTCAACTAGGAACTCTGCAATAAAGGAAGGTGGTAAGGAATAAATTATAAAAAAAATACCTGAATGTTTGTATTAGGAATATTGCTTCATTTACCCTGGTTCAAAAGCACTACATACATATAGCTTAAAACTGATCTTAGACGTAAGGAAGATATCTGAACAGCCTATAGGTCTTGTGCAATATTTAACACGCAAGACCTGTACCGCTTAGCTTATCAATGACTTAGTGCCAACTGAGTTTTTATAAATAACTTCTGCATTAGTATAGTTAAAGCATAAAGCAAAGTATTAGCAAGAAGAAAACAGCAACAAAACTGAGGAAATCTGAGAAAAAGGCTAATGATTATATAAATGTGGGAAACCTTCCAGTGGAACAAGCACCTGGCCAGGTGAGTACTTGAAGACCTTCGTAGCCAGTGGCTTCAAATTCTATTGGCATAGGACAGTGTTCCCCAATTTGGAGAATTCTCCAGATTGTGAAATTCTACTCCTAAGGCTAGCTGGGGAATTTTGGGAGTGTAAATGTATACACCTGGTTGTGATTACCCAGTTTGGGTAATATTGCTGTAAGACAAGGCAATATCAATGTAGCAATCCATATTGAATGAAATTACTCTTTTAATGCCAACTTCTGAACAAAAATTGTGAGCTGTTGGACAGCGAGGGCTGCTTTTGGAGTGCTGTGCCATGGACTATGTTCCCCAAAGGAGGGCAGGATAGAAAGTAACATTTTATTATTCTTTGTATTTTGAAAACTTTTACTTCTTTCACATTAACAATTGCAACTCGGTGGCAAATTTTTTTGATAGGCTGCAATCATATAGCTTTTGGATGACGATGGTGGTGCTGATGATGATTCATTTTATTTGCTTCCCTTTTTTCTTCTGAAAAGGCATTCAAAATGGTTGTTTTAAATATTACAGCAGCATGGAAGGAAGCCAAATAAAGCTATTAATGTTGCTGCTGATTTTAAAGGATTTCCTCTGAACAAATGTGTCAAGAACATATTCCCCAAACTATTGTTCAGTAGGAACACTGCTAACTTTCCATGAGTTTATAAGAGTTTATCATAATTTCAAGATTGTCAAAGCTCAAAGTAATCAGCGTTTTTAATTTTTTAGAAGAATACTGGGTAGCTTAGGCACTGACATTCTGCCTTCAAAACAGAATCAAAAGATGACCTTAGAAACTGAGCAATGTACCAAGTTAGAATCTAAATGTTCTGTAAGGGATTCAGATGATAATGGAGATGAATCATTGAAGCAGTTTCTCCTTGCTTCCCTAGAAGAAAGAAAGGGAAAGCCTCTAAGCATGAATGATTTGCCATAAAGCACAGGAGAAATGCTTGGTTCCTAATATGATGGGTTAATATCTGCATGTCCAATATTATTTTCCTTTTTATAACCAAATATTTATTCAGTATTGCTAACCTACATTCTCTAAATATTAGATTTAACTTCCATAATTCCTCACTAACCTATCACATGTTTAGGAGGCAAGAAAAAATTATTTGCTGCATTTTCTGGAGTGAATAAAACCAACTTTTTTTTCCCTGGAGCTCATAAATATAAATATTTATATTTGGAATTGCTACTAAAATTGCAACTTTGTATCAACTCCTTCCTCTTGAAACATTTCATTAATCCTCCTGTGTTTCTTACCCATGTTTCTGAGTGTATGTCACACACCCCTGCTCAGTGGCAGAGAGTAAGCCTGTTACCTTGTTGGAAACCGAATGTCATAATTGCCATATAGTTATTTACATGCATCCTTCCCAATCACCATTGAAGTTTTGGGAAACAGTTTGCAAATTGATTACATAAATACTTCAGAAGATTGTGCAAGAAAGCTCTAACAAGACATCTTGTGAGTTCTTTGGACTGAGTAGATGGCCTTGATTTTTTGTTTGTTTGTTTTAGGACACAGCCGCTTATACTATATTTGACAGGTCTTGCATTGCCAAGAAAATTGGGAAATTATACATTAAAGTAAGATTAAATATTAAATATTATGAAAATAAGTGGATAGAAAGTTCCACACCGGAGCATTGTTTAACTTTTCTTATGCAACAGCATTCCCACTTCACAAAACAAAATGAACAGTGGCCATAATATTCTAAGAGGGGATGGAAAATGAAATGATCCATCTTTGGAAAATGTTTCGTTTGAATATTTCCAAAGCAGGAAATACTTTTGAGCATAATTACTTCTGCTTAAAGCAGAATATATAATAGAATATTCATACTGTAAAGCTAATATGCTTTATTTTGATGTTAGACTGAAATGCTACTTTTCTAATGATGTTATACATAAGCAACAAGCTAATCTATATTGGTTTAACAATACTATTTGATCTATGACAGGGCCACAACTAATTCCGTCTATTTACGCTGCACATTTTATCTTTGAGTAGGTGGCTACATTTTTAAACACATTCTTCTTTTACAATACATGCAATATTATGGATGTCATTCAGGATGACTAGTTTTGCATTTTATGTAGACTGGACTTGAATATGAGTAAATGACTGATGTAAACATATATTCCAAAGTACACAAAATCACAGATACAAATTGTTATGATTGATAAAAAACTGAATTACCTTTTATGCAGCATCTGGAAACAGCAAGTCCCAAAAGCCACTAATATCAACAACAACAGTGGTATGGTTGGTATAACAACATAAATTAAATTAGGAATTAGACCTACAAGAAAAAAAGAGTGTTATTACACTTTAAAATATAGGACTAATTTTGTATAGTAAAATAATAAATATATAAATATTTTACTTTGCTTGGTGTTGACACCATGCAAACCAAGGACTCTGAAAACAGTGATTAAAGGTAACTAAATATTTTAATCCTGAAATTTCTTCAAAGCACTAATGGAAAAAATAATTTTCCCCTATAATATACAACCAAGAGAAAGTTTCAAAATGTATTTTAAAGTTGCTTACTCTAGTAATTTATCCACCAATGGGATAGCAATAGCATAGACTTATATACCGCTTCATATTGCCCTCAACAACCTAGGCACTCATTTTACTAACCTCAAAAGGATGGAAGTCTGAATCAACCTTCTCCCAGTCAGGATCAAACTCCTGACAGTGAACAGAGTTAGCCTGCAAAGCTGCATTCTAACCACTGCACCACTATGGCTCCTTTGGTTATACAAAAAGTATAACAAAAAATCTGAATAAAGCAGAGTACAGATGTCCAACTTTTTGGTTTACCTGGGCTTCATTGTGAAGAGAAATTGTCTTGGCCCACATATAAAATATATATTTAATGTGTCAACTTTGAAATGGATCAGGTCTGTTGCAGCCTTTTTCTGGAGCTCTGGAATGTCAGACCAGACATCAACAACTTACTATCTTGTGGGAACCAAGGTCATTCCAATAGGTGCTGGCCAGAGACTGAAAGAAGTTACCAAGGAGATGTCAGAGCACCTATATAACAATGTGACCTGTGACAAGGCGGGAAGGGGCTGTCTATTATTTTACTATACTGAAAGCATAGGAAATAACCAGAGCTGGTTTTGCATTTCATAAGTGTCGATATGATGTTCTCAATAAAGCAGTTATTTGAGAAGGCTGAAAGTCTCATAGTTGATGGATTGGTTGGGTTCATTACTCGGAACCTATAATGTGTTAAATAATCTTGTTAAAGGTTTACAATTTTGTGGGGCCACATTACAGCTGTCCAGACCACATACAGCCCATGGGCCGCTGCTTGGACGCACCTGTTTTAGAACATATGAAACAATATATTTTTTAATGAACAGAGTTCCAAGGTTTACATGAAATTTGTTTCAATGTACAGTATATTCACATTCATATTTTTTTAATCTGAACATTTCAGCCAGAGAACACATTTTAAAGATAGTGTAGAAACCAATTTATAGTTTTAATTGTTATGTATGGTACAGCTACAAACAGAGCCAACCTGAATTCAGTTTATTAAATAATATTCCTTAAATGCTATGTTCCGTACATTAACAAACTTGGAAAGACTCTATTTCCCAAATATCTTATTTCTTTTCTTATTCATGAATATATTTATATGCAAAATTTAAAATCTTCATCTGTCCTAAATAATTTCCTTCCTTCTGACTACCTTACCTACAGAATTCATTCATTATAGGTTTCCTAAGTCTTCTCACTGTTAATTATCATAACGTCATTTAAAATTTATAATCACTTTACTCTCTTTAGTTTAATGAAAGATCATTGCTGACAACTAAAACAACTAAAAACCACCTTCAGACTTCCATATTTCCAACAGAGGGAGAAGAAAAGCAAAAGGTCTATCATTATTTTCTTAAACAATATGCACATAAGAGTGTAAGGCAAATTTCCCCTTCATTTTGAAGGGGAATTGAATTTGAATTGAACTTTTTTAACATGGGTGGAGTAGACTGGTGAAGCAGTTCACTAGAAATGGGCCAGAATTGACTTCCATTATGTAGCACCTATTAAACAAGGAGCTGAATTCAATGTATCTAATTCAATATATTCAATTTAGACACCAACCAAATCCAAATTGAATCTGGCAACATACAATAAAACCAAATGAAATAGAAAATATAAAAAATGTTATTTAAAAAAGAAGGTATGAGAAGGGATAAGAAAATGAATATAGAAGAACAGATTGTGAGTCCACTAATAACATTCATGCTCCCAAACATATCTAATAGGATTTCCCTAGCCTAAGGCCTGGCTGAACAGCCAGGGTTTTAAGACTTTCTGGAATGCTATCAGGATGGGTGCCATATGAATATTGGAGAAACCCTAATCCGTATGGCAAATCCCATCAGAGAGATGTGATCTTGCATCCTAACAGATAACAAACTTTAATTGAAGGACTTATGAAAATTCCAACCCCAAGAAAAGCCTCCAAGTCCAGAACAGAAACAATAGTAGAAATAATAGAAACAATTGGTACAAAAGACAAATCTGTGCAAAGGCCCCCGCCTTCAACAGGAGCTGTGAGTCTAGAAAGACCCCCAAACTGTGCACCGGCTCTGTGCCACTCTATCTAGAGCCAAAAATGATATGTCACCAGAACCTGCAGTCCTTAAAATCCAAAGCCATTCTATCTTGCCAGGATTAAATTGGAGCCAGTTTCTTCAGTTTCAATGCATTGTGTCACTGCAGCACATCACCCAGAGTAGAGATGTATAACATGATATTATTGGCATACTGATGATGCTGCACATCATGAATGACCTCCTCCAGGAGTTTCACATAGATATTAAAGAAGAGTGGTCAAAAACCTGAACCCATCCCATACTACAGGAGCTAGGGTTAGAGCTATCCTCATCCCAACAACACTTATATGTCATAAACAGCAACTTGAATCTTCAGTCTTGTTGATTGTATCACATAGTATCACATAGGCATACCAAGGCATGCCTATAGCAGTCCTTTCCACTGCATTCTGGACTAATTGAAGCTCCAAGTAGTACTTAAGAGCAAATATGGCAACAGTCAAGCCTGAGATAATAAACACATGAATGATTGTCTGTGCTCCTTATCCAGAAAGAAATATAGCTGGTATACCAGTTGAAGCTGTACTAAGGTCTTCCTGGACACAACATCTTTCTACTTCTTTATTGACCTTGAAAATGCAATAGGATTTAGGGAAGCAAAACATTCACCATGCAAGCATATGGCACAAAGCATAAAAGTTATCATGTGATTAATCTGCAACTGTCTATATTTCCAAGATGCTAGATTTGGGATTTCCAAGTTTCCACACATGTATAAGAGCAAATTTGGTACAACAGCATGTTCTTGTTGTCATGGCCAATAGGACCACTTTATTTTTTTTATTTTTTTTATTTCATGACCTGCCATTTGTAAAAACTGAATTAAGAAAAATGTTAATTTCAAAAATGCAAATTTCAAGTATTTGTTCACTTGCCAACATTTTATTGGATTTTGTTTTTATTGCTGTCCATTTCGCCTGCATTCATTTATGTTCAATTGGCATTTCCAGAAAATTATACTTGAAATTCCTGTCTGCAATTTACTTTCTGTTGAATCCCAGGATGTCTATCCCAA
The DNA here is from genome assembly GCF_029215685.1 of Pituophis catenifer annectens. Classification (NCBI taxonomy): domain Eukaryota; kingdom Metazoa; phylum Chordata; class Lepidosauria; order Squamata; family Colubridae; genus Pituophis; species Pituophis catenifer. Next base: position 83,801,901 of record NW_027256884.1, read on the forward strand.
ATTTATATCATTTTTCCTTCAAAATGCTAAGTGCATCTAATTGGACTTTCGAAATAGCATTCTGAAATGTGATCTAAAAACTAAATATATCAATTACCACCAGTTTCCGTAACGACCAATGGAAAATCATCTTCTGACTTGCTTGGATCATTAGGCTTCACAGCTGGCACTGTTGCTTGAATTTCTGAAAAAAAACAGTTTTTTGGGGGGGAAAGAATAGTAAAATTGTTTTCTATGTCTGCATCTGCTTCTGTGATTATACTTAGACAAGGTAACAAAATTCTACAGCTAATCATTTTTAAAATCAAGTGTGGGTGATAAATTCTGGCTACAGGTTTTATTGCAACATTGGAATCACATCTGGAATAAAAGTTATCAAAATATGCTATAAAATGCACAGTTGGATATTTTTCTGAATTGCTATGATAGTTCAAATGTTCCAACTTAGCCTGCTTTTTTAATCTGTTTCGATTTCAAAAATAATTCAGATTTTATTTCTCAACACCGCAATTCGGTCCAAAATGTTCTTACCATGATGTGAATCTGTTTTGTCTCCTGATTCTTTTTCTACAAGGTCTTCTGTTAAATCAATAAGAAACATTTAAAAAGTATATTATTTTTACTGTTTTGTACGCAACATCAAAAATAACTTTAATAAGATTTTTCAGCCTTTATACCTACCCTCCCTCAGTCTACTTTCATCTGGGAAAACAAATTGAATACTCATTCAGTTCATTTTTCAAATGAATTGGACTTGTTGCTGTAACTTCCAAGCCTCAAGAGGCACTAAATTGTGGAAGACTTATAGAAACATGAATATGAAGCACTGTATTTCATGGAATGATATTTAGGAAAAAACAAGGCCCAGAACTTTTTTTAAACATTCTATTTTTATCCCATTCTTATTTCAAAGATCATGTGATATATATCTGTCCTGTTTTCACAGAATATCCAAAAATAAAAACAGTGAAGGATGTATATATGAACTATATATAATAGAACAGATCATAACTAATACATTCTTTTACACAATTTTTTTATGAAGCACAATGATCTTACTTGGTTATTATTTTGAACACATTATCTGACCTAGTTATGAGACTACTTAGGTGAGCTTAACTGAGCTTCTATAGCTCAATATCAGACCTATAAAATCTATTAGATTGCTATTGCACTGAATGATTTAGCAGCCTAAATGTCATCAGTATGAAAAATTCAGAAGACAAACACAAAGGCAGTAACATTGTTTAACAGTAAACTACATTATTCAGGCGTTTCTTCCTTATTTCTGAGTCTAGTTTACAAAAAGTGCCACTGCTGATTTATCTGTGCTTCAAAAGTAAAAGATAGCATCAAGAACTTGGTTTATCATGGCCTACCTGACTTATACTTGCAGATGAAATTGTGCTTCATGTTACATCTGTCGTCATTCCATTGATAAAGATAAGGCCCTCCTAAACCTGGATTTGCAGTTGGCTGGTGATACATCACAACACAAGCTTCACTCCCACAGGAAGGCTCATCAGTATACCAATTTCTATAAAGCAGAAATATAACAAATGCAAAATATAACTTTTGAATCTTTATTATTCTGTTAAATAGTTTTTTCTTCCTTTCAGTTTTCCCATATTCCCAAGTTAGCTAAGACGTTGGGCTTTGTGCAATTCCTTCATTACATTTTCCCATGCCAAATAAGCATAAGTTGGGGCAAAGATCTATTGCAGAATTTATACTAAAGTTATACAAAAAAAACCCAAAAACAACAACCCTAAATGGACATTGTTGGCATCCAAACCCATAATGGAAGGAAAAACTACTATATGTAGTGGTCAGTAAAAATATGTTTGTCAAAAATATGTCTTTGAATGACAGTGCAGAATATGGGAAGAAAGAAATATATTATCCAAGATTCAGGAACAAGTGAGACCAAAAGACATATTCCATTATATTTGACGGGCAATTCTTGGTAGATACTACCTATCATCTCACTAACACAGTTATGAATTATATTTGAACAAGGCACAATGGAAAAGAATGGTACAAGAATAATGATAAAAATCCATACTGATGTGGGGAGGCAATAGAAAAATACAGTATGAAACTCACAACTATCTGATAAAACCAAGATGATGCAAGAATGACAAAACACATGACCTCTCAACACAATCTCCAAGTTGGAGGGGATTTTTTTGCTACTAGCTCCATCTACATCTTGGTCTTCTAATGCTAGGAGTTTTGGAATAAAATATTAAGAGCATTTACCTGAAGATGGAACTGCTTCCATCTGTCCATTTGTAAAGATCGGGACAGGCACTGGATGTGGTTTGTCCCTCTCCATTTCTCCATAGACCAATCCAGAAGTCTCCATCAGAAATCCCTGGACCTGATTTTGTGAGATTCTGCAGCATATTTTCTATCAGTTTCTGTTCTGTTTCACTTTCAAGACTGAGAAGTACTCCACCACCCATTTCACAAGCTTGGCGAGCCTCCTGAAAACCCACACGCCGAGACATGTCTTGGAAATAGGCAATCTTGTAGCAGAGATGTGCTGAATCACCGTAGCATATCTTTTGACCTAAAAAAAAATCCCACAAAATAACACTGAATAAATTTTTTATTCATATCCATAGATTTCAGCACATCTTGTATTATATTATAACTCATTTATGCTCAGATAATATTGCTTTCCCCGCTTTATTATTACAATTAAAATTTTAAAAGGAAAGACACAATGCGTGCATAATGTACTTACTTGGTACGTTTGGAATTATTCATTTGGAAACACTTTTATTTCACCCAACATATATGACATGAAAAAGGTAAAGAAAACATAGGTCCACTTGCTTCTTTCTGCGTACATGAGATTTAAACTATTAGGAATCCACTAAAAAAGCTAGCATGTTGTTCACATGTTCTAGTTTCATTCCATACTGTATTATTGCCCATTTTGGGCTGTGTTGGAAAGCTATTATATATTTCCCTTCTAGTCATGGAAAGTTTTTGAAACAACATACATGAAAAGGTGTTTTATTTCCAGGAGGTGGCTTTCTAGAAATGTTTCAGCTTATTCATTCTTACAATTTGAGCATGGGTTGGGTTCAGTAGTGGGTTTCTACCAGTTCACCCCGGTTTGGGTGAACTGGTAGTGGCAGCAGCAGGAGGCTCTGCCCAACTGCATGGACGTCATCATGGATGCCCTGCGCATGTGCAAAACAATGCTGGGTTGCTCCCGGTTCTATCTGGTTCTTTAGAATCAGTAATAAAAGCGGCAGGAGGCTCCGCCCACCCACCCAGACATCATAATTGATTATCTGCGCATGCGCAGAAGCACACGTGCTCCCGCAAGCGAAGCAGGTATACACACACACTCCTGTTGTGAACCGGTAGTAAAGGTAAGTAGAACCCACCCCTGCCGCAGAAGGTTCTGCACATGCACAGAAGCGCCCCGTGCGCCCGCACATGCTCCTGAGTCCAAACTGGTAGCGAAGATAAATGGAACCCACTACTGGTTGGATTATAATGTAGCCAAAAACATGACTTTTTGCTTACTTCATAATTTTTCTAGCAAAAATATTCAAATTTAAATCTTGGTTTGAACCATTCAATATACTTGCTCTACCACTGAATATGTTACATGTCATTACTTCTAAAGGCTTTCTTTCTGTCTCAACAGGGGGAATGGATATCTCCTGGAGAAACAGGTTTTTTTGTTTCTGGATATTTAATAAGTTATTATGTGAGATAGTAGAAATGCAAGACTGAAAAGGCATTCTAGCTAGCAGAATGTGCAGCGATGACTTATAACCCATTTTTAAATTGTTCCCACACAAGCCTAGCTCACCTAAATGTCTAGAGTACTTGGTTAATTGGGAATAACTTTTATCTCTTAAAAATTATCTACCTTAAGATAGATATCAAAGTCTGGTGTGAATAAATGAGGCAAAATAAAGAGCAATGGTTTCTAAAGATTGAATGGTCTCTAGTACTGAATAAATACTAGGCCCAGAGAAATTAAATAATCTATTCCTGCCTCATATACACATATAACTGATTTGTGCTGTATGTTTCTTTTTTCTCTCTTTGCAATTTATATCAAACACCAATGATTACACACAATATCAAATGTTCTATAAAAAAGAATTTTATTTCTTTTCTTTGCATAACCTCTCAATGAAATTATAATTTCACTAGATATGGGCAGAGACAAATTGCTTATTAACTACTGTGCTGTGAAGCCTTTAATTTCCAATGCCATAAGAGGGGCTGTTATGCTGAAGCAAGCTGGCAACAACTCTTCCAGAGGTATTTCACAAGAAGAGTACTCTACTCCTCTACTCACAATAGAATTCCTTATGCCATCAGGCTTGAAATTTTGGGCTTGGACAATCTGGAACTGTGCCGCTTGTGGTTTGATCTAAACATAGTACACAAAATTTTCTGCTACAATGTCTTACCTGTCAACAACTTCTTCAGCTTCAACCTCAATAATACACGGGCAAACAATCGATACAAACTCAGGGTAAACCGCTCAAAACTCGATTGCAGAAAATACAACTTCAGCAACAGAGTGGTCAATGCCTGGAATGTTCTATCTGACTCCTTTGTTACATCATCTAACCCTCACAGCTTCAACCTTAAACTGTCTACTGTGGACCTCACCCCATTCCTAATGTTACAGAAAAGAAACCACTCCAGCTCTTTATCAAAAGGAAAGGTTTATTGCGCAAGGTTCAGCAGCGATAGCTCAGCAAAGTCTGAACCCCAAAGGGTTGTTACATACAAGTTTATATATTATTTTCAGTCAGTATATTCATTTCTGGATGTACACATGATTACCATATATGGGTATGACATGACCACTTCCTTGGTCCTGCCGAAGTAGCTCAGCACAGGTGAGATATCACGTATACCATGAGCGGAGGCTTAATCCCATCAATCCTCTCATTCCACAATGTCACATAGACATGTAGGCATTGCGAGCAAGGACTTAATCCCATCAGTCTACTTTACTAAGAGGTCCATAAAGGGGGCGTGCATAAACGCATCAGGGTGCCTACCATCCCTGTCCTACTGTCCCCATTTATTTGTATTCATTTTCTTTGTTCATATCCATGTTCATATTCATACCTGTTATCTTGTACATGTTTGACAAACAAACAAACAAACAGTTGGAGAAAAATCAGAGGTTATGACTGAGTGGTGAAGAAATAAGATTTGATGAAGGACCAAGACTTTGTATTTCATAACAACCTCCTAGAAAATACCTGAAGGTCAGACTTGATGATAGAACTGGCTCTTCATGTTGTGCAACTCTACTGAAAATCCAAGCAGGGAGCAAAGTCCAGAAGACTTCCAGGAATTAATGTCCCTGGAAGAACTTCAGCAACTAATCTTGGAAATATCCTGGAAATCAGAATAGTAGTAGGCTATTGGCATAAAAGATTAGGATCTAATCTCTAATCTCTTCTTCATCAACTAAGAAATTGAAAAAGAAATGTAGACTAAAATGTAGACTTAAAAGCTAATTTAAACTGAGGAATAACAAGAAACATAATGAACCTGACCCATTGAAGCTATTTTATTAATTTAGTTTTTAAAAATATTTAATTCACTATGAAAATAATTAATTCCACATATTTTAAACTTGTTCATTTATCTTCTCAACCTATAACATAATACATGCTAGCTAACCAATGTTTATTTTGCCTTTCCAGAGGAGAAGCAGATCAGTCTATGTAGAAAACTAAATAAACAAACAACTGATCTCATACCAAGAACTGCAACATTCAGGAAGAAATGACAAAATATTTCAATATTCAAAGATAGTATATTGCTGACCCCCAGGTTACATTCTCAAAAATAGAAATTTCATTGAGAAACTCCAGATGAATCAGAACTAATGAAGGCTTTATTCCATTCATTTTTGCTTGAATAAATACAAATGCTTCTCAGTTAATCTACAGGTGTTGATTAACATAGCAAAACTGAGATTGCCACCAATTACAGATGTTATGAATTTGTACTTTTATATTTTATTGCATTTAGAATGATTTCCAATCTTCATGCATTTATATAAGTTTATAGAAAATTGGAGATGCAGGCACCAATTCAGAATAATATTTCATGTGCCTGCTTTCCACAAAAGCTTTGTATGGCATAGTAATAGCATAGCATAGTAATTTTCTATGGCATATTAATTTTCTCACACTAAAATTGGAAGTAACTAACAAAGCATGGAAGTCACCACGAGATTCTTGCCATTCAATTGTTTATAGAGAATAAGAAAGAATAAGGATAAAAGATTATTGCATGGATAAAAAGGAGTTTTTATTTAAAATATTTGTATGGCTACCCATCTTAAAGATAAATGTGGGTGGCTCACAAGATAATGCCTGTTTTCTCTTAAATTATTTCTCATGTCTCCTGTTCTCATTTGCAGTAATTTATTTAGTTTGTAATATATCTGCTCCTCTAATATGGTCTTTGGCATATTATTTTACCACTTAAATTAGGTCTCCTGGAATCACAGCAAAGAGTGGTCCATCCATAACCTATCATATGATTATCAATCATCCTATCTTACCATTTTGTAAGAACGTTAATCTGTTGGTTGATTAATTAAATTAAGCATTACAAATGTTTTACTGCAGTGTTTTCTTTTGTACTGTCAGTGTAACTTAATTAGAAATAGAATCACATTATATTATGACGCTTCAAAAGCAGCTGCAGGGGCATAATTTCATAACTGTACTCTGTATATCATTAGAAACAGAAACATATACAATTTAAGTACTTGTTTTTGCTGGCAAAGCACATTTTCCTGATTTAATATTCCAAGTAATCTTTTATTTTTCTATTTAGAAGTTATTTTATGTCGGGTTCTCATAAATACAATCCACAAAACTAGTCATTAGTTACTGATACCTTGTGATTCTAAATAAGTGTTCAGCAATAATAGAAGAGCTGTCTAATTAATTACATTAAAGATTAAAACACAAGTAAAACAAATATTCCAAGATAAAAATATTAAATATCTATTTAAAAATAAAGATCTCTTATCTTTCTTAAAGGGCAATTAGGATGGAGAGGCCAGCAGTATATTCCATAGTGCAAGAGAACCATCAAAAAGATCTTCCTCTTCTCCAATCTCCTCTTATCTCACAACATGATATTTAGCAGACCCTCTCTAGGTGTCCTCATAGGACAAGGAACATATTGGATAAGTTATTCCTGTTTATTCTGGAAAATATTGTATTATGATTCTAGATGACACCGTAACTGCACCCAAAAAAGTTTCCCACATAGACTTCTTATCTCACCACCATTTGGTGGTGAGGCTATAGATCTTCCAATATCACTTAGAGTCGATACAAGAAGTGGTATGGAAGTGTTCCACTTTCTTTTACCTTACTGTTGCTTTGGAAGCATTTTCCATTTTTATGACTTCACTATTTTCTCTGTCAATTCTTTCATAGCTTCTTGTCAAAGAACAAGGCCTTTAAATAAATGTATCACCCAAGACCTTTGAAAAGTGGCTTAGGAATCAGTATAACATATGATGTTTGTGATGATGATTGTGTGGAGATATATTAAAAAGTAGCTTGTAATGTTTCAGGTATTTCCCCAATTCTTTCTGGTACATGACCACTAGTCATATATATGGAAATCAAGTGATGTACATCCGTATACTGTATGCATTTACTAGGTTTAATGTAAAGCAATATCGTAATTTTAACTTGATCCTGATGAAAAATTCTGGATATACCCATCCAAAAAAAACCCTTAAGGGGTCCTGGGTAGTTTAAAATATTTAATATGTACTATGAATGGAATAATTAAGGACTGTTCTGTATTTGCAATAATACACTTTGAAGTGGAAAGAGCATGTGTAAGACCAAAATTTGTATGTATATCTTACTCAGCAATGTTTTAGTATCCATAGATTTCCAAAAGATATACAGGTCTCGTTATACAAAGGAAATGTTTTTTCAATTACTAAATAAATATGTTTAAGACAGAAAGTGAAACTATTTTTAGATGTTTAGACATGTCTTAAGAACAGAAAATACAGGTAGTCTTTCACTTACAATAGTTCATTTAGTGATCATTCAAAGTTACAATGGCACTGAAAAAAGTGACTTATGACCATTTTTCACACTTATGACCATTGCTGCATCCCCATAATTATATGATCAAAATTTGGATGCTTGGCAGCTGAGTCACATTTATGATGGTGGCAGTGTCCTGGGATCATTTAATCACCTTTTGCAACCTTTGGACAAACAAAGTTAATGAAGAAACCAGATTCATTGAACAACTATGATATTAATTTAACAACCGTGGTGATTCACTTAATAAATGTAGCAAGAAAAGTCATAAAATTGGGTAAAACTCACTTTAAAATTTCTTACTTAGCAACATAAATTTTGGGCTCAATTGTGGTCGTACATTGAGGACTACCTGTATATTATTTTCTGATGGCATTTGTGCACCAAATTATTAATTATAACAGTATTACTATTTTCTATATGTGGCAAATGTATCAATATTGGCATTAGTTCTCATCCATAAATTTAAGACAATATATAACAAAAGGGTGAAATACATTTATTATTTACCTAACCAAGCCTTCTTTGCTATTCCTTGACCATATAGAACTTCAACTTTAAATAATGTAATTTAAATTATGTTTTTAAACCAAGAGCCTTGGTAGTACAGTGGTCTAAGGCACCCTGTTACTAAGCTGGTTATTAAGACCAGCTCCCTGCAATTACTGCAAGTTCGAATCTCGCCAAGGCTCAAGGTTGACTCAGCCTTCCATCCTTTCTAAGGTAGGTAAATTGAGGACCCAGTTCTGGGGGCAATAAGCTGACTTTGTATAAATATACAAAAGAATGAAGGCTATTGCTTAGCGCATTGTAAGCCACCCTGAGTCTCCGGAGAAGGGCGGCATATAAATCAAATTAATAATAATAATAATAATAATAATAATAATAATAATAATAATAATTTTAAATTATGCTGGCAACCAATGTGAAGATATCTCTCAAGAATACGCCAAGAGTTTGCTCATCGCAAAATGACAATACCAGTGTCTTGCAGAGATCTATGGTAGCCTCCATGTCCATTGAGCTATCTGGGTATAGATGTGCATTATTTTCTCTGAGGTGGACGCCCAAAATACTACTTTGAGAAATCACAAAGGAACGGGTATTTTCAGTTGACAGAAGCAGTGCAATTTTGAAAACAGAGGCTGAAAAATATTTATCTTACAAAACCTAGTCTTACTCATCAATTTTATCTGCAATATCTAAACTGAAGACATTGAAATACACTATATCTGAATGCTGAACAATAGACCAAAATATGGGTTTTATGGGATTACCTAATTTCTGAGACTTGCACAATGCACTAAACCATAAGCTAATTATACTGACTGGGTTCACATAACATTGTAGTATCAATATGGTTACCTAATCTATGGTTCAATACATCGTGCAACTCTAGCCAAAGACGTAAGAGTGTTACTCAGATTACACTGTTTAGCTTCTCAAGGGATTCAAACAGCACATAAAAGACATGAAATATTGCAAGCACTGCTTTGTTTGGCAACCCTCATTTTGCATATGTATAATTTTATAAACATATTTAACACCACCAATCATATTTTGCCTTAAGAATTTGAGCCATATCAGCTTATCCCTCAGAAAAGTAACAAATTAAAATTTGACAGCAACAGACAGTACTTAGTGTATGACAGATACACTGAGCTATATTCTAGTAAAAAGTTACTATGTGGCCTTGGGGAAATGTCTGACTTTCAACTGAACCTTTCAAAAAATTGTGGATGTAATATACCATGCAATGAAATCAGCTGAAAGGTGATTGTTGTTGTTTTCCATTTCCTATCATATCCATGTTTATACTTATTCCTGTTATCTTGTACATGTTTGACAAACTAAGTAAATAAACAAATAAATCTTGAAGAGAGACAGGGGGAATGTTAAGTCGGATAAAATCCAACTGAGTACTTGGTCAGACAGCACTTAGGATTGTAAAAAAGAAAAACAATTCCTTGCTGGCTTATTATAAACATGTTTCAATTTTAATTTCAAATTGAAAATCTTCCCAAAGACCATTAGACCACAGATCACATCTTTAATTAATTATTTTAAGTATAGCTCAGATGGCTACCTGTGCCATTCATTTAGCACAACTGCAAGGCCTCTCTTCTGAAAAATCTTTGATGATGATGATGATGATGATGATGATGATGATGATGATGATGATGATGATGAGAGATGTCATCTAAGCATGTGTAGCCTTACTGGGATTTCACAATGTTATATCATTTGTGTGTGTGTGTGAGTGTGAGTGTGTGTGTGTGTGATACACATTGGAAGTAGCTATTGATGCCAGAATTCTTAAATTTAATTGTTTCAGTTTATTTCTCTTAATCAAAATATTTAAAATGTTATCCACAATATTTATGTTATTTATTTATTTTTATTTAATTTGATTTGTATGCCACCCTATCTCCATAGGACTCAGGGCAGCTCACAACAATTAAGAAATACAGTCCCAATCCAAATAAAAACATGTTAAAAATACATATTAAACACATAAAACACATTAAAAATAATCAAAACCTCATCAGTCCAGGCAGGGCAATTTGAACAGCCATGTTTTTAGTTCGCAGCGGAAAGTGCGAAGGTCAGGGCCAACCGGAGCCCCAGGGGGAGTTGATTCCAAAGGGTGGTTGCACCCACAGAGAAAGCTCTACCTCTGGGGTCGCCAGCCAACAGTGTCTAGCCGACAGCACCCTGAGTAGGCCCTCCCTGTGAGAACACACCAGGTGATAGGAAGCTGTTGCTGGTTGCAGATGGTCCGACAGATATCCTGGGCCTAAGCCATGTAGGGCTTTATAGGTCATCACTATGAATCTCACCCGGAGGGCAACCAGCAGCCAATGCAAGTCGTGCAGGAGAGGTGTAACATGGGAGTATCAGGACCCTCCCATCACAACCCACGTGGCCACATTCTGTACCAGCTGAAGCCTCCGAGTGATCCTCAAGGGCTCAAGTAGAGAACATTGCAATAGTCAATACAGGAGGTGACTAGTGCATGAGTAACTGTGTGTAGGGCATCCCGGTCCAAATAGGGGCACAACTGGTGCACCAGACGAACCTGGACAAACGCCCCCCTGGTCACAGTTGTTATATGATTTTCTAAGCTCAACCATGAGTCCAGGAGGACACCCAAGTTGCATGCCCTGTCTACAGGGGGTAACACCTCGCCCCCTATAGCCAAAGATGGAACCCCTTGATCAGACCGGGATGCCGGTACCCACAGCCACTCGGTCTTGGCAGGGTTGAGCCGAAGCCTGTTCCTCCCCATCCAGACCCGTACCGCTTCCAGGTACCGGGACATCATGTCGAGGGCATCACTGGGCTGGTTCAGGGTGGATATAAAAAGCTGGGTATCATCAGCATACTGATGATACCTCACCCTGAAACCACGGATGATCTCTCCCAGCGACTTCATATAAATGTTGAACAGAAGAAGCGAGAGGACTAACCCCTGGGGCACCCCACAAGTGAGGAGCCTCATGGCCAACCTCTGCCCCCCCATCAATACCGCTTGCGTACGACCCGAGAGGTAAGAGGAGAACCACCACAAAACAGTGCCTCCCACTCCTAACCCCTCGAGGCATCGCATTTAAACACATAAATAACAAAATGTTATTTCTATCTTCTAAGGTATTAACTACCTCATTCAGTTTTGTGGCATCTGCAAATATAGTGGCCATTCTCATTAACTCATAACTAAAGTATTAATTAAAATATTGAGGAATAAAATACCTTGGTCTTACCCTTGTGGTATCCCTCTGAATCTCTCTCCAATATGACGGAGAATTTATGCTGCTCTTTGACCGTAATAAAGGTTGATTGATTGATGCAGGATTATTAAAGAGTACTCTTTGAGCCTAATCTTCAAGACAGCTATATATCCACTTAATTGTCATGCTACCCAGCCCACATTCAACTAGCTAGCTAATCAGCATGCCATAGGGTATTCTGTCAAATATTTGGCTGAACTCAAAATATATTAAAGCTACAACATCTATTCTGGAAGTTACTTGATCAAAAAATGAGATAGTCTGGCAACATTTGTTCATAATAAAACTATGCTGCTTTCTGATAATTATCACATTGTTTTCCAGGGGCTTATATATCACTGTCCTTATTATCTTCTCTAGAAATTTCTGTGATATCAGTGTCAGAATGTCTGGCCTCATAGTAGCCATTCATGGAAAAGTAAAACTCACAAAGCTAAAATAATATGAAGAGAGGCATTATTGCATTGTTTAGTTTCCAGACAGAGCAGGAAGATAACTATTACTGTATTCTAAATTCCCTGTGATATAGATTGATATATGCTCTTTTATTTTCTGCTTGTATAATGTAGAAGTGTACTTATTAGTTGAACATTATTAGCTTTATTGAAATTCTGCCCTGGATTGTGCCATTCTTTAGTACAGTTACTGAATATCAATTGTCTTCATTTTATGTCTGTTTCATTACTGAATAGATTTCAATATTCCACTCTCCTACTTCAGTATATAAATGCAGTCATGTACATTGACACTGCAGAAAAAAAATCTACAATAAAAACAAAATGAAAAACAAAAATAAACTGACAGCAAACAACAGTCCTTAAGGAATAATGGCTTTGATTAATATATTGGTTGTTAAGTAGCAACTAATAAGATTAACTCTCTTCTCTCTTGCCCAGCAGTTACTTAAAGTAATTGCATTTTTGGAAAACTGTATTATCATCATTTTGTGCTATGTGATGTCATAGAAACAATAGTGTGGGTCATGTACCACTCAGCAAATGTTCCTGACTTTGTCATCACAACTTTTTAAAGTCCATCACTTCTGCCAACTGAAGACATTCTAATCTATTGGGTTTTAAACAATAAGCACAGAGCATAAACAATAATTAATTACCACTAATTATATGAATATAATTATATGGTAATTATATGAATCTATACCCTGCTTACAACAGTATTATTTCAAATCATGATTCAGAACGTCACTGCAATGTGGAAAATAGGCATAAGGCACTTAGGAGCAGATGAGATAAAACAGGACAACCTGTAAAGTTCAGTAAAGTTCATGTTATGAAAGAGTCAGAACAGTAAGAGGTGGACTAAGTAATAAAGATCAGGACTAGTTTATGGAACTCATGATGAAAATTCTGAAAACTCAAGGTATCTTATTTTGAAGTTCATTTTAGAGGTGAAACTGAATAAATGATAGAATTGCCCATTGTCTTTGATAATGCAAAACAATTTGCCTTCAATGTTTGATTGTACTTAAAAAGGGGAAAGAGGGGAAAGTAACCACTCAGATCAGATTGAGTGCACATCTAAACTGAACCCTTAATCTACTCCTCTCCTGTACTCATAGATAAGAAAATCCTGGCTTGACAGTTTGGCAAGAGTTGTGACTACATGCTACTATGTCGTCCTCCACTAGACAACTACCTTGCTACTGTGCCCTCCAACTTCCTTTTTCCTGGAAAACTTCTGCCAATCATTTTTCTTCCTATAGAGAAAAATTACATATATGCAGAGAAATATATGTATATAAAAACACTTGCAAAGTTCCATTAAATTTATATATACAAAGTTAAGGCATATATATGACCCATGATGACACAATGGTTAGAATGCAGTATTGCAAGCTCACTCTCTCTGAGCTTGCTTTTTTTTCTTGCAGATTTTTCATTACCCAAACTAGGTAACATCATCAGTGCTAGTGATGATGTTACCTAGTTTGGGTAATGAAAGGTCTGCAAGAAAACAAGCAAGCTCAGAGAGCAACAAGGACCCCACATGTCAACCCTCAGCTACAAACTCTGCCCACAGTCAGGAGTTTGATCCTGACCCGTTCACCTTAATTCACCCTTCCATCCTTCAGTTAGTAAAACGAGGACTCAGATTGTTGGTGGCAATATGCAGAGACTGCTATAAAGCCCTAAGGAGTGGTATATAAGTCTACAAGATATTGCTATATATTCAAACATAAAGACCAACTTTCAGAAGAAAAATCTTTTCTTGACATCCTGTTGTACTCTACTGTCTTCTAGGGCAAAGTAGAATTGAAATAGGAATGCATCATTTCATTGATTTTCCAGTCTCTTGAGGGCATTTTTTTTTAGTTCCCGTAGAAAAGCCTAGGAGAAAAATTAGGTAGCTCAGGAAAAGAAAAGTATTAATTAAAAATGTTTTGCCAGATTTCAAACCAAATATATTCAGTTTGCTAAATGAAGGTAATAGCAACTCTTCTATTTGGCGGACCATCTGCAGCCAGCGACAGCTCCCCATCGCCTGGTGCGCTATCACAGGGAGGGCCTCCTTGGGGCCCCGTTGGCCAGACAGTGTCGACTGGCGACACCCAGGGAGTGGGCCTTCTCTGTGGGCACGCCTACTTTGTGGAATCAGCTCCCCCTGGGCTCCGGATGGCCCCTGACCTTCGCTCTTTCCGCTGTGACCTCAAAACATGGCTATTTGGCCTGGCCGGATTGGACTGAAGGGTTTTTTAAAGGGATTTTATTGGTTTTTATATTTGTATATTGAATTTTATGTGTTTTTATCGTTGTGAGCCGCCCTGAGTCCTTTGGGAGAGAGGGCGGCATACAAGTTTAATAAAATAAATAAATAAATAAAATTTCAGTCCTTTGTTTTTTGTTTTTGTTTTTTAAAAAAAAAGCTCTAAAAGTGGTCAGAGATGAGGAAGGGCAGCTATAGACCCAGCTTTGCTTGCATTTCTTCCTCTACCAAGTAATTTCTGACCTGCTTATAAATTTACAGTATAAGGAAGTAAAGCACTCCATCAAAACAGAGAAGTCAAGATGACATGAGAAAACAATATGTTAAAATCACAACTGACTATTGTATACATAAATCACTTATCTAGTAAAAGTGAATACAGGGTGATATTGCTTGCTTCTTCCTTCAAATAACCGTTATAGATCTGTTCTTTCATTTTAAATGTGTATAGATTTAATTTCTTTTAAAGCATAAGGAATCTAGAGTTCCATCCCCTGATCATTCTTCCAAAGAGAACTCTTTTGTATAAAGTGGGCCTAAATAGCATACTTTGTCTCTGAATTGACAAACTATTAATATTAGAAGCTAGCATTTGCTTAAGGGGCTATGCCTTTTATGGAAACATAACTTTTTTAAAAAAAATGATATTATTTCTGCTACCTCTGATTACTGATATAACACTACTGAAGTCACTAGATAATTACCAATAATAATAGGAAGAATTCCTTTAGATTGCTAATAGAAAAACTACCGGTAGATAGGATAGAAATGTAATATGTAATTGCTAAGACCAAGATATCCAAGGAGCCATCTCTTTCCAATGAAACTAGCTCACCAATTCATGCCAATGGAAGAGACCTACTACAAATCCCATCTGCTAAGGAATTCTGGCAGGAGCGGTCAAGAGGAGCCTTTTCCACTGTGGCCCTGTCCATGTGGAATACTTTACCATCAGAGATGAGAATTCTTCCAAACCCATTGGTCTTCCAGAACAGTATTAAAACTTGTCTTTGTCAGTTGGCTTGCTTTGCCAGAGGGACAGTCACCACTGGAGGTGGCTGACAGAGTAAGAGGACCTCATTTCCATGCTATCTGTCTCTTTGTCTTTGTGTTTCATATAATTTTAACTTTTTAACTTAAAACCAGAATCATAGATAAAAATGCATTTCAGTTTATGTTGTTTGCCTTGGCATTTGTTTAGTATTCCTAAAATGTAAGGACTGGGAGCCAGTGGTTTTTTGATAGACTATGATAAAGAAGATACATAAAGTACCCAATCCCAAACCACAAATAAAGCCAAACATTAACGAGAGATAATTAATATTTTTATAAATGACAACCTATGTTCCTAAATCTAACCCATGAGCAGCACAACAGAGTTTTCAAGATGTTTCAAAAGCAAGCATATCTAACAAATCTGAATGCTATGTAGATCATTTTGGATCCACAAGGTAAAAGCAGAATGAATTTTCATCTTATCTGGATTGAATTTTGTTGGCATTCATCTAGTTATTTACTAATCCAGACATCAGTTTAGTATTCCATTCATCTAAATCAGATGGCACTGACTACAGATGGATGTCAGCAAACATGAATAATATCTTGTCCAAATCTTGAAATCATCTTATTCACCCAAAGGATATTGCCATGTATTTGTCCAGACAATGTATCAGTTTCCAATAGTACTGTTATTTATCTGTGTCTCTTGAAATGCTTTTACAGAATCAAGACTCCATGGTTGTACCTCCTGCACTCCAATAAGATCTATTTCTTCCCTTTCACATTTATTGGAGCAACATTAACTACAGGTAGGCATAGAGACTAATGGATCAATACAATAATAAATCAACTAATGCCACCATTGTCTAGTGTCTCAGTTCTGTGGAATATTTCAAAACCTTACATTAGGGACAAATGATGCCTTAACAATCTGCATTTACAAAAGAGGATGTGGAATATGAATTACGATTACCTTATTAATCCTCCACAGAAACAATTCTTTTCTGGCAGAAATGTCACCAGGAAATTCTTTTTACTGTTTCAGTTGTGTTAAGTTTAGTTCAAGCTTCTGTGAGATATCTGGGGACAAAAGTGTTTTCCTCAGCCCTTTTCCATAAGTGAATGTATTTCCTTTCCACTATGACCGTGACCACTGATTTCTTTCCTGCTCATGACAAAACCAACACTTCTGTCTAGATTGAAATGCCATTTCTTCTCATTCAGAAGATTAAAAGGCAGCAGTAAATAACACGTAGATTGATCAGAAGTGCTAGTTCTTATAGAAACATTCCATCACATCAGTAGTTGAAAGGGATAAGGGTTTGTTATATATCAGTTGAGATGTATCATACCTAACAGAATCCATTAAAAAAAAATTTTCTTGTGTTTTTCTTGTATCCAGTTTTTTAACCTTTCTTTTACCTGTAACCTCATGAGAACTAAATCCAAAAATGGGGGCAGTACAATTGATTTGAAGATAAATTGACTTTCTAATTCAATTATCAAATCAAATCAGATCTTCATCGATTAACTGGATGTCTTAATGGGTATTTGCATAGCCCCCCTTTTTATCCTAATGAATTAACCATCGTAATCCAATAACCTCAGTTGGACAATGTGATAATGGCTTTTTGAATTCACTTAATTTTTCAAAATTGAATCAACAATTTTAAATGGATTGGATCTAATTTGCACAGGTCTATTAAAGCATACTGCTTAGAACTGGAAGCCATGTAATGTGCTTCTCACTATCTGTTTAAATGTAAGTCTACAGGTATTCTCAATATAGGAAAAGGAAATATCTATATATTTCAGTATAATATTTCAGTATGTGAAATAAAGGCTGATGTCAAAGAAATTGTATTCACCTTTAACAAGGCTGAACAAATCTTTCAAGGAGTATTTTCCTCTGACAAAGATGTGTGTATCTGCATACCTCTTTCACTATGAGATTATCAGAATGAATCTGCTCACTTGGAAAGGGCCTGTTGAGTATCCCATCTCTGAAAGTGTTCCATCCACCCAGAATCCATACCAGAGCTTTCTCAGTGGTGGCATCCATTTATGAAGTAAGAAACATAGAGCTATCATAATTCATGAATAACAAAGTGATACACAGGATGATTAAAAATTGTAGGTATAACATGGTTCCACCTTATTGGATAATATTTGCTGCTTCAGCTTCATAACTAATGGGGAAAATTTGGCAACACTGTAGTTAATAATGACTATTCAGCCTGCCAGAAGAACCAGGCAGTCTTCATTCATCATCTGGATCAGCCAGGCCTTTCATTGGGATCTAACTAACACAGAACATTTACAGTCATAAAATTTATAATAGAAAGGTATGCTATGCATATTCTGTAGTCAAGGGAATCACATGGGTACTTATTAATGGTAAACATCTTTCATTGTGTACCTTCAGCAAGGGAAGATGAGGGAACATAATTAGGGTAAATCAACAGCAATATCTAGGGTGTGTTAAAAATTGGCAGCCCTTTAAAAAGACAGCTGGTTCTCATGTATCGGACCAGCTGTTAAAGGGCTGTCTAATTTGCCCTCCTGTATAAGAACTACCTCTCTGCTAACAAGTATCCATAAAAAAGTAAAATGTGTCTCCTTTGAATATTAGATTTTAATATCTATTCCTGCTGATGGATGCCATATCATGTTTAAAATTGTCATGTTTTGTCACAAAATTCACATCAAAAGACAAATGACATTCCTGGCCTTCATAGACTGGAGCATGTTGCTTCTGTGACACAAAGTACTTCCACATAGTGAATCATATTTGTCCTGTCTAACCTAGTCTTTTTTATGTCATTAATTTGTTTCTATATGCCATGAATAAAATACTTGTGACCTTCCTGATATTGAGTTTGTTCCAACTCAATCTTCTGGGACAACAAGGAACAACTGGAGGGAAAGAGATTACTTATGTACTCTGCAACTTTACATACAACTATACTTGATTTAAACTTTTTTTCAAGTTGAACGCAGCACATAGTCACATCAAGATCAGTATCTCTATTGTGAATTCTTGGCCCTCCCAAGAGCTTCCCCATTATAATTATTTGCAGTGGCATGACATGGATGAGAAAATCCATTATGTAATGTCTCAGAAAAATGTAGGATCCTTGGTGCTTTTTTCTTGCAATGTTTCATTATCCAAACTAGGTAACATCATCAGGACTCTTCATTTCAACCGAGATACAAATATTCTCCTTTATTGGTATCAGAAAAATGCCTGCTCTACTTTGTAACAATTCTGTATCCAGAACTGGCCAGTTATAGCATTAATGGAGACAGTAGATTGAACTTTATTGCATAACAAAGAAAATGTAACTCAAATGTGTAACGAGAGCTTCTTGTTGAAAAAAAGTGAGGTGTTTTTTGTTTTGTTTTTAAAGGTTTAACGAATATCCTTAGAAAATATGGACATATCTTTTCTTATAAACAAATACACAGTCTATGATGTTGTTAGACATTAGTTTACAAGGAAATAGATATTTAGGTAAGCCAAGCCAACCCCCAGTGCTATTATTCTCTAAAGATATATTCCGAAATGACTAACTTGAAATTGGTTGCCCATTTTCTATTTTAGCAAACCATTTTCATACAAGTAACTAGTAATATGTAGCAAATAGTTGTAAGACAACTTCTGATAGTGATACAGTCTGCTTCAAAGATTATGTGGTTTGGACATATGAGAATATTTCAGGATAGAAAAACATCTTCATTTGCTCAATTGTTGGTATATTTACCTTTAGGTATTCATAATATAAAAAGAAAGGCTTATACTCTGTTTATAGAGACACTGACTCTAATTGACAGCTGTTCTCAAAACCTGAGCTTTCTCAACCACACTATCAATCAGAGGCTGTAATCATATTTGAAACCTTAGATGTATTGAAAGGATGCTTCATACAATTTACTCTTTTGTGCTCTGGGGGCAGAGTAGGATGGGGAAATGATTGCAGAATATATTATACAGCCTTGGTGGAGGAAGGGTGAATACTTTTCTTGACATTAATTGAAATTAAAGTTTGGTGGATGCTTTGGGAACAAAAAGACTAACTACAGATTAGAATAATTACTTGGAACATAAGCTAAAAATTTGGAAAATACATTACATTATACCAAAATTACTATTAGTTGTATTATTAAAGAGAGTCATTCCATCATAATTGTTATATAATTTTTTCGCTGTGAGGGTAACATATTGTGATATTTAATGGACGTACCATTATTAGCAGAAAAAGCAAAAATATTTCAAAGTAAGTAGTATAGGAGGAGATAGAGTGAGAAGGCAAACATGCTCGTAAAAATCAGAAGACTGAAGGATACAGATGTAGCATCTCAGCAGTGTTCACGTCTAAATCTAAGCGTTTAATTCTCTCACATAATGTCATCTAAACTGTTTCAACGGGCATTGCTCATCTCCTGGGGTGTACAAAACCAGACACAGATTACTTCTAGATAGCCTTAGAATAAGATCCCATCTATTTTATAACTAAATAATTACAATGAATGTGGGATTAAGAGAAGTTCCGGACAATCTTCTCTTTAGAAACTTTTAGCCATTGTTCAAAGGACCGCTAACAGCTTTTGGTCAGCTGCAGCAGGAAACAAGAGGAGGACAATAAAAGAACAACCCTAGAGATTAAAACGGGACGTCCTGGAGCAGCTGAATCCACGGATGAACTTTTCTCCCAAACTGGAATAAATTAGACGCGTCTTCCCTTTACTCACCGCTCAAGAGGCGCTGGGAGAAGCAGCTCTTCGCCCACAGCAACCAGGCGACCGCTACCACCAGCAGCGGGATGGGAGCTCGACCCTGGGAAGGGAGCATAGCAGCGAGCGGCTGAGGGAACGTCTTACCAAAGCTTCAAGAATAGCAGAAGACAGCCTGCAGCAGCAGCAGCAGCAGCGCCGACACCTCCCAGGGAACAAGTCACCGAAGGGTCTCTGCGCTGGGGGCGTAGTAAAACTACTAAGCCGCGGCAGCTGCAGCAGCCAAGGCTTCCCGAGACCCCGCCTCCGGTCTGGCTGTGACCCTTCCACTCATCTCCTGCTCCAAGAAACGCAACGCCTTCGCTGGTCAACTCCAGCCCCAGGCAGACTTGTCCATAGGGACGAAGAGGCTTGCTGCGGAGCCCCCCCAGAGCGGCTTTGCCCTGCCTGCTAATGCTGGAAGCCGGGGAGTGGGAAAGCTTTAGCTGCTCTCTGCTGGTTATATAGGCCTTTTGCCAACCGGGAGCCTCGGTTGGGGAAAAGCCGCCCCCATCCTATTGATTTCTAGTCTGAATTGAAGCAGTGGAGCTTTCAGAGGAGGGAGGTGGGGGCACTCGAAAAACAGCAGATTCAGCAGTCCCCCCCCCTTCTCTTGAGCTGGTTGTTGCAGGGGCTATTAAAGCGGTTGCCAAAATTCATCTGGCAAAGCCAAGCCGTCATCATCGATCTTTCTTAGCGTTCAGGTTTCATTGAGGGCTCCCACTCTGCCCCCCCCCCAAGTGGGGCTCTGTTCTGAGAAAACATACAGTATGTGGTTTTATTCTTCTGGGTTGTTAAACTCCCCTTCTTTTATCTGCATACACATTTCAGTCTGACAACCTCTACCATAATCCAGATATGTTTTCAAATTTCGTATTTGGTGTTGAGGCTTAAAAACATGCACAGAGTGCCATAGCAATGAGTGAATAAAGACATACAGCGCATGCAACACCACCCCACCCCCCTTAATGTGAGGTAATTTAGAGCAAGCAGCTCTTTCTTTTTACCCCATTGAATCACAAGTGGCAAAGGGTCAAATAACAAATCTTGTCAGATTAGTGACCCAGGTGAACTATAAGGCAACACACTGCATTACATTTTTAAAGTATAAATAATCACATATATTACAACATTTTGTTACAAAGGTCAGTTTTACTGTTGCAGATCAAAAGCAAGTTACACTAAACTGCCATGTAATTGGTAACTGGCTGAGTATAATGTGAGAAATCGGATTCCCACGTTACCCTAAGACATGGTTGTTTGAACTATTGCCTTCTGTATAAGACTCACTCCATGGTTGGATTCACACCTCAGGTTAAGCCAAAATCCCCAAATTTCACATTATGGCTTGCATAATGTACAGAGGCAGCCAATACTGTCTTCTGCTGGGGATTATATTCTATTATTTTAAATGGGCATTTTAATCCCTTACGATATATGTAGTACAGATAGTCCTTGACTTACAACAGTTTGTTTAATGACTGTTCAAAGCTACAATAGTTTTTTTTTTAATTTGATTTATATATAATAGGACTATATAATAGTCCTGAGAAAAGTGACTTATGACCATTTTTCACATTTATGACTGTTGCAGTATCCCCCCTTGGTGGATGTGGCTTGGTGGGCGTGGCAGGGGAAGGATACTGCAGAGTCTCCATTCCCACCCCACTCCAGGGGAAGGATTCTGCAAAATCCCCATTCCCACCCCACTCTGGGGTCAGTCAGAGGTGGTATTTGCTGGTTCTCTGAACTACTCAAAATTTCCTCTACCAGTTCTCTAGAACCTGTCAGAACCTGCTGAATAGCACCCCTGGGTTAGATGTGATTGTATCAGGGGTGAAATGCTCTCAATTCGGACCGGATCACCCGATCCGGTAGCGATGGAGGCGGGTGGTTCGGAGAACCGGTAGCAAAAATCCCTGCCCCCCCCATGCCCAGCTGAGATGTACAATCATCAGAGGCTTTTTTTTTTTAACTTTTAAAAGCATTTTTTCTACAACCTCTTCGGCCAAAAAATGCTTTTAAAAGTTAAAAAAAAAAAGCCTCTGATGATCGTGTGGCTCAGCTGGGATTGTCAAAGTCTTTTAAAAGAAAAAAAGCTTCTGCCGATCAGGCAATTTAGCTGGGATTGTCAGAGCCGTTTGAAAGCATTTTTTTACCACCTCTTCACCGAAGAGGTTGTAGAAAAAATGCTTTTAAAAGTAAAAAAAAAAATTGCCCATGCCCACCCAGTCACATTACTCCCCCATCAAGCCATGCCCATAGAACTGGTAGTAACAAATTTTAGATTTCACCACTGGATTGTATGTAAGAATGGCATGTGCTTAAGAACAGCAATACATCATTATTGCAGGGTGGATTCTATATGAATCCAGATTTCTGTAATAGCAGACTGGAAATTTTACATAAAAATCTAACTCTTAAAATCAGTTGTTTGATCTAATTATTATCTAGAATTATCTATTTCTTTCTAAGGCTAAATCATCTCTTTTGCCTAGCACAAAAATGGCCTACTAACAATTTCGCAAGCACATTTGCATGCTTCCACCTATTATTCAACATTCTCCCTCAGGCTGAGATGTCTGCGGACAGTTTAAGATTCTCTATTTTTAAGTGTTGGCTTTTCCCCCCTAATATCCTGATATAAATGCTGTGTTTAGGAATATATAGTGGGTTGAAGTGGATTGAGGAGTTGGCCTGTTCCATACCAGCAATGTTCCATGCCAGCAATCTTTTGGTTCCAGTTGTTCAACCACTTGCCTGTGGCTACAAACCTTTTGCTCTGCTTCCTGATCTCTTCACCCATCTTTTAGTTCTTTTCCTGCCTGCAAAGGAAATCCAATTCTGCAATGGCTTTTCTTAAAAATGGCTTGATTGATTCACTAATCCAGTGATAAACCCTGAAAGTAAAAGCCAGGAAAGTGAGCAGGTCATGTATGCCATAATTGAAAGTGTAACTGAAAGGAACTTGGCAGTCTGCTTGATAGAAAATTCACTCCCAGTACCTGTTACTTCCAGCAGGAGTTGGCTGTAGGGATTCATAGTTTAGATGAATCTTAAATAGATTCTGTTAGTTTACAGCAAACCTCTTTGTCAGGGTTCCAAGTAACACCTCCAATGAAAGAAGACTCTTGAGGCTTGAAGTTCCTCAAAGTTCCATTTTATTAGAGATGTAATATTGGCACATCTGGGAAAACCCGAATCTGAAAGCTTCCAGGTTTTCTCCACCCAAAAGAAAGCCCAGCACTCACATGTCCATCACATGGTTCAATCAAAGCACTGTGCCAACTGGAGATGCGTCCCAGTCACACCCCTCTAGGTGCAGGGCAAGATGTCCTTGACTCTCTGAGAAAGGAATGTTATTATGACTACATATCACCCATGCTCCATACAATCCCCCCTCCCAGTTTCCCACAGCAATAAATGTGGCAGGCCTGAAGGCCCAATGCAAAAGATGGCTTTCAGGCCTGACACTCTTTTTCAAACTCTAGCTCTTAGCAGCACATATCCACTGGCTTCATCTTGACTGCACAGTTCTGGATGATGCCTAGATGGCAATCAAGAAATCTCACAGCATCTGTTAGCTGATAGCTTGAATAGTTGACTGGTTGACCAATAGTTTTCAGGAGGAATAAAAATAATGTTATTTTTTGAGGGAGGCCAGTTCAAACATGTGAAAAATAAATAAACTGTTCAATCAGTCAATGATGTGTGGAACAAGAAAAAAAATCGTTCTGATGCCTACAATAACTAGAGCATTGTTCGTGCCATTTGGAGGTGGGTTTTCCTGTACAGGACAATATTGGATGGACCTGGAATTTTTGCAGAAGAAATCACCAGTCATGACACTTACATTAAAGCTGTATGAGCAGAAACATATGCACACTGTTCCACGTGTACAGTAAGGCACACTGGCTGAGCAGCCAGATTTGAAAGATCTTGATTTCCTACTGCTCCAAGAGGAAAATGGCAAAATAGCTGTGTGAGCATCTAAGTGAATTACAGTATAATGAATCTGATGTATGTGCCACAAGTTGTCAGGCAGTTCTTTCTTCCCATGTTCATATACACATGTTCATTGAATTTCATGTCTGGATTTGAATAAAAGATAGCACAGGGGACACCGTGAAAGCTCATAAAGTTTAATAAAATTTATATCAGGGGTGTTAAACTCATGGCCCACAGGCCGGATGCATCACATGCTGTCCTCACCCATGCCTGGTTTAGCAAAGGGGGAAAAAAAATCACGATATGTCACATGACAACAACATGATGATGTGAGTTTGACACCCCTGATTTATACAGCCAAGAGCAACAAAAATATAACCAAACTAAATGGGACTGAAGCAACAAACCGAATTGTTCAACATATGAGTATAATTTGCACAG
Source organism: Pituophis catenifer annectens (assembly GCF_029215685.1). NCBI lineage: Eukaryota > Metazoa > Chordata > Lepidosauria > Squamata > Colubridae > Pituophis > Pituophis catenifer. Next base: position 83,826,685 of record NW_027256884.1, read on the forward strand.
TTCAGATACATTTTCTATCTCAAATTCATATTAACAATCTTTCAAAAAATACTTTGGGGGAAAAAAATTAAATGCTAGCTTGTTCTTTATAGTTCCATGGGTAGATTGAGATAATGAGCAGCTATAGAAAATCAACAGAACTAATCAAACCATTTGGAGAATGAAATCTTCATCAACCTCATTGCCATGTCTGAATACCCAGGATGGTGCTTTCAAGATAAAGCAAGAATCCAACCAAGTAATTAAAAAGAAGCTGCTGGCTCTTTGGCACTCATTGTATGATTAACAATCTGGAAACAAAGTACTACATTTCTACTCTATTTTCCAAAAACAGCTCCTCTTATGACATAGAGAGGATAGAGTAGGCAGCCTAAAAAAGAAAAAAGCAAACCAAAACCTCTGTAAGCACATGAGCCCCAATATAAATTTATCTCCCTCATGAGTCTACAGTTTTACAGGTAGGTGAAACATAAGAAGTGGCTAAAAGAATTACACCAAGGATGTATAGCCTGATGGTTCACAGTATCATGAAGTTCCCACAAAGTTTTGGTGCAGTCTTACAGACACCACCAAAAGTTGTATAATCTCTAATATAATGGAAAATGGAAATAGTTAACAATATGCAGAGCTATTTGTTCAGGTTTAATTGTAGGAAAATGTGCTTTGGATTTCAATATAGTTTTCATCCTAACTTCATCTTTCTATTTTTAGGGTTTTGGCATCATCTACATATTTAAAATGTAGTCCCATCTATCACTCAAAGGTCAACTGGGAGCATATCAAAAAGGGCTAACCTTTGACTAAAATTTGGTTTAGACGAAAACCCCAACTCATTTATTTTTAACAACTTTGTAGCCCCCAGATATGCTGGACAGTAACTCTAATGTTGCCTGGCCAAGTTAGTAATGAAAATATAGAATTGCAATTTTATATATAAGAAGGTCAAAGGGGTGATATAGATTGTTGTTCTACTGTTCTAGGTCAATATCCTCTTTCCCACAGTTTGAAGTACAGAAGAAAAAAATGAAAACAATTATTTCTCTCCTTTTTCCTGAAAATATTCTATTCCATGACAGAAATTTCTTCTGAATTTCTAAGTCTCTACTACTGCTTAGTTAAAGCAGTATTACTTAACCTTAGCAGCTTTAATGTATGGGGACTTCAGCATTTTGGCTGGGGAATTTTGGGAATTGAAGATTATACAGCTTAAAGTTGCTGAGATTCAGAAACTATGGCTTGGAGCATGGCTGTTCAATACAGTATATCTCCCAGTATCCTTCCTAATTGACTCATACAGCTATAAAATATCATGTTTCAGATAATCTGCAAGATCACACAATATTAAAGCTTCACTGAACTTGCAAAATTCAATTTATTTGTTGTGATATATTAAATAAGTCAATTATATCTGTGAACCATGCAGAGCTGGATTCTGAAAAACTGTTATATGTTCCTGACCTAGGCATAATTCTGGATTACCATGCAATTCACAAACTGTCAGACATTTTCCTATTTTTATCTCTATCTATCTAAATGATGAGTTTAAATGTTTTTAATGCTTAAAAAAGAGCTTGGAAACTTAGAGAAACTACTTATTTTAAGAAGCAAGACCTGAATTAGAAATATTACAAAATTCTGTCTTTACGCGTTCCTTTTAGTTTTGAGTAAATATATATATAATTTATATATATATATAATTTATATAATTTCAGCCCTTGATTCAATGGTGGCTTTGGAACAACTTATTCCCATAGAGTAATAGTCTTTTAGGAGCAATTAACATAATCGTCCTATCTAGAAAGGTTATGCTTCCAAGTTCTAGTCCTGCACTTGTTTCCTGTCTTATCACAATTTCCCATAGAAAGCAATTTAACGCTTACATTTCCATAAATCTGGAGTACTCCCCTCCACTTTTTGTCAAGCTTTGCCTTTCTCCAAAAGTACAGCTCTTCTAGCCTGCTTCATTCATTTTCTGCAGCTGCTTATTTCAATCACTTGTTCTGTCAATATCCTTCTCATCCCCCCACCTTTCTGTTTTGCCTCAGGACACAGTGCTATTTACCAAGAATGGGGGTGAGGGGACTCATGGGGGGGCACCTATTTTTCCCCAGTCCCATCTTGAGGTGACCCAAGGTTCTCCAAACAGAACTTTTCCCCCATCTTTCAATGTGCTTTTATCAAGGAAAGGCTGGAGAAAATATTTTTGTCTATATGTGATATTTATGTGTCACCATCTGGGCCACCATCTGGGCCATAGGGGAGGAAAGCAACACCTTTAACCGTCCTTCGGAAGAAGGGCGGTATAGAAATAAAATTATTATTATTATTATTATTATTATTATTATTATTATTATTATTATTATTATTTATGGATATAATGTTTTTAAGTAAAGGGAGGGATTAAATCATTTGCTACCATGATCTTCTCTGAATATTGCAATGAATGCTTCCCCATAGTCTTTAAATAAGACTAACAAGGTGCATATACCAAATCTAGGACATTTAGGTATATAATATAACCTGTTTCTCCTGCAGATTAAAAAAAAAAAACCCTCTTAAACATAATATCTGACATTAACAATCTGCACATTGGAAGTTAAAAGAAATTAGAATGTTAATACTTGAAATATTTTCCCCCTTATAAATACTGCAAGAAGTACCAAAAGGCCATCTGGGTCTTTTAAATAATTATATTTTGATAAAATAATTATATTTTGACAATAGTCTAGTTCAGGGGTCTCCAAACTTGGCAATTTTAAGACTTGTGGACTCAACTCCCAGAGTTCTAAGAATTTTGAGAGTTGAAGTCAAGTCTTAAAGTTGCCAAGTTTGGAGACCTCTGGTCTAGTTGAATTAGAAGAACTACTCTAATGAAAGGTTTGAGTAACTATTGTGAACTGCAATTTATTCATTAAAGCCATGGCTAACACAAAACATGGCCTTGCTTAAGGGAACTCAGTTGTTTTGAATCATTTATAAGTTTCAATGGGATGAATGACTGGTAGGTGATTGTTTTATTTGATTCACCTGCAAGAATTAAACATGTAAAATAGCTACAAGCCAGTAGGAAATTATATTTCTTGGGGAGGTGGCTAAAGTATGATTTACTAGGGTTTATTTGGCTTGGTTTCTGATGGTAAAATTTGCCAGCCCTAGAGCAGTAAATTTATATTAGTGCTAAGTGGGGAACTGTACTTTGGTAGTCATATGGTCGAACAGGCTAAGTAAAAATAGGAAGATATATTTTTATCAATAAATAAGCTGTAACTTTGTACAATTTTGTAATTCTCCCTCCTAAATTCTACTTTAATTTCTTTCTTATACCACCTTACATCAGGAAGTTTTTAGCAAGCATGAATGGGAAAATAGATGTCTGAATGTTATATTTATACTTTGAATTGAAATTTATTTTTTCATCTTAATTTGTATTCCTTTCTCAGAGTTTTATTTTGCACCATGGCAGAAATGGAGGATTCTGGCTACTTAGTTTCAGATGAAGAGGTAAGAATGCTTTTTTAGGATTATTTTGAACCAAAGATTGATAGGTTTTTTTAATTGTAGAACAGATAGGAAGTCATAGCAATTGTGTCCATTTATAGCAGCATATCTTTGAACTAAGATTAATTAAATAAACCATTAGAATGGTTAAATCCTAGCTATGTTAAACTATAATGTTGATTTATGAAAATACAGACATGGAAAATTCTTAACCTTCCAAATTTCAGCTTGGGAGTCTGCCAGGCTGATTTCCCAGTTTTAATAGTCTCAAAATTCAATATCAGGTTTGAGATAAAATCTAGTTTTACGGCTTCTGGCAGTTTTCTATATACTGAAATAAAATCTAAAACAAATAATAAATTCTGCACTTCTGAGATAAGTTAACATTGGCCTTATATCTTTAACCCTGCTGCTGAAAACTGTAGCCTTTTCCATAAAGAACAATGTAGAAGGAAGCATACCTTAGTGTATGGAACAAATAGCTTATCTTGTTCATATTAGCTTGGTAAAGAAAAGATATGAAAAATTCACTAGCATACAGTAATTGCTTTGTTTGACCTCACATCCTTAAACTAATAATGTGATACTGTGGGAAATGCAGACAATACAGGAAAAGGTAGATATAGTTCTGAAAAGCTGTTAGAGATAATGCTACTGAACAGTTACTTCTAGTAACTGTTTTGTAGCAATAAAACACTTATAAAAACTTATAAATAGGCAGGCAGCTAAGACACAGCTTGTCGATTAGAAAGGTAAGTAGTTCAGCGGTTCGAATCCCTAGTACAGGTCTCCTGTGTGAGCAGGGGGTTGGACTAAATTACCTCCAAGGTCCCTTCCAACTCTGTTACTGTTACTGAAAAGCAGTAACCAGATTCCAGGTGAAGATTCAAGACTGAAGTGGAAAATTCACCAGGTAGAGTTTGCAAAAACTGCCCTAGGAGAAGCAAGGGATTATTATCCTTTGTGTAACTTTAAAGAAGGCGAGAATTAATCTTAAATTTCGCTGTTTAAAAATGTGTAGACAATTGTCAGATATAAAGTTCTGATGTTTTGAGTGTTGATGACTTCATACATTTTGCTGGCAAACTAGAATGTGGTATGGATGGTATATAGTTGTAGTTTATTTAAACTCAAAATTTGTGGCTGGTTAAAAAAAAATCCTGTGTCATGGTGTGGTATGTGAACTCAGTTTTCATGTGCCTGGTAGATGACCTAGGCATAGAATTGAATGAAGAAATTGATCCTTGCTGATCTTTCTGACTATCTCATCAATTTTTGATACTTTTAAAATTACATTCTTCTGGAACACTTTACAGTATAAGCATGCAGTTAGAGAACATTATTTTGCTACTAATTTATGGAAGAGGCAATCCTGGACATTTGTGAAAGCCTTTGACTTTCAAGAATGCACCAGTTTTGTCTTGTCTTCCATATGTTAAAAATACTTGAAACTTTTTTTTTTGTATGTTCAAGCTTGAATATTATTAATAGCATGTCATTTTATTTATTATATTTATATCCTATGTTTTGTATAACTTAAGCAAACATAAATGCTTCCACCTATGCTCCCTACAAAACCTAGTCTTTGAAATGAGTTAGGCTGAAAGAAGTGACTGCTTTAAAGTTACCCAGATTATTTCTATGTCTAAAAGATTGAAACTCTGCATATCTAGTCTAGCACTATAACTATAACTGCTAAACCAAATTTGCTCTGACTTGATTCAATTGTTTGATCCCAGGGAAGCAAGAAAATTTACAACTTTGTGATTCATGTTAACTTGAAATGTTGACCAATTATGGCTTTTAGATTAGATTAATATCTAGATTAATATCTATTAGCCTGATATCAATCATTGATATGCTGGTTATTTCAGCTAAACTTTCAATGTTGGTTTGCCTTCTGTTTGGACAACATTTATTTTGATGTTGTCTTGGTTCTGGCAGGTGAATGATTTAAATTCTACGCATTAGTTAAATATTCTTGCTTTTTAGAAGAACTTAGATTTTCAAAACGTAAGTGTCTTTAAAGTCCTGTTGTATAATAATTCACTGTATATTTTTAAAATGCCTGCTTTTGATTAATTTATATGGGTAGATAATAACAAGCCTTCACTATGATTACCTGAAATCCCCTCAAATCTAAATATCTCTTTAGATTCACCAAGCTTCTGGAGTTTTTCCACAAGGAAGCAAAAGCAACACATTTGGTATTTTTATTAATATAAATTAAATAATGGGAAAATGGCCAATACAGGTAGTCCTCAGCTTGTGAACAGTCACTTAACATTGGTTTAAACTTACAACAGACTCAAAAAAGCTACTTTGTCCCATCCTCGAAGTTATGACTGCTGCATCAACCTTGTAGCTATGTGACTGCATTTCATTCAAGTGGCAATTGACTCGAATTTATAACCATTTGCAGCAAGCATCCCATGGTTATGTGATCATGTTTTATAATATGGCAAAAACCAGAAAAAAATGCCCATTGGATAAATTGGATTTGGATTTATGCATTATGTTTAACAACAGTGGTGACTCACATAACAACTATGGTAAAAACTGTGGTAAAAATGGTCATAAAATCAAGTCAAGATATACAATCACAATGGCTTATAATAAAAATTCTGGGCTCAATTTTCATAATTTGAGGACTACCTGTAGTCATTTTTTAAAAAAAATCCTACATGTTTGTCTAAATGTGTATTCTGAGGTTTATATATTTTGGATATACAACTTCTGTTCAATTTCAGATTTCCACAAATAAGGAGAGACATTCTCGCCTTGGAGAGGATAATCTAGATGATACGCTGGAATATGATTTTGCTGGTGAATGTTTAAAAGTGAAAAAAATTGAGGATGTGAATGCTAAGAAGAGTGATTTATTGAATGATCAAAATATTGGACAAGAGGATGAAGCTGAAAAAAATTCAGATTCCATGGAGCTAATAGTATCTGACACTCTGACTCCTATTACAAAGACTCAGGCATGTGTCCCGTATTGTGGTTTTCTCAATCCTTGCACCTCATACTTAAAAGATGAAAATAGTGCAAACATAAAGGAAAGTATTATTGATTTAGAGAGAGAAAAATATTAAAAACTTCATATCACATGGATTAGGGGCAATACGTGAGTTATAATTTAAACTCAGTGTATCTTTCTGCATGTACCTACATGTGTTTATGCATTTTTACCCAATTCTTGTTTGCAGTTAGATGCAGGATTTGGATTTGATGAAATGCTATTTCAGAGAAGCTATTGTATTTATGAATAAAGCAAATGTCTATATTTAAGTTTTTGTAACATCAAATGTAAAAAATTGATCCCAAATGTTTCAAGGCAAAAGAAGAGAAATTGTCCAAATTCTGCAAATAAAACTATGCTAATGTCTTTCCTTCAGCCAATAGGGACCACACATTGGTATAAACCTATCTATGCAACTTGACAATTATATCGTCATAGCTGAAGAGTACAAATTTCTGCTTACAAGTAGGTTTCCATGGTCTGGAAAACTGATTGGTTGGTCTTTGTTTATGGGTGAGAAATTAAAGTTTGTTTTCTATATCTTTATGAAGTATAGGCCTCTACCCAAAGGAGATAGATGCTGAAAAGTACTAGAAAAGGTTCAGGCCTCAAAGCCCTTCAAATTGAATCTTATTCAAAGGGTAACTGTTGAATTCTAATATAGATAGCCTATTTGACTCCTATAGTTAAAAAAGGAGTCAGAGACTATATTAAAATTCAACAGCCATCCCTTAACAGAGGGACAGGGATTCATCTATCTCCTGTTTACAATGCAATTCCAGGAAAGTTCTATACTCATTTGCACTCTGATTCAGGTGACTCTGAAGATACAGATAAACCCCCAAGTGGCCTCAACAATTGTCAAAGTGCTAAAAAAAAAAAAAGCCAAGAAAGTCCAGTTGCCTTAAAAAAAAAAAAAGCACCATTTGGTGTACAAAGGCAAGTATAATTTAATAAATATAACAGAAACCTAGTAGACTGATTCCTATGTCTGGAATAGGGCAGCTAAAAGATATGTTGTTTTAGGATCAGAAGCAATGAAACAGGAAGATGTGCTGTATGCTAAAAATGTCCATTTTTTTCATTTCTACAAGTGAAGAAAACTTGGCAATGCTATAAAGAACATCTCAATTATAATAAGTGGATGAACAAATAGAAATGATACTGATGTTGGCCTATACAACCAAGAGAAAATGATGCCTTCTAAACAAAAGTGTACTTAAGTTATAGGAAAGCAGATTCCAACTGAACGTTGGGTGGAAAAATGTCCTAAAAGCAAGATTAGTGTAGTAATGGATCCTACTATTCATACAGGAGATGGGCTTTCTTCATTGTGTTCACGATTTGGTTAGATTCCCATTTTTCTGGAATGCTTTAAACTGAATTCTTGTTTTGGACACGAAGTTAGATTTAGAAATAGAAAGTTCTAGGGCTTGTTGGGCTAAATCATTAGTGTCAAACTTGCAGCATCACATTGCCATCACGTGATGTTTCACAACATTTTTTTCCTTTGCGGAACTGGGGTGGGCATGGCCTCTGCATGATGCATCGGGCCCATGGGCTGCCAGTTTAACATCCCTGAGCTAAATGGTTCCTTCCAACTTGTCATTTTACTATTCTAGTTTATAAAAGATTACTCACAATCATGATAGGAAAGACACATTTTGTATCAAAGCTTGGATTTTAGATTACATTGATTACAGGAATAGGCCACTTATGAAAATACTGTATTTGTTAATCTCAGTGTTTTACAAGTCTTTTAGTTACAAAGTCTTAGAGAAAGTACCACATACATCCTATTTTATTTTACTTTGAAATCAGGTTTACCGTATTTGGTGGATAGAAATTTCTAAGGGTACACATACGTTGAAATCATCTGCTGGGAGCCTTGACAATTTCCCAGTTTTATGAAACATTCCTTATGTGCTGAAGTCAATGCCTCGGTAGTTGCATTTCAATACCATCAAAAACAATAGGATTTGAAGCTGAATTATCTTTTTAAAGTATCTCTCCTGTTTAAGTATTTAGAGAAAGTAAATGCAATTTACTTTATCACAGCATGAAGTAAATCACCAAATAGAACAGACAATTTTATATTTATGAAACTGGAGTTATGCTGCACAACTGCCAAATTCCATAAATCTATAAAAGTGGCCAACAGCCATGTGCATTGAATTTCTGCTGAATATAGTTAAGTGAACATGCTGCAGAAGCAAACTTAACCACAACTGCAGTATATCATGTTCTAGTCTGCATGGTGGGTTTTTTTTCTTTTCTTTCACATGCTTCACAAAAGACACAATTCTCTTATTAAATGTTCCTTTCTTTTAAAAGATAAGTTTGATTAAACTGGTTCATATTTTCTAAAGGGGCATCAAATATTACTTATCACATGCCAATGACACTCTGAAAAAGTTTGAGGTACCTGTATTTCAATTAAGTGCATCAAAGTATAAATATCTTATTACAGCAAAATAAATACATTTCCCTCTCCTTGTATTAAATGTGTATACTTCATTCCTTTATGGAGTGATATCTTTCAAAACTAGTTTTCATAAAGGAAGGAGATTTTATAAGCAGTTCTCACAGTTATAATTACAGTGTTTCAAGATCATTCATGTACACCACCCAGTATTAGCAAATAATAAGGCTGGAAGGTACTCTTCGGTTGATATGTTTTAAAAATATGTGAATGTTTTGGAAAACAGGAAATTCTTAATCTTTTGGTGCCAAAACTATCTTTGTTGCTGTCCTGTAATGCCCCTATTTTGCCTCCGCTTCTGGAATTTCCAGCTGCTGAAACCAGTTGCATCCTCTTGTCAAATTCTGAGGCTGAATATCGTGGAAGGAGGAATTCTTCTACATCTTGAAATGCCCATACCCTGACTACAAGAAAACAGACTTTAAATACCAGGGGCTGATAAGATTACTAGCACTAGCAATAGCACTTAGACTTATATACTGATTCATAGTGCTTTACAGCACTCTCTAAGCAGTTTACAGAATCAGCATATTGCCCCCAATGATCTGGCACCTCAATTTACTTACCTCAGAAGATAGAAGGCTGAATCAATTTCGATCCAGTCAGGATTGAACTCTTGGCAGTGAGCAGAATCAGCCCAGAATTCTACAGTTAGAATACTGTATTCTAACCACTGCACCAAAATGGTTCTGGCTACTATTTGCCTACCACAATATTTTGTTAATAGAACTAATATTTTGTTAATAGAGCTAATTCTGAGGACAGAGTGGTCTATTTTAGAACAAATGGAGGCAGCTAATAACAAGACTTTTCTGCAAGAAATAGATCAAGATCCCAGTGAAGAGTAAAGAGATGCTGTAGATTGTCCTATAAGTCTTTTTTTCAAAATGAAGTGATCCTGTTTTATAGAGTATTAAGGATAAATATACAGAGTTTATAGGTCAATCAATGGAATAAGTTAGTATTAGGCTCGGTAACATATATTAGAAGAGCAGTCTAAGTTTCAGTTATAGTTTGAACAGAAGCTTTGGTCTACAAAGCCAATGAACAGTAGATTTTGGTGCTGTGTGTTCCCATGGCAAATGAAAGTTGAATTATAAATGAGAGGTGAGCAATCCAGGGGTGGGTTCTACTTACCTTTACTACCGATTCGCAATGGGGCCGTGTGCGTGTAAGCTTTTTATCATAGTCAAGACCAGCCTGGTTCAACTTCTTGAATTTGATGTCTCAGAATGATGAGAAATAATTTCCAGAATTTACGAATATAAATTTATATTATCAGAATTTAAGATATAAAGATAAATAAATTGAGAAATATTGCCCTTGTCTGTTACAAAATTTGGAAGAAAAATCTCTATACAGTCAAGCTGAAGGTATTTGTTTGATGAATCAAAGCAGCAGAAAATAGTATCTCTTTTCCAGAGATAGAGAAACTACTTGCAGCTTTTTGGATGTTTTAACATTAAAAATGTGATAGCATCCTATAGTGCACCTAAAGAAGAATAGCATTTCTGGCACCCTAGAGAGATGCTGCAGTGGTCTCTGCATTTTGTCTTCAGCTTCTCCACCTGAGAATATATTCTCATTCTGCTTAATTCCTAGACTAGACCTACTGTGTGCCAAATCCAAATAATTTTGACCAGAGCCATTTGTGTTTGTGAACCTTTATTAGAAAGTATGTGCATGGTTTGCATTTCCAAATTCTTATTATCATACTGCATTTGGATGATTGCTACCTAGTAGTAAAATGCTGAGTGATCATCTTCCATAAATATGTTAGAAAAACCCTGTAACACTTTATTTGTTTGCATTTATGCCAGAAAAGCCTTGTAATTTATAATTCTTCTTTTCTAGGGCTGATTAACAATTTACTAATGGTTTGATGCCAGAAAGTAGCTATAAATGAATCAAGCCTTGACTTTTCATAAATAACCTCCCCCACCTCTTTGGGGCAGGGGAAATTATAGTTCCGTCTTAAAATCATTGGTTATTAGCTTGAGCGTTTAAAACATTTAATTAAGATCTTAGTAAATAGTGCAAGGCATAGATGAAGGAAACTACAGCAATTGTAAGAAATGATTGATGACCAAATTATTATTGTCATTTGCTATTAAATAAGAAGATGAAAATCTTTCCTGTCTATTATCTATTCTGAAGCATTCTGTTAAAAATTGAAGAAGATAGCACAACTGAATCGAAATGTTTCAATCCTGTCAGACTATAACTCCTACCATTTTAAGTGAAGCTGATGTGAGCTTGAAATGAGAGAAACTTAGGCAGACAATTTGGGAAAGGCTACCAAAACTGTTTACCTTACTGAAAATGTCAATTTAATTTTGTTATCTTGAACACTTAGCAATGTAAAATTTTGTCTTCATATCCCAACTCACAATAATTTTCATTTGTATATTCTTATTTTCCAGTTAAAGGGGACTGTACAAGAAAAAAAGAAAAGTAGCATTTAAATGGGCCATTCAACAATAAAACAGGGCTCTCAGAACAATTCAAAGTAAGTTTGTTTTGAAGGAAATTCTACTTTTGGGAAGAACATCATCACTGGCAGAAGTTGTGGCTTGCAAGCTATATGCTTAATTATTTAGGAGTGGCAGAAAAGAACAGAATAGCAGAATGAAATACAATGCTGAAGAGAAAGGAACTGATACAAAAACAAAGGGTATTTGTAGCCTTTCCACTGGTGGGCCCTTGCTCACTGCTGGATCTAACCCATCCAAGAAGCACAACCCAGACCAATACATAAGTTATTGTCTTCAACTGGCATACAATATCTATTCCCTCAAATATAAGAACACTTAAAACATTTCCCAATTATGCATCTCTTTAAAATGTTGAATACTGAGTTGAGTTCCCAGTTGAGATAGTAGGACCAGCACAAAATGGTAATATTCAATTAGTACAAGAGAGAGCAAAGATTGTTAACAAAAGTGAGAGTTAAGACACAGAAACAAAAAGTTATATCAACTTTGCCATTCCAAAAGTGCTGATAGGCAACAAGTTTAAAAATAAATCTCATTGAGTCATTGGGGTGTGGGGATTTCTTCATATTATCCACACAAATGTTTCAGTGCAACCTAATTTAATTCATTTGCTTTTACCCAGATTCCTATTTTAAAAATTGGAGATTTATCTTGATTAGCATGTTTCAGTTTAAATTCCATCAAATAAAATCACTCTTTAAAACATCTTGAATTTCTATATACTGAACCTACATCCATGTTTTGGATAATATTGAAGGAACTGAAAGTACATGAACCTTCAGCTACCATATACTGTATGTTATAGAAATCCTTGTTATAGAACTGTTTTGTAAATTAAAATAAGGTAGAAGAGACAAATCATACCAAATATGTCTGTATCAACAGTTGAGCCTCTGGTTTGTCTTCTTAATGATCAATGAAAGGTGATTTAAGAGGAATAACGGTGACAATATACTGCAGCAAAAGTGAGAAAGGATATTTTAGTAGTTAAACTGACACAAGGGACCAGTTCTCATAGGCTAGAATTATTTTTGTGAAATAAAAAAGTATCTAATATTGGCATATATTCCAATATTTAATATGTATTGTAAACAGGGTTGGGGACAATTAACTCAGAAGAAACTAAAGTGCAAAAAGTATTATTGTAATGATATTTGATTAAGAATTGTGTTCATCCACAAAGTAACATCAATAGTACTTTAATTATTTTCATCCAGTTTTTCCTTCTTAGGAAGTCTGATTCCCTATACTGCAATGATTTATTTACATACACACAAAGGCACTCTATTGAACAATATCTTATTTATCCAACTTCATGTTACCTGAATAAACAAACTTATCTAAAAGCATTTTTTCAACTTCTGCAGGTCCACTACAAATGGAAATTGATTTTTGTGAAAACCAATTATTGTGCTTGTGTGCTTGCTACTAACTATAATATTGTATGAGCAAATGGCATTATTGGTGCTATTAGTTAATGTTCAGGCTAATATTGACCATCTATTTTCAACAATAAATATAAGTGTTCTCAATAGAGATGTCTTTTCAGCATTTTTTCTAACAAGTCATACACAGTCAGCCTGAAATTAAAGTTGTCTAACCATAATAATTAGGATTTAGAGTCACAACTTCAATTCATCTCCATTTCCAACCTGTACTCTTGATTGTTTTAGATTAGAAAGGGGAAATAGCAATCTTTCAGAAATAATGAAAGAAAGGGAAGAATTTGAATTCTTATATTAATTTGAAATTTTCCATGACTAAATAAATATTAAAAAGGAAAGATATCTTACTTAGATAGAAATGTTTATGAATGAAAATTTACAAAAATAAAAATACTGTATTTTCCGGCGTATAAGACGACCCCCGACTTTTCCTGTTAAACTATAGGGTTTGGGCTATACTTGCCGTATAAGACTACCCCTCTTCCAACGCACACCAAATAAAAATTAAAAAACATCAACTGGCTCACCCACAATGTAAAAGCAGCTGTGCTAGACCCAAAATGACCCCTGCAACAAGCAGGAACCTTACACAGCCACAAAAAGCCCAAAAAAACAACTTTCACACTTTACACACACAAAATTCCACATACAGCTTTGTGAGATTTTGTGTGTTTGTGTAGTTAGAGTGAAACACTACAGAAACACACTAAATCTCAGAAAGCTGCACAAATATTATTTTATTTTATTTTATTTTTATTTTTATATGAAACCTGAATTTAAAACTTCCTAAACTTTAAATGGCTAGGTCTAAAAAAGAACAACTAAAAAAAACCCCAATTAACTATTTTTTTTAAAGCTCCCAAAGGGGAAAAAAAACTTACCCAATAGAACAGGGGTCTCCAACCTTGGCAACTTTAAGACTTGTAGACTTCAACTCCCAGAATTCCTCAGCCAGCTTTGTTTTGCTGGCTGAGGAGTTCTGGGAGTTGAAGTCCACAACTCCCTGCCTGCTTGATTGCAGGCAGGGAGTGGCTTGCTGATGGAATGGATTCAGGCAAGCGAAGCAAGGCAAGCGTTGTGACTAGCAGCTAAGGTAAGCAAGCTGGAGGGGAAAAACTTTTTTTCTTTTACATGGCTCTGGCGATCCCAGCTGCGTTGCCTGATTAGCAGGCAACGCAGCTGGGATCGTCAGAGCTTGGATCGCCAGAGCCATTTAAGGCTCATCAGAGCCTTTCGGGCTGGTCTGCCTGGTTACAGGAGAACGATACCCGGCGTATAAGACGACACCCGACTTTTGAGAAGATTTTCATGTGTTAAAAAGTCATCTTACACGCCGGAAAATACGGTAATAATAAAAAAGAAATTGCTTATTACCATTTGTTCTCAACCCAAGAGAAGATGTGGGCCACACCTGATTTATATTTTCCTAAAATCTTACAGCCATCTTGATGTTTTCAGTTTTATAATTGTCAGTTATTAGGCTAAATGTCTATGGAGAGTCTCAGTCATCCAGGTCATAGTTGTCCCAAAAGTGCTTTTTCGTTTCAAAGATGTTTTGTTTCTATTCCAAGAAGCTTCTTCAGCTCTGACTGAATGGTGGGAAATGTTATTAGGCTACTATGTATGCCAGCAAGAAACTGGATAGAAATTAGATAGCAGCAAAAATAATATAAAAACATTGAAAGTTTATTTTAACAAACTAGTTTGGGAATGTGTGCATATGTTATTGAATTAGGATCATTAAATCAAAGAGTGGGGAAGTTACTTTAGGAAAGGAATGGCAGGATTTGGGAGCAGAGTTAAAAGAGGAATCAACCTAGAATCTCTACAGTTTTCTGTTTGCAACTCTACATTCTTATTTCCACTTACACATATTTATTTTGTCCAAACAGGGTAGTCTTAAGTAAACAACCATTTCTTCATTTAGCTTCTGCTTGAGGAACAGGTGGCAATTATGGCTAGGAGGGCCTTTGCATAACTTAGTCTGCTGTCCATTCATTTTGCTGCCCAGCTTTTCAAACAAAACTCTACTTCTACTTCAAACAATTGTTCTGCATCCTTATTGAGTAACCCGGCTTGGAATTGGACCAAAACTTCTTCTAATATATGCAATGTCTTAAAAAGCAAAACAAGTAAGTTTTCCAATGCCATTAGAAACCTTTTAACTCAAACAATGAACTGAAAAAACCCGAGATCCATATAATTAAATAATGCTTTCTAATAAGTTAGCAACTCTTTCTAGCATAATGTTTTGGCTACCATATGGTAGCAACAGCAACTAAAAAGCACCTGGAAAGCAAAGTACTAATAAAAAAAAAACATGATCAGAGAATTGGTATGGAATAATATTGGACTTCTGCAAAAGCCTTGTTTCAGAGTCTTGCTTAGATATAAAGCATATCAGGAGGTTTGTGGAAGATACAATAGGTCATATATCACACAGTTTAAATGTGGTGTGCTCCAGTGGCTTGCTGAATGAGCCTCAGCTGGCTGAACTTACAAATCACACTAAGCTATATACCATACCTCCCAAATCACATGACTGAAACCACTGTGCAAATTACAAATAAAATGTTATGGCTTAACATGATGTGTGAGCCAACTAGCCTTTCCATCTCACTTCATTGGGCTTCTGTGAGGTAAAATAAGATAGATGGTGAACATATGATAAATCAGAGACTATCCCAGAACTCTTGGAGGCTATTAAACTTAGGATAGCATCCAGATACTCTCTTGAAGAGAATGTTGTCTCTCAAAACAAATATTTTCACCCTCAGTATAATCCCATCAGCAATGTGCATAGCTCCTAAGGCATCAAAACGAAAGATGAGAGAAATGGAGCAGTAGAACTGGCCTCATAAAAATATTCCCTGTTCCATCTATAATTTCTCACTTGGAACCTTGCAGACCCCTGAGCAGACATTACAAAAATTGTTTGGGAGCTGAGAGTTTTCTGCAACTTCCATGCCATATTTCATATATAAGCATGAAAAGTTTGAGAACCATTGTAATAAGTATAGCACTCTGCATAATGCTGCCTAAAGGAGATGAATGATTTTGTTTTCTTGAAATACTAGTAAGGAATAAGTGTTTATGAGGGGAGAATGTAAATTAATTAATCCTAATTCTCTATATATTTGCAGCAATTTTCTATATAATGTCTCCCTCCCTTAAAAAAAAGTGTAACCTAACTTAATAATGCATTCATTCCTTTGTTACTTGGTTATTTCTGCAAAACTACAGTTATGTAAGGATCATTCTCATTTAACTATGATAGTAGAAATATCAAATCAGGCTGCCCACTGCCCACCATCTGCTAGCAGTGCCAGCCCCAGATTCACATTCAGGATTTTCACTTATAGTGATGTGCAACACAACCAAATCAGCAAATGTGTGTATTTATAAGGGATATTTTCTACTTGTTCCTGTTGTTTTTCTAATCTGATTTCACCTATTGAAAAGGGGGAGGTTTTTTTGTCTTTTTCTTTTAAATAACAACATCAACAAACAATATTTATTAGCAATGTTTATCAAGTTACCATTAAAATCAAGATGCCAGATATTTTAAACAATATTTTGGTAACTGCCACTCCCAGACTGCTATTAGTAAATTAGATAATTAATAGATTAGCAAATTAGCATTCTCAGTAATAAAGTTCTATATTTTCATTAAGTATAGAATGTGAATACTATTTTGTACTTCCTTCCTTGCACATAGATGCAAACAGAATGGTAGAGAACTTGTTAGCCCACTGCCAATCCTGGATTGGACATTAGAAATTCTGGGCTAGATAAAATATTATCTAAAATATACAGACACAATAAATCCTTACAAATTCAAGGATATAGGGATTACAGCTCAGCTTCAAGGACAGAAATAGCAATATGTCTTAGTGTCCAATGGAAGGTGTAGGGAGAATGATGAAACATGCATTTTGAGATCACAATTCAAGCCCCTTTCATTCATCAAGATGCATGGCAAAAGGCCACACTTGCACTGGGATGTCACAGTGCATATTTCATCTTTTTTTCCTTCATCCCAGCTAGTAGTGGACACTTATATATGTGATCCCACTGATTCTCTACAAAGATCCTTTTGTGAAAGAAGGGCCTTGGTCCTGTAAGTAAAACTGCTATTAAAGTTTATACAAGAGTGTGATTAAAAAAACCCAACATTGCCAAATATTGGCTAATCTTTTTTAGGCTTTGTAAAACAAATTAGAGGAGTGGGAGTGTGTTAGCAAAATAGAAACAGAGAAAAAATGTAATCTATAAATATAAAAGCAAAAACCACCCATGCCGTAATCACGAAATCTCCAGAACCATAAAGCTTACAAACTTGAAATTTGCCACGTATGTTCCTCTTGGCTTCTAGGTACTCACTAGGAAAGGATTTTTCAAAATGACCATCAGAGCATTAGTATTTCCTATATTATTATAACATGCTCTGATGCTAATTAGTTAGATGTTCTACTCCTCCTTCCAAGTTGAAAATAACTCTGGAGAGAATGGGATAGCATAGGACAGGCTTCTATGGGGCAAGCTTGAGGAAGAGAAGGGGCTAGAAAGCCTGAGGGAGAGAAGAGGCTAGGTTAGGAGACGTTTCTGTGGGGCAAGGCTGAGGGAGAGGAGGGGATAGGATAGGGGATCATTCTGTGGGGCAAGGCTGAGGGAGAGGAAGGGATAGGATGGGGAGGAATCTGTGGGGCAAGGCTGAGGGATAGGATAGGATAGGATAGGATAGGATAGGATAGGATAGGATAGGATAGGATAGGATAGGATAAGATAGGATAGGATAGGATAGGATAGGATAGGGGAGGCTTCTGTGGGACAAGGCTGAGGGAGAGAAGGGGATAGGATAGGGGAGGCTTCTGAGGGGCAAGGCTGAGGGAGAGAAGGGGATAGGATAGGGTAAGCTTCTGTGGGGCAAGGCTGAGGGAGAGAAGGGGATAGGATAGGGTAGGCTTCTGTGGGGCAAGGCTGAGGGAGAGAAGGGGATAGGATAGGGGAAGCTTCTGTGTGGCAAGACTGAGGGAGAGGAGGGGATAGGATAGGATAGGAGAGGCTTCTGTGGGGCAAGGCTGAGGGAGAGAAGGGGATAGGATAGGGTAGGCTTCTGTGGGGCAAGGCTGAGGGAGAGAAGGGGATAGGATAGGGGAAGCTTCTGTGTGGCAAGACTGAGGGAGAGGAGGGGATAGGATAGGATAGGAGAGGCTTCTGTGGGGCAAGGCTGAGGGAGAGGAGGGGATAGGATAGGGGAAGATTCTGCGGGGCAAGCCTGAGGGAGGGAAGGGGAGAGGAGAGGCCGATTGTAACTACTCATTAAGTTTCAAGCTGTAAGTTTCAATTTATCAAACCCCTTCACATAGTTTTGTAGCGAAGCACGGGTATCATCTATTTGGTACATAAAAAGGCAATTGTAAAATGCCTTGGTTTTGTTAGTTTCTATGGCAAGGTAACTGATGTTTCTTTTATTGAGCTAATAATTCTTTTTTGAAGATAGTAACAGTAGAAAGGTGGTGAAGTAATTTGAGTTTGGTTAGTTATAATCTATATCTATGCTAAAATCATTTATTATTTCTGCATGTGTATGACTGTCATTTTCTCCTCCTTTCTGAAATGCATAAATAAGAATGTTTCCTTTTGTCAGGAGAAGTTTCTCTCACTATTCTCTAAAGGGAATTCCTCCTATTTTTAACAATAAATACTGCATTGAGCTTTATTAGTTTGGGGTCCTATGCTTGATTTCCCATAGATCAAGTGTTTTACTTTATTGAGCTCTAAATAGCACATTAAGTTAGTGCAGGAATATATCAGGAGTGGCTTCTTGGATGAGAAGGAAAAGAAATGAGTGAATCTATCACTTTGGAAGTTGAAGAGCTACAGTCAAAAACTTTGTAATAGTAGGCTGCAGCCTTCACATCTAATTTCCAGGGCCATAGTTCATACCTATAGTCTGCTATATGAACCAATGAACCCGGACTTCCTGTGACGCCGCGAACGCCGATGGCAGCTCCTTTTGGAGCTCCAGCCCCGAGATTTCATTAGCTGCTAGAACAGCGAAAAACAGTTGTCTAGCGGCTCAAAACTCTCTCCCGGGGGTAAAAGGGGAGAGAAGAGCAGAAGGGTTTGGGTAGAGCTCCCTAGATCCCCAGGCTTTCTTTTTTTTAAAGCCTGGAGGTTGCAGGGTGAGAGCTCCCTGAAAGCCCTTCAGTGCTCCGGATCCGGGACGTATCTGCCTCAGGCAGAACGGGGCGTCGCAACCACACCAGCAGCAAAAGATTAAAGATTTAAAGATTTCTTCTTTGAGATTTAAAGACACTTTAAATCTGGATGCTGGCAGAGCAGAATCAGGAGAGCAGAACATGCAAGTATAAAAGCTTTAACTCCAGCGCTGAAGAAAATGAAACTTATCAGTGAAAGTGTTTGTTAACGCCTGCAACATTATTAAAGGTATTGGATTATATAGAGAAGAAAAAGAAAAAGATTTAAAGTGGAAGTGAATGGAAAAGACTAAGGTATGGACCTTTTGTTAAAGTGTGTGGAAAATAATTGGACTTACTGATCCGATAGCTGAATAAATATAAAGTTAAAACTGAAATATGGCTGCCATTAAGTCAGCAAATTCACAAGTTCTGACTGCGCATGCTCAAAGATGGCGGTGTCAGGTTAGCTCCCGGTCTGACGATGGGGGCTGTTTGGTCTTTTCGGGGGGTGTAGGGTCGTTAAATCCATCCGCAACCCTGAGCCCCAGCGAGGACAGCCCTGCCCAACCTGGGGAGGATTCTTACTCCCTCCGTGACATCGTGGTTGGAGCGAGGGGCTAGCATTTTGGGAGAGGCCCTGGAAGCATTGAGGACGCTGCGGAACACCGCGGAGCACCGCAGATTTGATAGCAGCAGCGGCGATGCTGTGAAACCACCCTGGGCACTACGGAACTGCCTTGGAGCGCCGCGAGGACATGGTGGCGATGGCGGCGCCGTAGAACATCATAGAGCGCCAAGAAAGCAATGGCGGCAGTGGCGGTGGCAGCAGCGGCAGCAGCGGTAGCAGTGATGGTGGTGGCAGCTTGGCGTGGCCGCAGGGAATCATCTGGCTGCGGTCCTTATTTTCCATCAAAGAAGAGGGGTTGGAGGAGGATGGCGAATCCGGCGGTAGTACAAACAGCCGTGGGGTGATGCCCCCCCTCCTCCCTCCCCCACACTCAAAGCAACAGAGCCAAGGCGGTGCTGGCGATAGAGGCTAGTTAGCAGCATTGGTTGCCCCCTCCACAGATGCATCTGTTTATGGTGCTGGGGTGGGGGGGTGGTACTGGCGCCGTTGATGGCATCTACCGCAGAATACTGCAATGGTGGTTTGCTGAGGGTGAAGAGAAGAAGCTGAGGCGAGGAGGCCTGGACTTATAGATCGGCAGAGGAGGAGATGTTACCCTCCTCTGGGGATGCTGTTTCCCCCCCCTCCCTCTCCCTGCCTTCCCCCCCTCCTTTATGGGGGGAGGGGTTTACGAACTGCTACACTCTGGACACTTTGGACCCCTTACCATGTTCCACTCACACCCTCGCTGGTAGGAGAGACTGAGCACCATATGAGGGAGCTGAGGGATTCTCTATATCCCAATGGAGAGGACAGAACATTGTTCCCGATAACTTTCTGTAACGGGACCGGCCGTCGTGAGAGGATGGTTGGCTATTAGCCTCCATTGGAGAAAAAGAACATTGGACCTTCTCCCTGTCATGAGAGGACAGTGGAGTCCAGCCCTATAAATGGATATTTTGTGACCTTTTATGCTCAGTTATCCCTTTGGACTATGAGAGACTCCTGGACTGGCCTTCCTTTCCCATCTTTGGTTTGGTTGATGCTCCAAAAAGCCGACCTTCTCGCGCTGCGAGACTCCCCCCTCTCGCAGGCCTGGCCCTCCACGTTATCGAGGGCCTATCTTGATGACAGGCTTTGGAACCCCGAGAGATGGCATGCAGTTGAGGGGTTTTTTATCGGGTTTTTTAAGGAAAATTTAAAGGGGACCTGGGAGGAGGGGAGAGGGTTGTAGAGATGGACCTGGGGGGGTTCATATAGCCACTGGGCGGGATGATGGGTCGCTTGGGCGCAGCAGAGGGATCACGGAAGAAAATTGGTCTGGGGAACAACAAGGTGTTGGGAAGGGCAGTGTAATTGAAATAGTGAGTGGGAGGGGCAGATATGACGGGTGCAGGGGACCACATCATGTTCCGGGGGTGCGCATACACTGTCTATGAGCGATTGCACACTCCGGCCCCCAATGCGCGACTCGGGTCCTGGGTTGCACAGAGCCTCAGGCCCTGGGTCCATGGCTAATGTTATGTAATGCCAGGTCAGTTGTTAACAAAGCCCCCCTCATTTGTGATCTTATTTTGGAGGGGGGTGTAGACCTGGCAGGTATTACAGAGACCTGGCTGGGCCACGAGGGTGGGGTTCCCCTCGTTGAAATGTGCCCACCAGGTTTCTGTGCATTTCACCAGCCAAGGGCCCAGGGGAGAGGTGGCGGCGATTATTCGGGAAAGTCTTAGTCCAAGGGAGACCACTGTTCCTCAGATAACCGGATGTGAGTCCCTCCTCGTGAAGTGGGGCCGTGGGAGGCAGATAGGTTTGCTGACTACATACCTGGCTCCCTGCCACGTGGCGGCGACCCTGCCCGAGCTGCTCGACGTTATTGCCGGGGTAGCGGTTGATACCCCCAGACTTATTATCTGCAGGTGAGGCATCAGAAGTGGCTCGGGAGTTCATGGCTTCCATGGCGGCCATGGACCTGACCCAATTAGTTCAAGGCCCTACTCACACAGGGGGACACACTCTGGACTTGATTTTTGTCTCTGGTCAGTGGTTGAATGATCTTGGTAGAGGGGACTTAGACATTAAACCCTTGTCATGGACAGATCATTCTCTTCTTCGCTTGGACTTTCCTGCCATTTCCCCCCACCGCAGGGAGACGGAACCGGTTAAATGGTTCCGTCCCAGGCACCTGATGGATCCCGAAAGGTTCCTGACGGAGCTTGGGCCATTTCCTGAGAAATGGCACACGACTCGACTGAAGACCTGGTGGCTGCCTGGGAGAGGGCGGCCACCGGGGCTTTGGACCGCGTCGTGCCTTTGCGGCCTCTGACCCGATGCCGATCTCAATTGGCTCCTTGGTTCTCCGAGGAGCTGAGAGAGATGAAGCATCGGAAAAGACACCTAGAGAGCATTTGGAGGACTAGTCAATCCGATTCCGACCGCACACTGGTGAGGTCTTATATCAAGACCTACCTAGTGGCAATAAAAGCGGCAAAATCTAACTATTTTTCCGCTCTTATCGCATCTGCAGAGAACCGCCCAGCCGCTTTGTTTAGGATGACCCACTCCCTTCTTCAGGGGGGAGTGCGGGAAGATCCCTTGCAGAGTCGAGCTGAGGATTTTGTGCAATTCCTGCATGATAAAGTCGCTCGGATTTGGGAAGGCTTGGACTCCGACTGGGTGAGTCCAGGGGAGGAGACGAGGGCAGGTCTTGAGAATATTATCTGGGAGGAGTTTGATCTTGTGACTCCCAAGGATGTGGACAGAGTTCTGGGTAGGATTAGTGCCGCCACATATTTATTGGACCTGTGTCCCTCCTGGTTGGTACTGGCCTCCCGGGAGGTTACACGAGGCTGGCTCCAGGGGATTATAAGTGCTTCTTTGAGTGAGGGTGCCTTTCCGGCTGCCTTGAAAGAGGTGGTGGTGAGGCCCCTCCTCAAGAAGCCTTCCCTGGACCCGGCTGAATTAGCCAACTACCGTCCGGTCTCCAACCTTCGTTTTGTGGCGAAGGTTGTTGAAAGTGTGGTGGCACGACAACTGCCCGGGCACCTGGATGAAGCTATCTATCTGGACCCGTACCAGTCAGGCTTCAGACAGGGGTACAGCACAGAAACAGCATTGGTCGTGTTGGTGGATGATCTCTGGAGGGCTCGGGACAGGGGCTGCTCCTCTGTCCTGGTCCTGTTAGATCTCTCAGTGGCTTTTGATACCATCGACCATGGTATCATGCTGCAGCGGTTGAGGGGTTAGGAATAGGGGACACCGTTTTGTGGTGGTTCTCCTCCTTCCTCTCCGACCGCTCGCAGTTTGTGTTGACAGGGGGGCAGAGGTCGACCTCAAGGTGCCTTGCATGGGGGCTGCTGCAGGGGTCAGTCCTCTCGCCCCTTCTGTACAACATTTATATGAAGCCGCTGGGTAAGATCATCCGTGGTTTTGGGGTGAGAGTCCATCTGTACACTGATGATACTCAGCTGTACATCTCCACCCCAGACCACCCCAACGATGCCCTTGATGTGATGTCTCACTGCCTGGAGGCCGTGCGGGTCTGGATGGGGAGAAATAGGCTCAGACTCAACCCCTCCAAGACCGAGTGGCTGTGGTTTCCGGCGCCACGATATAGTCAGCTGGTATCATCGCTGACTATTGGGGGTGAGTCTTTACCCCCCACAGAGAGGGCCCGCAATCTGGGCATTCTCCTGGATGCACGGCTGTCTTTAGAAGAACATATGACGGCTGTGGCCAGGGGGGCTTTTTATCAGGTTCGCCTGATCCGCCAGTTGCGGCCCTTTCTGGACCGCGACGCCTTGTGCACAGTCACTCACGCCCTTGTCACCTCCCGACTGGACTACTGCAATGGTCTCTACATGGGGCTCCCCTTGAAAAGCACCCGGAGGCTCCAGCTGGTCCAGAATGCGGCCGCGCGGGTGGTTATGGGCGCAACTCGTTGTGCCCACGTGACACCCCTCCTGCACGAGCTGCACTGGCTCCCAGTGGTCTTCCGGGTGCGATTCAAGGTGTTGGTTACCACCTTTAAAGCGCTCCATGGCATTGGACCTGGGTACCTTCAAGACCGTCTTCTGCCACCAGTAGCCTCCCACCGGCCAGTCTGCTCCCACAGAGAGGGTCTCCTCAGGGTGCCATCGGCCAAATTATGTCGGCTGGCGACACCCAGGGGAGGGCCTTCTCTGTGGGAGCCCCTGCCCTTTGGAATGAACTCCCCCCAGAAATTCGCAAAATCTCTGATCTCTGTGTATTTCGCTGTGCCTTCAAAACCATGTTGTTCCACTAGGCTGGGCTATCAATATAAAGATTTTACATTGGTTTTAAATTGGGTTTTTAAATTCGGGGTTTTTATAAATTGGGCCTACTATTTAATAATTTTAATTATTTTAAATATTGTCTGTCTTTGTGTTTTTAATTAGGCTGTACACCGCCCTGAGTCCTTTGGGAGAAGGGCGGTATAGAAATTAATTAATTAAATAAATAAATAAATAAATAAATAAATAAATAAATAAATAAATAAAGGTTTTACAAGAACTTTTAAATGATTTTACTTCTGATATACTGGATTCAGCTAAAAGGATTATTCAAGATTGTAAATTGGAGTATTACAATGATTTGCTGGCTGGAAAAGAGGAAGAAATCAAGCAGGCTAATGTGATTTTGGAGGACAAAGAAGAGGCTGACAGGATTAAGATGGAGTTTAGCACACTGCAAACAGAGGTTTTGGTGGAGGCTTCCACACAATTAACTGGAAAGTATCAAGGAGATTTATCACTGCAGATTGAAAAATATTCAAATAAAATTTTAACAATTTTTGGCTTTACTGCAGAGTCAATACTTAAAGAATGAAGTGACTGATTATACAAGTAGGAAGAGCAGAGATGGGGGCTCCAAAGTGAAAGAAATAATTTTGAAAGGAGAACAAATTTCTAAGACACATCAACTACAAATCCAATTTCAAAAATTTTTGAAAATAAAAGCAGGGGGACGAGCAATACTCAAGAAGAAAGTGTTAATGAAGAAAAAGGACTGGAAAAAATACAGAAAGAAAGGAAGAATGCGAGGTTAACTTTCTGAAGGGATATTTGGAAGGCTATTGATGTCTCAAAATGTTTAACTAAAAATGGATAGCTCTTTAAGAGTTACTGAGGTATTAAAAGGGTCAATTAAAAATTTAAGGGGTAGCTTTTTGAAAGTTTTGGAATCTATGTAATACTTTTAGGGTTATCTTTGAACAATGCTTTATTGAAAGAAAAGGTTTAATTAAAGTTGGATAGCTTTTTGAAATGTATTGCAGTTTTAAAGTGGTTAACCTAAAACAATGGATTTTTTTTTTGTTTTTTTTTTTTCAAAAATCTGGAAATTTAGATCATGAAGAATGTCTTACTGAAACATGAGGAAGTATTAAGACATTTTAAAATGTTTAACTTGAGATTATAGAACTTTTAAAAGGCATATATAATTAAATGTTTATGTTTGATGTTACTGAATATTGAAGAATTTTAAAAGGGGAGTTAAAGAGTGGGAGGGATTTTTGAATTTAATAGTAAGTTAGTATATGTTAGCTTAGGTTTGCTAAATGTTATATCGTGTTTTTGTCCTGGGAAGTCAGGGAGGGTGAGGGGAGGGGGGGTTGAGGGGTGCTGGGGATAAAATTGTTTTATGATTTTTAATAAAATAAAAAGAAAGGCAAACGTATTAATAGAGAAGTAAGAAGAAGAAGAAGAAGATATAAAAGATATACTAGATGATATATTCAATGATTGATTATGTATTGTTTGTATGTTTGATTATAAAAATAAACTTTTGTATTATAAAAAAAAATAAAAAAATAAATAGAAAAAAAATAAATAGAAAAAAAAATGAACCAATGAACCCAGTGCGTGAGAAAAGCAGCAAGGGTCCATAAACAGATAGAATATTAAGTGAAGAGCTCTTGAATACTTGGGAAAGAACTGCAGCTAACCTGAAGTTTGGCAATCTCATAACTTTGTAATCAAGACAACTAGCATTAACCATGCTTGCATGGACTAAAGAGAAGCGAGATGATTTTAAGTGTCACTCTAAACAATGAAGCAATTTCTATGTGACTTGTTTGGCTTGATAATACTATCTGCCTTGCTTTTCTATCTACTGGTAAGAAATATTTGAATATGAACTATGACAGTATTTGATTAGACTGCACAATATGCTGTTCGTAATATATGTGCAATTGATGCAAAGTACATTAAGCCAGGAGAAAGGGAAGAAATAGTGTAACCAGGAGGAAAAATGCTTTTCAAAAAAATTGATACATTATTCCTTTCTAGAATTCCTTCCTTTCAGTTGATAAAATGTCACTTATTTTATCAGCAATCCTTTCTAGTAAATGATACATTGAGGAAGGGGCTCTGGAAAAAAGAAATTGTGGGGAACCACATGTACCAATGGGCCACAAATTATCTAGTCCTGATCCAATGCTTATGCATGGATATAACAGTATTTCCAATGGCAGAACCAAAGCTAACTTATAAATAGTAAAATAGCTGGTTCTGAGTGCAGAGGCAGATTTAATTATGTTCCATTCTTTTGTATTTCCTAACTGAAAATGTAAACTGTCTGCTTAAATGATACCAAACTGAAATTTGCTTTCTTTTTTCTGTAATGTCCATTTATACATGCTTTTCACACTTGTGCTTCCTTTTAAGCTATTTAATTGCTTTTATCTTTTGAACTTGTGGCTTGTCATGTCTGAAATATGCCTGCAGAATTTTGAATTTTCTGGTAGAAATAATAAAACCTTGACTTGTATGTCAGATTTAGAGGAGAATTTGTTTTACTTTTTTCCCCTTTTGTTTCTTGGCAAAGAAAGCTTTTTCCCAAATGTGACAAACAACCAAAAATAAAAATGTATGAATTTTTCTTGAAGTAACAGAACAGAACATAATACTTTATTGGCCAAGTGTGACTGGACACATAAGGAATTTGTCTCTGGTGCAGAAGCTCTTTACAAAATAATATAATCATGAAATACCAATAGAAGGTAGTAGAAAAGATGAGAAGGATAAAGAAATTTGTTATTAAAAGACTGTCCACGGACAGACTATAATTGTCCCAATATTCCTTTATTTATTACATTAAATATATTTTAAGAAGTGTAAATATATATATAGTAGGTTAGGTAGTTAATCAGTTGGTACAGGACCAGTGAGAACTAAATGGTGCTTAGGTGTGCACCATTTGGATAGGTAACAGTATTATTGTGTATAATTGACTACTCAGCCTATTCATTTCACCTTTGTTTTTATGTCTTTGGAAATATAATAGTTCTACCTCTTAAACCAGCAATTTCAGGGTCTTGTACATAAATGTGCTGGAATTATAAATTGCCTTCTTACAATCCAATGGATGAGAAATGTATAAGTTTTTCTCCTTCTCAGATTGATATCAAAAGTGAAAACAGACAGTCAGGGATTCATTCTTTTTAACAATTATTGTTAATTGGTTTAAATGTTTATATGCTACATGACTTCCATCTTCATTGTGGCATCATGTAAACCCCTAGGCATGTGTCTATCGGAACAGTACTATTATGAAATACCAAATCTTAACATAAATAAATGTTTTAGAATATTGAATGACGGCTTCAGCATACTTTATCTCAAGGGAAATGATGCTCCACAGAACAGTTGCTCTGATGGAAAGTCCTGTCCCTCATTATTGCCAAATGAACATCCTGTGGCTCCAGCTTGAAGGATTCATTGATGATCTCATTGAAGTGACAGGTCTATATGAAGAAAATATTTCCCTATCACATGCTGGTCCCAAATTGATTAAAACCTTATGCCAAATCTTTAAACCTGGCCCAACAGCAGATTGGCAGCCATTGCAGCTATTTCAAGAACCTTTTGTGTGAGGAAGTACCTGAGCACATTACACAGCAGCCTGATTATTCCCAGACAATGCATGGCAGCAGCCAGCACTGAGGATATTACAGTACTGAGGATCTGGATATCAAACAGGATTTGTAATATAATTATTTTAATTGGTCTTTGTTTTGTCACACAAAATAAATTTCTGGGAGTCTTGACAAATAATTTGTAGGTTAAACACCATGATGTTCCAAAATATTGAAATATCACTTATACCCTCTATGACATTGCTACTTTACTTATCCACACTCCCACAGTTCTTTAAGGCCAATAGATAAGTAAATAAAAAGATGGCTCTTGTCAAAAAAGAAAGTTGTCCATAGCATCTTTAAGTCATGGATTGATTAACTATGGTTTGTTGATTATGCCACAATTAGCTAAATTCATATGTCACAATAAGCTGTAAACCATTGTTTTTAATCTTATTTTACACAACATGCTAACCTATAATGTTTTTTGTTGTAGTTTGTTTTGTTTAGGCACACATTGTTAACAGCCCCAAATACTTTGCTGGTTGAAATGTACTGCTCCACAATTGACACATCCTAAATTCATTACCTTGTCCAAATAGTTTTTATTTTATTTTGGGTACGAAAGATTTCCATGAGCTGAGTCTATATAGACTGCTATTTGCCATAGACTGCTATTTGCTAAATGTACTTAAAGTCACAATTTGAAGCAGCTCATGTCAGTTACTTATATCTCTGACTGAAATATAAAAATGTAATAATTTGTAAATCTAGCTGCCTGTAAGCACAAATCATTAACTATTTGAGAATATAATGTATGTAATTCTAGAATTCTTGATTTTAAGAGAATCAAGCCAAACACATATCTTGGATTACAAAAAAGAAAGTTTTATAACTTTTAATGAACTAAATAGGACTTCATGGCAGGACGAGGTAAAAAGAAAAGGAGTTCAAGATGGGTAGATGTTCCTAAAGAACGAAGTGTTAAAACTAGAATTGCAAATAGTACTAAGGGAAGAAAATAAATGGACAACTGAAGATGCTAATATGGGAATTAGTGAAAATCTAAAAATAAAAGGCAGTTACAGAAAAGTCCAGAACAAGTACACACACAAATTAGACTTATCTCATTTTAAAAAAAATTGAATATTTTTAATGGTGTGTGTAAATGTTGACAAAATATTTGTCAAAATATTTGAGCCTTGGTACTACAGTGGTTTAAAGCACCCTGTTATTAACACAGCTGCCTGCAATTTACTGCTGGTTCGAATCTCTCCAAGGCTCAAGGTTGACTCAGCCTTCCATCCTTTCTAAGGTAGGTTAAATGAGGACCCAGTTTGTGGGGGCAATAAGCTGACTTTGTATAAAAAATATACAAAAGTATGAAGGCTATTGCTGAGCACATTGTAAGCCGCCCTGAGTCTCCGGAGAAGGGCGGCATATAAATCAAATTAAAAAAAAAAATAAAAAAAAAATATCTTACTAGGTATACCAAGACATACTATCCACTTCATCAGGTGCAACAGGTTCAAACTGTTTCCAGATAACTGGATAAGACCCAGGGGTGAAACGCTCCCGTTTCGGGCGATCCGGTAGCGATGGGGGCGGGTGGTTCAGAGAACCGGTAGCAAAAATCCCTGCCCCCACCCCCATTGCCCAGCTGAGCCGCGCAATCATCAGAGGCTTTTTTTAATTTTTAAAAGCATTTTTTCTACAATCTCTTTGGCCGAAAAAATGCTTTAAAAGTAAAAAAAAAAAAGCCTCTGATTATTGCACGGCTCAGCTGGGATCATCAGAGGCTTTAAAAAAAATAAAAGCCTCTGCCGATCAGGCAAGTCAGCTGGGATCATCAGAGGCTTTTAAAAAAGAAAGAAAGCCTCTGCCGATCAGGCAAGTCAGCTGGGATCGTCAGAGACTTTAAAAAAAAAAAGAAAGCCTCTGCCGATCAGGCAAGTTAGCTGGATCATCAGAGGCTTTAAAAGCATTTTTTTACAACCTCTTCAGCTGAAGAGGTTATAGAAAAAATAGTTTTAAAAGTTTAAAAAAAAAAGTTGGCCACGCCCACTCAGTTATATTATCCCCCCCCCCACCAAGCTATGCCCACAGAACCAGTAGTAACAAATTTTACATTTCACCACTAGCAAGACCCAAGGTATCTCACATGGACCTGCATCATGCATTGGGGTTCCAACTGGGAATGAATCCAAGTGACTTTGTCTGTCAGGTGTTGAACAAATTCCTCTGCATGGCCCTGAAGATGATTACCCAAGGTAATCCCAGGTGTCCCAAGAAGGACTGGGTAATCTGGAACAGGGCCATCGGGCAACATTCTATGGACAGAGGGCAGAGAAATTATGCTGTTTTGCCACTCTTACCTCAGCAAGCTAGGCCTTAGTAGCAGCTGTAAATTGTGTCCGCTTGGAATCATCCTTTGTTTTCCTCCAGTGGCACTCTAGGCATCTCTTAACAGTGGAAACATACCCAACACTGCCCACGCTGACCAGCTGTAGCTTCTGAGTGCTCTTCAAAGATTAATAAATTCTTGCCTGAGAGGAGATCAGCAACCTCAGATCCCTAGTTATAATATGATATGAAAAATTATATGGCTGCCTTAATTAGAGAGGTCATACAAAGCCTTTCAAATCATTCTGAAGCATGGACAGCACTAAAAAATAGCACAGTATTATGAAGTAAATTCCAATGCATTTTCTTTCAAAAGAAAATGCTGCTACTTTTCCTATATTGACATGATAACCTCAGAGAATTTTTTTTTAATTGCCCTTGCCTTTATTTATATTTTATATAGATTCCACAGGAGGTTCTTTAAGGTTATAAACATAGATCAATGTACATTACTCTCTAACTGCTGCAGCATAGTCATGTAAATAGTCTTCAATAATGAAGGAGGTGATGTTATGTGTATGATTTAGAATTACTCTGAATATTTAGAAATGAGTTTTATACAGTTCTTTTAATTATGGATTGATATTCAAACATTTCATCAATTTACTTATATATTTTATATTATCAATTTACTTGATATGGTTATATAACACTGCAAATAAAAAGACTTCCAGAAGTAATGGCAGACTAAAAACAGTTCCAAACAATGAAGCTGATGCCCATGGTGGAATGAAGAGCCAGCAAGTAGACTGGCTCTATAATAATTCCTCTCTGGACAAGGAGAGAACTTGAGATCATTCACAAGTGCTCCATATAGTTGCAAGGAGTGCACAAATTAGCTGTCTCCAGCAGGTTTAGAGCTCTGGGAAACAAGGAAATAGCCATCTTGCTCTAATCACAGTTGGTTCCTTTGAAAAGACACCAAGCATACTTTATTTTTTTAAAAAAAAAAATTCACAAATAATTAACTTTTCAGCTTTTCAGCTATTAGGAACCTTTGGATTGACAAGTTTGATAGCACTTGGTGAGTTTCCTTCAATCCTTAGCAAAAGAAGCTTTAACTAGAAGTTTAAGAACATACATACATGTTGGAATAAACAGTAGAACAGTAATTAAAATTTTGATTTTAGAAAGTTACAAACTAAGGATCCAGATGAATTTGAAATAAGATTTTTGAATTAATTATAAAGAATTATCATGTGAGAAAATGCTTTTGTTCTGAATTCTTTAAAATAAATATAAGATTTTTTAAAATTGGATATCAGAGCGAACTAGGGGAAACTTAAGATAATAATTACTGTAAATAAGAACACTTAGTGCCAGCAGAAAAAAGAAGGTCTAAAAGGCATTATGGGAGTGGAACAAGTTCTCCTTGACAAGCTTGAGACTGAGTTGAAAGTGGATTTATAAATGATTAGGGTACAAGAATGATAGGGAAAAAAGATGTTACACTAGACATACAAAAGTAACTGGTTAATGGCTTAATTATTAAAAGGAATATATAACCAATAAATCAAGAGCGTGATATTAATAATTTTTCTGTACTTGATTTACAAAAAAAGCTTGGTAATGTTTTGAAGAATCTTGTAAAAAGGGACAAAGAAAAAATTAAAAGAAATTGAGTTCTATGACATTATTTGAAAAGAGTAGTGTCTGTTGTGAAAGTCCAAAAATTGAAAAATTAAAATCTTAAAAGTTGATAAAAATGCACAGTTTTGTTATTATTGTTTTAAAGTAATGGATAAATACATTCTCAAAAAGGAGTAGCTGGTCAGATTTTTATGATCTTTTGGGAATTCTCAGCCTCCTAGTAAATCTGTACTAAATGTTTTTATAAAGAGCTACTGTTAATCTTGTTGTTATTATAAGGTCTCAAGTGTGAATCTTAAAGGCTTTATTGCACTGTATAAAAGCATCAACAAATTAGCTTGATTCATTTTTCTATAAAGCCTCTGAAGACAATTCTTTTAGAAGACTTTAATAAGTCAACCTGACCACACTGTGCATTTATAACAGGATTTTACTTAGAAAAAAGTTTCCTTAAATGTCTCCTCAAATCAGCTTGTAATAAATGGGAAAATTACTGAGCTTGACAGAAGAAAAAAAACCTATTTGATTAAAAATAACTGTACAATCCTTTTTTTGTCTGGTAAACTGTTTAGTACAGATGTTTACTTCTACCTGGTATTTCCATGATTGTTCTCTATATGTTTTTTCGGTAAATAGACAAAACCAAAATGAAGAATGGATATTTCCCTAAATTGCTTCCATTTCTCAAATGAATTCATATTGATTGTGTAAATGCATCTTCCAAAGCAGATAATCTATTCCTGCCAGTTTAACTTGTCAGTCATCACTTACATTTAATTGCCTTGCAGAAAATGTCAAAGAAAAGAATGATGGCTAGATGGAACAAGAAAGATTCGTCACATTTCAGATAGCTGGCCCCAATAAAGATGAGGGAGGGGGAGAAAGAAAGAGAGAGACTACCTCCAATAGTAAAGTCCTACTGAATATTATCACTTTTGCATTTTTATATCACCTGTCTTCAAATCTTATAAGCTAAGATTTGGATTTCTTTATTGGAAAAGAAAAGAAAAGAAAATACTTGGTTTTAGATATTTTTATGACTAGAATCTTGATAACAGGCCTCTAACTCACTAATTTAAAAATGTAATCAGACATTGTGACCTGCTGTGTCTGAATATTTCTATTTTTTGTAGTGTAAACTAAACAAGTAATTATTATAAAGATGCCCAATCTGAATCTCGCACCAGTGCCACCACTTAAGGTTCTCATCCTGCCCACTGCAACTTTCCTGCCCACAAGGTATGTTTAAGTCCTACACGCTACCCTCAGAAACTTTTCCACCCTTTCTCTAACATCCAGAGACAGCAAGGGAAAGAATTTTAGCAAGATGATATAAAAATAGCTGGACCAAACTGGCAACAAACTAATCTCAAAGTCTAATGCAAAGCCACTTTACAAAACCAGCCACTCTCTATGACTTTCCCAGCCAGATACATCTTTCCTAACATTTTCTGCTTATGCAGCTCTTCCTGTCCCTGAAGAAATAAGTCCTGAACTGATTTGCAGACCTTTAGGATCTCAGGTACAATGTTCCAAACCTTTAATTAAAAACTCAACCACAGAAACCACTTTTCTTGGCTTGCTGGACAGCCAAGAAGCAATTGCAGGTTTGACTTTTAACATAATTGGTAAGGAGCCCTAGTCTTTAACATCGACAAAATGAATTGGCTGCTTCTCCTGGCTGGCTGCTCTGAGTGTACATGGTGCCACTGCTGAGCTTGAAAGCCTAGTACAGCTTGTAGTCAGCAAAATATAAGAGCAGGGGAAAGTGCAACTCATGGCAAGGAAGGCATCAGCAATCACTTAATTAATACACAGGTTCTTAATGCATTTAACAATTAAACTTTAATTCACTTTCTTTTCTAATTCTTTTAAATATCACTTTGGAGCAACTAATTCTTTTAAATATTACTTTGTAATACACAGATACCATGCAGATTTGGCTGGGGGGGGGGAAGGAATATAGTTTGGAACATTAATATATTTGAAAATGTCTTTTTGCTGCATACAAAAAAAATGATGACTCCAAAACAAAACTTAAATATGAAAGTAGTATTGATGTCATCTCTAATACAGAGAGGATAAACATATTGGACAGAATATCTAATCTTATTTGCCAATTTTCAAATCAATAGGAGTGACTTCACCAAGTTTTTGTGATGAAAATATTCCCCCCCCCAGTTTTCAGTACTCATGTACCCATCCTGGGGGGGGGGTTGGAGTGGGGGGTGTATCTGCAAATCAGTCTGGACTGATTTATAATGTAGGCAAAATCAGCTGTCTATTGAACAATCACCAGAAACCAAGGCATTATTCTAAGGCTAGATTCTTGGAACAGTATGTTAAAATGCATTAAGAAATTCTGACATATTGCTGAGAAATCTGGAAACTGCAGTCAAAAAGTATCTTGAAGGAAAGCTTGGGAAAAGTTTTAGAAAACAGCACTAGAGGATTTTTTTTTCTAAGAAGTCAAATTTTATATTATTGGAATTCATAAACTTTTTTTCTCCCACAAAAACAAGCATTTATATAGTAGAATATAGTATGCCAAGATTAAAATGTTTAGAGGAAAATCAAATAAAAGGTAAGTTTATATATTTGGAGATCACATATAATTCCCTAATTTAACAAAAACAGATTTGGTTCCTCTGAGCCAAAAATATTATAAAACCAAATTGACATATATATATTAAATGGAATTGTAGCAAGTATTTATTTGAAAAGTATCAATTTATTTATTTATTTATTTACAATTTTATAGTCTCCCTATAAAGAACTAAAGAACTATCTAAAGAACTAAAGACTAAAGAACTAAAGGCTAAAGAACTATCAGCTATGATTTCACATTGTTGTGTATATAGCAATACACATTTTAGAAGGAGATCCAAACAACCAAACCAAATTCAGAAACACTAACAATCATCACTGAATGTCCCCAACTTGATCCCCAAGATTGAACCATATTGGGTCTAACTGATATTGTAAACCTAGTCATATAATTTACTTCAACTCTGGAACTTTGAAATGCATCTGAGCATTTTTTGAAATTGAGGTTGGCATTCTGTGTGAAAATTTCTGATAAAAACTATCTGCAGAAACATCTTGAGGGCTGTTTAAAGACTTCAAGAAGGCAACTGATCAAAATTCCAACCCCTTATAAGTGTTGCCCATGCAATATGTGGAAAGAAAGACAAGCAACAGAAAGAACTGTTCCTATTATTTGTGAAAAGTGTAAACAGAAATATAAAAGATATTACAGTGATCTAGTGAGCTATGTGCCTGTTTAGTCTGCTGTCCAGGTGCTGATTTCAGAGAAGTAATTCCAGCAGAGAGTCTAGTATTGCTGTTATTTATACGGCTGTGGTAAATTGGAAGCAGGGAATCCTTGGCTCCTGCTTCTGTTGATACACAAGAGACAACAATGGCAAGGATTTCAGATTAATAGTGATTAGAGGAATATTTAAATGAATCTAGTGGCTTCTGCAAAGAGATCTTAGCTTTTTCTAGTTTTGTTTTTATGACTACTTGCATTATCCATCTTCCATATGAAAAGCCTTCTTGAGAAGCAGGTGCTGCCATCTTAACTGAATACATTTCATCATGGGATTTGTAGTCTGCCTTTATCACATCAATAATGCTTTCCATTTCCTGAATGACATTTCAGATATGAAATGAAAGCTAGAGAAAAAAACAGGTGCAGAACAACCTAGTAAAATTAGCATATTAATTAACCTTTTTAAATACATACATTTTAAAAGAAATTTGCATAAAGAGTAATCTTGGAATACTTCAATGAGTATTAGACATCTATTCTGTCATGCCTTGAACATTAGAATTGACCCTCAAAAGTGTGCTATGATAATTATGGCTCATTATGACTGAGAGGAATAACTTTGCAGTGAAATAATAAATAATGTTCTTAAATCCCATTATTTTTGGAGATTACTAGAAATGGAGTAAACTTCAATATCAAAAAGCTTCTTGTAATGCTAATCATTTGGGCTTGCTCATAGCCATTCATTCTACACTCTAGAAATTATTTCAAGAGGAAACTTTATACTGGAAAAAGCTGATATTCTCCTTGTTTCTAGTTTAATGAAAATATATGTTTTTTTTCTATTTCTTTATTCATCACAGTTGTTCTTTCTCAAGTACATTGGATTTGAACTGTATGATAAGGCACTTTAAAGTAGTTGCTCTGAAAAGAACACAGACATTTAGAAAATGTAGAGTCTGTTTTTGAAAGAGCAAAAAGCAATGTGCTAAATAAATGTACTTTTTATTTTGAAAAAGGGTAATAATACAGTATCCTAATGAAACTCAGTGTAGTTTCATTAAATGTTTAGCCATCTATTATTTCCTATGTTGTTTCAATAATTCATCCTTTCCTATACTACGCCTACATTAAATCTGAAACTGTTCCTTAGGATTTTTTCCATTTATAAAATATTATGCACATTAGTAGCACTATAAATACAAGTTTGTATATGTCTGTTTGTGTAAGCATGTGATTCTTAAAGTGTTAAGCTACCATGTTTGGTACATGCTAAAAAGCAACTGCCTGTCATTAGCACAACATTTTATTGTGATGCAGTCAGTATGTGATTTGTTTACATTAATTTATGGATATGAATCTTACATAGCTGAACTGCAACAAGATTTCCTCACTATTAGCAAAACTATTGAGAGTTAATGGGGATTATAAATTTTTAATATTCTTTGGTTCCAAATACTACTCCATTATCTTCTAGTTCCTGATTTATCTTAAATTTGTGCCCATGGCACAGACTTAATAAAGTACAGTAGTGTATTGCACAGGAAGACATGTCTATCCAGACAGGCAAGGGCTACATAGAACTGCTTCCTTAAATCACTTTCCAGGGGTGGGCTTCAAAAATTTTAGCAAAGGGTTATCTGCCCAGTTGCTGGATAGGTGTGGCCATGGTGGGCATGGCCTAGTCAACCTTCTGCACCATGGTGGGAGAGGGACAGTTTTGCCCTCCCCAGGCTCCGGAGGCTTTCTTTGAGCCTCTGGGAGGGCGAAAATAGGGTAGGCCTGTTTTTCACCCTCGAGCCTCCGTGTGCACCCTGCACTTAGCTGCATCCAAAACGGGCTGCATGGGTACTCCTGGGAGGGGCAGGGCAGGGTGGGTGGGGCCAGCCAGGAGTGGGATTTGGGGGTTCTCCAAACTGCACAGAATCTTAGCTAGAGGTTCTCTTGAATCTCTGCGAACCCCCAGCAGCCCACCCCTGCACTTTCCCTAAAACTCCCAGGGAAAGGCTTTTTTTCTGTACCAGAAATATGATAACTGTCCTTCTGTGCACAGAGGAATACAAATCTTTTCTCTTTCCATATACAACAAATTGTCTATTCCTTCAGTGGAATAAAGGAAGAAAGGAATCATTGCTACTTGCATTTCTTTGAAAAGATTGCTTGATTCCTGCCTAGCCTTTTTTCAGCACAAAACAACAACAACAACAACAACAACAACAACAACAACAACAACAACAACAACCAACCTTTACACAAAAAGAAGAATTTTTGAAGAATCAGAGTATGGTAAAACCATGAGGGGCTTCAGCAGAAGACTGGGGCTTTGGGGAAGAACTCCTTTCATTTCTAGAGTTCATTTTTAAAATCACTATTCAGGAAAATGTATATTTTTTGCTTACATGTCTCAGTGTATACATTTCAATATTTCTTGTTTGAAAAATACTTTCATTATGGAAATAACTGAGTCCCAAAGGCTGTACTGTATATTTTCTCTCAACAAATCTTGTGCCAAGAACAGTTATAAAAACAGCACAACTTATTTTCCTTTCAAAATCCTTGAATCAGATAAAAACAATCATAGACAACTAGTCTTCTTTCTAGCAGGAATACTTTCAGCAGGAGTATTGGTGTTTCTGTCCAATGAAGTACATTGGGTTGGATTTGGGATCCAATTCAATGTATTTTTAAAAATTAATCAGCTGTTTCTCTTAATAATAATGGAAGGCACAAAGTCTATATGAAAATGAATAATTTAGTCAGTGGCCAAGCTTAAGCCTTGGTTCCCAGGATAATTGCATATGATTTAATAAAGAACTGTTACAGTACAGGTCTCAATAAAAATACTTGCCTGCACTGTACACCAGACTATATAATCAGCAGAAATTAAAACAGCCAAAATGTGTAGGTCTACTGCCAAAAAAACCTGTCCTAGATTATTCATTTTTTTTACTAGCTTTCTCTAGAAAGTAGATAACTATTACTAAGTGGTTGCCTGCAGGCTTAAAGCAGGGCCAGAATAATCTGCTGAGCCATGTAAATTTGTCAACTTTATACCATCCATGAAATTCCCACTGATTGATCTGCAAGAAAAAAATAACTATCCTTTCAATTTCTGTGCTTTCCAAGACCCTTTTAGGAACTAACAAAATCAATACATTTCTTTAAATAAAGTGAAGTTAAATTAATGTGGCTATAAATTTCAATCAAAGTTGGCATATCTAAACTAGTACTTCTTTATTGAAATAGCCATCTCTACATTGCCAATTATTTCAAATACAAAGTAAAATGAGGTGAATATAATACGGACATAATTTGATCTTACATCAGTGACAGACAGCCTACAGCCGTGATGGCGAACTTACGGCACGCGGAGCCATATCTGCGGGCATGCAAGCTGTTGCCCTAGCTCAGCTCCAGCACACATGCCCAGGCCAGCTGATTTTTCGGCTGGCCCCCCCCCACGCCGCCCCCCCGGAGTCTCCACGTGGCCCGTTTTGGATGCCAGGTAAGTATAGGGCTCGCGCAGAGGCTCTGGGAGGGCATTTTTGGCCTCCAGAGGGCCTCTGGAGGGGTGGGGGAGGCAGTTTTTGCCCTCCCCAGGCTCCAGGAAAGCCTCTAGAGCCTGGGGAGGGTGAAAAACAGGGTTACCAGAAGTCTGGAAATGGGCCATTTCCAACCTCTGGAGACTTCAGGGAGGCCTGCTACGCCCAAAACAGGGCATGTGTGTGTGTGGTGCGGGCATGTGGGGGGGGTCGCGCATGCCTTCGGGGGGTGCAGGGCATGGGGGGTCTGGGGGCACATTGAATTATGGGTGTGGGCACACACATGCATGTTCCCCCTGCGCTCCCCCCACTTTTGGCACGCAACAGCAAAAAAGTTAGCCATCACTGGGCTACAGGTACATTTAGCATTAAACAAGCAGCCTTATTCTGTGACAGCTGATTCTGCCAGATCAGTTCTCCAAAATTTTCAGTCCTAATTGAAATGTTAGAATTTGAACAAGGAATTTTCAGCAAAATATATGCTCTATATCTGAACTACAGTTCTTGAAACAACAGGACTTTCCCTTACTTCAAGCAGTGTGTGCATGTGTGCACGTGTGCTCATGCACATCTGTGCATATTTACAAGGAAGAAGCATTTCATTTGATGTAGTATGGTATAAAAATATATTTTCACCCATCTGCACTTTGAAATAAATTGTAGGATGAACTGTTTATAAAGGCACATTTATTGAGATGGAAAAGGAAGTCTGCCATTGAGTTTTAAACTATCCCTCATGACATAAGGTCAATAGTGGCAGAATGCAAGACAACTAAGTAACTTTAAAATTCAAATACCAAGAAATAGCATTATAGTGTCATTCATGATGGGGCAAACAGCAGACTCTTGTGATTTTAAGGGTCCTCCAGGTCTGTGATGAATCATATACCTTGCAGATCATGAGGACTCCTGACGGTGCTCATATCTGTTCTTATTAGACTATATCAGAGATTTGCATCCATTTATTTGCAGGAAGTTTACTATGCTAACTTCCTGCCAACAACATGGTTTGTTGTGCAAGGAAGGTTAAGTGCTAATGGAGAAACCTGCCAGAAGAACTCTCTGGCAATGCTTCATTGGATGCACCTGTGTTATTATACTAGCAAAGATGAAATCTCTATAACTTTTACTCAGAATGTTTTATATACTAAGCATCTGTAGGATCTGACTAAATACAAGAAAACACAGCACACTTTTCATCCAAATGCTGCTGTACAGATAGTTTGAGATCATTTATAATTGGGTTGTATGGGGGGCTGATGACTCAGTAGTTACAACACTGAACCTGTCAGCTAGAAAGTTGACAGCCCAGATTCAAGACCTGAGTGCTGCACGATGGGGTGAGCTTCTGTTACTTGCCCCAACTTCTACAAACCTAGCAGTTTGAAAGCATTCAAATGCAAGTAGATAAATAGGCACCACTTCAGTGGGAAGGTAACAGTTTTCTGTATACCTCAGTATATAGTCATGCTGGCCAAATGACCACAGAAGTGTTTTCAGACAATGCTAGCTCTCTTGGCTAAGAAACAGAGATGGACATCGCCCCCTAGAGTCAAACATGATTGAACAAGGGAAATTTTACCTTTCTTTATAATTGGATTGTACAATGTTGGGAGAAACTATAGCTCCAATGGATCACAGAAGTAAATATAACTGGAAGGAATGAACAGTAAAAGCTGGGGTCATTTTTTTCATATTTTTGGAAATTAAGGATGGAAATTGGAGTATGATGCCTTTAGGAAGTAAACTACTTTCATTCCTGTTTTGAATCCCTTTTGCTATGTCTTTAACTGATCCGAATACTCAGCCTGTGTGTCTGAAAATATGTGCATAATTAAACATATATAGGCAAAAAATAGGGATGTACAAATCTGTCTATAGATTGATTAAGGCATTTTTGGGTGTTCTATGCATGGATAGAAATATGCATGTTTTATTCATGCACAAACATACATAATTGGTTGCTGGATAGATTTGGAGTCTATGTGTTCTTGCTGAAGTTTCACAGCAAGAGGTAGCAAGTCTAAGGCTGGTGGAAAGCTAGGGAAGGTCCATGACATGGCAAGAGAAAGAAATGTTGCAGCAGCAACATGGACATAGGTTGGAATGAGTTAGTGCAGGGTTAAAGTAGGGCTGCAGGAAGAGATTGGAGAAGGATGAAATGCAGTACAGTACAATTTCCATTTGCCATTTAAACTCCCTGGATCTGATTCAGCTGAATTTCCCAGGCATAATGCATTTGCATATGGAAAGAACACTTTTTTTTTTTTACTTCATACCCCTTAACAACAAATTTACTTTTAAAAAAT
The DNA here is from genome assembly GCF_029215685.1 of Pituophis catenifer annectens. Classification (NCBI taxonomy): domain Eukaryota; kingdom Metazoa; phylum Chordata; class Lepidosauria; order Squamata; family Colubridae; genus Pituophis; species Pituophis catenifer. Next base: position 83,867,434 of record NW_027256884.1, read on the forward strand.
ATTGCCTTTCTTTAACTGGACATAATCAAAGTAGTGAATACTTTTTAAAGAAAGCAAACACATCATATATTTTCAATGTATCAGAATACATACTTAAGACTAACTAGTATGAAATACATTTTATTGATTTTTAACATTTTTTTTTCATCTATTCATCTATTCCACAATTGGACATAATACTACGGTATGTTGATAGCTCTGTCCAATTACCAGTATGCTTGTTTCTAGTTTAATGAAACACTTCTAGTATAATTTTGTCTTGATTGAAACATTCCTAATTCTGATATGTTCAAAGTCAAATATAATAATTTCTTTCTTAACAGGTATCTCAGATAATAGAATGAAATATTGCAGTTACCAAAGCAACTGATAAGATTTGGAGTCCATTAGAGGGATTGCTCTGTTCACTATTAGTCTCTAGATTTCCCAGAGTGAAATACTGTGAAATCCAAATTAAATTCATGACAGTAGATGATTTACTCACAAAGTCTGGTTTTTTTAGACTATAGATCCTGAGAATTAATAAATCCATTCTCCCTCTACATCTTTTGGAAATTAAAGATTGATTCCTTGCCTTTAAAAAAAGGTTATTGATCCCAGATATATATGTCCAAATGGATTATTGTAGTTTTGAAGGATCAGGCAGGTAGCAAAAACTAATAAAATATTGGATCCATAATAGCCAAACAAGAAAGAAAAGAAGAGATTTTCGCCTATTCTAAAGAAGAAGTTTATACCTTACACAAACAGAGATATCATATTGCAGTACCATCTTAGTTAAAATATTACAATTTATAGTTATGTCAGTGAATTATTTGACTAGCAGTTAGAAATTTGGGATATTATGAAGAAATGGAAGAGGAGGAGAAGGATGGTGTAGTGTTTGCATGTTGGACTAGGTTCTGATGTCAAATTTACCACTGCCCTAAGAAACTCATTGGGTGATTTTGGGTTACTTATTCTTTCACAGCCCAGCCTATATCACTGATCTGTTGAAAACATTCCTCCCCACCCAAACTGCCTCAAGAGATTAAAAAACATACAATGATCATTATTATTATCATCACCATCGTCATAGACAAATCATTCACAAATTTCCTTTATATGGAAAATCTGTATATCTTACATTATCATCAAAACAAATCAGATGTACCACATAAGCGAGGACTTCTCAGTGTAGTAACTGTGAACACTGTTACACAAGGTTTTTATTTTTTTTAATATCATTTTTCCCTTAAAATGGCCAAGAAACTTATGATACAGGTAGCCCTGGACTTACAACAGTTTATTTAGTGACCGTTCAAAGTTACACTGGCACTGAAAAATGTGACTTACGACCATTTTCCATACATAACAACCATTGCAGCATCCCCACAGTCACGTGATCAAAATTCAGACTCTTGGTAACTGACTCATATTTATGACGGTTGCAGTGTCCCAGGCCATACAAGCACCTTTCGCAATTTTCTGACAAGCAAAGTCAATGGGGAAGCTAGATTCACTTAACAACCGTGTTACTCATTTAACAGCTGCAATGATTCACTTAACAACTGTAGCAAGAAAGGTTGTACAATGTGGCAAAACTCACTTAACCAATGTCTCACTTAGCAACAGAAAGTTTGGGCTCAATTGTGGTTATAAATTGAGAACTACCTATATTGCCAAATCCCATATGACGAATTGGCCTTCTCGTCCAATTCTTATGGGAGTTAACTATGTTCTGAAATTTTGGTCTCACATATACTGGTACCTGTACCTGGAATACACCTGCAGTACCCTCATAGACAATTGGAGTCCCCCAGATTCGAGACCAGTCTTACTGGAAGAAGTTTTCATATTCTCAGATCAGAGACAAACAGTTCGTAAATATGAATAACTGAGACACCTGTGCTATTCATAATTTTAAAGTTTGGCAATAATTTCTTCCCAAAAGTTAAATGCTTTGTAGGAATGATCTGAGAATTATCACATAGATGTCAAAACTGTTATAAACAACTATGAACACTTTCTTTTATTCATTAAAATTAAACTCCTAGTTGAAGGCTCAGGGATAGATTTCTTTCCCACCTCAGCTCTTTAGAGAGATCTGAATTTTAGTCTAATGAAAGTAAATGAGCTCCTTCCTTTTGTTTCAGATTGTTAAATGCTTTTGTCCCTACTTTGCTTTTATTCTGAAATTGCTCTTGGCTCTTTTCTTATACTTACATTAAAGATTTCCATTACATTTTTTATATTGTATGGATTACTTCCAAGTGCTTGATAGATTGGCTCATTCTATGCAAGAAACTGCAAGCTCAGATAATTTTTCATTAAGCTTCACTGAAATTCATTAATACACTTTGCTTTACAAGTATACATATAGATCTTGTATACAGTATATACCCCCACTTTGGGGAATCTCCTCAATAAATTACATGATTAGCACAATGAGCTTTTTTCCACCACAAGTCAAATTATTTACTTAGCACTACAAAGTACACTTAAAAAATATTCACACAATCAGAACTTTTTGAGCAATAAACAGACAGATTTATAGAATACTTCCAACCAGAGGTATTATGTGGTTCTGTTATGGATTGTTTACTTGCTTTCTTCCAGGAGGGTGCATGTTGTTGAATCAAAGTTTCTCATTTTACTCTCTAACCATTGCAGGGAAATCTGACCATTTTTACTGTGGTTAAACCATATGAATATTAGAAAGAAATGATGTAAAACGGTCTCAGAACTCAGTCTGTCAATCCTCTCTGTCCACCAGCAACATAACTGTTCTGCAAAGCGAACAAAAGGGGACCAAATATGGTGAGGAATGAGAAATCAGTAAAAGCAATTTAGGGAGAGAGGGGTTTTTTTGGAAAACATCCCAAAGCAAGTTTCCCAATGAATCTCTATGAGAAATGCAGTTGCTCAATGGCTCAACATGTTGTTCCTTCCAATCCTGACCTTTCTCTTTCTCTTTTCTCATCACATGACTAAGAATGGAAATAGATAGACTGCACTAGTGATAGCAAACCTTTTTGGCACAGAGTGCTGAAAAGATCACATGGAAATGTTGTGTATGCACGTGCACGCTTGTCAGGGCCACGCTCCGGAAAAGCCAAACTTCTGGATTCTAGTGCACATGCGAGCCCGATGATCAGCTGGCTGACACGCATGTGCCGGCCGGTTTTCGGCACTGCCATGCGCGCAAAGGACAGCTGATTGTCACGCCCACATGTGCACCAGAAACCCAAAAGACAAATAGGCAAGACCGCATGTGCTGGGTGACATGACTTTACATGCCACTTTGGGCACACGTGCCATAGGTTCTCCATCATGGGCCTACACCATGCTTTTCAGTGCACAAATGTACAAAGATGTAACACATAGGCAGAGCAGAAACGGACATACACAGAGATCTTAGCTCATATTATATACCCAATTTGATCATACTGCCACATCCACAAACACACTGGGATGAGATATATAGGGAGTGCAGAATCAGAGACACAATTCATATATGACCAACCTGATCAGACACTGCCATTTGTGTGTATGCATAGACACAGAAGTATGTACAGTTTGCAACCACTCTTTACAGTTATCACTTTTGTAGGTCTATAAAGCAAAGGAAAACTGAAGTAAGAGCATAACCACAGTTGAAGTTTCACTTAGTGATCACTTCACTTAATGAAGCTGTTGCCTTGTAGTTGCTAAACAAGGAATATCAGTTGAATTCTTGGTGGTCTCTGAGCTTGGTTGTTTCCTCTCTTCCTTTTCTTTCTCGTTTTCTTTCTTTCTTTTCTTTCTTTCATTACCAGACTAGGTAATATTGTTAATGCTAAAAGGGAATAGGGTTTGCTTTCATTATATATACTAGTTGCTTGCCCTCTATACTAGTGATAAAGAGTGTGGGGGGGAAAGTCTGATTTTCCTAACCAGAGACAAGATGGATATTACTAAAAGTGTATAGAGTCATCCATTCCACTTTGAGAACCTTACCTTGAGCTCCATAAATGATAAATTCTGATTGCTTTCAGAGTTAATTCTCGGACCTGGAGCAAGCTTTATACTAAAACTGTATTACCATTGTCTATAATGGGAAGCATTCAAAATATACTGATTTTTCCCCACTAGAAGGAGATGGAATTTTGAGAAATGAAAGATATTGATTAGATTATGAAGCTTTCAAAATGTCATAGAAAATATACCACAGCTTTTCAGGTTATAGTACTTTTTATTTTTAAAAGTGCTTTTAACTTTATTGTTTTGGAATAGAACATGATGGCATTGGCAGCAAAAGTAGTTCCTATGGGCATAACTGTGGCAATTTTGAGAAAGTTAGATTAAGGGAACTTTGTGCAAAGGGAAAGGATAATTGGAATGAATAATGGTGTCAATCAAAATGTAATGAACATGATTGTTGGGGCCAAAATGTTCATGTAAAAGTTAACCTATCTGTTTGAGACAACTTAGAATATCAACACAGAACTGCATAGGGTGTGAAACTCAAGAACAAGGAGGGTAGAACAATTGTGAAAATTAAGGATTTTTCTTCCAGTATCTTTAAGACTTCCTCAGATGTTGCAGTTGTGGTTCATATTGTAAAGATTTCTATATTTGGGTGCTACATCTGTCAATCACTATATTCAATATTTCTCTCTATTCACTATGGTATTTTACAACCACCACAATAGAATAATAAAATATGTGTGCTGCGTGATTTCCAGCAACTATTTATTATATAAATGGTTCCTATTTATCCTATAATATGTTAGGATTCTGGAAAACCAGGTCATAAAACAAAGTTTTCTAGAAGAACTTGATTTGGAAGCAACTGGTTTAGATCCATCTATTCCAGGTCAATAATGAAAATGTATTTGATTAAAGTTGGTAATCACTGCTGTTTCTAGAAAAGCTGCCCTCAGTTTTTTGGGCAAAATGTTACAATGCACCTGTTTCCTTACATTCAACCTAAATAAGCACCAGGCTTTCCTCAGACGCAAATACACACCCCGTTTCTGTCACACATTCAAAACTTTGTGTTCTTACTGCTATTTTCTAATACACACAAGTGAAACATTTAGTTTTTTTAGTAGGCCTAGTAGATCTTGTTTGCAAAAACCTGGGTACAGCTAAAGGTAAAGGTAAAGGTAAAGGTTTCCTTTGCACACATGTGCTAGTCGTTCCCAACTCTAGGGGGCGGTGCTCATTTCAGTTTCAAAGCCAAAGAGTCAGTGCTGTCCAAAGACATCTCTATGGTCATGTGACTGGCATGATTAAATGCCAAAGGGACACAGAATGCTCTTACCTTCCCACAAAAGGTAGTCCCTATTTTTCTACTTGCATTTTTTACATGCTTTCGAACTGCTAGGTTGGCAGAAGCTGGGACAAGTAACAGGAGCTCACCCCATTACACGGCACTAGGGATTTGAACCGCTGAACTGCTGATCTTTCGATCGACAAGCTCAGCATCTTAGCCACTGAGCCATCGCATCCCTATACAGCTAGATGATAGCAAAGATACAATTTTGCATCTATTTTCTTCCTTCGTATGGAATTTGGAAATATATATGATTGCTCTAGCTTTCAGATTGCATCCCACAAAATTTGGGGGGAAATCAAGCAAAACAGATTAACAACAACAACAAAAAAAAGACAAAGAAAAATAAGTGTCAGAGGTTGGTCATAAATGGAAACTAAACATTTGAAAATCCAGACAATCTATAGAATAATTGCAAAGTTGACTTGGATTGCTGAGAGTTGAACTTTAACATACAGTGTCTTAATATTTTCTATCTCTACTTTGATGGAATATTTTCCTTGCTGAACTCAAATGTTAAAGGAAACTAATAATATTAAGACTGGCTGCAACTGGGGTCTGATTTCTACAAGATCAATGCTGGTCAAATATACCAGCCGAAGACAGCCATGAAGTCAGGCACTCAATCAAGGAAATGAGAACTAGGGACAGGAACTAAACAAAATATCTGCCTGCTGATCATGCACCAGGTTGAGGGCAAAACTATATAACAACATATAGTAATTAAATGTCAGCTAGAGGTCAAGTACTAAACATAAAAAATAAAGAAGAATGATCCAATTCAACTGAAAGGCAGTAAATATACAATCTGAGAAATAGTAATACATGAATTACATCAAACAATAACCAATTTTCCATTATTTCCTTGAGTCACATATTGCTGTCTGGACTAAAGAGTTCCAGCTCTAGATTTCATATGGATGGTTCTTCACCATGATACAAGGAGAAAGACAGCTGTGTTGTGCTACCTGAATCCTGGTTTTTTATATTGAAAACAGCAATATAAAACAGAGTTCTTATTAATGAGAGAAAGATACCACTTTGGACTTCTTTGCACTGTGAATGCTACACAACTGAGAATCAGCTTTGCTCACAGAAGAAAGGGATTGAAGAAAGGCATTTTATTACATAAATGGAAGCAATACAAACAGCGAATTATAATGAGGAGTATGATACTCAGTTATAAATTCTCCCCTCAAACTAGATGTGGGATAATTTTGAAGTCCTCATCTGATCCTTAGAATAATGCTGAAAAGATGGGATTGATGTTTGTTGAAATGGCTGTTTGTTGGTGACTGATCTAACTTGATTCCAATTCCAATTTTTACTCTGGATGGAGTCAACATTCCCTGTGAAGGAGTAGTTCTATGGTTGGGTTCCTTGTTAGATTTTGGATTTTCTACAGCAGCATGTGGAAGCTGAGGTCAAGAGGGCCTTTGCTAAGCTATGAGTGGGTTCTGAAAATTTTTGAACAGGGGAGGCTGACAACAGCTGAGGTTTGGAAGATTCAACATATTAAGTACTTTTATTATTTCTTGCCTACTTAAACAGTCCCACTGAGTAACTATAAAGTGCCCATTTCACAGAAAAGCAATTGAACTTAATATGTCTTCAAACATTATTAAGCTTATGAAAGATACAGAAAATAAATTCTAAAAGTGTTGCCATGGGCAAAATTCACCTCTTGCTACATTCCAGTTTGTTGAAAAGGAACTGATATTAGCCCATAACTAAGGAATTCTGCACATGATTATACAATATATGATCAGTTGGGGGGAAGATCCTGAAAGCATGCATATGATGAGCCCCACCAGTATATATTGTTTGTGTTAATTCCACTGTACTGAGAACTTAGAATTCTTTAAAAAATGTTGGGAAGAGATAATTCTGTGCAAGTACTTCCAGTTTACTACAGAGCAGGGTGTGGAGAATAATCATGAATAGGGAGAGCATGTTGATACCCATGTAAAAGGGATATTTATTTATTTATAAATTTTATAATTTTGGCCACCCATCTTACTACAGAGTAACTGTGAAAGATGGGATATGCATACTCATGTATGTGTTTTACTGATGGGCCAAACTATAATCTGAGGCAGGGGTGAAATCTACTTACCTTCCCTACTGGTTCAGAAGTGTGCGCTTGCATGCATGCATCACATGCACACTTGGACCCTCTGCACATGTGCAGTGTCAAAAACAGGTTACTTCCTGGTTAAAACCAGGAAGTAACAAAGTCCGGGCGGATGGGCGGAGCCTTGTGCTGCCGCCACTACCGGTTCTCCAAACCAGACACTGCCGCCGCTACCAGTTCAGTCGAACTGGTCCGAAACGGTAGCATTTCACCCCTGATCTGAGGATTTATAATAGAAGGGAAAAATTATATCTTCTCCTAGCCCAATCTAATGAACAAAAAGGCACTAGAGATAGTCACAATCTCTAGTGAGCACTCTTAGTTATTCAGAATACCACAAATAAAACCAGCAGGTCTCTCTAAGGCAAAGTTTCCATGATATTAATTCCATGGTATTAATTCCTTCAATGGAAAGTAGGTTACCAGATTGCTAGAACAGGTTTTTGGTTCAAGAACTTTGGTGCCTTACTAGAGTTTCTAACAATAATCATATTTATATCCATATGCTCAGGCAATTATGCAAAAATTAAAGTTATTCATGTTTAATTCAATATTGTAGAATACAGTCTCGAAATATATTTGTCCTATTAAATTAAGGATCATTTATTGTAAGGCTCTACTTGTGTGACTGAACATGCCTTTGACCAATTTTATAGGAATATACTCACTGATGCATCACTTTATTTTTTTTATAATGGGAAAGCATTATTTTCATAAAATAAAATATCATACTTCAAGAAAGCATCATAATTAATTAGCCTGTAAGTATAAGCCACTTTAGGTTTCTTACTAGTGTCATTATTAATGTACATATATTTTCTTTGCAAAAATATACAACTGGCTACTTTAAAATCTAGTTTCTCAGTATGTGAACAACAGGATATAATTATGTTGCTTTTACTAAATAGTGCTGTATCTTTATCAGTCACTGATTTATGTCTATTTGAAATTGCGGCTACTGCAATTTTCATAAAAATTATTTTCATTTGCTTCAAAGCAATTAACTGATACACAAGATTTCCAAGCTAGCAACTATAACACTATTCCCACTACTTCCTACTGCCAATCATAGTCATCATCAAGAAAAGCATGTTTAATCACCTTTTAAAATAAGCATGTGCTCAAATGATAAACATCATCTAGCTGCACAGAAATACTATCTATCTATCTATCTATCTATCTATCTATCTATCTATCTATCTATCATCTGGAAGAGGAAAAAAGGCAATGAAACATGATGGAGTTAAACGCAAAGTATTTCTTTTGAAGAATCTCCTTCGGCATTCCATTTTATCATCTGACTAAGGCTGTTTTAACACCACTGCTCTTTCATTCCCCATCCCTTCAAAGCAGTTTGAAGTTGACTGTTTTCATTTTTACTGATCTTAAAATGTGGAAAACAACATTATGACAGATGAATCTCTATGGAGGGGGAGACAAAAGAGCCAGGGCAAGTTGTATGACAATATTTCTTGCACCTTCCTGGATCCAATGCCATGTTGGCTTGTTAATACTTTATTGAAGACATGTTTGTCAATGGAGCCTCCCTCATCTTCTCAGGGCCAGCCTACTGCTGGAACAGATTGCAGCCAGATCAAGCAGAAGAGTGGTGTTTTCCACCAGAAAGTGCAATTTTGAGAAATTACACAGACATTCTGATACATATGAAAAATCCACGGGAGGTCAATGATGTCTCCAATTGTGGGGTACCAATTGACCAGCAGCAGTTCTGCTCCTTCCCATCAAGCCATGGGGCCTCTTCTTCATTGGGCATTTATGCTTTAATTGCCAGAAAAATCAAAGCCTTTCTAGGAACCAACTGTTAAAAGTTATTCGCCCACAGGCAGCCTTGCCTCCAGCTAGGGTTTTCTTTTGTTCTATTCAGCAAGCACAGAGATATTCTTGGAGCAAAAAACCCAAAACCCTAGGGGGGAAAGGTATTTTGCTCTTTGTGCCACTTGCCCTTTTCCTGCACCTGCCTTCTAGTACTAACTTACTTGCATTTCTCAAGACTACTTGCAATCACATAGACAGATTTTTCCATGATGTCTCTAACCAGGTTCTTCAGGTCTTTGTCATTGTGACAAAATCCAACTATCTTGTTACTGGTTATCATCTTTTTCCTTCCACTTTTTCCAGCCTTAGCGCTTTCTCCAGAGAGCTAGGTCTTTGTATAATGTGTAAGAAATAGGATAATTTGAGCTTGGTCATTTGTGCCTCAAGTAAGAGCTGTGAGTTGATTTGTATTATAATCCATTTGTTTGTTAACTGCAGAGTGGTTTATTGAATTAATCAACTGCCTGCATTTGCACATTATAAAACAATGTATGTAGTTTCAGACTGATACTTCCTAAACCTTTCTAAAAATTATTGAATCCTATAAACAGAGGTTTAATAGACATGCAGGGCAACATCTGATTGGAACACAGGATTGTCCTAAATTTAAGATCACATGATTGAATAAATTTTGAATAGGATTGGTTGTGAGCATGTTTGTTTCACACACACATACACACCCAAAAATGGGTTCTCTTTCATACAAGTGAAGAATTCAAAGTTACATCATTGATTAATTTGACTGAATAATCACTTCAGAGATCAAACTGGGCATCTCAGGACGTGAGAATAAAAGGTGAAGTTAATAGAGCTGAAGCATTCTGCATTTCAAATTCAAAGGGAGAAAAGAATGCAGGAGTGATTATGGAACACTTATCAGCAACTCCTTAAAGCAACTATTCCAAGTAGTACATGATCATGTGGTTCCTTTCAGGGGTGGAAAGAAAATTCTGAGGAAAGATGTAGTTGTTTTAATGAATTCCTGCTAAGCGCTGATACATGGATGATACATGGATGACAAAATGTGGCCCAAATCACCTTTTTTAGTTGAAATTGGGGGGGGGATCACTATCCTAACAACAAACTCATTTCTTCCATTTTTCTAATTTAATTTAACAGAAAATAACTTGTTTTTGTAACTACTTTCCAAGTAGAATTTTAATTATCATGATAGTTCCATTACATATTCAATAATGAGCTTGTCAAAGTTGTGTATAAATACCCTTTGTTTTATTCTATGATCATCTTTTCTGCAGGCTTCATCCTTTCTAATCTCCTACATTTTAGTTAAATTCTAAAGGAACATAAAACTAGTGAAGGGTGAAACTCATCCTATTGGAATTTTTATAGGTTGCAAACTTTGAGCAGCCAGGAAGCCTTCAGAGTGATTGAAAAAATGAGAACCCAGATATACCTGCATCAGCAATAGTATCTCCATATTCAATAAAAAAAATAAACTCAAAATCTCCACAAATAAAAATTAGAAAGATATGATCAAGCATATTTAGAATAAAGTAGAAAAACAGAAGTCTCTTTTGCAAGAGAAAAAAGTGCTTTAAAATAGCTAGATTGGCATAATATTTGATCATATTGGTGAGCATATTGGTAAGCCTTCAAATGTAAGGTTCTACAGCTTCTCTATAAAAACTTCTTTCTGTAGTTACAATACACTGTTAAAAGTAGCATCCCAAATAAGGAATTTTTTTTTTTTGCTTCATATCAGACATGATTTGCCTTTTACTGGTAGAATGAGGCTCTGATTCAAGCACAATATCACAATTTCTTTCTAATATAATTTTTGACTAGATTGCTACTGACCCTATGAGCTGTCATATATTTGTCACATATCTTAAGCCAAATTAATATTCTGTGAATATTCAGGTATTATTATTGTTGTTGTTTTTATGTCAGGCTTGTCCTGACCTGGACATTTAGGAAAGAAAGACCCTCGACTCCATTTCTCGAAGTGAAAGGTTCTTTTACTAAAGGCAAACTGGATCTGAGTATTCCTGCACAAAGTTTGCAATTTTGCCTTTTCCCTGGCCCTCCTCCTTGACCTATGTCCACAAAAACATTTGCTTTTGATGTTTTGAAAACAGCTTTGAGGTTTGGTGCCTCTTCGGTGTAGTTTCGCATTCTATTTTCAAGTTCCATCCTTGATCAGCCGGTTTATTCTGGATTGACACCAGGGGTAAAATGCTACTTGATCGGATCGGATCGGATCGGTTGATCCGGTAGCGATGATGGCCAGTAGTTTGGAGAACTGGTAACAATGGCAGCTGGAGGCTCCGCCCACCCACCCCATTCCACGGAGTCGGGGTGCACCATTCCTTGACTCCGGTCTTGCCGTGGAGCCGCCACCATCGCCGCCCTGGTCCACGCGCTGGCTGCGCAAGCACACACCCAACCTGCCACTGATGAGTGAATTAAATAAATGGTGTGCACTTGCGCAGCCGGCTCATGGACCTGAGCGGCGATGGTAGTGGCTCATTCAAGAAGGAGAGTGAGCGACTCCGGTAACTTTCGGGCGCTTGCCTTCCCTGACAGCCAGCCGCGGGAGAAAGGTGAGCAGTAGGATACACCGTATGGCGAAGGGCAAGCAGGCAGCGGTATACTTGTCTATACTGTATGTGTACATAAATTTCATTTATAAATTAAATCTATAAAACTGAGCAGTTTTTTTTTCCTCCTCTTGGTTATTTTATTCCATCATCATATTCCAGGAAGTGTGTGTGTGTGTTAAGAAAACAATTTACATATAATGAGTTATGTATGTAAAGATTGCTCTAATTATAAAACTACAAAATGTTTGTTTCCCGGGAACATTTCTATTTTTTTAAAAAAAGCAATAATGTGCCATTTATGGGAAGCAATGTAAAATATACCAGCATCCATTTACATTTTATATAGAAGCCCTGAAGTGCTGGTGAAGTCTTGATATCAGCAAATCTGCCTTTTACTGCAGTTATTCACTGCCCACAACAATTCAACTGAAAATTAATTAGCAATACCCTACCATAAATCTCCATAGTATTAGCTAAAATGCCAATTCTGTAATCACTTTCCATTAAAGCCAAAAGTACTAATTAAAACTGACTTTCCCTTCCCCTTTCTATGTTTTGGTAAACTGCTTAGTTTTGAGATAAAGCCATAAGAAGGAAGATCTTTCCCTGAGTAGACTGTATAATCTCCCTCCTGTAATAAAGATAACAATGCATGAAATGAGAATGAGCATTTAGGAACGGAAACTGATATGCACACAATATGAGGACAGGCACATGTGGGAATGGAAATAATAAGAAAATATATTCACATTAAAACGACAACTCTAACTATAAAGAAAGCTCATAGGTTTGTTTGTTTGCTTGCTTACTTCTGATACTTGCATAAATCCCATCAACAAGTCCTTTAGATAGCTGACAAATTTTAAAAATCAAATCCAATAATCTCTCTCTCTCTCTCTCTCTCTCTCTCTCTTTCTCTCTCTCTCTCTCTGTCTCTCTCTCTGTGTGTATGTGTTCTTTTATATATTTTGACAAACATGTTTAATATTCTTGCCTCATATTTTCTATAGAACAGCAGTGGGGTGGCTTGGGCTGGGACTGATTGTCCCAAAATCACCCAATCAGCTTTCACGATCTCATGATTTCTAGGCCAGCATAGACTAGACAGACAGACATTTGTATACCCAATGGGTTGTGTTTTGTTATTTTTCATACATTGCTAAAGTGATTGGAATTAATATAAATAGATGTGCAGCAGTGGTGGGTTGCCCCCGGTTCGGACCGGTTCTATAGAACCGGTAGTAAAACTGGCAGGAGGCTCCGCCCACTGACTCTGACATCATCAGAAGAATCTGTGCATGCGCAGAAGCAAGGCACATGCGCAGAAGCAAGGCGCATGCGCAAGCGAAGCAAGCATGCACATGCAATCATGTTGCGAACTGGTAGTAAAGGTAAGTAGAACCCACCCCTGATCTCCAGTCATTGCAGTACAGGCAGTCCTTGACTTATGACCACAATTAGAATCAGAATTTCCATGGCAAAGCAAGGTATTTGTTAAGTGAGTTGCACCTGATTTTACGACTTTTTTGCTATAGTTGTTAAGCAAATCATTGCAGTTGTTGAGTGAAACACACAGCCACAGAGCTTCCCTCTTTGACTTTACTTGTCAAAAGCCAACTGTCATAAATGGCAATGACATGACCCCAGGATGCTGCAAACATTGTAAATACATGCCAGTTGCTGAGCACTGGAATTTTTATCATGTGACCATGGGAATGCTGCAACAGTCATACGTGTGGGGAACAGTCATGGGGGTGGGGGTTAGTTCCTTTGTAACTTTGAATGCTCACTAAACAAATAGTTGTAAATCAAGGACTTGCTGTAAGGTGCATTAATAAACCATTCCTTTTCAAACACAATGAGTAATATATTAATATATTGCATACATTAATTAAGGAAGCTGTCAGGCTTCTTTAGACAATGCTAGACTAGCAGACAGTGGAAGCAAGCATTTAAGGACATAAAGCTCTGTTATGTACATTTTTTGTAGCAAAGCAATAATATTACAAAAAAATTCCAGCAATTCCTACGTATCAAATTTCAAGGCTTACTTATAGAAAAATCAAGGCTTAAATCTTTGAACCTCTTGGTGATATGAATATGACCCTACTTTGGTAACAGACTGGTTTGGTATCCAGCTGTTTTCTCTGACATCTCATGGACGCTGCAAATATTACATGCTATGTTTGCATTAATAATTTGCATTCCTCAGTTCAATGCAACTGCTTTTCTGAAAATGTAGATATTTATAATTTCTTAAGATAGAAAAAAACTCTCTACAATTGTCTTCTGTGAGTCCAAAACTATACAACAGTATTAAAAGACAAAAAGTTAAAATAACAAAAATAGTAAACTTACTATCAGCTGCTATAACCAGCTGAAGGGCTGCTTAGGTTCTACCAATGAAACCATGCAAAACTACTTTCACACATCAATTATTTCTGCAGTCACATTATCACATTGTAGTCAGCCGTAGTATAGTGGGAAAAACAGATTTCCTGTAGTTCTTCCTTAAATCATGAACAGCTGGAGCAAAGCAACATAAACTGTTGACCATTTGAGAAAATATCAAGCATGTAAAATCATTTTCCAGAATATATCAGAAGTTACTAAGAAAAAAAAACAAAAAAACAAAAAATAGTTCTGATGTACGTGTGTGTATGTATGTGTATGTATACACTCACTCATTCACAGACATGCACAAATACTCTATATGTGTGTGTCTTCAAATTCAATTATTAAATGACTCTCATAATTAGTGAAAAATATCAAAAATAACAAAGTTTAGATTGATCCAAAATTTTATTTTGTTTTATCACCCAAGAAAATAATTGAAGTATACATGATTTTATTCCATAAGGTAAAGTAGAAAAAATGGCTGATCCAATTATTAATTGAATTTACTGAGTAAAGATTTTAATCCCATGCCTTATATGAATACTTTGACAATATTGAACCATCTAAATGAGTTTATAAGTCCATTTCTATACTTCAAGCAATATGTAGTTGCCTTTCAAATGCAGACCTGCACAATACCCAAGTGAAATATAACTTAGAAGACATGTTACCTGTCCTCAAGTGATTTAATCTTTAAAAAATCACAGTTTTTGTCACCTGTTAGAGGTATTCAAGTCTGGATCTCATATTTGCATGATGTTGGAGATAGGTAGGTCAGTGGGGAACATATTTTGGCTTCCGTTTCTGGCAAAAAAAAAAAAACATGGTAGGTGTCAGCCCTAGAAGGAATTTCCAAAAATGTTGCCAAGAAAGCTTCAGGGATTAGTTCAGGTAGGCTGCAGGGGTCAACATTGCCTCAGTTATATAAAACAAACAAAAGAACAAATTCAAACTATCATACCTTGAAAATGTAGAGAAAAAAGCTAATTAAACTATACTCAAATCAAACAGGAGAAGTTTAAAAATCAGAGATAGGGAGCTTTAGAGGCCACTCTATGGAACATTTTTCAATTTTTTTAGACTAAATCAACCAAATCCCAACCTTTTAGGAGTTCTAATATATAAGATATTGACTATGTGGTGTAAAATAAATGGTGGAAGAGTTCTGAAAATCCAATGCCATGCAAGGACTTTTTCTTTTTAAAAAATTATCTTATGCCAATATCTAATAAGAATGAACCTCAAAATTAACACATTTAGATACTATGTTGTCTAACAGCATAAATGTTTTTTCCCCTGCTGTAAGCCTCCAATTCTTCCTAAATCTATTTTGCTGCTATGGGAAAATCCACTAAATCCAAGCTGGAAACGCATATAGTAGGAGCAAATGAAAAACTCATTATTTGAGTAAAAACATAGATGATAGCATTAACATAGATCATTTTAAATGTTCAGAAAGGATGCATTTTTTGTTTGGAAAAATGCTCAGTGTTTGTGACTATGTGAGTGTGTGCATGCATGTGTGTGTGTAAACACACATATATAGTAAACAATCCATAACCAACTGTATCATTGTTTCAGAGATATTTCTTTACCTAAACTAATAAACAGAATGGGATGGGCAAAAAGGATAATAAGAGCAAAAGCAAATTCTGACTTCCTGCCAGTTTCCCCATTGACTTTATTTGTGGAAAGCTACAGGGAAAGTCACAAACCATGATCACATGAGCACAGCTGACTGGAGTGGTTTGGTGATGCTGAAGATTGATAATGCGGCTCTGCACCATCCACAACTTTGCTAATATATCTGGTCTGAATATTCTTGAAATAGGAGTCCCACAGTAATAACAGGTCCTGGATTTGGTTGCATTCTTTAACTTAGTCTATTTGGGGTACCTAATTCAAAAATTGTTCTATGATGCACTGTTTTTCCCAACAGAAGACATACACACACACACAAAAAGACATAAAGACAAACAGACAAGAGAATTTTATTAATGAGGAGGGGGAGGGAGCGAGGGAGGAAGGAAGGAAGGAAGGAAGGAAGGAAGGAAGGAAGGAAGGAAGGAAGGAAGGAAGGAAGTTTCAGCTGAGATATTATCGTTCTTTCCCATTCATATTCCTTATGCATTCATTCCAATTGGCTCATGTAAAAAGTATAATTTTAAAGAACTGGCATCTGAGCCACCCATCTCCTTTTTCTTATGTTCCATGATTTTTTAGATTGTAGGTCTGGAGTATAGGCAATTTTAGTACTACATTTGAATTTATTTATAAATCTACTGTATCTATTTATCATCATATAAATAGATCTAAATCAATCGATGAGCTCTCCCAAAAATTCCCTGTGAGACAAAAATATCATATAGAGATCTAGTTGCAGGTAGTCCTTGCTTAGTCCTTGCCCAGGAATTATTCAAAGTTACAATGGTTAAAAACAACAACAACAACTTTGTGACCAGTCCTCATATTTACGGCAATTGCAGCATCCTGGGTCATGTGACTGCCATTCAGGGGCTTTGCAACTGATTTGCAACAAGCAAAGTTAATATAGAATGTGAACATGGTTCACTTTTTGTCTTTGGGATTTGCTTAGTGATGGAAGCAAATGTGAGGTTATATGCCTACGTAGTGTAGTTATGTGATTTTTCACTTAGCAAGCATGGCATTTAGTAACAGAGTTGCCTGTCCCAATTGCAGTCAGTAAGCAAAGACACATTTGCATTTTTATAAGGGAAACAAAGTACAACTTTGTGGGATTTCTCATCCCAGCATAATTCCATGGGAGCAAGAACTGATTTTCTTTCCCAGGAACTCTTGGAAAATCACAAATTATATACCACAAAGTGGCCCCTCCAAACTTCAACAACCACAAATTGCAGTTAAGCTTCAGTTTCTTTTTTAAAAAAATATAAAAATAATATAAATAAGTGAACCAGTTGTCTTTATTTATGTATGTCTATAACTTTAGTGCTCATGTCATCGAGAACACTCTATTTATGTGACTTTGATGATATAGTTGAAAAGGAACAATGTGTTCATTTAATCACTAATAATATTAAATATGTGTTCCTTTGGGAACTGATGCACAATATCCTAAAAGTAATCAGGATAGCCAATAAACTTAATGATAGAGATACTCTAAATGTAAATCAAGTAACAGTGCAAATTTATTTGGAAGTCTTTGGATTATCACAGTAGATGTACAAAAGTTCATTCCAGGGCTACAAGTGTTTTTTCTACTCAGCCTCCAGAAATTAAAACAGCTGTGTTCAAGAGTTTGCTGAACAGCTGTCTGTTGGCTATTTGAAAATCTCACTTAAAGTACACAAACAACCCCAGAAACCTTATCAACTATTATCATAGGAAGAAACAGGAAAAATTGCCTACAAACTACCCCAAAGGTCAGTAATTTAGAATGTATGGAAATAACATTTTCTAGAGCAAATGTGTTAACAATTGTATTTCTATATATTTATACATTATTTCAATTCAACCTTTCGATCTTGTCAATCTTGATTTTCTTCCTGACTTCCCATTTTGGGCTTAGAAAGAATGAGCACCTCAAACTGGCTTCCATGCTGGAAGGAAGATTGGAACCTGGATCTCCCTTCTCCAAGTCCAGCACAACTTTCCCAAATGGACTTTCAAATTTAAATACCTGATAAAACTCCCAGCATTTATTTGGATAATCAAAAATATGTAAAATGTGAAATATTCGTGACATAAGAATACACAGAACGTTACAAAATATGTCCAACTTGTCCTGCATAATTTTCACAAGTTAGATATATGTTATACACACACATTTTCTATATTAATATATGAAAACATATACAGTATAAATTTTGAATGTTCATATAGTAATAACAATCATAATAGATATTTGTTCATTTACTCCTGTGACTATCTGCCTTCACCAAGGCCTTTACCCACATATGAATGTCTCTCACTAGTCGTGCATGGCCTAGTACATAGACAGCTATTGTTCTAGAAGTAGAGATGTAGCTGAGAAAAGGATTTTTAGATTCTCTGTGATAAATGTTATGATAATGATAAGATATATGAGATATTATATGATATGAGATATACATGACATATGGTATGCTGAAAAAGAGCAAGAAAAAGGGTAAGAAAAAAGCAGAAATCTCTTTTCTGAAACATTAAACCCCATAGAACATGAAAGGTTCAAAGCTCAGAAGATGTTCTGAAATAAAAGGGGATGAAGTTATGAGATAAAGAAGGGAGATGGCTGTTGGAGATATGGGGGGGGGTGTAGCTGAGGGGCCAATTTTCCCCCCAACCTGTTGATATGCTGTGTCAAGAATGGTGATAATTGCTTGATCAAGGGAAAAGAGAAACCAGAAAGTAGCTATGTGATTTTGTACTCCAGTTGTATGAAACCTATGCCTTTCAAATATATATGCTTTCTGGGCTGGTGCCACACTGCCTGAAAGAACTCTTGCTAAGCAAAAAGTCTCTGCCAAAAGCTTAAGTACCTGCCATTAAGTCCCTATCAGTTTTGAAGGCACCATTATTTTGCAAAAAGTGACACCTCTCAAATGATTGGGCTAAATTTGGCCCAGTAAATCAATTAACTTAATGGCTTTGTAAATTAAGCCATATTCTTTGTGCTTCAAATATGTTGAATAATTTTAACTCCTACTGAGAATTTCTTTTAACAGTAATAATATTGCAAAGAATAAAAGATTATAAAGATCAGTAGGAAGAATGAATTTAGAAAAATTGAACATTGTATTTTTCAGTCATTCTATCTACGTGTCTCAAATATTTGTGGAAATGATGAGCAAGGATGGCACCGAGCATATATTATGAATCATAATTTCCACAATCCCTTACCAATGGAACTTGAAGTTCAAAGCATCTGGAGGACTCCAAATTCCCTATCTAAAGTTGGTGATATATATATAAAAGAACTCTACTTCCATAATTTCTGCCATCCAACTATATACCCATGTTTCCCTGAAAATAAAACCGGGTCTTATTTTCTTTTGGGCCCCAAAATAAACACTAGGGATTATTTTCATAGTGTGTCTTATTTTTTTCCATCTACAGGAAGGCCACTTCTGTTTGCTCGCAGTAGGGCAGGAGGCCATGCGGCACACCCGTGCCATTGCTGCTGCAAGATGGTGGATGGAGCTTCCCCATGCATCCTGTACCAATTTACCTCAAGGCCCTCGTAGACAGACCACCCATGCCCCGACACCTGTCTCACCAAGCACACTGCTCAGCTTCTTGCTCTGTTGCGTCCATGAGAAAGGAGAAGTGGGCCAGTGGCCACCTGGCTCCTGCTGCACGTGGTGGCAGGTCTGTTACCATGAGGCAATTGTCAGGGTTTGGATGGCCTGGCTGTGGGGGCACTGAGGTAAACCAGTGTGGGGCTTGTGGGGAAGCTGCACCACCACCCCACCTTGTGGCCGCAGCACTGCAAGCAACCAGATGGAATATGTGGGCAGGCGTCTGCGCAGGCTATTAAGCAGCGCTTATTTTGGGGGTAGGGCTTATATTAGGGGCATGTGTAAAAGCATGCTAGGGCTTATTTTTGGGATAGGTCCTATTTTCAGGGAAGCAGGGTAGATATGATTATGGAGTCACCATGAGTCAAAACTCAAACAAGTCTCTACCTTCATTACATTAACATTTGATGTTTATTCTTCTTGGCAAGATTTTGGAAATGGTTTGCCATTGCTTGCTTCCAAAGCCAATCTTTCATTGGATGCAGAACTGCTATCATTACTGTAGTGCAGGATTGGGAAGGCACGGCTGCATCATAACAATGTCCTATAATTTCAATCTAATCCTATTTTATTTGGCTGTGAGTTTCCCTCCTTGCCCTCCCTTAGTAGCATTTGAGGGGGGGGGATCCTTCTGTACATCAACATTTGGATCAGTTTTCAAATTGCTGAAAAGAAATACTAACATTGTTTTAGTGATTTAATTTATTGCATAGTAACCTGTCCTTTTACTGAAAAGGCTACAGAGAAGAACCATATGAACCTTAGAACAATTCTTAGGCTGATAGACAAATTTTTAGCCAAGATCACCTGAAGAGGCTAGTGCAAAAGATTTGATCTGTAAGTTCTAAACATTATATTACTAGTTTGGGCAATATTCCTTTCTCCATTTCTGCCATTAAGGCAGCTAAAAAGGTACAAGGAAAGGTAGGAATTCATATGACACTTCTGTAAGTTTGTCATCACTGTATACAGGGTATACACACTAATAATACATATATATCTCCATCATGTTGGCCAATAGATACCTGGGTACATAGAGATAACTTAATCTATTTTACAATCCCATTCAGTATTTCAGAAATGTTCCATACCATAACTAGTTTCTCCAAAATAATTCAATCTGCCTGTTCATATCCAACACAAGATTTGGGGGGGAGGGAGTTCTGTTCCCCCCTATTTATCATGGGAAAACCTAAACTTTTTTTCCTGCAAAATGAAATGAAAAGATTTATGAAAGGAGGCAGCATGCCAGAATTCATGGAAATCAGTGCACGGCTTTTTGAATTATGTTTCTTTAAAAACTGATTTAAAAAAGAGTCTGCAACATTGTTCCTCTGGAAAAGAATATGATTAAATTTACAGTGACAGTAGATCCTTTCTCTTGCCAGATTTCAGATGTATAGATTTGTGGGTTTTCTGCAAAGCAAGGGGATTATCATATGGATTGTTGGTGCCTTCTTTTAGTAGTGTTACCTACCAGAAGTTAAACTAAAAAGTTCCTTATTCTTATTGTTGCTGAATATGGTGCTAAGTTGGCCAAAAGTTTTTGAATTAGATTTATACCCAGAATAGAAGGTACGGATATACAGTATATACTTAATACTGGTGATCAAAATAGAGCAACAAAGCCAACTATAAAATTTAGGATTTTTCATTCTCACTATCTTTATACCCTAAGATTATTATGATTAATGATCTCTTTGATTTTGAAGGCAGACCATTTAGTCATTGAAATAGAATACAATTCCTGTTTGGGTTCTGTTTGGTTGTTTCTTTTGACTATACTTCTTTACAATATCCATAGCACCATAAAAAGATACCAAAAGTGGTGCTTCATTGAGCATCAGAATCAAAATAGTTAGGCTCAGACCTAAATTGTATCACAGGCAAATAAAAATTAGATTTGAATTAATCCAAATTCTGAATTTGGCAAAGTGCACAAATACCATATTTGCATACCAAACAAAGGTATGATTGTGAGCCTATCCTGCGGTAATAGAACACTGCTCTCTTGAAATGAACTGAAACAGCACTGTAGTTTTGAATTCCATTAAGTATATGCTGATAAATACAGGATTTCTTACTTTCACTCACCAAAATTATAGTTGTCTGTTCTGTGGTAGAGCCCCCCATCCCTACTGGATTTTACAAAACCCCTGTAGACTTGGCCAGGTTGTTCTATGAATCATATGTGTTAATATAAGAAAAATTAATTTTCCCCTAGCACTATGGGTATTTATAGTTTCAAGTTTTTTTTCCTTTTGGAGATATTTATTATTTATAATTTCTGGTTGCTTTAATATTGTCAACCTTCATGCATCAATTGTCAAGTGGATAGTTACATGTATTGGATGGATGATAGATACTGTAAGATAGATAGGTAGATAGATAGATAGATAGATAGATAGATAGATAGATAGATAGATAGATAGATAGATAGATGTAAGTAGGTAGGTAGGTAGGTAGATAGATAGATGATTGATAGATAAATTACTAGAAACAGTAGCTAATCAGGTGCACCTAAAACATTTTACTATCATCCATCCATCCATCCATCCATCCATCCATCCATCCATATCTGTCTTTATGCCTTTCTATATCCGTCTGTCTATCATCTATCTATCTATCTATCTATCTATCTATCTATCTATCTATCTATCTATCTATCTCTATTATAGGTAAGATGCCAAACTGAAAATAATTTACTTTGCTGGACAGGCAAAGTTTTATAAATGCTGAGAATGTACTGTTGCAGTCAAAAAAAGAATGAACAGTGAAATGCAATGACAAAAATATATAACCAATTGCATTTTTGCAATGGCTGCACACTAAAATAATGTGAATTTGATGCCGTTTCTTTATTTCAAATAAAAAAATAAACGAAAATGGTAGACTGCAGTCCTTAAGACTACACTTGAAAGAAAACTCTTTATTGCCCTCTCCTGTTCATTTCTATTATACAGAAAATCTAGTTTATCAACTAAGTTTTGTTTCAATCTACAGACCACCATCACACTCCTAACAAATTAGTGGATAGTTTTATTTACATATTTTTCCCCGTGAATGAGATTTGGCTAACTCTACAGTTCTTAGCTGGTAGATGAATAGGGTTGTTTTTGGTTTTTTTTGTGAGATTTTCTGTATTTACTTTACAACACTATCATATAAAGTGAATGAAGAAAGACACACAAAAATAAAACTAGATCAGCTATTTGAAACACTAAGTTAAAATAATTGTTCTAATTTTCAAATCCTCACAATATACTGTATGCAAAACATATATGGACTGATAAATGACACCTCCACCTCCCTCACTAAAGGATTGAATAAACAATAATAAAAACAAATTATATAAATATAGCTCCTGATACTACAGCATCTCTGGATTGGAGCAGGGAAATCTGATTGGATGAAATGAAAGACGTGGAGTTTTTGCCGGATGACATCTCCATTTCTATTATTGAACCACTAGACATATAAAATGGGAGACAGAAGAAGGCTGAGTATTGTGATATGTTTGCCACTTTGAGTGGCTTATAAAAATAAAGGTAGGATATAAATAAAACAAACAAAACAATCTATCTCAAAGTGCCAGGTTATTGTACAATGTATCAGGTAAGGATTGGAAAGAAAAGAGGAGCTGAAATTGTGTGCTATCAACTCTCTTTTTCTAGAGCTTCCTATGGAGTGAAGTGCTTTAGATACCTTATTCTATGCTTTCTAGTCCATGCTAAGGTTGCATAGTCAAAAGAAGCTCCCTGTTTGATATCTGAGATCCCCTCTCTCTTCCTCCAAGAAACTATCAGCACCCTTAAAGGTTGCATAAGCTTGATTATGGCCATGGTAAGAATAAGATGACATTAAATCCAGGCAAGAGTGAAGTACCTCTGGACTTGAAAACCAATTTGAAATCCGTTCTGGATGGAATTGAATTTTCCACAAAGATGAGGTTCTCACTTTCAGAATGATCCTTGACCTCAAAACTAATAGCTCTGGTAAAGAACATATTTGCACAATTATACCTTTGTGCAATACAAAGGACAAGGTTTGTAATATGCTGTGATGAAAAAATTGCTCAGGTTGCCAGTTCCTTATTGAGCAAAGGTGCTTTTTTTGATGTTTAAAGCCTTAATTGGTTTAGCGTCTGATTATTTGAGACTGTCCCTTTCCTGATTTGAACTAGTCAGTCAGATTATTTGAAGAAGCTGTTCTGAAGGTCCACAATCCAGAAGCTTATCTATCTGGTACCTGGGTCAAAATCATTTCCTGTATGGCTCTCAAATTATGAAATGCACTCCCAAAAGGAGGTGCATTTGGCCCCAATCTTCCAGAGTTTTACTTTTAATTATTAACTGAACTGATTTTAATAATATTGATCTTATTTTATATCTGATTTCAATTAAATTGGATTTAATGATTTATACTTTTAATCGTAAATTCTGTGAATGTCACAGAGACAGAAAGACAAGATTAAAAATTCTTAAATAATAAATACACAACTTTTTTCCCACACTGGATATAATTTTGCTCTATTTTAATGGCTTCATAGTTCAGCACATATAACTATGAACTAATTAATTATGGCTGGACCAAGGGATTCATGATGTCAGTGATGCAGTATATAAAGTTAAAAGCTACTTCAAAGTTGCAACATGAAGTAATCCCACATCATCCATCGAAAGAGTAAAATGAAGCTGCCATGCTGCTTCCCTCCATGTTGTTTATGGAACTAAAATATGCATTAGAAGATGCTGTCCCTGCATTACTACACTTGAAATAAATTCTAGTTAGCTACGAGAAACTATGTAAATTAAATCTCTCACTATCCTTGTTATTCACAAATTTATAATTTATTATTATATCTGGAATACAATTATAAGTCTGCAAGAAAATGAACTTTTTTAAAAGGTGGATTCTACCTATAAAATCAGTGCATGCCATTTGACCAACAGAACTAACATTTTAGATTAAGGACTTCACATGTGAAATAATTTCAGCACTGAAAAAGCTTCTATTGCAAGTTTTCAGTTTAAGACTTATTTAAAGGTATTATGGATAAATAACTATGGAATCCTGCTACCCTCTTGTGGTCAAGCAGGAGGTAAACCAATTTAATTTATGAAATAACTATGTGCTTATTTCAAAATAATAATTCCACCCTCTCCCCAAAAACCTCCAAATCTCTTAGCTTCATAATAAAAATATTAATGCACTCTTACTTTACAATCTGGTTCAGAACTGAGCCAATCTCAGATTTAGGTCATTTCAATAGAATAATATCTGTGTGTTTGATAACTTTTTATGACTACAATCTCAATAACTAACAATAGCAATAGCACTTAGACTTATATACTGCTTCACAGTGCTTTATAGTCCTCTCTAAGCAGTTTACAGAGTCAGTATATTGGCTAGGAACTCAAATATCTAAGATATTTTTTCAAAGATAGACTGAATTTGTTCCAACCAAATGGTTTGACAGTTTCTATTAAGGGTTTCCATCTACAAGGTGGTGCAACAGAAAGGAACCCATCAGTGGACATTCTCTGTGGGGGTACATCTTCTGTAGAACAGCCTGTAACCCAAGATTAGGATGACCTTATCTTCTGAAAGCTGATAAAACCTGGTTCTTTAATTTGCAGACAACCAATTTGAGCTCATCGGCACCATAATTAGTTTTAAGGTATTTATTTTGCTGTGGTAGCCATAGTGTCAATATCACAATAGTATTAAAAACTGCATAATCAAGTTTTTTGTTTGATTATTTTAACCACCACATTGTTATCTCCACTCCCTCTTTTGTGTTTGATAATGTTTAGTAGTTCATCTACTTCAAAATATTGCAAGCATGTGTTCTGTATATGGTCACCTAGACATCTGCCATAAAAAAAACCTTATAAATCAGACTGCAAAATCTATTATCCAATAAAACTTTCTACAGGCAAACAATACATGGTGATGGAAACAGAAGGTGAGTTTGGTGTTGTGGCTGATTTTGTTTTGTTTTCTTTTAAAGAGAATTAAAGTAATTTTATTAGATTTAAACTGCGATTTTTGCTATACTTTTTACTGATACGTGAATTGTATGCATGACCAACTACTTTCTTTCTTATTAAAGATTAAATTAAAGTTAAAACATTTCACTGCCTATCCAAATAGCTTCTTCAGTTTGATCAAGTTGGTTATATGTCTTCCAGGGAGGTTTCATTTCTCACCTCATTTAGATAGGCTTGCTAGGTAAATAGGCAGAGAGTCGCTGGAATGTAAATGTTCCAACTCCTAAATCCTTTATCCTACGTGTGTTGTTAACTGTGGTCTGCTGGTAAATATGTGAAGTGGTCTTAAACTTCCTGATGAAATTGATGAAAGAGCAGCAGAAAAAATGTCCAGTGCAGTGAGGAGCATTCACAATTCTACATTGGAGAAATCAATCAGCCTTTATACAAGAGGATGGCCCAGCACAGGAGAAGCAACACCACAGGACAGAATTAGTGGTATATCTTCCTTAAAGGTAAAAAGAAAAGAACAATCTTTTGAGGACAATAATATCTACATTTGGAAAGGGAAAATAAATGGTTGGAGAGAGGAATGAAGGAATCCATTTATGCCAAACTGGAAGATCCTTCCTTTAGCAGATGTGGAGGTCCCAGACACAACCTATCCCCCATTTTTTATACTGCTCTTTCATCAGCTGTGGTTTTTTGTTTTCTTTTTTACTGTTGTGATACTTTTGCTTTGAAGTAGCAATATTTTGGTTTCGTTTCTATTTGATTTAGTATTTATTTTGTCCAGCAGGGGTCAGTGAAAATCAACAGCTAACATGGATGTAGATAAAGCACTTTCCAATAAGAACACAACTCCATAACATGGAGATGAGAGGGAAAGTGTCTTTCAGTAATAGCTCCCTCTTCCTGCCCATTTGTGGAAACTGTTTATGGGTGCTATCAAAAGGAAATGGATATATGAAAAGATGTAACTAAGATCAAAATTAATTTGTAAAGCATAGTATTTCTTAATTCCTTCAAGAAAAGGGTCATTTTGTACCACCAACAAAACATATATGCTACCGGTACATATATTCCATTGAATTAGGTTAATAGTAGGAGGAACTGCCCTCATTCTTAATTACCAATACATGACCTCAGTCATGTCATGCAGCAAATTTGGTTATGATATGAGTACATTCACTGCATGGTTCTTAATTGGATTCTTTTTATTCATTTGAAGAAGAAAAGCTATAACAAAAAGAACATATGACACTTTAGTAGCGGATTAGTGAATGAATTATTTTAACATTATGAGCAAGCATGAAATGAGTGGTAAAGATGTCAAGCAATACTTCATTCCATTACCCCAGTACAATATTTGCATTAAAGATTTTAAGTAGGAGAATGTTCCTCTCAGTCATAAATATAATGACTAACAGTACCTCACCTTACCATAGCATGTGCAGATTCTAATACTGCTGTTGTACAGTTGGTATTAATGCAATTACCTATGCTTCTTTTTGATGATTTCTAATAGCACAATTTTATTTTTATTTATTTATATCCTGAATTTATTATTTTTACAAATAACTCAAGGTGTCAAACATATCCAACACACCTTCTCCTTCTATTTTCCCCACAACAACTATCCTATAAGGTGGGTTGGGTTGAGAGAGAGTGACAGGCCCAAGGTCACCCGAACAGCTTTAAGATTCCCTTATCCTGTTCAATATTTTAGCATCACACAACATTGGTTACTTGCATAGATGGAACAAACAAAAAAAAGTTAAAAAGTTATATTTATGTAATTACTTACCAAGCACATCTAAATTATATTAAAGTAATCAAAATATCTTTACAATCCCTGAGGCATGTCACAATTTTTGAGCACCCTAATGTTTGGAAATTTAAAGTTGAAAAATTGACACACCCTAAATTGTGCAGGTGTATTTGCAGCAGAAAGATTACACTATAACATTTAGAGCCAAGATTAATTGTTGGTCATTTGAGTTGAGATTTTCATAGAACAACATTCTCATAGTAGATAGGTTGCTATCAGAATTAGATGTCATTGCTGCAATTAAAGATGGAATTTTAAACACCATCAAGAGACAAAACTGAGAAGCCAGGAAATGAAGTTGATGGCTGGCAATTAAAATGATAGTGTGAACACAGCAGTTCTAATGTCTGTTAGAAAGAGGTCTTAATTCAGAGAAAGGGTGGGTGATCTTAAAATGTGACTTTGACAGTGTTTGCATTACTAAAGGTTTGTTACCTCATGAATGTCATGAATGACTGTCCAAAGTCAAGAAAGTATTTGAGAGAACAGTAATAGAAAAGTACTGAAGAGGATGAGCTCTATATATTGTCTACTCATTGTAGAGGACTCTTGGTGGAATTAAAAATAGTATAAGCCCATCCTTAAAGTTTGTCAAAAGATTGCCAGCTAGATCAAAATTAGCTGCCAGTCTGTCTGAGGAGGTGAGAGACGGGAATATCACTAATACGTGTAAGCCCTTTCACAGACTCTAAAATTTAGAAGTATTAAAATAGTCCACATATGTGCGAAATCTGTACTCTAATAGGCACATTAATGCACGCTTAGAGTTGGTTACAACTGAAAGGAGTTCAGGAAAAAAAGGCTTCAGCTTTTCATTATTCTACTGGCTAATATATAAAAGAAAAAGGATGGTTGTCAATACAGGAGCAGGTGATTGGTGGCGAAAGTGTATTTTTGACAAAAATGGGAAGCATCTGTTTGGAATAGGGTTGCCTATAACAAATTGAAATGCAGCAGGTGAACCCAACAGCATCAAATGAGCCAGGTCAGGTTGGAAAACAGTACTTTTTATATTTAGCAGGAAAAGACAGGTGGAGTTTTCCTTCTTGCTGGACTAGAGGTGGGAAAAATTATGTTATTTCTGCCTTTCAGAAATTATCACTGTCCATTGTGGTGCTGAGGCAAGCTGGTCAGTCCATGAACTACTCTCAGGAAAGGCTCCCTGAATAGGGAATAAGGCCAGCAGGGAAAGTCCATTCTAAAAGCCTATCTAGCTGGACTTCCCTGGTCTACAACTACCATTAGAAGAAGAAAAGACTGGACATGTTATACACACTGGAAGATCTAATTTGGAAATGCAATTTAACTGAAAATAAGATACAACTCTTTCTCAAAGGTGCTTTTTTCAAGAGGCAACTGGACTTTCTTGTTTTTTTTAAAAGATGTTTAGCTTCTTATCCAAGAAGCTTCATCAACTCTGACTAGGTGGTGGGAAATGGAAAGATTTATATTCTTTGCAGACAGCTGGTGATTTGCATTCTTTTAGAGAATCATTGAGGCCACTTGGAGGTTTGTCTGGCCTCAACAACTCTAAAAGAATGCAGGTGACCTGGTTAGGGTTAGGACATCTCTTAAATCAGCATTACCCAATCTGATGTATTCTGAAATGTTTGGCTTATAAATTTAAGAATTTCCAGCTAGCATGGATATCTAATCAAAGCCCCAACATATCTGAAAAGCGTCAACTTAGAAATATCTACCTCAAATAATAGGTGTGCATATTTTCTTTCAGGTTTTCATATTTATTGTGATGGCGAGGAAAAAACTTGCTAAAACTGACTTTCTACAATTTTGCCTTCAAAGACTAGACTCTTATTTTTAAGATACAAATTCCAGGATAATACTTATGGCTATTTTAAAGGTATTACATACTGTATTTTTCATAATATAAGACGCTCCAGAGTATAAGATGTACATTAGTTTTTGGGGAGGAAAACAAGAAAAAAAAATCTGCCTCTGCCTACCAGCATCCATTGGTATTCATCTGGCTAGTGTCCTTGCAGCAAACAGCCTGGTCAGCTTCAGCATGTTATCGCAACCTGATTCAGCACAAGCAGCTGATTGGTGGTTGGATTGACCTCCTGGAATACCGCAAATCAGCTGTTCCAGGCTCCAGGATTTGCCACAGCCCATCGCTGCCTCCACGCCAGTGGTGGGTTCCTCCCGGTTCGGTCCGGTTCGGCCGAGCCGGTAGCGGTGACAATATGACGTCACCGAACCGGTTCTCCCCCCCCCCGCCCTCCCACCCCCCACCCCCCCACGTTATTCTTACCTTTTATTTGGTCCCACACCCAATCTATTGCTGCCTCCTGAATCCCAGCTGATGACTAGAGGGAAAAAACCTGTTTAAACTCTTGCCGCAGGGCTTCAAAGGGCCGTCCTACAGCTGATCAGTGTTAAAAGCAAACAAATGAGTTGGGTCATAAGTGCGAGGACTGGTCGTAAGTGCGAGGACCTTCCAGAAATGACTCTGACCAGCTAGCCATGCCCACCTAGTCACATGACCTCTAAGCCACACCCACAAAATAAGCCACACCCACAGAACCAGTAGTAAAAAAATTTAGAACCCACCCCTGCTCCACGCATCACGTTTTTGGCCTCCGCACATTGCATTTTCAGCCTCCACATGGTCTGTTTTATTTTTTTTATTGAAAAGTTTTACAGAAAGAAAAAAAGAATCCCCCCCAATATTCCCCCCACCCTTTCCCTCCCCTCATCCCCCCCTCCCCCCCAGACTTCCCAGAGCAAAATACAAGGTATTTCAGTTAACAATCATATGCCAAATTAACCTACCTATCCTCAGACTACTAACTCCCCCCCTGAAACCTTAACTCCACTATAGATAACATAATACTTCTAATATTTAACGTTCATTCATAAGCTATTTGATATTTTCTTGTCTGATACTAATTTTGAATATAATCAATCCATCTTCTCCATTCCAATACGTATCTTTCTTGTGTATAGTCCTTCAAATACGCTGAGATTTTCACCATTTCTGCTAAGTTCGTTACTTTCTGTATCCACTCTTCAATAGTAGGCAAAGAGTCCTTCTTCCAGTATTGCGCTACCAACAGCCTAGCTGCTGATATTAAGTTCAAAATCAATTTAGTCTCTAATACTGTACAATCCATCGTTATACCCAGTAGAAACAATTGAGGAGTAAATTTCAACCTTCTTTTCAAAATGTTCTGCATCACCCACCAAATTTTTATCCAAAATGCCTTGATTTTCTTACAGGTCCACCATATATGATAATAAGTTGCATCATCACATTCACATCTCCAACATTTAGCTTGCACATTGGAGTACATACATGATAATTTTTTAGGATCTAAGTGCCATCTATAAAACATTTTATAAAAATTCTCTCTCAAATTTTGTGCTTGTGTAAATTTGACATTTCTGACCCAAATCTTTTCCCACGTTTCCATCATCACTGGTTCCTGAAAGTTTTGTGCCCATTTTATCATATAATCCTTAACCAGTTCCGTTTCTGAATCTATTTCCAATAAAGCATTATACAACCTTTTAATATGCATCTGGCTTTGATCTCTAATCTGTTTCACCAAATTTTCCTCCTTTTGCATAACGCCAATTTTTTGATCTTCCCTCCATCTAGCTTGAAGCTGACCATACTGAAACCAAGTGTAAATTATCCCTTCTTCTTTTAATGCTTCTAAAGATTTCAGTTGCAGCTTACCCCTTTCCAAAAGAAGAAGCTCTTTATAAGTAATCACCTCTGTTTTTTGCTCTATATTTATATTTTCTATTGCATGTCTGGGATTTGCCCATATGGGTATCCTATAATTTAGCTTATATTGATACTTTTTCCAAACCCTCAACAACACATTTATAAGTATATGACCCTTAAACACTTTATCCACTTTTTTTTTCATATAACAGATAAGCATGCCATCCATATAATAAATAATAACCTTCTATGTTTAACATTCTTTCTTCAGTTAAGTTAAACCAGTTGCTAATTTGTGATAAAGCAGCTGCTTCATAGTACAATCTTAAATTAGGCATTTTAAGACCTCCTCTCTCACGTACATCCTGTATAATTTTCAGTTTCACTCTTGGTTTCTTCCCACCCCAGATGAAAGTATTAACCCCTTTCTGCCATTCCATCAAGTTTCCATCTTTCTTAAGCACTGGTATCATTTGAAACAAAAATAAAAACCTAGGTAATACATTCATTTTTATTGCTGCTATCCTTCCCAATAGTGATAGTTGTAGCTTTTTCTAATTTTCCATTTCTTTCTGTACTTTTTGCCAGAGAACTTCATAATTGTTTTAATCCTTTCCTTACATATATGACTAGCCCATTTTTCTTCTCTGGCGCTGATGCTACAAAGTGTGTACCTAATCTTGAATTTATCAAATATTTTTGGTCTAATAATCTAATATGTGTTTCTTGCAGACAAATAACATCATTGTTAAATTGTTTCAAGTAGTGAAATACTTTCTTTCTTTTTTGTGGTGAATTTAGGCCATTAACATTCCAAGATAGGAATTTAGTTGCCATCTTTAGCCTTTCGAAGCCGCATGAGCATCAGCTGAAGATCCTCCTCCACTTTACTCTTCAGCCTAGCCCACCCCCAGTGCTTCTGTTTTCTGGATTTCTTGAGATAAATCTTGAGATTGTTGCATTTTTGATTGTTGTTCTTGAAGTTTATAAGTTGATTGGGTCAGTCGTTATGCTTTCGGCTCTCCCTTCTTAGATGGTTCCAAAGTTGGGGGTAGGCCCCCAAGATCCAAACCTTCTTCCATGATAATTCCTCCAGCTGCAACCTCCGCATAAGTTTGTATCTGCTTTCCATCTTTTTCTTGTTGTATCATCTCCATTTTCTTCCTACACCCCCCCCCAGTGAGGGTGAGTATCCAGCCTTTAAAACATTGACATAAAAATCTTTTGCCTTCCAGACTGTGTTTAACCGGTATCTTTCTGCACTATAAGTCACTATTAAACCGGTTGGAACGTCCCATCTGTATGCCACTTGTTGATTTCTCAGCTCATTTACCAAAAAACCAAAGTATTTTCTACTTCTCAACATCTTTGGAGAGATCTCTTTCAAAACCACCACTTCTTGCCCAGCCACCTGAACTTTATTCTTGTAAGAAGCTTGTAAAATATCATTTCTGATCCTCCTAGTAGTAAAATAAATCACATCATCTCTTGGCAGCTGTCTTTGTCTTGCCAGCCAGGAGTTAACCCTGTAGATTTTATCAATTCGGCTTGCCACATCTTCTGGTCTTTCTTTAATTATCTCTGCAATAGCATCAACACAAATATCTTTTAAATTTTCTTTGCCGTTTTCTTACAGGCCTCTCAATCTCAAAGCAAACTCCATGGACCTGTATTGTAACATTACCAATTCATCATCCACTTTCTCTGTTTTGGTTATGACATCTCCCATTTTGCTTTCCAAATTTAAATTGGCTTCATTAATTTCTTCCACTTTCTCATCCAGCTGAATAACAAGGTTTGACAATCCTGATACAGCATAAACAATATCATCTCTTATTTCATCGTGTTTTGTTGCAACCACTTCTTTAATTGATTTTATATCCTCCTCAACTTTCTTTAATTTCCCTTCCACAAGTACAGTTAAGTTATTCATTGCTGTGGCTTGATTATTCATAGCTTCTTTCATTGCTGTTGCTTGATTATTCATGGCTTCTTTCATAAATTCTTTGAAATCATTAAGAGCAGCCTCCTGACTCTGTGAATCAGCCGGAAGTTGCGTTTTCTGTGTCACCACTGACACAACTGGAGAACCTCCCCCTCCTTTAACAACTCCTGGCTTAACTTGTTTAGAAGCCATCTTTTTTTTCCCCTTTTTTTAAAAAGATCTTTTTTTCCCCTTTTTTTCAAAGACACAAAGTCCCTTGAACAACTTTAAAATGCTTGTAATTTATAGTCTCTAATTTATCAGGCAAAATAGTCTTTTCTCCACAAGCTCCCACTTCCCAGCAGCTTTAATCCACTCTCCCAGTGTAAAGTTCTCAATAAGCACTTTCGTTTCTGACTTTCACTTTCAAAACCATAACAAAGACGCCATCTTCAGCCTTCAGCTCAATGAGATTCAGTTTGAAACAAAATAACCCCGGAGTTAAGCTCTGTTACTTTTAAGGCTTTTTCTCCTGTTTCCGCTCTGCCTGCGCTTGTAATCAATCAGACTCACTTTTTGACAGCAGGATCGGATCGTGGCTTCTCGCTCTGCTTCCACAGAGTCGTCCCGGCTTCGGAGCTTCTTGGCGGGCTGGCTGGGGAGCTCTCACCCTCCAAGCCTCTGGAATTATTCCAGAGGACTTTCGGGGAGCTCAACTCTCACCCACCGGCTCTCCTCTCCTTCTTTTCCCTGAAGGGGAGGTTTTTCAGCCACCAGACAGCCAATTTGCGCTGTCAAAGCGGCTTTTACAAAGTCACGGGGCTGGCGGTCTAAGGAGACCGTCCACGAAGCCTGCGGTGCCAACCGGAAGTCCCACATGCTCTGTTTTAGACCTGTTCCAGGCTGCTGGGATCGTCACAGCACATCACCACTGATCTCTGCCTCCATGTGTCGTGTTTTCAGCCTCCGCACACCCTGTTTTTGGCCTCTGTGCATTGCATTTTTGGCCTGTTCCAGGCCACGGGGATCCCCGCCACCACCAATCCCCGCTGCCTGGAAGTACCCGAAAACGCAAAGGCCAAAAACAGGGCGTGTAGAAATCGAAATGCAATGCACGGAGGCTAAAAACATGACACACAGCGGCAGTAATCAGCAGTGATGTGCTGTGGTGATCCCCGCAGCCTGGAATGGATCTAAAACAGAGCATGCAGAGGCCAAAAATGCAACACATGGAGGCTGAAAACACAACACGCAGAGGCCAAAAACACAACACGCAGAGGCCAAAAATGGCCGAAGGGTGTGGGCCAGCGGGTTGGTGGGGCTTCAGCAACATTTGCTGTATAAGACCCACAGACATTTCCACCCACTTTTAGGGAGGAGTGCATCTTATACTCAGAAAAAATATGGTAATTTTTAGGCAGTAATTTTATACAATGCATGCCAAAACAATAACAATGAGCAAGTCAAAATGAAAACATAAAATTGATGCCTGTGAACAAGTGATTGCTTTTTCAAGATTCTTGGAGAACTTGAGTTTTAATTTAAAGTGAGAGCTAAATTGAGAAGAAAGGAACTGTTTTACTGAACTGATTTTCTTCCCACGAGTGCAAGAACATCACCTCACTTTAAAATTAACATGGTTGATCACATTAACATCTAAGATGAACAATGTTTTAGACTAATCAAAATATGTGAAGATAATTAACCACAAGATGTTAGTTCTCCCCAGGAAAACACTTTTGGGAACTACCTCTCTTTCATTTAGCTTTTAGATGAATATGGTTATACTTCCCAATGAAGCATGTTGTATTTTGAACTTACAGAATAACAAACAAAAAGAAAACCAGTGGGGAATGCAAAACAGATGGTAAACAAGAAAGGATATGATACATCGTGATTTAATTAAAATTAAACATTACAGACAAGCTTTACACTTGCCATACTTGTGCTAATTGAAACTAATAATAACCTGTTTACTAAGAAGCTACTTGTGACCTGATTCCTTGCTCCAAAACACGCCAAATCCACAAAACATTTGACAAAATTAATCCTACCCTCATTATAACCTTAAAAGGAGAAAGTTAGGATCCTATGTGAATCTATATTATATAAGATTTCATTGTAGAATAAATGTTGAAGATTAAAAACAGAACTTTTCGTTCCCTAAAAATATGATATCTGAAACCCAAGGTGGAAGCTACCATTAATATGTTTTGTTCTCAGTGGAATTTTTCTGAGTCTGGGTGAAATCCAGTAAAGAAAAACGTCATCCTACAGAGATTTGGGTTGGACATTTGGAAATTATATAGCAATCAGGGACTAGTTATCTAAATGAATATGAATGTACTTGACTTGTGGAGTTTATTTTCTTTTCTTTTATCTCTAATTTAAAAGAAAAAAGAAAAGAAAAAAGAAACCTTAATGTTTCTGACTCTGAAGAAACAAAAACTTAGCTGAATTAAAATTTCTCAAGCAAGTTAAAGAAAATCACCATACTCATCCATTCCAGTTTGTCTTTAGCCATCAAACTGCTGTGTGCACAACAATCTGATCTATTCTACCACCATGTAATGAGATATAAACATACAGGACATGGTAGAATGGATCCTGTTCCCATAATAGGTTCTCCAAATTTTGTTGTGCCTTTTCAACCGTCTTCTGCTTTTCTATGCCTGGTTTGCATAATTAGGATTTGAATTTTTAATGAATCAATGATCCTTATTCTGGGAGAGCCTTTAGGCACATTTTCCCTCCCACCTCAAGTTATTGATGGAAAGAGAATTCCCAGTTGCCTACTTCTAAGTAAAACAGTACAGAACAATTTGTCTGCCGAAAAGTAGATAGTGGCAGCATTATCAAGAGACTTCCCAGTAGGTGTAGCAGTTTGTGGATTCAAAGATCATCTTATGGTAACCAACACCCACACATCCATTCAGCATTGATCAAACACTTAAATCTTCACATTTCATTTGCTGATAATTGGTCAGAATTTCTAGAGCTTTATATCTTTTTTAAAAAAAGCATTCAAAAGTTATATTTATTTATTTATTTATTTTATTATATTTCTATACCGCCCTTCTCCTGCGGGACTCAGGGTGGTGTACAGCCAGAATAAAACATAGCATATAAAATTTAAAAACATTTAAAAAACAATTAAATAATTTTGGCCCGAAATTAAAACAACCCAATTAAAACTGAATTCGATTAAAAAACTGAGAGGATGGGATCAAGCTAGCCCAGCTAGATGGAACAAGTGTGTCTTCAGGGCCCGATGAAAAGTCCGAAGGTCTGATATCATGCATATCTCAGGGGGCAGGTCATTCCAGAGGGCAGGTGCTGCCACAGAGAAGGCTCTCCCCCTGGGGGTCGCCAGCCGGCATTGCCTGGCCGATGGCACCCTGAGGAGGCCCTCTCTGTGCGAGCGAACTGGTCGGTGGGAAGCTATTGGTGGCAGAAGGCGGTCTCGCAAATACCCCGGCCCTAAGCCATGGAGCGCTTTAAAGGTGGCCACCAACACCTTGAAGCACACCCGGAAGGCCACAGGAAGCCAGTGCAGCTTGCACAGGAGAGGTGTTATATGTGAGCGCCCCATCGCTCCCATAATCCCCCGGGCGGCCGCATTCTGGACCAACTGCAGCCTCCGGGTGCACCCCAAGGGGAGCCCCATGTAGAAAGCATTGCAGTAGTCCAGGCGGGAAGTGACGAGTGCTTGAGTGACCGTGCGTAGGGAGTCCCGATCCAGAAAGGGACGCAACTGGCGTATCAGACGAACCTGATAAAAAGCCCCCCTGGCCACGGCTGTCATATGCTCTTCTAAAGACAGCCATGCGTCCAGGAGGACACCTAAGTTGCGAGCCCTCTCCGTGGGGGCCAGTGATTCGCCCCCAATAGCCAGCGATGGCACCAGCTGGCTATATCGGGACGCTGGAAGCCACAGCCACTCGATCTTGGAAGGGTTGAGTCGGAGCCTGTTTCTCCCCATCCAGGCCCGCACGGCCTCCAGGCACTGGAGTCTGGATTTCTGATGTAAAATATGAACCTCTGAGAACCTAAGTTACTTATATCAAGTCAACACCCTCTGACCACTGCATTTATTTATATTAACTTCATGCACCTTATTTACCTGGGAGAAAATGGAAATTTTGCCTGGAAATAAAATGGATTATCTATTGGATCTGTAGATTTGATTAATATATAAAAAGATGAGTGAAATTACAAAAGGCATACAGTACATAGTTTATTAATTTCAAATATTTATATATCTTATTTTATTTTAGTGGGTATTGGAATGAAATACAGATAGTCCTCGACTTACAATAGTTCATTTGGTGGCCATTCAAGTTACAATGACACTGAAAAACGTGACATAGTCACACTCACAATTGTTGTTGCATCTACATGATCAGATGATCAAAATTCAGAAGCTTGGGCCACTGGTTCATATTTATGACGGGTCATGCCCCAGGGTCATGTGATCTACTTTTTCAACCTTCTGACAAGCAAAGTCTATGGTGAAGACAGATTCACTTAACAACCGTGTTACTAATTTAACAATTGTAATGATTCACTTAACAACTGTGGCAAAAAAGGTTATAAAATGGGGCAAAAAAACTCACTTAACAAGTTTCACTTAGCAACATAATTTTTGGGCTGAATTGTCATAACTCGAGGACTACCTGTGTAGAATAAAGCAACTAAATAGTAAACAATGCACAAAAGATTTATAACCCACAGTGTAAATAGAGTGATAAACATTCATATCAAAATCAAAAACTCATGCAAGATTCTGATGGAAGGAAATATTCTGAAGTTTCCTTTGGAATACATTCAGTGAGTGCATATGCAAAGAGGAAAATCAGGCCACCATTTTGCTGAAGAGTGACATAAAATATAATGTTCTATGTTTTAATTTTCTTTTACATTTTGCAATATCATCATAATTTGGCATCATCATAGCAGATATGTGACACTATCATTTAAATTGAATACACTCTTGCAATATATAATATTTGTACTACTGAAGCTTATTAGTGCTTGTTTCAGAAGTATTAAAAGAGATATTAGCTTGTTTTTGGCTAGCTGTATCTAGCAAAGATTTTCAGAAATCATCAGTTTATTTTCTGAATTCCTATACCCATTTTAAAAACAGAAGTATAAAGTTTATGTAATGACCCATCACTTTGGTATTATGCCATGAAAGATTTTAGCATTAAGGGAATAAAGCAGCTAAACAACTTCACACAATTTACAATTTCAGCAACTCTGAAGGTCAACTCCCTACGTATATCTATGCCATTTCCAGGTTTCTGCCTTTCTGAATTAGGAATACAACATACAGTACTTTCAATCTGACAATTCATTGCCAGTAGAGGTCCCCACTGACATGTTCACTTTATAATAGACTACCGAAAAACATAATCACATTGACCAAACTTTGAATACGGTACAATTGGTGAGTATTTTTTATAATTTTATTGAAGTTTTTAATAAATGTATAAAAATGAATACAAACTAAACTAGAAGAAAAAATAAAAAAATAAAATTCAGAATGTGGAAAAAAAAAAGACCTAAAAAGCAAAAGAAAAAAGTAAAAAAGAAAAAGTCAACAAAGGCAATAATAAAGAAGTGGTTTTAATCTTTATCACACTGAGTATATAAATATAATAACATTTCACCTTCTTTTAAAGCTACATGTTTTTTTAAAAAAACCCTTCTTCTCCCCATTTTTATCTAAAAGCAATCCAGAAAAGAACAATAGAGATGATTAAGCAACTGGAGGCTAAAACATGAAGAATGGTCGCAGCAATTGGGAATGTCTAGCCTAGTGAAAAAAAAAATGACTAAGGTAACATGACAGCAGTGTTTCAATATTTGAGGGGCTGCCACAAAGAAGATGTGGTCAACCTATTCTCCAAAGCACCTGAAGGCAGGACAAGAAGCAATGGATGGGAACTAATCAAGGAGAAAAGCAACCCAGAACTAAGTAGAAACTTCCTGACAGTGAGAACAATTAACAGTGAAACAGCTTGGGACTTCCGGTTTGTTCTTCGTAGCCACCAGACGGTCTCTTGGGACCGCCAGCCCCTTCGCCTGTAAAGAGCCGCCTGTACAGCGCAAAGGCGGCTCGAAAAACCCCATTTCCAGGAGGAAATGTGGGATAGAGCAGGTGAGTGCAGGTAGAGCTCTCCGTAGCCCCCAGGGGTTTTTTTTTTTACTCTTGGGGGCGGGCGGAGGAAGCTCCCTATAGCACTCGCCGCCCGCTCCGGGCGTTGGGAGACTTCTGCCTTTTTGCAGAACAAGGCTACGAAGACAAGCCTTTTAAGATATTTAACAGATTAACTAAAGATGATGAGATTCGGATTTGGATCTGTGACCCTAAATTGCAAGTATTAATACTTATTTTACAAAGGATATTCAACAAAGTAAAAAAGACCTTTTAAAATGGCGATTGCCGAAACTGGAGCAGGGAAGCTGAAAAGAGAAAGTCCTTCCGTTTCTTATTAAGTTACAAAATAGCAGAATAAATGCTCCTGGTTACATTTGAAGGGATTTGAGCTGGATCTGTGACCTCGAATTGCAAGTATTTCACTTATTTTATAACAATTATTGAAGAAGGAAAAGGAAAAGGAAAAAAGAATCTTTAAAAAGGGCGACTGCCGAGGCTTGAGAAGGGGCTGAAAGGGAGAGTCCTTCCGTTTCTCATTGAGATACAAAGTAGCTGAATAAATATTTTTGGCTACACTTTAAAATAAAGCTCTACTTTTGTGTTTTTTCTTTTCCTGGAGATTTGATATTCATCTTGGTTGGAAAGAGGTTTTTTTTTTTTCTCTGCTGCCTCTCTTTTCTTTTTAAGAAAAATAGTTTGTCTGTGTTGAAACATGGCATTAAAGTTGGACAAACAAGCAATGGGGGGGGATTCCCCCATTAACAAACTACGTGACCAAGTTTTAAAGCTCCAGTCTCAGAAAACCGATTTTAATATAATTGAATTTCTTTTGGAGGAGATTGTAAGAAGGGATGAGATTGTGAATCAGAACTTTGAAAAATTTAAGCAGGAAATTAAAGAATTAGTGCAATTAAAGTTTGATATTTTGAATCGAAAGATTATTAAAATGGCTAATGATCTTGTAGGATTTATGACTAAGTTGGATGAAAATACTAACTTATTAGAGTCTAAAGTGGAAGAAATTGAGGACAATTTGGATAATAAAATACAAAAAATTGAAAATGATTTGACAAATACTCAAGACAATAGCTCAGAAGAAAAATCTAAAATGGAGGTTGAACAAAAGTCTTGTAATGTAGAAAATTTACAACAACGGATTGAAAGAGAGGTCTTAATGATGCATTATAATTTTACAGAATATGCGATCAGACTCAGAGGTTTACAGGAAAATAACAGAGATGATTTAAGGAAAATATCTTCTGAAATTCTGGCTGGGATTTTAAAGGTTCAACCTGGGGAAGTGTTTTGTAGGATTGATAGAGTGTACAGAATAAACTCCTGGATTGCAAAGCAAAGGCAATTGCCTAGAGATGTGGTGATTTATTTTACAGACAAGGAAATTAGGAATAAAATTGTGCAAAATTCCTTCAATTCTACTTTGCAATTGTATGGAAGGAAGATATGGATCTACAAAGAGCTTCCCCCCAAGATGTTAATGGAAAGGAAGAAATTTGGTTTTCTGGTGACTGAGTTAAAATACAGAAATATTCCATTTAGGTGGAATGCCCCAGTTGGCATAATATTGAGATATCAAGGAGAAAGATACCAATTAGATACTGTTGAAAAAGCGGAAGAATTTTATCAAAAAATTTTGAAAATGAACTTAACATCTATAGGCACAATACAGGATAAGCAGAAGGAGTTGGAAATAAAGGGAAAACATCGAATTACAGAGGTTGTGGTAGACAAACTGTCTTTGGATTCTCTTGATACTCCAGCTGGATTATCTACAAATATGAGAGAAGCGGCATCTGATTTCAACGTGATGATCCAACAAGATCAGTTTATAAAGCAGAATGAAAACCGATCAGTTGATATACAACTTGTAGAAAGGAAAACAGGATGGAAATCAAACCCACAAAAAGAAAAGAAAAAAAGAAATAGGTCTCATAAAAACAGAAATTTCTAAACTAAGCAACGGTGAAGCCAGTGATTTTAAAAAAAAAAATGAATGAATATGTGAAAAGATAGTGGAGGCGAAGTATTGGTTAATATCATCCTGAGGACAGTGACAGACCTCTGCAATGCCGTAATTTTGGGATGTGAAAAGAGCCTTAATCTGTTGGATTTGAATTATCTATTTTGGATTTCTTTTCTTGTACTGATAAATATATTATAATTATTCTGAGCTACAAGGCAAGAGAGTTACGTTGGGGCATGCAGAAGATCTGGTTGTTACCCATTACGATGATGGGAATTAATAATCCTGATGAAAGCCACAATTACAACTATATGGAATACAATTATAATGTCACTCGGGTGGTTGTTTTTATTTTTATATATATATGAGGATATTCATTACTGATGGGGGCAGATGAAGACTGAAGACTTTGAACAAACTGTTGCACCAGGATGCTATGTTACCCAATTATGGATGGGGGACTCAACAATCTAGTGGAAAGACATCAAAGAAGATATTATATGGATTATAAATTTAAAGTTATTGTCTTTTTTTTTTAAATAACGGAATATATGTATATATATATATATATTAGTAGAGTGGGCAGATATTAAGAATTGAATTGTTGTGTATGGTAATTTTGTAGGAAAGTGGGTGGAAATATGTTAGTCTACTGATGGATTAGCTTAAGAAAAGGGATGTTTAAGTGATATATTTAGGGTAGTGGAGGAAATGGACAGAGTTGAATAAATGTTAAATTAGGACTTATGTGGAAGGCTGCTTTGAAATGTTATATTAATATACACAAAGAATAAATGTTAAAGTAGGATTTATTATACAGTCTTAAAGTGGAAGGTTGTTTTGAAATGTTGTAACAATACATAGATATAAGTTTTGGGGAGGACAAAAAGGGTAGATTATTGCTAAATTGGGGGTTATAATAATATTATACTAAACTAGAAGTTATCATACAATGTTATAGCAGACTGCTTTTTTTTTTTTTTTTGAAATGTA
Organism: Pituophis catenifer annectens; assembly: GCF_029215685.1. Taxonomy (NCBI): domain Eukaryota; kingdom Metazoa; phylum Chordata; class Lepidosauria; order Squamata; family Colubridae; genus Pituophis; species Pituophis catenifer. The sequence continues at coordinate 83,909,504 of NW_027256884.1, forward strand.
TGGTAAAAGGGGAAAGTAACAATATTAATAATATTTTTAGTAAGTAAGGGTCAGTATATAGAGGAGAGAGTAAGGCGATGGTAAAATATTATGTAATCTGTTATGAATTAGGTTTTTGGTGTGAAGAAGTCACGGGGGGATGGGTGGCGAGGGGGGGTTAGGGAGGAGGGGGGGAAGGAAAAAAGGGGAAAAATTTGTATTTGAAAACTTTTTCAATAAAAAAAAAAAACAGTGAAACAGCTTGCCTCCAGAAGCTGTGGGTGCTCCATCACTGGACGTTTTTAAGAAGAGATTGAGCCATTTGACTGAAATGGTACAGAGTCTCCTGCTTGGGAGGAGGGGGTTAGACTGGAGGATTTCTGGCATCCCTTCAAACTCTATTATTCTGTTCTGTTAGTCTGTTGTTCTTTCTATGATCACATGTATCCATCCCATGAAGCTCAAAGAAAGTCTTGAATGGTATAGGATCTCCTGCCATAAGCAGGCGATTAGACTAGAAGACCTCCAAGGTCTCTTCCAACTGCATTTTTCTATGTTCTATGCTCTAAATTGTTATCTTTTCATTCCTGGTTCAGCAAAAAGTCCATTAAAAGTTACCAAAAATATCAAGCAAATAGTTTGTCCTTGGTCAAACAGTCCGAATTTATACTCATTGTTTTAACTTTGAACAAGCTTGACCTTTAAATCATTCCTGTAGCATACCAGGATTTGATCTTTTATTAATCTTTTGCATTTAAAAGGAGTCTTCAAAGCTTTCAACAGCCTACTATTTAGATCCAATAAAAAAGCATTGTCCAAGATTTCTTGTGACAGCCATTTCGTGTCCACATCATTTTCTTCATTTCTTCATTTTTCTTTTCTTTTGGATTCCCATTTTGGTAATCTCAAATTTTTATATATATTTTCTCATAATGTAAAAAAATGTATCTATTAAAATTATATTCTTTCTGAAATATTAGTTATTTTTATCTCAATCCAATTTAAAAAACAACAAAACAACCAAACAAAAGTGACGGTTTGCCAAACAACATGTTCAAGCATTCAAACTGAAGCAGCATGAGATCCAAAACAGGATTAGATCCAAATGTGATTAACAAAGCAGGTTGGCAGTTTCTGGATTCATTTCAGTCACTTTTCATCCTACCATGGAAATTAGGCCTTTACTAACAATGAGCTTAATACTAGCTGTCTGGTGATTTCTAAAGACCAGGGTTTTGCTTGCATATACAGCAAGGTATCTCTTTAACACTATGTAAACAGAACCAAATGCAGTTTTTACTTTCTAGTTAAAGCATTATAAAGAGATTCTGCCAGCTAAGTGTGGCCTGTGCTGTTCCTGTGGGAACTTTTTATAGACAACTCACAGTGATTAGGCTGTAGTCTATATGCTTGATAGTGTTCCATCAGATATTATACAGTACTGAAAAATATCATTACAGCAACTGCATTTTTTAAAAAATGAAATGCTACCTAAAAGTTTAATTGTACCTTTAAAGTGTGAAGTAACTTATTTTTTTCCATAAAATGGAGAGCCATTCATTTTATTTTTTCATGTGTGGACTTACCAGAAGTGCAAGTAGTCTGAAATGAAGTCCAAACATTTTCATACAACTCAATAGAGCTGGGTGTCCAAATAAAGGAAATATACAATCTATGCTACTGGAAACTGGAGTTTTGTAATAAGTGAGAGGGCTGCTGGCTTTCTATCTCTAGTTGAAATGATAATTTTTCAGGGTTTGGGAGAAACACAGTTGAAAAGACTATTCCATATGATGCCTCTGTTCTCTGAAAATTGAGTTAATCCAGTAGCAGGGGACCTTATACTATTCCTTAATTCCCTTAAAATCATTTCCATTGGCTTGCTCTGAATCCCAGCACCATTAGAAGTAAAATTAATGTCACTCTGTCTCAGCCCAACCATTTTACAGGGTTGATGTTGTGGGGAAAATAAGAGGAGGAAGGTGTGTTGGATATGTTCGCTGCCATAAACAAATAAACAAACTTTCCACATTTTCTGTCTCCTGAAGATTTACCAGCCATCTGTGCCTAGATGTACGCGGCGCAACAGAAGGGCTTGCATGCAAAACTGCACATTTCTTCGTGGTTGGCCAGAACTAAGCACTCACGTCATAAATTGAAGTTACCCCATCTCAACTCGATTGCCCAATAATCCGCTTTCAGAACACATTTAAAAAAAGGAGCGTGCAAGTCTGTAACTGTGAGCGACGTCACGGAAAACTGCCGAAAAACAGGAACTTCACTCGCCTTCCGCCTAGTTCCTCGGGGTAATCTGAAGATCCCGTCTCCAATCGCTCTTAAACAGCAGAGATACAATGGAAAGAAGTAGACTTATTATATATGCTCTCCAGTAAAATTCCCGTTAGTAATCCGAATCACTTGTGGCTGAAATGGAAACTGCTCAATAAAAATCCCTGGAAAAACCCCGGAGTTTTAGATGTAAGCGGCAAAAACACATAAGAGTTTTGTTTAATTATGCCTTTATTCTGTTTAAGAAATATGATCCGTTTTTTCTACATTGCTTAACCCACAGTCCATATTAATATAGTATCGTAGTAGAACTTGATACAAAATATTGTATTGAGGCAGTCGCTCCGTCTCAGTCTATTCTACGCGACAAGATTGTGGGGAAAAACAGGCAAGAGTGCTCTGCAAATCAGTTTGAGCTTCTGGAAAAAGGTATGATATGCAATATAAAATGTAAATATATACTGTTAAAACCTCAACACTAACAACAACTAGTCACTCCTCTTTTCCTGTGGCTTTTTAAAGTTATCTTGTCTCATGAGTTTTTAGTCCTCAAAAGCTAGCCTATTATTTGTAACTCCAAATCCACATTCTGTAAGTAGCAAATTAGCATGACTCTCTTCTTACCCAATTTATCTATGGAGATTCTTAGTCATCCAGGTCCCAGAGGTGCTTTTTCAAGAGGCAACTGGACTTTCTTGTTTTTCTTTGAAGACATTTCACTTCTTAGATGAGAAGTGAAAGTCTTCAAAGAAAAATCAGAGAGCCCAGTTGCCTCCTGAAAAAGCACCTTTGGTTTCTTACCCAATTAGTATTAAGAATTGTTCATTTTCCCTTGTAATGCATTATTTTCTATACCTCTACGATGTTTGCAAATTCAGCAGTGTATCATTTTGCAATAATATTAGTTGCCATTTTATTACTCTTGCAGCATGCTAGATTACTATTTGCTTTTCATTAAATGAATCATAAGATCTGAGGAGGTATTAAGCCTGACTGATGCCAAGGGTAGAGTCACCGAGGTCATGCAAAAATTTGCAATATGGTTTGCATGGTAATCAGAATAGATTACATTATTAATTACAATTAGGTTGTATTTGTTGATTCTTATAAAACTGAGGCAAAGGAGTAATTTCTTATTTTAGACCTAATGTCTTTGTTTTCCTTGCATGTTCATCCCATGGCACTCCCTGTTGCTCACCATCTTACTGGTCCCACATCAGGCCCTTGTACACTCACCTGGATTGTATGTTCTTATTGTGCTCCAATGGTGTGGTTGGTGCTCTGTCACCAATCACACCACTGCAGAGTCCTAGATTGGTGATCCGTTGGTGGCAACGCTTTCTGCAGGGATGCTGCAGTATAAATGTCTTTGACTGATATTCGAGCAGTGCAATTTTTTACTGTATTTTTAAATCAGGTTGGTTTATTTATTTGTTTGCTTGTTTGCTTATTACATTTAATTTGTTTGCCACCCATCTCGCCGATAGACAATTTGATCCTGTGGTTAACCAGTCAGTAAAGTATGGAATACATTTATTTATATCCATGGCAGACTTCCATATTAAAATAATTTCATTATTTAAAATAATTATTTTAATCATACACATTTACAAGTTTACGCACAAGCCATAATATGAAAAATAAATAAATAAATAAATAAATAAATAAATAAATAAATAAATAATCAGCATTGCACACCAACCAGGGTAGATAAAAATCAATGATTTTTTTTAAAAAAAATTAAAAAAAAATCAGATTTTTTTGATTTAAATCGGATTTTTTTTTATTTAAATTGGATTTTTTTTATTTTTGTCGAATTTATTTTAATAAAAAACTTTTGGGGTAAAAATATATCGTAAGATAGTTTTCTATTTAAGATACATAAATAATTTAGTTTATTCAGCATGAAATGGAGCTTAATTATGTAGCATGAGACTGTATATTCTGCAACACTGGGACTATCGGTGAGTCAACAGTGGGTCAAAGGAGTAGCAGAGATGACAGTTGCTCTTTAAAAATTATGATTTAAATCGAGTTGATTTAAATCAAGCCTTTTTACTAGTGATTTAAATCATGATTTAAATTGTGATTTAAATCAACTCAACCCATCCACCCTGACACCAACCCCATGGTTGTTGTGCATAGTCTCAAGCAGCTGTTCCAGATATGTCGGGGTGGGGTGGGGGAAGTTAGATGAAGCAAGGAAATATTTCTTGGCCTTCCAGCACACTTAGATTGGATGCAGGATTATCCACAACAGCCTTGAATGAATGTCACAACTTGGGATACCCTACGTAAATGAGTTACACACTTAATTTCTGCCTTCATGTACTTCAAAAGTGGGTCAGGATTTCTGGAAGGCTGAAGGCAAGCAAAAGAGGGTAGCTTAGCATCAGGGTCTCTATTATTCGTGGCTGAACTTTCTCCATCTTCTGTAGCATTGCTTTTAGTAGAGAGATACATAATGGAGAACATGATGCTGGTCACAGGACAGATTTGTGGAGGGCTGTTTGGGAAAACCTCCTCGGCTGAGCTGCTGACCTATGCCTGGAGTTCCTGGTCCTCTACAGCAGTGGTCCCCAACCCCCGGTCCGCGGACCGGTGCCGGGCCGTGGAGTACCTGGCACCGGGCCGCGCAGCGGCCGGGGGACATGAACGCTGCAGCGCAAAGGCTCCTGGGCCGTGCGCAAAAGCTCCTGGGCCGTGCGCAAAAGCTCCTGGGCGGGCCACGGTAAAATTATCAAAGGCTGATTGGTCCGCGGCGATAAAAAGGTTGGGGACCACTGCTCTACAGAATCATCCACCCTGCCAATGGAATCATGTAGAATTAATAACACTTCCTGGTTGCTGCACAACCATGGGTGCTGCCACTGCACATGAACTAGAGTTCCTATAGTTAGTTAAAGATGCAGGTCGTTTATTTGAAAACATCTACCCAGAATTACTTTTAAATTAGAATTATAAATTAAAGATATATAACTTTATTGCAGTCATTAACCAGCACAAGGAAATTGATATCCAAAATTAAATTAACAATGTTAAGAAGTTTAGAAAAGTAGATGCATACAAAAATTGGGGTTAAAAAAAATAATTTAAAATAAGAGTTAGCTAAAGGGCTTTCTCAGGCTACACACTCAAGAAGAGGTTAAAAATTAGCAATCTGGGTGATAAAAACCTTGAAATTCCAATATAAAATACAATACAAATAGAATAGATATACATACATACACACACACAGGGACAGATATACCTACACATACATGTGTATGTAGCAATGAATAAAGCAGTAATTAAAGCAATGAAGTATAAATGAACAAATAAGCCTCTTTGCTAAAATTTATCGATGAGTTTTGAGGGAGAAAATACGCTTAACCATAAAAACATCTGAGAAATCTTGAAGTTCCCAATCATCCTTTATTATCTTCTAGTATCGTATCCCAAATTTCACTTCTGAAGACTGGGGGACGGGGACGGGGACGGGGGACTTCTCAACAGGAAATGCGTAACTCTGTCGGGAGTATATCTATAGTTTGCAGCACTGGTTGCTACCTGTCTGGGGCTGACGGTCGTGTTTTCCTTACACCGTGGGGAGGGGGGGGGAGAATTATGAGTTTACGGTGCTGCCGATCAGAGGGACAGCAAAGTAAATGTTACTGTACACAAATCCCATTCTCTAGAAAGGAACAAAGGAAGAAGGGGGAAAGGAGGGTTGAAGGCTGGTGGGAAGCTTTCTCCCTCTCCTAGATTTTCACCCCTCCCTGACCAACAATGGTATAGTCCGGAAGCAGGCAAAGTCGGGGTTTCCCCCATGCTGGGAGGCCAGGCTTATGCTTAGATTTGCTGCCGCCGCCTCCTCCCACTTTTCGCTGCTGCTGTTTCTCCGACAGCCATTTCGCGAGCGCCCGTCGTGAGCACCGAGAACTTGGGAAGGCGGCGGGTCCCGTGTGGCCAGGGTGAGGAGGAGGAGTGCCCAGGGCTGGCATGCTTGCTTGTGGCGGGGTTGGGAGCGCTAAGGGTTTCACTGGGGTCAGGTCAAAGTGGAGCCGGAGCTTGCCTAGAGAGGGCAAATTACTTTTAAAAGGGGAAGGCAAGGAGCCCTCGAGGACATATTTGGGTTCTTTCCCAAGCGGCTTTGTGTAAAGCTGAAAGGACTCGTGCTAATTTCAAGCTAGCTATTGGATGAATTGCAGCTGCGTGGTTTAGCTCTCCTCTCCCCGTCTCATTTTTTACCTTTCTTTTCCCCGACATGCTTGGGCTCATCACTTCTTTCCCCAATCCCAGCTTTTCCCAGCCTTCCACCTTCTAGATGAGTTGGGACTCTTGTTCTATCACTTCCAGAAACCTACTGGAGGTAATCTACCTCCAGTGCAGAAAAGGCTTGCTTCTCTGGAGGTTGGGATATTGGGCCCACCAGCTGAAAAGGGACTAAGGAGAGGCAGGGAAGTGAATTTTGTCAGGCTTAAGTGTGCCTAATGAAATGAGAAAAACATCTTTGTACAGATGCCATCCTTGGAACAATGAGATATAAACCAATGGAATACATATGTGCAAGGGCCAGAATGTAGGAGAGCAAAAATTGCCTCTTTACCTGTGCCAAGTACATTTCCTTGGCCCCAAATTAGCTCTCATTTTTCCAAGATGTAAGAAAGTTTTCCTGTTTTCCAGCTATATTGGTTTTTATTGTAAAAAGGACTCCATGCAAAATGCCACTCTTTGGTATAGCTCTTGTTCTCATAAAGTTGAAGAAAAATGTTTAGATACAGGTTTTCCCTAGCAGTAGAGAAATAATTATACTTGAGATGTAGAAGTGTACACATGCCTGCTATTCTCTTCACTGAGGGGCTCTTATCTCTTTTGGTCCTCTTTTAGCAAAGAGAAAATGGCTTAGTTCCAGTTTTGGGGAAAAGGAAAACTTGAGAAACTTTCCCACATGGCCCAATGAGAAATGCTGTTTAGAAAACAATTCTGAAAGTAACTTTGTTTGCTCATTTTGTGCTTTTCTAAGCCCAGTCAATGAAATGAAAGGCAATTGATTTGATATAATGATTAGTGTTACTTATTCTATAAATGAAGTATATAAACAAAGTTGAAGATAAAACATTTATTTCTGCTTATTTAGCAGATACAATGTGATGATTTGTGCTCACAGCACATAGACTAATTCTACACTGTGCTGGGATAAAATTTATAAGCTCAAAATGACTCTAAAAAAGATACCTTAGAGCTGCCAAAATTACTCCCTGCATTTATTTATGTGATAAATTGTGTAATATTGTTCTGCCACAGGCTGCTCTGAGATAGTAAAGTCATTACTGAACTAGCACAAAGATTTAAACTCTCATTAAAATGAGAAATTATTGAAGGGGCACTGACTTTTTCTGTGTTTCATTAATGATTTACATATTTATTTAAGATACTCTATAGGCTGATCATATTATATACCAGGGGTGTCAAACTGGTGGCCCACAAGCCAGATGCATCACGCACAGGCAGCGCTCACCGCAGCTCTGCAAATGGGAAAAACTTCACAAAACATCATGTGACGCGGAGAATTGACACCCGTGTTATACACCATAAATCTGTGTGACTCTCAGTAAAGATAGGGTGTTTGTAATTGTTTGTATGAAACAATTTTTAAAAATTAAAAAACCAGCTCTCAGTAGCCTATGACAATAAACAACAATCACTAGGTTTCAGCCAGATCTTATCTCAATGTAGAAAATATATTCAATTTTGAATCAATTGGAAAATAAAAATAAAATTTTCCATGTTTATTAAACCGTATTTTAATTAAAAAAAATTTTTTTTTCTGGTTTTTCTGTTTGACTTGTCAAACCTTGAATAGTAGTCTTCCATATTGTGAGTAACAGTAACAATATATTATTAAACTTTTCTCTTTTAGGGGCATTATGACTGAAGAGCAATTTGTTAACATTGATTTAAATGATGATAATGTTTGCAGCGTATGCAAATTAGGAACAGAAAGAGAGACTCTTTCCTTCTGCCACGTTTGTTTTGAGCTAAGCATTGAAGGTAAGTGTAATCTAATTTCAGACACCTGGAAAAAATATCTAACTTTAACAAACAAAACCTTTCAATTTCTAGATTAGTGATGATAGTAGCTTATAAATGTATTCCTGTTTTGCTAACATCGGTCTTTTCTTTGGAGGGGTCCCTGAGTGGGAAGATGAATTTGTTTGTTTTGTAGAGTTAGTTTGTAGTTTAGAACTTTGATTTTTCAGAGTTAAAAATCACATAGTAATCCTGTGTAAAAAGGCTCCAATTCATCTATTTCTCAATGATTCTACAAATAAAAAAAAATGACTAAAATATAATTTATAATATTTATAATAGATTTGCATTAGGGTTTTGTGAATTTATAAATATAAACTTATCTTTGAAGCCAGTTTGGTTTATAGTTAAGGCACTGGACTAGAAGTGAGAACCTGCATTATGTATGGACCTAGTTGGATAACTTTGGACCAGTCATTCACTCTTAGTTGTTGGAAGAAGGTAATGACAAACCAATTCGAAAACTTTTGCCAAGAAAATTGCAGGACTTATATAGAGAAGTCTATATATATATATATAGAAGTCTTATATATAATTTACTATGAATCAGGATGGACTCAAAGACAGTGGGGAGGAACCTAACATTTCCCCATATATAGTCACTTCTGTCATTTTCTAATTTGATAATATTGCTTTATCAAGTTAGTCAACAATTTCCCCTTAGATTTTAAATATATTTAAAATTTTATAAATGCTTACTTTTCTATATCCTATGCATTTTTGTGAAGAATTTGCAGGTTTGGACAAAACAGCTACCATTTGTCTTACAGTAGTGAATAAAATAGACACATTATTTTTATTAATCTTCTGGGAGATGAAAATAATGAGACTTTATTCAGAAAACCAATAACAATTTCAAGCATCATAAAATTTTTGTGACAAATTGTGCTTTGAAAGTAATAAGTTTACTAGAAAAATCCCATACTTTTGTTTTACTAAATAGGTTGCACGTCACTTCCACTTGTTATTTATAAACAGAGATAATTTTAAGTTTCTGCTTTTTCAAGATTCGTAAATTAAAGGATCCCAAGTTTACTATATTACTCAAATGAAGTAAAGATAAGTAGCCACGCAGATACTGTGACTAAGTTATTATGCCAACACTAATATCAGTGCTAAGAGAGGTTAATCACAGTACTAAGAAGATACTTACAGAATCCTGTAAGACTGAATAGTTGGCACTCTGTCTCTGCGTCTCTTTTCAATATATTTATAAAGAATACATTAAGATTCAGTGAGTGACAGTATTAGATCCTCTTGATTATATATATATATATATATACATATACATATACATATACATATATATATATATATATATATATATATATATATATATATATATTCATTACTTTATATTCAAATGTACTTAGAATAGTGTTAGTGAATAAATAAGTTACTACTTTGGGCACTCCCTTACACACTTATTTAACATTTGCACAAAATTGTTATTGGACATTGGTGTTACCAAAAAATAATTTCATCCATTTCTTGAGCTGGTATTTGGATTATATTCACATTCAAACTTAGCCACAGTAACTCATTTGGTAACTCTTGGTCAAACCCCTACTTTGTGGGTTTCAATCCAGTCTACCTCTCTGGGTTGCTGTAACATTTATGTAGGTTTACATTAAGGGAATCTCCACTTAGGTCACTTTTTGCTCTCAAGGAGGTAAGATATAAAACAAATATGAAGTTGAAAAAGTATAGTTCTATTATTCACAAAGCATTGTGGCAAAACACGATGTAACTCCAATATCCAATGAAAAAAACAATCTGCATATTCTTTCAAATGAAAAGAATTCACATTCATTTTCAGTTGCATAAACATTGTTCAAGAGGGGAAATAGGAGCTACATACTGAAATATTTTATTTAGTTTTTTTCGGAAAACAAAATATTACAGAGAAAGTTGCTCCAAATTTCATGATATTGAAATCTAGTTCTCGTACAGGTAGTCCTCAACTTACCATCGTTCATTTAGTGACCAAAGTTACAATGCACTGGGGAAAAAATGATTTATGACCATTTTCTACATGACCGTTGTAGCATCCCCATGGTCATGTCATCAAAATTCAGATGTTTAGCAATGACTCATATTCATGATGGTTGCAATGTCTTGTGGTTACGTGATTACTCTTTGTGACCTTTTGACAAGTACACTCAATGGGTAAGCCAGATTCAGTTAACAACCGTGTTACTATCTTAACTGCTGTGATTCACTTAAAAACTGTAGCAAGAAACTGTAGTATAAAATTGGGCAAAATTCACTTAACTGCCTCGCTTAGCAACAGAAATTCTGTGCTCAATTGTTGTCTTAAATTGAGAACTATCTGTAGCTAACCGTATCTGCAGCCTATTTCTGAATTTCCAAGAGACAAATCATTGCTGAGAGATAACGGAATGAATGTATTATCAAACTAATTAAAGAATGAATTAATGAAATTTTATATATGACATATATAAAGTATTTTCAATCTATAATTTAGTATTATTCATGGAATTATACTACTAATTTCTTTTTTTCCCTTTCTTAGGAATACCAAAGTCTGATCTTCTGCATACAAGATCATTAAGGGGACATAGAGACTGCTTTGAGAAATTCCACTTAATAGCAAACCAGAGTTGCCCACAATCAAAATTGTCCAAAAGTACATATGCAGAAATGAAAAACATTCTGAGCAGAAAAATTAACTGGATTATACAGTACGCACAAAACAAAGATAGGGATTTGGATTCAGAAGGTTCGAAACCGACACCGCATCGGATTTTTAGTTTTAGACATCAGAGAGAGAGAAAGTTACTTCCACAGTTTGATTCCCAAGTCCCTAAATATTCTGCAAAATGGATCAATGAAAGCTCTGGGAGTATTACAAACTGTTCACAGAGTATTCTAGAATCAAGAGAATCCAATGATTTTAGATTTGACATGTTGCAACAAAGAAGTGCACCATTTTGTTGTAATAATTCATTATGGTCTAGTCATACTCAGTCATCAGAATTGGGAAAAACCAAAAAAGATCCAGATACTTATGTACGAAGGTTTCCCCAATACAACAGAGAGCAGTGTAAGTGCAAGAAGTAATTTATAAACCCATTTGTATATATAAACTTCGTAGCACTTGGAAAATAATTAAATAAACTTTAATTATTACAATTTGAATCTAGCGTTACGGTGTTTGTCAACTAGTCCTAGCCTAAAGAAACATGATTTTTAAATTGTGAACACATACTAAATAATATGCCCTCTCTTAACTCAAAAACTATTCAGAGGTCATACTAATTTAAGACTAGTAAATAAACCTATTACATTTATGGAACAACTGTTTTATTTTGTGCTTTGTTAATGTATCTACACTTACCTTCAACAATGTAAACTCCATTAAAGGAGCTCTATTTTGTTTTTATTAAGCATGCATATTTGCATTGTTGACCAAATATACTAGTCCATCTATCTACTTTGTGAATATAATTTGAGAATATAGTGTAAGGCTTATTATAACAATCCTGGATCAGTTGGATGCATCATTTTAAAGAGAATGGTTGAAAAATTGCAAAAGCAGCTTTTCTCCACTTATATATTGCATCGTATTTTAAAAGAGATTTTAGTAATTTGATTTATAATTTCAAGAGAAAAAAAAAAGAATCCCAACACTGACTTAATATAATGTATTGATAGATAGATAGATAGATAGATAGATAGATAGATAGATAGATAGATAGATAGTTTATATAGTTACTTCACTAATATATAAGTAAAAACTTGGTGTTTAATTTTTCTGTATGAAAGTATTGTTTCCTATTTATACACACACTCATTAACAATTTACTTTGTCTTTAATTCATACCAGTGAATATGATGCCTCTGAGAGAAGTTGAGCAGCTGAATGGGAAACTACTCAAGCAAGTCCATGGTGAGATATATTTTAATATTTGCTGATTGATACATTTTTATAAGCCTGTATTTTATATCCCTAAAAGATTTATGCTATGTATGTGTGTATATGTACACATGCATGCATGCATATGTAAATTAAACTAGTATCAGTCATTGAAAGCAAATCAAAAACAGTTTCAAGCATTTTTTAAAATTATTAAATGTATATGTTACTCCTGTCACCAATAAAGTGACTCTGGGTGGCTTATTTGCTATTTGTTCTGTAGCAATGTTTCTTTTGCCCCATGATAATTATGGGATACAGTGGCCTACATATCAAATGGCACTAAAAAAAAAACATTATCTAGGTCCCCGCATTCTTTACATTGTGCAGCTTTCCCAGCACTCATATATTAGGCAGTTAAGATTCTGATTGGAGAAGGCAGATCTGAAAGTACCTGGAAACTTATTGCGACTATTCCGTTGTTGCTTCTTTATCTGTCAGAAAAAATTATGCACTGCAGAGATCAGATTACATGAAGTGCTCAACTTAGTGTACCTTATGTGGTCCTGAGTGAACTTGTATTGCCCAGCTCTGTCCTTCCATTATTTGGCATGGAAGCAAACATTAAAAGTAATATATATCCATGGTAGTGAAAGGAACTTTGTAGGAAAGTTAGAACTATGTGTATATGTATAAAGAAGCTAATTGGGACAGGAATGTTTGAGATACATGCCTTTATCATCATTTTTAAAGAACACATGAAATAGTTTTTTTACCTCAGAAACCAAATTTATTTTAAGGCTAGTTATCTTTTAGGATGTGAAACATGTCTAATTCAATAGAAATTTATACAGTTTGATTTTTTAAATGTTATAGTCAAACCTCCATCGCTAGAGGTTTTTAGGAAATATTACATATTCATCCTTTTCAGTACTAATACTCTCTGTGTCAGTAACCTTGCTATTTTAGCATAGTATGTTATGCATCTTGCAGCAAGAATGGATTGTATTGTGTGGAATGTCTCCAACAGGTACAAATAGGTTAATGGGAGTTTGTGCCAGGGAAGGAATGATGCACAAGAATAGAATTGCCCCTTTCTAAATGGATTACAACTGATTAACTGATAAAGCATAAGAGATTCACATTTTACATAAGGAAAATATGGTTCTAAAGTCAGTCTCATAGATAATAAAGTACTGTACTTTGATCATCTCAGGATGAGCAAGGATAAATAGTGAACTGACAAATACCTAAATTAGAGTTTCTCATTCTGGGGAAGGTATGGGAGAACCAATGGAAATCTTTTCTGTCACTTAGTTGAATAGTATCATGTCCTACTTACCAAGACAATTTAGAAAGCTAACAACCACCAAGAGTGTCCCTGTGTGGATATTTATTAAATGTGTGTGTGTATTTCACCTTTTTTGATACATAGTCTCATTCTTTAAAACCCAGCTTCTGAGTTCTTCAATTGCATATAGCAAGCAGAACTTTGGGGAAGATTTTCAATCAGTTCAGACATCTTAGTTATATCAGATTATTAAAATGGTCCCAAATTGCCACATTCCATGGTAGGTTTATATTGAGTGGGCACAGCTACAACTCAAATTTTTAATTTTGTTCTTAGTTAACTCATAAATGAAAGTACATGGTTGCAATTCTTAATTAGTGTAACTACTTATGTTATAGGCTAACATGCCATCATTATTGATTTCAGATGTGTTTGAAGAGTTAACGAAGCAAGTACAAGAAAAAGACTCCTTAGCTTCTGAGCTTAATGTCCGTCATATTGCTATTGAACAACTGCTAAAGAACTGTTCAAAACTGCCATGTTTACAGATGGGACGGGCAGCCATGAAATCCAATGTATCCATATAGCCATGGCAAACTTGCATTTTCCACTTTTGCTTCTCTATGAGTTAGACTTTGGGGAAAAACTTGCACATTTGATCAGTATTTTGGAAAAAAATAAGCTTGTGGATACACAAGGTAGCTATATGTATTTGCGTTTTTAAAGACAAAAATAAAGATTGATAACATTTTCATTTCATATAATCATTTCCATTATTAGTTGAACTGTGTGAATCCATTGCTTCATGGTACAATGGGGCACCATGTCTTAAAAACATGGAAGTTTAAGAGCCTCCCATATTGGTTATGTGCATGCAAGTGCATTGCCCAAACATCATGATATGATTACTATCTCTATACTTTGAGCAGTATATTTAGAGGAATGCAAAAAATTCCTCTAAAAATTTTTCCAGCCTAATAAATATTTTCCTTTGTCACCGATTACCAATATTTCAGTTTAATTTAACTAATACTTCTAACTACTTGTAAATAACCTGGGATAACAGGTGAAATACAGTTTTAAGTATTAAGAAATAATGGAACCACCAGTATTCACCTCCATTTTTTTATTTATTGCAAGCAATATTTTATTACTGAATTTTATAAAAAAAACTATTTTAGGTACTTTTCCACATCTTTTTATAAAAGTTTTGAATTATAAATAGCATTTTACCTGGTGTAATGGGTGTTTACTCTTTTTTCAGGTCAATGTAAATTACCTTTCATGATGGAAGTTGTTTTAAAAAAAGCTTGTTTCCAAAGACATGATCTCAGCAGTTGTACAATATTACATTTAATTTTAAGAGTGTATAATTATATCAAGCATCACAAATTTAAGCCAAGAACCTACTTTTGGAATGATGGTTCAGGCTTTGTTAATATAAGCAGAGCTCAACTTCAATTTTATATGTGAATTTCTATTGTTTATAAAAATAAATGGCTTTAAAAACATGCCTCAAATTAGTCGTTTATATTACTTTATGTCACTTGTGAACTTTATAGAAACTATGAAACTGTTAAATGCTAAATTAGGTCATGGTCCAAATGTCCTGCAAAAAAAAAAAATGCTTTGTCTCTAAAATACAAAAACAGTTGACACTCATGGGAAAGTTGTATAGGCTGAAAGTTGACTGAGGAATCTCATTCTGGTAAATACATTTTTTATATATAAGCAACATGATTTGTGTGGGTGGCTGGGGGGTGTTTTCAGATCTCAACTTTAAACATTTTTCCCAAGAGTTGGGACTACACATAGTGTTTGTTCTCTATTTAATTTAGATAGTTCCTCAAATAGAGTTTGAGTTTCAGAAATGATAGTCTGTCCATTAATTATACAGACTGTCCTTGACTTCCAACTGTTTAATGATTGTTCCAAATTATGGCCTCGGAAAAAGTGACTTATGACTTTATATATACATCATGAGAATGAAGACTTTAAAGTGTGTAACAAAGTAGCAACAATTGTGCAATGGAATATCTGCAAGAAATACTGTATCTCTCAAATTTGTTTACCACCCATTCACAACAAGTATACTATAACTTACAATTAACTGCCTGCAAACAAGAACTGATGGGATCACAAAATAGATCAAGTGCTCTGAGTCTTTAACATTCAAAAAGACAATAATCTGCCATACACCACCCCAGACTTAATGATAAAGACAACAAAATTTGGATAGTGGACATTGCAGTACCTTGAGATAGCAAAATAGGAAAAGAAAGTGGGGGAAAATTAAAATGCAAAGACCTGCAAATAAAAGTAGAGCAACCATGGCAAATTAAAGCAAGTAATAGGCACCCTGGGTGCAATCCCAAAACATCTGGAGCATCACTTCATTGACAAAATCATCACTCAATGGCAAAAGGCAACTTAGCAGTTTATATACTGTGATAGTACTATCAAACAACATCTGCCTATCCAAGAACTTTGGGAAGGATTTGACATGGAGATAAAAATCTAAACATTTGGCTAACTGCAACAAAACAATTTGAGAGCCATAGTAGCTCAAGGCACCAGATTAGAAACTGGAGACTAAGACAACTGGGTTGCTTTGAACCAGTCACTTGTCAGCCCTAAGAAGAAGGCAATAGCGAACCACTTCCCAAATCTTGCCAAGTAAACTGCAGAGACTTCTCCAAGGAGTCGCCAGGAATCAAGATTGATTTGAAGGCACCAAATTAATTAACTAGCTTGTATGTTGTCCAGCTTTCAATACTTAAATAGGGCTCCTTTCTTTTTCTACCCAGTTTCCTCCTCTTTTTGCCTCATCTAATTTTACTTTACTCTTTCTCTTTCCTTCTTTTCCTAAGTCACTTACCTCACCGAACCTGCATTCTTCTGCTTATTTTTTTCAGTTTCTGCTAAAAAGAAGACGAATGAGTGGGTTTGAGAAAGTGATTTCTACGTATGAGAGTCAGTGGCTGTTATATTCAAATAGGCATTTTATAAATGTAGCTGTGGTTTTCATCAAAGTGACAAAACTAATATTGTAACCATGCCACATGTTTTTCCCCTTTCATACATGTATGTAGATATTAAAGGGGCAGAGCTTACACTCTGAAAATGGTTTTATCAGTTTGATCTTCCTTTCCCATGAACTGCTGAAATAAGTAATTTAGGTTACCGTTACATTTAAAGACTGTTATTTAACAGCTACTTCTTTTCTCCTTTAGTCTAGAAAATTAAGAATTTTCTGTGTACATGTACACAGACACATGCACACAGCCTTCACTGGAATATCAAATGGTGCAATTTAATGAGTTTCTGAAGTAATACTACACAAATTCTAGCACTAAAAAGTCGTAAATTTAGTATCAAGTCAATGTTAAGAGATACAATCCATATGCACTGAAGTAACTCTAGAAACTAAAGAATGAAAATATATACTTCAAATTGCTTAATAATTATGCAACTTTTAAATCAACCAAAGAGTTTAAATCTTAAAGCTTTATGAGCCCCAGTGACTTCAGTGCAGCAAGGTGTTTCAGCTAGAGGTCTACAGTAAGTAATAGTAAATTTTCTACTTTCTATAGTTTTATTCATTCTTCCCTGTAATAATCTGAGCAGATTATTACAAAGAAAAAATAATTGTTCCTTAAAGAACTGAAATTCGATGACAGTGATATGTCAATATATTTCTTAAAATGTAAAACATTTTCAATTAAATATTAATTAAAATAATAAAAAGATCATTCAAAATCATAAATATAAAATGTTAAATGAACTACCTTATGAACTGAAATGTTTCTTCATTTCCAGTTACAACTGGTTACATAAAATTAAAGAGAAATTGATGGCAAATGGAGGCCATGACAGGATCTGCAACACTTCTGCACTGATGACTTGAAAAAACCAGTAGGACTTTTCAGTATTTTTGCAGCCTGAATCTGGTATGCCTAGTCAGTATGCACCAATATTAAGCCCAGGTTCTGATACTTTCATGCAGTATAACAATAACCAAAAAGTGACAATTTGATATCAAAATGCAGCATAAGTGGTACATTATACGTATTAGGTACAGATCAAACCAGCTAGAAAACTTCTGGAGCATTCCATTCTTTCTTTGGACAATACTGATTCAGACATTCACCAACTGGATGTCTTTTGGAATGTAACCCCTCAAATTAAAAGTGTTTTGTGGTATTTCAAATGTGGGGTTTTGTGCAATATTGGCCTGTTCAGGTATGAAAAAAATATAGAATACTGACTTTTGCATAATCCTGCTTATTATATTCCTCACTATAGAACCCCCCCCATTTGTATAATTTTTAATAACAATGTAAAATTTGATACCCTGTTTTCCCCAAAATAAGACATCCCCTGATAATAAGCCCAATCGGGGTTTTGAGCGCATGACAATAAGGCCAAGTGCTTATTTCAGGGTTCAAAAAAATATAAGATGGGGTCTTATTTTTGGGAAAACATGGTATTTCAATTAAGTAGACAAGTTATAACTTATAAATTGAAAGAAAAAGTAAAATAAGTAAAATAAAAATGAATTAATGTATAGTTATTACACATGACTGTAGATAATGCTAGTATTTTTCAGGAAGTTGCAGAAGTTGTTTTCTAGGAAAATGCAGAAGTTGTTTTAAAAAAAATCCCCCCAAAAATAATAATCATACAGTACCAAATTTTTATCAAGTGTGCTGTATTATGTATGCCCTCTGGTGGTAGCAGTTAGTAACTGTTGAAAATGCTTCAGGTAAATTTTCATTTAGTGTGAAAAAACAGCCCTATTGTTATATATATAAAAAACAATAGATAAGAGCTGCGGTGGCGCAGTGGTTAGAGTGCAGTACTGCAGGCTGTTTCTGCTGATCACCGGATACCAGCAGTTTGGCAGATCGAATCTCACCAGGCTCAAAGTTGACTCAGCCTTCCGAGGTGGGTAAAATGAGGACCAGATTGTTGGGGCAATATGCTGACTCTGTAAACCGCTTAGAGAGGGCTGTAAAGCATTGTGAAGCAGTATATAAGTCTAAGTGCTATTGCTATATATATATTCATTCATTCATTCATAGATAGATAGATAGATAGATAGATAGATAGATAGATAGATAGATAGAGATAGGCACTAGGCTATTTGCAGAGACATATAAGGTAAGCAAACAATGTTAGTAATTTTCTGCCCCTACACAAAATGATTAGGATTTTTCTACAATTAACTCTAGTAATTTCTTCTTCAGCCACCTTTGATTTTGCATGCACTCTGTGGAAGAGATTTGTGAAATTTAAAAGTTGTACATTACTTTATGGAGTCATGGTGGCACAGTGGTTAGTATGTATGACCCAATTAATTCATGGCCCTACTCACATGGGAGGACACACTCTGGACTTGATTTTTGTCTCTGGTCAGTGGATGAATGATCTTGAGATAGGGGATATAGCGATTGAGCCCTTGTCATGGTCAGATCATTCCTTTCTTAGGCTTGACTTTCTAACCGCCACACCCCGCCACGGGGAGGCGGAACAGACTAGATGGTTCCGCCCTAGGCACCTGATGGATCCTGATAAGTTCCAGACGGAGCTTGGGCCACTTCCTCAGGCTCTGACTCATGGCTCGGCTGAAGAACTGGTGGCCGCCTGGGACAGGGCGGCTGCTGGCGCTTTGGACTGAGTCGTGCCTTTGAGGCCTCTGACCCGTTGCCAAGTTTACTTGGCTCCTTGGTTTTCTGAGGAGCTGAGGGAGATGAAGTGCCGGAAAAGACGCCTGGAGAGCGGTTGGAGGACCAGCCATTCCGAATCTGACTGAACACTGGTGAGGTCTCACATTAAGACCTACCTAGTGGCGATAAAAGTGGCAAAATGTAACTATTTTTCTGCCCTTATCGCATCTGCAGATAATCGCCCAGCCGTCCTGTTTAGGGTGACCTGCTCCCTTCTCCATCTGGGAGCACGGGAGGATCCCTTGCAGGGTCGGGCTGAAGATTTTGTGCAGTATCTGCACGATAAAATCACTCAAATTTGGGAAGGCTTGGTCTCTGACTGGGTAGGTTCAGGCGGGATGATGGAGGCAGGTCTTGAGAATGTTATCTGGGAGGAGTTTGACCCTGTGGCTCCTGAGGACAGGGACAGGATTCTGGGACAGCTAAATGCGACATTTATTGGACCCGTGTCCCTCCTGGTTGGTGCTGGCCTCACGGGAGGTGACGCGAGGCTGGCTCCAGGGGATTATTAATGCTTCTTTGAGTGAGGGTGTCTTGCCTTCTGCCTTGAAAGAGGCGGTGATGAGGCCCCTCCTCAAGAAGCCCTCTCTGGACCCGGCTGTTTTAGCTAACTACCGTCCAGTCTCCAACCTTCGCTTTGTGGCGAAGGTTGTTGAGAGTGTGGTAGCACAACAGCTTCCACAGTAGCTGGATGAAGCTGTCTATCTAGATCCGCTCCAGTCTGGCTTCAGGCCTGGGCACAGCATGGAAACAGCATTGGTCGCATTGGTGGATGATCTCTGGAGGGCTCGGGATAGGGGTTGTTCCTCTATCCTAGTCCTATTAGACCTTTCAGCGGCTTTTGATACCATCGACCATGGTATCATGCTGTGCCGGTTGGGGGGGTTGGGGGTGGGGGCCACCATTTTACGGTGGTTCTCCTATCTCTCTGACCGGTCACAGTCGGTGTTGGCGGGGGGCAGAGGTCGACCCCGAGGCACCTTGTTTGTGGGGTGCCACAGGGGTCGGTCCTCTCACCCCTCCTGTTCAACATTTATGTGAAGCCGCTGGGCAAGATCATCTGTGGTTTTGGGGTGGAGTTCCATCAGTACGCTGATGATACTCAGCTGTACATCTCCACCCCAGGCCATCCCAATGATGCCCTTGAAGTGATGTCCTGGTGCCTAGAGGTGTGCGGGTCTGGATGGGGAGAAACAGGCTCCGACTCAACCCTTCCAAGACCGAGTGGCTGTGGCTTCCGGCATCCCAATATAGCCAGCTGGTGCCATCGCTGGCTATTGGGGGCGAGTTACTGGCCCCCACGGAGAGGGCTCGCAACTTGGGCGACCTCCTGGATGTACGGCTGTCTTTAGAAGAGCATATGATGGCTGTGGCCAGGGGGTCTTTTTATCAGGTCCACCTGATTTGCCAGTTGCGTCCCTTTCTGGATCGGGACTCCCTACGCACAGTCACCCAGGCACTCGTCACCTCCCGCCTGGACTACTGTAATGCTTTCTACATGGGGCTCCCCTTGAGGAGCACCCGGAGGCTCCAACTGGTGCAGAATGCGGCCACGTGGGGGATTATGGGAGTGACGGGACGCTCCCATGTGACACCTCTCCTGCGCGAGCTGCATTGGCTCCTGGTGATCTTCCGGGTGTGCTTCAAGGTGTTGGTTACCATCTTTAAAGCGCTCCATGGCTTAGGGCCTGGGTATTTACGGGACCGCCTTCTGCCACCGATAGCCTCCCACTGGCCAGTACGCTCCCACAGAGAGGGACTCCTCAGGGTGCCGTCGGCCAGACAATGTCGGCTGGCAACCCCCAGGGGGAGGGCCTTCTCTGTGGCAGCACCTGTTCTCTGGAACGACCTGCCCCCGGAGATACGTAGGATCCCAGATCTCCGTGCTTTTCGCTGTGCCCTTAAAACTTTCTTATTTCATCAAGCCAGGCTGGCTTAACCCCACCTCTCCCCCTTTAGATATTTTTAATTGTAAATGGATTTTAGTTGAGGTGTTTTAAACTTATTGGGCCAAAATTTTGTTTAATTCTTTTTAAAATTTTAAATTTTGTATCTGATGTTTTTATTCTTGGCTGTTCACTGCCCTGAGTCCTGTGGGAGAAGGGCAGTATAGAAATCTAATAAAATAATAAATAAATAAATAAATAAATAAATAAATAAATAAATAAATAATAAATGTAGTATTGCAGGCTAATTCAGCTCATTGCCAGGAGTTTGATCCTCACTGGGTCAAGGTTGACTCAGCTTTCCATCCTTCCAAGGTAAGTAAAATGAGGACCCAGATTGTTGGGGGGCAATATGCTGATTCTGTAAACCACGTAGAGAGTGCTGTAAAGCACCATGAAGCAATGTATAAATCTAATTGCTATTGCTATTCACTTGGTCCTCATTAGAGTGGCGGGGCCTCCCATCCAGATTGAGAATTCATTTTTGGGAAGCTGGCCAACTAAAATACACACCTGGAGAGAGATCTCTAAAGGATTTTTCCCCTGGGGTGTAGCTCTCCAGCCTTCAACCAAAGGGACTGGCATTCCTTCAGTTTTTATGACCCTCCCAATCAGGGTGAGTCAAAGAACTTCCCCTTGGAACCCTCCAAAAACAGCTGTAAACTGGCAAACGGCTTGTGGAGTTTGTCTCCAATGCTATTTGCATGGGGGGGAGCTGGGGGAGGGCTGCAATCTGTTCAGGGTTGAAGCCGCTATTTGGAATTCACCTTTCAAATGGACAATAAGTTGTGTCTTTCTCTTCTTAATCACCTTCAAAGACTTTTATTCTTTTTTAAATCAAGTTAAAAAGAGGCTTACTTACATCTTGCTACATTATTTTGCTTTAAATAAAACAAAATTTGAAAGAGAATTCAATCCTAGGCAGCAACAGATGTTTTTCTATTGGGGCGCAAAGATAAAAAATCTGCTGCAAATTCCACATAGATGTCAGGAAGGGCATCCAGCCAGTAAACATTCAACTTCACACAGTTATCTCCACCTCAATAAAAGGGATTATAGGTCATAAAAAGAAAAAAAAATCACCTGATCCTCATTATTGAATCATACTTAACTTTTTAAATGAGGTAAGCAGATCCTCATTTTTTAAATTCATCTAAATATCGATGAGATAAGTTGTTGGCCTGAAAAAGTATTTACAAGCTGCTTACAAAAAGGTTGCTAACATTTACAGAACTATAGTACAGGTGGGTGATGCTACATTGAAGACGAACCTTCAGAATTAAAAACTTTCGCTCCAGAGTGCCAACTTAATTCAGTTTTCAAACAGCCATCTGCTAGATGCCATAAGTAAAAAGACTGAAGGTTTTTTTAACCTTAAAAGGGTTGTTAGTAGAACCTTATCTGACTAACTGAATTTAATGAATACTTTAGTCAATTATTTTTTCTACAAAATAAAATTTCATTCTTTTCATTTATTGAAAAGATTTTTTGCTGAAGGATATTTATTCTGTAAAGCTGGCGACCCCCAGGGGGAGAGCCTTCTCTGTGGTGGCACCTGCCCTCTGGAACGACCTACCCCCAGAGATACGCATGATACCAGACCTCCGGACTTTTCGTCGGGCCCTGAAAACACATCTATTTCATCTAGCCGGGCTGGCTTGATCCCATCCTTGCGGTTTTAATTTGAAATTGGTTTTAATTGGGTTTGTTTTAAATTGAAGGACAAATTATTTAATGTTTTTAAACTGCTTTTAAATTTTATATGTTGTGTTTTACTGTGGCTGTTCACCGCCCTGAGTCCTGTTGGAGAAGAGCGGTATACAAATTAAATAAATAAATAAAAATAAATAAAAATATTAAAAGTTATTACAAATATGTAAATGTCCTAATGCGTACAGAAGTTCATGCTAAATCTTTAGGAATGGAGAAGGAATGCATAATGTATACATTATAATGTATAATTTACTTTCTGCCTACTGATATTTCTTCATATTCTGGGCTGGAGCAACAAAACAATGACTAAATCTAACTTTGTAATTTATTTAAAATGAAGTGCACATTTGATAAAACATGTTTATACTTGGTAGAGAGTATAATTATAGTTCTGTGAAGCAGCAATTTATGTTTTCATTACTCATTAATGTGCTTTGCTGTAAATTTCTCAAGCTGAAAACACCTTGAAATTAATCTCTCATATTGAATTATTATAATGAACAAAAAAATTAAACATTTCTCGAAAGTATATAATGCATGCCCTCACTATTCCTAATTAATGTATGCCAAATAAAATATTCTATGTTCTATAAAATGCAAAAGATAAAAGTAGCAATAGCACTTAGACTTCTGTACCACTTCATAGTGCTTTACAGCCCTCTCTAAGTGATTTACGGAGTCAGCATATTTCCTCCTCAATCTGGGTTCTCATTTGAGACTTCAGAAGGATGGAACATTGAGTCAACCTTGAGCTGGTCAAGATCAAACTCCTGGCAATGGGGATGCAGGGTTAGCCTGCAATACTGCATTCTAACCACTGCGCCACCACAACCCAGTATTCTTGTGTCAACCTCACAACCTGCACTTCTGCAGTTGCAATACTTGCCAATATTTTGGACATGGTTAATTCTTTATTCAACTTTCTAATGTGTCCAATGGTTATGGAAGGAAACTTTTATTATTTAAATTTATATGGCAGCCTATCTCAAACTCACGACTCTTGGATAAAAATAGCTAAAAACTATACTAAAAAAAAACCCTATAATCAAAGGATGAAATTAAAACAAACACCAATAACAAATTAACACCAGCTGAATAGCTGAATAGGTATTAGCTGGAACAGTTATTCCACATATCCATGTCATCAAGTCCAGGTGACAAATGCAGGATCAGGATCAATCTCAGATCTGGGCATTCACAGTTTGCAGGTTACATCTAGCCCTTTGACTGTACAGCCTGTGACAGCAGGGGCCCTATTGGTTCGGATATACACAACCATCCCAGTTTCTCATGTGGCCTCTTGGAAAAATTAATTGCCCACCTCTGATCTAACTGAAATCAATCTTACTACGATTCAGCTGAAACATGTTCACAGTTCACACTCCCATAGTCTCCAGACATTTAGAAACTTCATAGCATTACTTGAATAATTAGGGGTGGAGATATAAGCCTGGCTGGGTGTCATCAGCATACTCTTTGTTATCTCAATCCATGCCGTAAGATGAGCTCACCCCCTACAGTTTAATGTAAATAGTAAACATAGTGTGGGGGAAGAAAGCCTTGCAGTGCCCAGCAAAAGCTCTTCTTTTTCTTCCCTGTATGAAAGCATAAAAGTAAAACACTGAGAGCCCAGGAATGTAGGTGTGGAAGGAAGAACAGAAAGAACAGAAAGGGATTTGCAGCTGAGAGTGGAATAAGTCAGCTGAATAGACAACTGATAGTATAAAAAAAACAAAAAACCAGGAAGGACTTCACAAAGCCAGCAGCAAACAAGCTGAAAGAGAAAGAGAGTCCAGCAGTTTCATCACTCAGCAGCAACAAGGACCAGCATCTGGAAAAACACCTTCCTTTTCTCACCCCAGCAGATTGAGAAATTGCCAAAGCAATTTAGAACAGCAGACAGCACCAGAAAGCAACTTGAAGGTGGCTAAGCTTTTTGGTATAAGCTCCAGCAACAAAGAATAGACTAATAAGATGTAGACATAGATGTTATTATAGGTACTCAGGTAGTCCTCATTTATTGAGGAAGATTTGTATGGACCTCGATTGTTAAGCAAAGAACTCACTAAGTGGGAAATGACGTGACTGAGACTGTTTTCCCCATTCCCCCTTTGAAATGTTCATCTGGATACTGGGATAATTAGCAAGAATGGAATTGTTTGTACTTACATTTATTGGAAAAGGATTACAAGAGAGTAAGCAGACCATAGACAAAGGAGAATACACAAAAAAAATATGCTGACATTGGCAGTCCTGAGCACAGTACCCAAACTGCTGGTGTTATTTTCCATTGTGTGCCTGCTTACTCTTATAATCCCTTCCTTTTCCAGTGTATAAAAATGCATTTTTTTCTTAATTATCCCAACAAAAGTGAGCATTGCACAGATTGGATAAGTGAGGTAAAAGGATCTTAAGAATTGTCCCACAAACCACACTTTCTCATGAGTTGTATTCCAGTGACTATCTCACTATTGAACTCACCTGGCTGTTGAGCAGTAGATCCCTCTGGCCTTGTAACTGTGTTACAGGGCAGTTCTTAATAAATTTCCTCTAAAAGGTTTCTCTCATGTCTCTTGTTCTTTACTGTTCATCCTGCAAATCCTAAATTAAGTGTCTATGCATAAATTAGGGGCAGGAGAGCATTAACAAAATAAGGTTTATTATTTTAGAACAAATACTGATTGGACATATTATCATCATACTTCCTTGAATAGTAATATTGTGAAAATGAATGGTATATATTTCAATTGATAGTGTGTGTTGTTTTCTTCTGTAATTTTCCCTCACCAACATCATAATTGAACTCATTTGTTTTTTCAGCAGTCATGTATAGGATGCCATTGTTAAAGAGAATGAGTCCTCAATAGATTGTACCGTACAGTAGAATCAAAATGCTATATATTACAATACATTCTTCTCAATTGTGTTTCCCTAACCCATGCAGATTACATGAGACGTCTTTAAAAATTCATCAAACTAAAGGAAAGCATTTTGTTTAAATGTTCAAATGAGTAATTCTGAGTGTTTTCAATTTTTTCGCTTTGTCTAGAAACAATTATAAATAAAGCAATTCATACAGTTCTCTGGATATCTCACTTTACAGCCGTTTTACTTGGATGTAAATCAATTACACTGGCTTTTTAAAACAATTAAATCTAATTTTAAAAATAATTTGCATAAGAAATTTGGTATCAGCTGATAAGAACGTTTATGCGCAATATATGCATTCATTTGAACCATGAATATACTGTGTCTATATAGAGAGACTGAATCATGTTATACTGGCTTGGTTCACATATCTGATTAGGTCACACTATAGTTTAATATTGTGAAATGGAACATTGTGGTTTCTATTAATTCAATTATTGCAATCTCTTCATGTTTGAACCCACTGTTCAAACCATGGTGCAAACCTGATGCACTAACAAGACAGATTTTCATTCCTTATTTTATGATACTGGGGGTGGACTAGTCTGAATTGTGTTATGAACCACTGACGTTTCACCTCTTCTAATTGTACTCAAAAGTGGCTGGTCATGAGTCATTCTCAACTCTTGCTTAAGCCCCAGAGGTACCCACGTACTCCTGCCTTAATCTGGGATTTTAACAGAGAACTGCATTCCTGAGAACTCAGCCACCTTCAGGTGACATCCTGCTAGGTACCCAGCAAGAAGCCTCTGTGAAGATTTTTCTTCCAACAATTAAGTCAGTTATCTATCCCTGGGCTTCTTATTGGAGGTAACATTATGTCTTTGCTTCCTTGGCTCTGGCCATGGCAAAATATGTGGAGGTCTGAAATTTGCAGTTCTGTAGCAGAAATGTTTTCTTTCATATGTGCCTAAAACATTGAATTAGCTAGTAAATGGTCAAAAAACAGCAGGTAGAAACTGAAATGATTTAGAATCAAAATGGAAAGAGAAGGGACTTGGACACAGATACTTGATAGTGAGACTATTCTGGAGGAAAAAAATGGAAAGTTTTGATGAAGGAAAATAAATATGGGATTGTTTTTTTTTTTATTGAAAAAGTTTTTCAAATACAAATTTTCCCCCTTTTTTTCTCCCCCTCTCCTCCCTAACCCCCCCTCACCAGCCCTCCCCCTGTGACTTCTTCAAGGTAAAATCCAAATTCATAACAGATTGTATAATACCATTCCCTTACTCCATCCCCCAAATACTGATCCTTTCTAATATTATATCCCCCTTTTACTATACATTTCAAAATAACATTCTACTGTAACATTGTGTAATAACTTCTAATTTAGCATAATATTATTATAACACCAATTTAGCAATAATCTGCCCTTTTTCTCCTCCCCTATACTTTTCAAAATAGCATTCTGACTTTAACAGTAATCTACGCTTTTTCTCCTCCCCCATACATATATCTCTTAAATCAAACCTTTTATATATATTAATATAGCATTTCAAAACAGCCTTCCACTAAAACTATATAATAAATCCTAATTTAATATTTAATCTTTTATATATAATAATATAACATTTCAAAGCAGCCTTCCACTATAAAACTATATAATAAATCCTAATTTAACATATATTCAACTCCTAGTCTACTCCACTCCCATAAATATATCTCTTAGATTTCCCTTTTCTTAAACTAAACAATCAATAAGCTAACCTAACTCCACCCACTTTCCTACAAAATAACAATTCTTAATATCTTTATTCTTCTGCCCACCCAACTAAGAGAAAAAAAAAAGATATCCCTTATATAGATAAAATCAATGACATTAAACTTATATTCCATATGTCTTCTGTAATGTCTTTAAACTGGATTGTTCACTCCATCACCCCTATTAGGGTAACATCACATCCTAATTCCAACAGAATATTCGGAATCCTCAGTTATCATCTGCCCCCGTCAATAAATATCTTCATGTATGTATGTATATATATAAAAAAAGAAAACAACCACCCAAGTGACATTATAATTGTATTCCATATAGTATCTGTAGTAGTGGCTTTCTTCAAGATTATTAATTCCAACCATCATAATGGGGTAATAACCAGATCTTCTGCGTGCCCCATCATAACTCTCTTGCCATATAACTCATCATAAACGTAATACATTTATCAAAGAATCCAAAATAGATAGTTCCAATCCAACAGTTTAAGGCCCTCTTCACATCCCAAAAATACGGCATTGCAGAGATCTGTCACTCTCCTCAGGATAATATTAACCAAAACTTCGCCTCAACTGTCTTTTCATGTATTCAATCATCTTTTAGATAACTGGCTTCACTGTTGCCTAAATTAAAAAAAATTATTTTTGTGAGACCTATTTCTTTTTTTCTTAACTTTTTGTGGGTTTGATCTCCATCCTAATTTCCTTTCTATGAGTTGTATATCAACTGTTCGTTTTTCGTTCTGATCTGTAACTTGATCTTGTTGGTTTTGCTTTTGTGGCTTAGATCACCATTCATGTTTCTTTTCTGTGAGTTGTGTATCAACTGGTTGATTTCCATGCTTGTCTGTGACTTGATGAGTCGTCACATTAGAATCCAACGCCGCTTCTCTCTTATTTATAGATAGTCCAACCAAGACACCTGAAGGTTCCAAAGACGATTCATCTGCAAAGACCTCTGTAACTCGATATTTTTCCATTATTTCCAATTCCTTCTGCTTATCTTGTGTTGTGCATGAGTATGTTGAACTCATTTTCAAAATCTTATAATAAAATTCTTCCGCTTTGTCAACAGTATTTAATTGGTATCTTTCTCCTTGATATCTCAATATTATTCCAACTGGAACATCCCACCTAAATAAAATATTTTGTTTTTTAAGCTGTCACCAGGAATCTAAATTTCTTTCTATCTACTAAGATCTTAGGCGGTAACTCTTTATATATCCAAATCTTTCTTCCATACAGTTGTAGAGTAGAATTAAAAGATTTTTGCACAATATTATTTCTTATTTCTTTGTCTGTAAAGTAAATCACCACATCTCTAGGTAGTTGCCTTTGCTTTGCAATCCAAGAATTTACTCTGTAGACTCTATCAATTCTGTAAAATACTTCCTCAGGATGAATCTTTAAAATCCCAGCCAGAATTTCAGCAGATATTTTCCTTAAATCATCTCTATTATTTTCCTGTAATCCTCTTATTCTGATCGCAAATTCTGTGAATTTATGTTGCATCATTAAAACTTCTTTTTCAATCCGTTGCTTTATATTTTCTACATTACAAGTCTTATGATCAACTTCCATTTTAATTTTTTCTTCTAAGCTATTGTCTTGAGTATTTATCAAATCACTTTCAATTCTTTGTATTTTATTATCCAAATTATAAATCTTATCATCAACTTCCTCCATTTTAGACTCCAATAACTTAATATTTGTATCCAGCTTTATAACAATTTCTGAAAATCCTTTAGTCACTGTTGAAATCTTTCGTTGCAAATTATCATACTTTGATTGTATCAATTCTTTAATTTCCTGCTTAAATTTTTCAAGATTCTGGTTCACAATCTCATCCCTTCTTACCATCTCCTCCAAGAGAAATTCAATTAAATTAAAATCATTTTTCTGAGTCTGTAGGTTTAAAACTTGTTCACGTAGTTTGTAAATGGGGGAATCCCCCCCCACTGCTTATTTGTCTGGCTTTGTTAATTTAAGCGCCATACTTCCACACAGACAAACTCTTTTTTAAGAAAAGAAAGCTTCTTTCCAAACAAGATCAGTATCAGATCTCCAGGAAAAAAAAACAAAACATAAAAGTAGAACTTTTTCTTCTCAATTGTAGCCAACAGTATTTATTCCGCTACTTTATGGCTTGTTAAGAGACGGAGGGACTTTCCCTTTCAGCTTTCCCTTCTCAAGCCTCGGCAGTCGCCATTTTAAAATTCTTTTTTCCTTTCTTCAATATCTTTTATAAAGTAAATGAAAATACTTGCGATTTAGGGTCACAGGTCCAGATCTCATCCTCTTTAATTGAACAATCTGTTATTTTTCTTTAAAAGGCTTGTTCTCATCGCCTGGCTCTGCAAAAAAGGCAGAGGTCTCCCAAAGCCCGGAGCGGCGGCGAGGGAAATAGGGAGGGAGGGAAATAGGGAGGGACGAGGGAAATCTGCTTCGCCCCCAAGAGTAAAAAACAACTCTGGGGGCTTCGCAGAGAGCTCTACCTGCCCTCACCTGCTCTATCTCACATTTCCTTATGGAAATGGAGTTTTTCGAGCCGCCTTTCCGTTGTAAAGGTGGCTCTTTACAGGCGATGAGGCTGGCGGTCCCGAGGGACCGTCTGGCAGAGACGGAGAGCAAACCGGAAGTCAATATGGGATTGTTAAGGAGTAAAAGCAAGGAAGACAGAAAGGGACAGAGAAGGGTACTTTCAACCTAAGTTGAACATAAATATTCTATTGGTGAAGAATAAATTGTTGGGAAATATAAAGCTTTAATCAAGTACTTAGTTAATAGTATTTAATTAGTAGTATTTTTTAGCAGTAGAGTATTAGAAGAGAGAGAAAATAGAATTGTTATTAAGAAAAAATTATTTGGTAGTGTGACTTGACTGGAAAAATAGTGTAGATTTAATGTTGAATAGAAATGCAGTATTTATAGTAGGAAAACTAAACATCTTCCTGCTACAGTATTCATCCTATGTATTTGTACTTCTTCGTGTTTGCTATTTTTATGAATGTTTTGATGTCTGCTGTTTTAAACCTTGTTGGCTACTTGCCATTATAATTGCAATTATTACTGTTGCTGTTTACTTGCTGGATTTGCCCTTCCTCAGGGCAATTTTTATTGCAGTAATTTGTGTGGGTCTGATTGGGCTGATGCTTGGAAATCTATTAAATCAAGTAAACTGCAACTTTATGAGCCATGGTGGTGCAGTGGTTAGAATGCAGTACTGCAGGCTACTTCTGCTGATTGATGGCTGCCAGCAGTTTCACAGTTCAAGTCTCACCGGCTCGAGGCTGACTCAGCCTTCCATCCTTCCAAGGTCAGTAAAATGACCAGATTGTTGGGGCAATATGCTGACTCTGTAAACCGCTTAAAGGGGGCTGTAAAGCTGTATATAAGTGAGTGCTATTGCCATTTATCATACTGCAATGTCTGTATAAACACCATATGATTATATGGTGTTTAAAATTGTTGTGTTATAATGGTTTCTTGGAGTGAGCATATGTGGACTCATTACTTTACACAAATAGGGCCGTGCTGGAGAGTGCTTTGGAATGGATTTTCCACTGAAGGTTTGGCTAGATGGTAATAAAAATTAGTTAAATTCAAGAAGAATGATCAAGGAGAAGTGCATATAACTGCAAGATTTAGGGTGGGGGTAAAGTATATAGGCCCAGATTCTCCCAGCAGGTTTCTATGTATGAGAAAAATGATGGGCTAAGACTGGTAAGGAGATGCTACCCTTGTTGATAAGCATTCTGTCCTGAGACTTTACATGTACAAATACAACATATAAAAACAAAACAATGTTCTGTATGATGTAAAGAATGACACGGATATATTAAAAAATCAGATTTCACATAGAATAAATATGACAGCTAGTATCTTGAACAATTGCGAGACTTTTAGCTTTATTAACTATGATAAAGATTTCCATTTTTTTATGAATTATCAATTCCCTTGATTGCCTCTATATTTCTATTTTTGTGGTGTACACACATTTCATATTACATTCCTAAAAACATAATTCTGCAGCTTTTCACAATTCTTGGTTCAGAAGTTAAATTGTACTCTCAAGAATCATTTCCAAATAACAGATTTAACTACTGTATATTAAACTATTATAATTTACTTCCCTATTGTAGAAATTTATGCATGAAAAAACCAAAGCAAGTATCTCCATATAAAGTTTATTACATAAGGGTTTTTTTTTCCAGGATTTTGCAAATGGCACTATTTCATTATAAATAATATAATTTAAGAGATTCTGCCGATTCCTCTTGTAAGGAATCCCATTAAGAAGTATGTATAATTGTTAAAATAAAGTGACAAAAAGCTAATAAGTGATTCAACCAAGGCCTCCTTAAAAGAAAAGAAAGATGAAGTATGCAAAACAAATAGGCCACATGGTACATGTTAATATTAAGTGGGGGATTTTTTAAAAAAGTAATTCAGTTAAGGTTTATGTTAAAATTTGGAATATATACATATGATCCCCAGGTTCTCATCTATTTGCAAAAGAGATATTATCAAGAAATTACTTATCATTAGCTATGGATGATTATAATGAAATAGAACCATTTATTGAATGGTTTGCATAAAAAAGATAGTCATGAATTATGTCTTATCTTTTTGTTACTTTATGGTTTTATGATTTTTTATTGTATATTAGTTTATTTTTTAATTGTATTCAAATAATAAAAAATAAAACATACCTTTTTAAAAAATCAGATCCATACAATTTAAAAAAGCATAAATATATAATCTGAAAGGCAGTATGTTAAATCATACTGATTGGCTCTAAAGTACATTAGAAAATACATCTTTTACTTAATTAATTAAGTACTTGATACTATATTACTTATTATCTCCTTTACATGTTAAATCAGCTGACTGTAAGAACAGTTCAACAATGAAACCAATCGTACATTTCCACTCATTGGTTGTGTCCCAAGAAAGCAGGCAGCCATCTGTCAGGGTGCTTTAATATGGATTAGTGCACTAAGCAGAAGGTTTGATGGCCTAAATTGCTCCATTCAAGTAGGTAATTGCAGGATCTTCAATTAATTTCATTTCGCTTTTGATATTTTCACATTTTTCGTGTCTGGGTCTCTTATAAAAATTTCAAGCAGTATATTTTAAAATATTTGACAGGCAAATATTACCTATAGTAGATTTACTCTACCATTGTCTGCAGACATTAAAGCAGAATGATAAAACAGAGTACTTCATTTCCTTCATAATGTAAAATTCATGAAATATGATGTTTCTTCAACTTTATACCACTGTTATGTCACCCATCCTGCATGCGTTTTCGTACTACAACAGAGAAAACATTAATAATGAATAAATGAATTTTAAAATTAAAGTATAAACAAACAATTATTCTAAACTTTCAAGCTATAAATTGTTATTGCTAGATATTTTAAATCAGATTGTTAAATGAACAAACTCCCCATCTAATGAAACTAGTTCAATTTCTTTAAAAGATTAATTATCCTAATATAGAGTTTCACTGCTTCTATATAGAATATTTAAACTAATTTGTGATTAAATACAAATGCTCTTTTTTATCTCAGCTCTCTTATAATGAACACTTAATTTGAATTTAAGTCAAATTCAGTAATCCAATTTATATTTTATAGAAGAGTGCATAATTTCCATGTCTGAAATAACAATGAAGGTCTGATGGTAAACAGTAAGGAAACTGGTCAAAAAGAGTTCCCAAAACCGAGAAATTAATTAAACTGGCAATTTATTTTCCTATAGCATTGTTTTTATAATATTTAGTTTATTCAAAAAGTTAAAATACAAAACGACAAAATATTTAAAAGAAAAAAACAAAATAAAAATCACAAGACATTAAAAATTGTCTTTAAAATAAAAGAAAAAAAGACTAACACATATACACATATCTTTCCTAGTTGAATGTTGATTGATAGAATACAACATGCTAACATCCGCCATGCATGTGAATTTGTTGAGGCCTGGTATTCTACAAAAGGTGCAATTAACGAACATATTGACCTAGATCCAGCATATGAATATATAAGACAGACCTTTCAAACAATCAATCAACAAAATAGCCAATCAGCTGCTCAGAATTTAACTATAGCTCCAAACAAACAAACAAACAAATGACCAACTGACCATACTGGCACACAAGATATTTATAAGCTAAGGAGAATAGGACAACAGTCCTGCTGATGTTACCTAGTCTGGTAATGAAATGTTCAGAAACTAAATTGAAACAAGCTTGGAGAGCAAACCACTGCCAAAATCTAAAACCCGAGCTACAAATGTTTTCATTATTTCAGAATATAACAGTGTTAATTTCCCAACCCTTGCAAAATAGGCAAAAATAATTTTAAACTATTAAAATTGTTTTCAAATTGTTAACCTATCATATATATATTATATTAATAACAAAAGTTAACAGGAAAAATAATAACATATTATATAAAAGTATAAATGTAATAAGAATTATTAATAGTAATAAAAGACAAATTTGAAATTCCAAAACCCTGTTAACAAACTGTTATTGTAATCAATTTGTAGAAAATTTACCATGGCTTGAGTCCCAAATCATCCCAAAAAATTAACCTTAATTGGTCCTGGATCAAAATCCACGTTTGTTTAATAACATTTCTTATTAATTGCTGATTGATTGAACACAGAAGGGCCAATGTCCAAAGCCAATTTATTCCCCCCCCCCAAAAAAACCCAGCTAAGATCATTCCTCAATTAAAATTAATAAATCCATTTCCAACTCTCCTTCACAGCCCTTAAAAAAGACCCATTTGCCAATTATCCACCCAGAGAATTCTCTGCTTAAAATTATATAAAAGAACAGGGTTGAGCTTCCAAACAGTATATAAAATCAATTCTGTAATTTCTAAGTCCTTGTTTTCTGAATATTTTTTAGTCTGTGTTGTTTCTGAGTCCATATTTATTCCTTTTGGGGTTTAAAGTATTTATAGAGTCGGTTTCTTCAGAACATTTTCTACAGTCTTTAGGAGTTCATCAAATATTTCAGAAAAAAAATCAGCTAATGACTGCATGTTGCTAGGCATTCTCTCACTCTTCCTCAGCCTCCTCCTTTTCTCTGTAATCTGGTATGTTGTTGTTCAATGAAGTAGATAAAGCAGGGAATGAACAAAAGAACAGAGGATATTTTATGACTATTTTTATCCAAAGGCTTTTTGCAGGTTAATAAAATGCAGATTACCTGCATGGAATAGTCAATAATATATAATTCAAATATAAACACTTTTACCATTCAAAGGCACATGGTATGTTTCCATAAAGAAAAGCAGAAGTTGATTAAGAACAGCCAAATAAAGAGGGAGAGCAGGAAAAACAGAATCCAGCAGGGGCTTGAAATGAATCAGCATTCAGCATTTAAAAAAACAAAAGCAGATTCAAAAATTGAAGTTAAAAGTCCCAGGCGTGCTTACGACAACATTCTGCCAGTAGGAAGAAATATAAAGACCACTGACTTTCTGGCTACTCCCACAAGGAGCTGCAACATTCAAGATTCTCCTCCTGGCTGTGTACGCAGCCATCCAAAAGTTGTCTTGAGTCATTCTTAAGTGTCCCCATTCAAATCCAGGGGCAAGACTGCCAAAGAACCAGCTCTGGCAGCAAACACAGCAGATCCTAAGAGAAAAAAAGTCCCTTACCCTTCAGCAGCCATCTTGGGGAGGAGTCCTCTTATAGCATTGTTGTATAAGATGTGTTTTTAAAATAAAAACAAAAATTGTAAGTATTTATAGAAGCCCACTAATAGGATGATTTACTCTATTTTCTCTGATCTTTCAGAAATAACCTTTTCTCCCCAAAATATTAAATCTTCCACTAGGCCACAGGTGTCAAACACGATCCCGTCATGTGACATCACATGATGTATCAACATTTTTTGCCTTTGTGGAGTCGGGATGGGCATGGCCTGGGCATGACGCATCCAGCCCACGGGCTGCTAGTTTGACACCCCTGCACTAGGTTGTTAAAGTTACAATGGCTGAAATATTAAAGGGGAAAGTATCATTTTTCAAGAAAAAAAAATGCATTTACGCTTACTTGAAGTACAAAATGCAGTCCATACAGATAACAGTTGCTATATTCACAGTGATATAACTCCATATACATTACGGGCAAAGTTTTCCATAAGTGCTGATGTAATAGTTTATATAACACTGCTAAATAAGCTAATTGCTCACTCATATCTTTTTGAATCCAATCCAATAATTTAAGATAAAAGTAGGTAATGTGTTAATGAGACCTTAGTAATATAAAATTGCTAAGTTAAAAAACAATTTATAGCTTTTACCCCAGAGAAGCCATTTTATCTGTGCATATTCTAACTCACATTTAAACATATTCAAGCATAAGACTATCTTAAAATTGGGTTCAGAGGTATGATAGAGATTCTAAATCTATTACAGTTCTCTAAATTCATGTTGAACTTTACACAAGTCTTTATATAGTGTGGGGGACTCCTGTTTTCAGATGTTGCCAAAATAAATATTTGTATATCCTGTCTCTTCATTTTCCAAACATTTCTGAAATAATTGTGAAAAATTTTTTTTAGCTAGTTTTATTCTCAAAGCCTCTAAATGTAAGAAACTACAAAGAGCTATACAAGGAAGTGTAGTATATATAATGGTCTTCATTAAAGGAGAAAGTAACATTTTGGGCACAAATATCTATGATGAAGATATAACAATCATGAAATTGAACACAATTTTTTTATAAATTGTATTAATGAATGCTTACATACTCCACATCTGGTAAAGCTAAAAAGAAAACTGAACATATGTTATTTTATATATTCCTGCAATTGAAACAATATGCTGAATATAGTCAACTTAGTTATCTCAATAAAAATACTTAAAATGTGTTATTGGGCCTAGTAAGACTTTGATATAAATTCCTTTTAACATAACACAACATAAACCATACTTTAGATGAGCAGAGGAAAGAGAATACATTTCAAAAATAATGC
The DNA here is from genome assembly GCF_029215685.1 of Pituophis catenifer annectens. Lineage (NCBI taxonomy): Eukaryota > Metazoa > Chordata > Lepidosauria > Squamata > Colubridae > Pituophis > Pituophis catenifer. The sequence goes on from NW_027256884.1 coordinate 83,946,048, forward strand.
TTCATCGAGTCCTTAATATAGAGGGCAATAGGAAAAAACTGGTAGTGATCGTTATAATAAATTATGTCCATACAACTTACTCTTCTCTTCATATTTGTTTTAAAAAAAATTGTGTTAGAAAATTTTTGCAATGAAAGAGCATGTAACATGGACTATTAACATTTCTATTAAATTCACACAATCTTAAAAGAAGACGAAAATTGTATATTTCCAGCTCTATAAATATAAATAATAACAATCAAACCCAATTTCTTTCGTAATTTTGCCCCCCCAAAATTGTTTTTTTTGTTTTGGCTTAATTATGTAAAGAACGTATTTAATATGAACAAATTATCTTTTTAAAAGCATTTGCAAAACAAACTATCAATATTTAAGAAAATCACAATATATGCTTTACTAATATCTTTATTGCAAACATTATACCAGTAATAAAACATACCAGTAATAAAACCAGTTCCTTCCACAATTTTCAGTGCTTATAATTTTTAACAAAAATGTAGGGAAAAAAAATCATATATAAGTGGGTTCATCACAAAACCCAAAACTTGTGATGGTGCCTCATAAATGTTCTTCACAATTTGTTCCATTTACTGTGTTCCAGGGATGTGTTTTGATTCCCTCTTTAAATAAGCAACCCTTTTATCCTACAGTATTCCAAAGTCACACAATTCCAGGAAAGGGTGCATTTGGCTTTAAAAGTTGCCAGTTTTACATATAAAAAAATACATACTCTGTTAATGACATTGACATCTCTAATTAAAAACCACAAAACAAAATATTCTGTACAGTACATATATTTAAAAGATGTACTGTAAACGATTTACAGGGTCATAAAAAGGGGTTACTGGATTAACATTAACTAAATATAAAGCTAATGGACTTGTAACATAACATAATTTAACTCCTGTGTATGTTATTTGACAGATTTGATACATGCAATATTAATATAAAACCTACATTAATTTTCACATTCAAAAGGAATCTTAAATTCATACTTTAACATAAGCCAACAATCTATTAATATAAACCAATTGATCTATTTATTCGAAAGCTATTTTAAAAAGGCAAAATAAATTTTAACATAATTAAATTGGCAATAGTTGCACAATCTCTATTATCAATCATACTATTACTACAAAAATAGCTACTGAAAGGGCTCATAAGAATAAAGTGTGTAATAATCAACTGATCTCTTTTCCTACCAATAGCTTGTGGGAGATAAAGGTCGAATTGCCTTAATATGAATCATCCCAGGTTGTTTGCCTTTTTATTACTATATGTAAAATAGATAACTTTTTCTTGAGCTCTGATACATCACAATTGAAACACAGCCTCATGAAAAGCCATCTTTTACAAAATATGAATCAGATTGTATCAAATGTAAATTACTTTCAATACATTCTAGAAGTATAGAATAGTCCAACCCAAATCAATTCCTAATATATATACGAATACAATCAGACTATCCTACATTTAAATATGTAGAAATCACATTTTGCTGATAAACCACTGTATCTTTTTACTATTCATTTATTATTTTCATGAGAAAGAGCAATGATAAAATTAAATGTTCCAGAATTTTTCAAACTTCAAATAGCATTTTGCATTTTGTCTGAATTCTATTAAGTATACACATTGAAACAATCTACTGGCACAACAGAATGACAGAACTGTTCAAACCTAACTATTATTTAAACAATGTAGCCAAATTTTTGAGTGTAGTACTTCAGAGTACTGTATACCACACCATATGTTCATAATGCATTTCCAAATCCTTTGATTTTTTTTCTGAAAGCACGTGAACATATGCACACTCCTTTGTTATTACAATAGTCACATCTTTTTAAAAACGTCAATGTGCAAACATAATAATAAAAAAAACCTCACGAGTTTGATTGACGGATTTCAGCAAGCCAGCTTTAAACACAATAGTTAGGTTTAATCCAACATAAATTTAAGAGGAAGCTGCCTTCTTATTGAACATTGATTTTTATTATTATCTTTCTATTCTACTTTTAAATAGCATAATAACAATAATTCAGTAGTCTTGTGCAGTGGGAGTTGTATGAGTAAGATCAAACCCCATGAAGGAATTATAAAAATAGTAAAGGCAGAAATTCTGAAATACAAAATTATGCAGTGACTTAACCAGCATTTGGCAGTAAATATTAAACAATAAAGGAAATTGCAATATTTTTCAAAAACTGTTTTTCATGGTGGTCAGAAATTTTATAGGAGAAATCTGACATACAATCAAATATAAAGTTTATTGAACACATGTTTAAGGCAGACATAAAAATTTATATCTAACAGTATCAAGAAACCTAAAAGACCTCAATATGCGAAGACTAATACTTCTCTCCAGTATCTAAACTTAGTAATAATAGTGTGTGCACTTCAAAAAGTGTTTATTATTTAATTCAATATATCATACTATCAGATCAGGTCCACTTAATAAATATCAAAGTTATTTGTACTACTATGTTGCATTACATTTATAAATAAAAATTCTTTAAATTAAAATTAGGTAACACAGAAACACTGTACTACAATTAAGATATTTCAGGTGGTTCTTGGTTTATGACCATTCAATTATTATGGTACTGAAAAAATGAGTTTAAGACCATGAGTTTAAGCTCACTGCAACACTCCTGCAATCATGGATTCAGGGGCTCAGCAATCCCTCCCCCCATCTATTTTCCCTCAATCTATTACTTTTTAACCATCCTGCACAATGGCAGGGCTGGGGCTAAAGTAGAGGCCCATTACTTTCTGCAGGCTCAATCAGCCCCAGAACTTTCTTATCTTCCCCAAGTTTCATAAGAATGGATGCACTATTGGGAGAATGGCAAAAGTCCCATTCTTGCGATGCTTCAGACACCTCATTCTCCAAACCATGCATGTCATTCCTTCTCCAAGCCACATATCCCATTCTAGTGACTCTTCAAAAATCTTCTGGTCTTGCAAGAATGGATGTACTATTTGGAAAAGGAATGGCTGACTAGTGCTGCTTTGCAAGACGGCCAAAAGGGCACAGATCAGGAGGAAATAGGCAGATGGGAAAAGATGTACGGCCCTGCAGTCATTAAGCTCTGCTTGGCCTGGTGGGATAGGTGAGGCTTCTGAGGGTGCAGCACCATTGTGTCGCGCTACTGGATCGGGGTGGAGAAGCTGAGGATTCCAGCACCTTTGTACCACACTGCAACTCTCCCCAACTTGCATGCAGCCTGCACCAGGCCCCCTCTTCTCTGTGATACATGAGACTCTCTCTGCTTAACAATCCATAATTCAGGAGTGCTGAGATTACTAAGTGATGTGATCACATGATATATCGCTTTACGACTGCATCACTTAGCAATTGAAATTCTGGTCCCAACTATGATTGTAAGACAAGAAATATCAATATACTAATTACTAGTATACTTGTAGTTACTACAAGGTAAGTTTGATATCTTAATTTTTTAATTATTCATGTATACGAGAACCACAATTTCAAAAAAAAAATTAAGTTATCAAGTATAAATATTTAAACTTCTCTTGCAGTAAATTTTTCATGTACACAAAGCATAAGAGCCAATTTGGTGAAGTGGTTAAGGCATCAGGCTAGAAACTGAAAGACAGTGAGTTCTAGTCTCACCTTAGTCACAAAACCAACTGGTTATCTTGGGCTAGTCACATTATCTCAGCCCTAGGAAGGAGGCAACAGCTTTCTGAAAAACCTTGTCAAGAAAACTGCAGTCTCCAAGAATTGGACATAAGGAATGGGAAAAAGAAAGACAGAAGCAAATTTTATAACTCATTGGGAGCAATTTCCTAATAAGAAGGTATAATTTGTCACATATACATATAAACTACCAGCTTAAGCCAATATTCACTTTTTGGTATTCCAATCATTTTTATTGGTAATAAAAGCAATAGAGGAATATAAATAGGATGAATTAATAAAAAAGTACTAAGTTATAACACTGAGGATATTAATATAGTGGGGAAGCCCTCACCAGCTCTTGGGTTACAGAAAACTTTATTACAAAAATGTAATTCTGCCAGTATATTTTATAAATTAAACTTAAGTATTCTGGTCCCATATGTAAAATTTATTTGCACAAATCTTTATAAAAAGCAGGGAATTTCAAAATTGCAAGTATAGCTTGTAAAATATCATTAATGATTGAATTCAGGATTAATTTCACTATCAGATCATGTTTGTAGTTAGTATGCTGACTAAATCCATTCAATATTACATATCTAGAAAGGAGCAATTTATCCACATAGAACAAGCAATAACCTGTAAGACTGGAGAGAGCAAGAGTGAGAAAGAGACAGAAAGAGAGAGTGTGTTAAAGGACAGAAATTGGTAAATATGGTAAACATGTGCATTACTATAACTAATAATGCATTTTAAATATTCAAAGTTTTTGAGAAAAGTACTCCAGAATCAATATTACAAGAATGTAAGTCTCTATTTTCAGATTTGTGAACAGAAAAACTGTCATTGTAACAGTCCTCATATAAACAGGTATCTGTAATAATGTAAATACAAAATGCTTCATGTCATACAATCTACTATAACTAATAGATCAATAATTCATATTTGAATATTTATTTAGAAATTCCTACAAATGTGGACAGCATTTTTTCACTGTCAACTTTTCAATGCAAGCAGTCAAACTTAATAAAAATATGTTGAGCTAAGCAGATATATCTTGATGCTCAAGAGTATTTTTAAATGTGTAGAACTGGAACAAACTAATCATCAACGTGGTAATGAACTGGTAAAACTTCAAATTAATGTCATGTTATACTATGGAACCATCTTTGCTTTGTGCTGGTATCATCACAGGAATAGCTCCCATTCTACTTAGATTAGGTGCAGCTACCTTTGGTGGATCAAAGTACTGATTCTGAGAGGGAGTACGTTCAAAATCTTCACTCGGCACTTTATTGTACTGAGTTTTGGTAAAACCATCCATATTAGATGGAGACATTGAGCCCAAAGATGATCGATTACTCCCTATATAGCTACGGGCTGTTGAGGCACGACTCTTTGGAGGAGGAACATCCTCTCTGAAAATGAAACATATTTAAGAATTTACTTAATAATCTTTAGAAATACTAAAAACCCATCAATACTTTTTATTTAATGAAGAGTACTAACACTATCATAATAGCAGAATATTCATTTTCTCTATCACAGTGTTTCTAAAACTTGTCAACTTTAGGATAAATGAACTTTAATTTCCATAATCCCACAGGCACTGATTTATTAATTTTTTAGAATATTTTTGTCAAATAAATCTATATAACATAAACTATTTTTATTCTCATTTATTCTAAGCTACATTCCTTGAGCCTAAATAAATGTATGGTAAATAAATAAATGCATGGCGATTTAAGATGCATTTTATTTACTATTAATGAATTAATGTTTAATTTATATGCTGCCCATCAGCCTGAGATAACGACTCTGGGCGGCATCCTTTAAGACAATTAGTGTCTCCCAAATTGCTGTTTCACTATCAAAAGAAAAAAAAAATTCAAGGGCAGGGAATAAAGGAAATGAAGAAAAAAGAAAAATATAATTTCTTGAAGAATGAAAAGAATTGATGCGCTAATATATATCATATTATGTTATATTTTAGTATTTTAAAATGCTAAAATTTATATACAAAAATTGTACATTGATCATTTCCTTTTCTTGCTATATTACGAATAACAATTTACGACTTTTGTTATTTTAGCTAACAAAACGACTTTGAAGAACTGCTTTTCAATGCTAGGGCAAATATCAGTATCTATTCAGTATTCTATTGGCTTATGAAGCCAAGTATGCTTATTAGGTTTTCTGACTGATACCGTTTCACCAAAGCAAATAAAATCATCAATTGACTATTGCATCTAAATCTTAATCAGGTTTAATTTTTCATACATTCTAATATTTATTTTGTCATTTATAAAACAAAATCTCGCTAGGCCCATTCCAATATTTTCCCACTTTGCGTTATAGACTTGTGAATTTTGTGTAATCACAACAATAACCAAATCATATGAAACCATTTTTCAAGCAAAAGGTTATCCAGACACTTTCACTGTTATGTGGCTATTTTTGCAGCTAAAATCAGGTAAATCAATACTTCTAGAAGTTTTAACATTTTTAGAAATAAAATTTTCAAATATTCAGTTAATCAAAATGCCGCACCTGATATCATGATGTACTTCTTTTTCATATTTTGTGTCTCTTCGTTTCTTATAGCAACAGAAAATGATAAAAGCCATTAAGCTGAGTGCCAGAAGAGTTCCTATAACTGCTCCAGCAATAGTACCAGCTCTATCTATAGCTAAAATACAAAAAAAAAAGAAAACAAAAACTTATGTCAGATAGCAGAAATTAATTTTGCAGTTTAATACAACTATTTACCTAATGTCTATTTTTATTACTTCACTTGCCTGTTGACTAATACTTACGGGGTACAATAGACAGTATGACAGAACATTCATCTCTGCCGACTTTATTGTAAGCCAAACATGTGTAAGTACCAGAATAAGTCTGAGAGGCATTTTTCACAAATAAGTCACCTGTATTTTCATCTGTAAATATTTAAGGTATTTGTTAGAATTTTTGCATCAATTTATAGAATAAAAAACAATAAATATGTTATTTCATGTAATGTCACTTTATTACTTAAATATAGCATATTTTATTGATCTAAATCTACAACTGAGTATTAGTATTATTTTGGAAACGAGAGTAAATAGAAGCTCTTCTCCTAATGCCTGTGCATATAAGCACTTCTACAGATGAACACTTTTTCTGTGATCAGACTAGTTGCAAATCATATACGTTTTAAGGGAAAGATAGATTTTTCTGATGAAGAAACTGTTACCATCTTACAAAATTATTAGTAATGTGTGAATTCTTCAAATAAGACAATTCATAATACATGAGAAGTTGGTTCAATGCACTACTTTGAGATTGTTAGAGAAACCATGTCTTTTGCAAGGCTACTCCTCCCTGCTGAAACCTGCTTAGCATTCTGAGGTAAGTCTAGATTGGATAAGTACTATCACTTACCGAGAAGACTTCATGAAATAATTACCTCAAGAGTCTTAGAGAATTATCTCCATTTAAGATTAAATATACAGTTGCAAGAAAAAGTATGTGAACCCCTTGGGATTACGTGGAGTTTTGCATGAATTGGTCATAAAATGTACTCTGAACTTCATCTAAGTCACAACAATAGAAAAACACAGTCTGCTTAAAATAATACGACACAAATATTAGATGTTGCCATGGTTTAATTGAATATAACATGTAAACATTCAGAGTGCAGGGAAGAAAAAGTATGTGAGCCCCTAGCCTAATGACTTCTCCAAGAGCTAATTGGAGCCAGGAGTGAGCCAACCTTGACTCCAATCAGTGTGATGATATTGGATGTGTTGCTGACAGCTGTCCTGCCCTTTAAAAAAACACACCTGTTTTGGGTTTACTGGTTTCAAGAAGCACTGTCTGATGTGAACCATGCCTCGCAGAAAAAAGCTCTCAGAAGACCTACGATCAAGAATTGTTGACTTGCATGAAGCTGGAAAGGGTTACAAAAGTATCTCCAAAAGCCTTGATGTTCATGTGTCCACGGTAAGACAGACTGTCTACAAATGGAGAAAGTTTAGCACTGTTGCTACTCTCCCTAAGCATGGTCGTCCTGTAAAAATGACGGCAAGAGCACAGCGCAGAATGCTTCATGAGGTAAAGAAGAATCCTAGAGTGTCAGCTAAAGACCTACAGAAATCTCTGGCACATTTTTGTTGACACATCTGCAATAAGGAAAACATTAAACAAGAATGGAGTACATGGGAGGACACCACGGAGGAAGCCATTGCTGTCCAAAAAAAATATTGCAGCACATTTGAAGTTTGCAAAAGAGCACCTGGATGTTCCACAGCACTACTGGCAAAATATACTGTGGACAGATGAAACCAAAATTGAGTTGTTTGGGAAGAACACACAACACTATGTGTGGAGAAAAAAAGGCACAGCACACCAACATCAAAACCTCATCCCCACTGTAAAACATGGCGGAGGGAGCATCATGGTTTGGGGCTGCTTTGCTGCCTCAGACCTGGATGGATTGTTGTCATTGATGGGAAAATCAATTCCAGAGTTTATCAAGACATTTTGCAGGAAAACGTATGACCATCTGCCCACCAACTGAAGCTCCGCAGAGGATGGGTGATGCAACAGGACAATGACCCAAAGCATACAAGTAATTCAACAAAAAAATGGCTTCAACAGCACAGAATACGCCTTCTAGAGTGGCCCAGTCAGAGTCCTGACCTCAACCCGATTGAAATGCTGTGGCATGACCTTGAGAGAGCGATTCACACCAGACATCCCAAGAATATTGCTACACTGAAACAGTTTTGTGAAGAGGAGTGGTCCAAAATTACTCCAGATCGTTGTGCAGGTCTGATCTGCAACTACAGGAAACGTTTGGTTGAGGTTATTGCTGCCAAAGGAGGGTCAACCAGTTATTAAGTCCAAAGGTTCACATACTTTTTCCTCCCTGCACTGTGAATATTTACATGTTATGTTCAATTAAACCATGGCAACATCTAATGTTTGTGTCGTATTATTTTAAGCAGACTGTGTTTTTCTATTGTTGTGACTTAGATAAAGTTCAGAGCACATTTTAGGACCAATTCATGCAAAACTCCACGTAATCCCAAGGGGTTCACATACTTTTTCTTGCAACTGTATATATAAAGATTGTGGAAATTCACTGACTGTAAGAGCTGAAAAAACGGTGGTTTTGGATGGCTTCAAAACTAGTCCAGGAATTCCTTAGTATTTCTTAGAACTTTTCTGTACTTACTCTCATTAGGGAATAGCCTAATTGGTATAAACACTGTGTGCACAATTATTAGGCAAGTGATTATTTTGACCATATCATCATTTTTATGCATATTTTCCCCCTCCAAGCTGTATAAACTGGAATGCTTAGTGGATATAAGCATATTAGGTGATGTGTATTTGTGTAATGAGGGAGGGTGTGGCCTACGGAGATCAATATTCTATATTAAGGTGTGCATAATTATTAGGAAGCTTCTTTTTTTCATGCAAAATGGGCTAAAAATAGATTTAAATGGCTGAAAAGTCAAAAATTGTAAAATCTTTCAGAGGGATGCAGCACTCTTGAAATTGCTAAGATATTGGGGCATGATCACAAAACGGTCAAACGTTTTGTCCCAAATAGTCAAAAGGGTCACAAGAAACACGTTGAGAAAAAAAGATGCACCTCAACTGCCAAAAATTTGACAATCAAACATGAAGCTACCAGGAACCCATTAACCTCCAGTGCTATCATATTTCAGAACTGCAACCTACCTGGAGTGCCCAAAAGTACAAGGTGTTCAGTGCTCAAAGACATGGCCAAGGTAAGGAAGGCTGAAATCCGACCACCACTGAATGAAACACAAAAATTGAAACGGCAAGACTGGGCCAAGAAATATCTGAAGACAGATTTTCCAAAGTTTTTATGGACTGATGAGATGAGTGTGATTCTTGATGGACCAGATGGATGGGCCAATGGCTGGATCAATAACGGGCACAGAGCTCAACTTCGACTCAGATGCCAACAAGGTGGAGGTGGGGTACTGGTATCGGTTGGTATTATGAAAGATGAACTAGTTGGACCTTTTCAGGTTGAAGATGGACTAAAAATAACTCCTAAACCTACTGCCAGTTCTTAGAAGACACTTTCTTCAAGCAGTGGTACAGGAAAAAATCTGCAACTTTCAAGAGGACCATGAATGTTATGCATGACAATGCTCCATCACATGCATTGAAGTACTCCACTGCGTGGCTAGCCAGTAAAGGCCTTCAAGGTGAAAGAATAATTACATGCCCCCCTTCCTCAACTGATCTAAACCCTATTGAGAACTTGTGAGCCCTTCTTAAATGGGAGATTTATGGTGAAGGAAAACAGTACACCTCTCTGAATTGTGTCTGGGAGGCTGTGGTTGCTGCTGCACAAAAAGTTGATCGTCAACAGATCAAGGACTGACGGACTCCATGAATGGAAAGACTTATGTCTGTTATTGAAAAGAAGGGTGGCTATATTGGTCACTGATTTTATTTTGTTTGAATTGTCAAAAATGTTTATTTGTAAAATTTGAGTTGTTTATTATTCTCTCTTTAACAGAGAGGAATAAATGAGATGGGAAAATTTTCATTTTTCATTTAGTTACGTAATTCTGCACACTAATAATTGCCCAATAATTGTGCACATATAGATATTCTCCTAAGAAAGCCATAACCTCACTTTTACTTTCTTAAATATTCAGGTTTGAGGTTTATTAACATTTTGGATTGACCGAGAGCACTGTAGTTGTTCAATAATAAAATTAATCCTTCAAAATACAGCTTGCCTAATAATTGTGCACACAGTGCATATTTAGGATAGTAATATTGTATGTGCAGTTTGCCCATGCTCCCCTTCTACTACCAAATGTTTTATTCATACATCTTAATTTTTAATTAAGCACTTGCCATTTAGGAACAAAACAAATATTCCATCCTGAACCTTTCTACATTAATCCTTCTAAAAGAATATAGGCAACAGTAAACCGTAGAGAAAAATGCCGTAGGTCTGTTCCCTTCAACTAAATTTTAGTCTATTTTCCCTTTTCAACTAGTTTTAAGAACTTAAAAATCTGATGATATACCACCTGAGAACTATTTTGGATAATTACATGGTAAATAAAATACCTTATAACATAAATTTTAAAAAATAATTTTTCTTATATCTAAAAGTTATATTTAAAATTAATTTAGCATTTGAAGACAGTAAAACAATAGCCCTGTTTATGAAAAATGTATTAATATCATGAAAGCATACTTGGTAATGCTGTTGCTGGAAGTTCTTGTGAACCAGTAGTTTTTTCCCAGGAGTAAACTATGATGGGAGAGCCTTCTTGGGATTTACATTTCAGAGTAAGATCACTTCCAATCTCCTGTGATCCCTCAATGTGGCATTTAGTCTTCATGGGTTTTTCTAACAAATAAAGAATCTAATATAAGTTTTAATTATGATAAAATGAATTGGCATTTGCTTGTATACCTAGAAGTATTTTGTATACCCAAGAGATTTTAGCAGGCTATTAAACAGTAGCAATTTACCCTAGCAACAGTATGAAACCAAATCCAAAACTATATCACATATTTGCTGATATTTGCTATATCCTTTTCTGAGTTCACAATAATCCTGTAAGTGCCTCTTTAGCTCAAGCATGTATCTTCCTGGACTGTAATGCTAATCTGTGAGTCAAGGAAGTTTCAAACTTTAGGAGATAACAACCTATAATCTTGCTGAAATACCTGTTTCACTTCAAATTGTTAATAGCTAACCAATCCAAGCTACAACTATTCTACAAGCTTTGATCTGCAATATCACAGTAGATTACCGTATTTTTCAGAGTATAAAATGCACCGTAGTATAAGACGCACCTACCTTTTTTGGTGAGGAAAAGAAGAAAATGAAATCTGCCCTTGCGCAATTTTGCTTTGTTGCAGGAAACAGCAAACAGCTTGCTTTACTTTCATTTTTGTTTTCAGCATAGCTTGATTAGCACAAGGGGGAAAAAAATCTGCTCCAGCAATTTACCTCTTTGCAAATCAGCTGAGAGTCGGGAGGCCGATCCAATCAACTTGTGCTAATTAGGTTGTACTGAAGCTGAAAGGAGCTGTTTTTTCTTGCTGTTTGCTTGCAAGGAGGTAACTGCTGCGAGGCAGAGGCCAAAGGGTGGGGGTCAGTGTAGTGGGGCTACATTCGGTGTATAAGACGCACCTAAATTTTCACCTCATTTTAGGGGGGAAAATGGTGTGTCTTATACTCCGAAAAATACGGTATATGTGTTATATAATTTCTAATTATATGAATTATCATGATGATAGTATGTCAGAACTATGTGAGTATTGGCTTAGGTTAAATGAATTCAAGATTTAAACTCCCTTAGCCATGGAAGCCAACTGGCTGCCTTTGGATCAGTTATTCTCTGGTCAATGGTTCTCAACCTTTTCTTCACCATGGATCCCCTTTAAATACCTTGTAGAAAGTTAGCACTAACCCTTCTCCTAGAAGAGTGAAATATTTTAGGAAATATTAAAAAGGTCAGAATATTATATTTCCCTGGATGATAAAAGAAGAAACATGTTTTAATGATAGAGAGCAGCTCCCTGCCCCCAGCAGATATTTGGTGCCCATTAAGAAAGACTGGGCTTCCGGTTTGGCTTCCGTCGTTGCTAGACGGTCTTTTGGGACCGCCACCCACGCCGCCCGTAAAGAGCCGCCTTTACAGCTGAGAGGCGGCTCGAAAAACTCCGTTTCCTTAAGGAAATGTGAGGAGAGCCGGCAAGAACAGGTAGAGCCCTCTGCGAAGTCCCCAGAGTTTTTTTTTACTCTTGGGGAGGAAGCAGGATGAGGCTCCCTATCCAGCTCGCCGCTGCTCCGGGCTTCGGGGGAACTCTGCGCTTTGCAGAGCTAGACGATGTGACCAACCTAATCAGCGAAAACTAACAGATTGCTTGAATAAGCAGGATGAAATCTGGATTTGGGACTCTAAATTGCAAGTATTTGTAACAACCCTATGATTGATTTTAATGAAGAAAGAGTGAAAGGGGGAAAAAAGTTTAAAATGGCGGCTGGCTGAGGCTTGAGAAAAAAGCTGAAAGCGAAAGTCTTTCCGTTTGAATGGTTTAATATGCTACAAAGTATTTGAAGCAATAGCGCTGGCTACAAGAGAAGAGAAAATTTTTTGTTTCATGCTTTTTCCTTCTTAGAGACTTGATATTGATATTGTGTGGAGAGAAGACTTTTTCTTTAAAAAGAGTCTGTTTGCGTGGCAGTATGGCATTAAAACTGACAAAGCCAGAAAACCAAGATGTGGGGGGGGGCTCCCCCATTTATAAATCACAAGAGCAATTTTTGAGCTTGCGGATGCAGAAGAATGGTTTTAAAGATTTAAAGGAATTTGCTGTGGAGGAGTTGGCAAGACATGATGAGATTGTGAACCAGAATCTTGAAAAATTTAGACAGGAAATTAAAGAGTTGGTTCAACAAAAGTATGATAACCTGAAGCGCTATATTGTAACAGCTTTGAAAAGCTTTTCAGAAGTAATTCTAATGATGGATAAAGATATCAATTTAGAAATAGAGTCTAAAATGAAGGAAGCTGATTATAAGATTTATAATCTGGATAATAAAATACAAAGAATTGAAAATGATTTGACAATAATTCAAGAAAATAGCTCAGAAGTAGAGTCTAAAATGAAAGAAGCTGATCACAAGACTTACAATGTAGATAATATAAAGCAAAGGATTGAAAATGAAGTTACAATGATGCAATTCAGATCCATGGAATTTGCGATCAGAATGAGGGGAATACAGGAAAATAACAGAGAAGACTTGAGAAAGATGTCTGCTGAAGTTCTGGCTGTGATTTTAAAGGTTAGTTTTGAAGAGGTATTCTGTAAGATTGATAAGGTCTACAGAGTAAATTCTTGGGTGGCAAAGCAAAGGCAATTGCCTAGAGATGTGGTGATTTATTTTACTGATAAAGGAATAAGAAATGATATTGTGCAAAAGTCTTTTAACTCCACTCTAGAAGTGAATGGAATAAAGATCCGGATATATAAAGAGCTGCCGTCCAAGATGTTAAAAGACAGAAAGGACTTTGGATTTTTGGTGACTGAGCTAAAGAAACAAAACATTCCATTTAGGTGGGATGCTCCAGTTGGTATAATATTGAGACATCAAGGAGAAAGATATCAATTAAACACTGTTGAAAAAGCGGAAGAATTTTACTACAAGGTTTTTAAAATGGGCCCAACGTCTCTACGCATGTCATCAGTGTCAGGAATACAGGAGGGTGACAAAGAAAAGCAAAATGAACAAGAGATTTCAGCTCAGGGTAAGCAGATGGAGATGGAGGTAATGGAAAAACAACAAGTTACAGAGGGCTTTATGGATGAGCCGCTTTTGGATTCACCCTCAGAGGTTACAGTTGGATCACCTATAAATATAAGAGAGGCGGCTTTGGATCTCGATTTGATGTCTTATCAAGTTAAAGACCAGCATGTAATTCAACCAGTTAACATACAAGTCTTAGAAAAGCAACCATGGTGGAGATCTAAGCCACAACAAGTTAAGAAAAGAAGAAGCAGGTTCTACAAAACTCAAAAATTTTAAACTTTTTTTTTTTTTTTTACCAACAGACTAATGCCAGTTATTTAAGAGACGATTTAATATAATAAGCGGGATTTATAGAAGGCAGCTACATGAAAACATAACAGAGGCAAATTACAGACTTATACTATTTTGAGAAGAATAACAGATCTCTGCAGTGCTGGTGTCTTTGGGATGTGGAAGATGGCCTGTGATTGAGTGGACTGGAACTTTCTATTATGGACTCTATGAAAGATGGACTACACATATGTTGAGCTATAAGGCAAGAGAACTATGGAATAGGGGTATGCAGATGATCTGGTTGTTACCCTAACGTGGTTGTTGGAATTACTAATCTACACAAAAGACATCACAGAAGATACCATATGGAATATAAATATAAAGTCACTCGGGGGTTTTTTTTATATACAGAAATACTTATTAATGACGGGGGCAGATGAATTGAAGATACTAAATACACTGTTGGAAGAAGGATTTGATGTTACCCTAACATGGTCGACGGAATTAACAATATAGTTGAAAGACATTACAGAAGATACTATATGGAATACAAATTTAAAGTCATTTGAGGGTTTTATTTATATATGGAAATATCTTTTAGTGATACGGGCAGAAGAATAAAGATATTAAATATATTATGTATGGTAGACCTGTAGGAAAGTGGGTGAAACAAAATTGATATTGTACAAGGTGATAGGTTAGGTTACTTAGTTTAGGAAAAGGGATGTTATGTTTAGATATTAATATACTTAAAAGATTTGAATTAAGAGATATACATATGGGGGTGAAGGAAATGGGTAGATTATGAGTAGAATAAATGCCAAATTAGGATCTATTATATAGTTTTATAGCTGAATGCTGTTTTGTTTTGAAATGTATAGTATACGGGGGACATAATAATAATGTTAGAAAGAAATGTTTAGCACATAGGGGGTGGTGTAAAAGGGTGGTAAAGTATTATATAATGTGATATTAATTTGGATTTCATCCTGGAGAAGCCATGGGGGGAGGAGAGGGGGAGGGGGGGGCTAGGGGGGGAAGGGGGAAAAAATCTGTATTTGAAAAACTTTTTCAATAAAAAAAAAGAAAAAAAAAAGAAAGACTGGGCCAGCCTATCTACAAGACAAAAGACTTCCAGCTCCAGGGTGATGGGATTAAGACATGTCTCTCCAGGACATAATAGGATTAAACTATTTGGCAGCAGAGTTCACTGCATGGCACAATCACTAGGGACATTACATCACTGCAAGCTTCAACCAAGCCTGGGACTCAAGACAACCTCCAAAGTTAGATATGACCCCCTACAACAGCCAACAGAATACATGTTCTTCCACAGGAACAGGAACTTCAAATGCAAAGCCTAAGAGAGGGTATAAATATTCCTCTCTCAACTCATGTTCAATTGCACCAGGACCATGTGCTTGATGGTTCTGCTTCATTTAAAACTATCTATCTAATCAGCCTCCATGTTTCCAGTGTCTTTCTCCCCACTTGGAACTGAACCAGATGGATATTTTTTCCAACAACCTATTGTGACCACAGTCCATGGGCACGGACCACCAAGACTTAACTGAAGATTTAAAGCAGTAGACTGCACCAAGCCTTCAAAGACCCCTGTGACATCATAGCCTTCCAGGGGTCCGCGGACCACAAGTTGAGAACCACCATCTTAGCTTATTCTACCCCAACCAAGCTTTTCTAGGATAAAATTAAGGAGTCTACTTTTATGTCAAATTGAACTCTTAGTGTAAATGCATGAAATAATAAATATATTGGAATAATGAATTACAATCTTAATAAGTGGAAGACCAACAAATTGAAACATATTAATCCCTCAATATCTCTTTTTAGTTCTATGTACTGGTTCTCTTCTGTGAGTTTATTTTTTATTGCCTCAACCTAGTGCTTTTATTCTGAAACATGTATGTTCTCAAACAAACTACTTAGCTACAAAACCTCGACTTTCAAGAGATGTCACAAAACCTGTAGGGGAAGAATTGGAAATTAAAAATAGTTTCATCTTAGTAGATCAAACTATATTTCTACCAAAAACAAAAAGCAGAAATTTCAAGCAACATAATTCATAACAGCCCTGCTTGCTAGGAAAGGCTGGGGTATGCATAACTGTTATGTATTATTATATATACATAATGCAGAGAATTTTACTAGAAAGTCAAATATTGTAGAATGAACATTATGATAGATGCCCTTTCACAATCATAAATTTATATTATGTAACAACAAAAGTATAATTCACATACCATTTGTATTACATATGTATCATCGTGCCTCATTTTTCCTAGTTTTAATTTCCCAAGGTCATGGGAATATAATTCAAAAGATTTAAACCTAAAAAGGTAACATACTGAAATTTATGAAAATAATTTAAAAAAAAAAACAAAGCTGCTAATTTTAAAAGAAAACTAGCCAAACTATTGCTCAGTATCCAACAGTGCATTATATTTTTTACATTACGCTGTACTTCCTATTAAATATTCATATTTACCACCTCATACAGAGCTATACAAAAAAGGCAAACCATAAATACCTTACCAAGTACTATCAAATGGACTCTATGAGTTTTAATACTAGGAAGTTTCCTCACTTTACATTGGTATGTGCCAGTATCTTCTGGTTTTAAATTTAAGATATCAATGTTTGCATTTCCAGATGTTGGATTTTGTTTAGCAAACTGTACTCGTCCCATCATAGCATATTTATCATAAAGTTTGCCTTCATTATATATGATAACCTGAATGGGGAAAAAATAAAAGATTCATTAAGCTACAGTGGTATTTAAAAGTTTGTGAATTCTTTTGCATTTCATATATTTCTGCATAAATATGGCCTAAAACATGATCTGTTCTCCACACAAGTGTTAAAATTAGATGAAGAGTGCCCTGTCAAAAATATACTTCTTAATTAATTATTGAAGAAAATGGTCCAAAGCTACATATTTCTGTGTAGCAAAAGTATGTGTATATCTAGGATTGTCAATTCATTTAAAGGAGAAATGTCAAGTGTTTTAATCATTAAAAAAATAATCAGCAGTGAGTATGTGAGGTCCTGAATAATTTAAAGAACAAAGTAATTCTGGATATTCATTATCAAAGTCTGATCTGCACAACAGGGTGGCGTCTCCACAAGGCTTACATCATGCTTGGTATCCAACTGAGCGCAAATCCAAGCGATTTTATCTGCTAGATGCCTGGAATTCTTCCATATGGTCCTACAGGCTGATCTTGGGGCCACCCTTTCCAATATGAATCCGGGTAACTCTAAACAGCACCTCTGTTTAGGAGTGGATGCAATAAGAACAGAAAAGTATTGATGCTTCACCACTTACTACCACAAGGTAAACCTTAACAGTGGCCTTAACTTGTGCTTAGCCAAGTTTATTCTTTGTTTTCTTCCAATGGCACTCTAGAGTCTTTTGAACCTTTTCAATTTATTATATTTTTGACTCATTTATTTAATTGGGCTTTCTTTACCTACTTTTAGGACTTGTGTGGCAAACGGAACACATTTTAAGTCACTGTATGTCTTAGCTATAAATAATCTGTTCAAAATACTTCTCCAAAGTGCCCTAGAGAAGGATACAGTATTCCCATTAATAACTTAACTTACAATGCACACAGCCTAAATTCAAAATGAGTATTATATCTACACAATGATTTCTACTTACTGGTTCTTCCCCTTGTGATGAAAAAATACTCCATTCAACTTCATCAGCGCTTGTATCTGCTGTAGCGAGAGTAAATGTGCACAGCAGTGTAACTTTATCTCCTTGAGCTTTTGTAACCATGCTCTGTTCTGTCGATGTTATTGTTACACCTTCAATTAGATCTAGGAAAAGTATTATGAAATGAAGTACATTAGATTCAAAATCTTAGAAGTTAAAGACAACATCTTAAAAATACATGTATAATTGAAACATTTTTATATCAAGTATTTGGTTCTTCAGTTAACTAGGGCATAGGCTGGACCTCCTCTCAACATTGACTGAAACCAGCCACAGAGAAATGAAGAGAACGGCCTGTTTTCAGCCTCCAGCAGCACTCTGCCAGCCAAAAACGGGCTGTGTGGGGGCCTCAGGAGGCCTCCGCGCAGCCCATTTTTGGCCAACAGAGTGCTGCTGGAGGGCAAAAATGAGGTGTGGGGGCCACATGTGGCCCCCATGCACCGTTTTGGCCGGTAAAGTGCTGCAGGAGGTTCTTCAGGCAGAAAACAGGGCAGAGGGGGCCACATGCAGCCCCCCCATCCCCATTTTGGCCAGCAGGGTAATGCAGCAGGTGTCTGTCCTATCTCCCACCCCTGGCCCATGGAAGGAACTACAATGCTGATCCCACCCTCGAAGAATTCCATTTTGACACCCTGATCTAAAAATTTACAATTGATATAATTTATAGTACTTCAAAAAATTGTTGCAAAACTATTTTTAAACATATAAAAATATAAATGACTGTTTTTTAGCTATAAATTTTGATTTAATTCTATCCAAAGATAAAAATAAGTTTAGTTTTCATTACAGGTGAGAATACTGATAAGACTTCAATGTTAAAAAAAGAAATACTAATACTGATGTTACAAGAAATGTTAACAACTAATACAAGAAATAAGAAATCTAATCTTCCTTTCCAACAACATTATTCCCATTTCTATTTTTGTATCTCAGAAATGTATCTGAGATTATTAAACAGAAGTGCTATTGTTCGTGTAATATAAATATTAACATTAAAACCTAAGTACCGTGTTTCCCTGAAAATAAGACCTTGTGAAGGGGGTGGGCATGGCAAGCATAGGAGACGGTGAGCGTATTTAGGCCAATAGTGTCCAGCAGCAGCCACAGTTCACAGAGGTGACCTGTGGCCTGTCGGCCGCCAGCCTCTCCAGCAGCCAAATCAGAGGAGGTGGTGTGGGAGTCAGGGTCAGCATCAAGGCAATCTGAGAGCTCCAAGGGGGAAGAGGGAATGGAGCTGACACAGAGAGAGAGAGAGAGAGAGAGGCAGAGGCAGAGCCTGGGCCTGGGCCATCCGTCAGCCCTCAGATGGAGAGTCAACAGCCCCCAGGTCTGGAGGTGGTTGTTGAAGAAGAGGAGGAACAGCTGGGTCCAGTGCCTGATATGCGGCTGCGCAGAAGGCAGAGAAGAGGAGAGCAGTGGAAAGCCATGGGCCGATCCTGGGGAAGGAAGAGCCACTGCTGTTAGCAAGGCCCCACCTTAGCTCTGAGAATAAAAGGCAAGGAGCGGAGATGAATAGATGTGGCAGACAACTATTCATCTTCCAGAGAGACAGACTTCTTAGCCTGTGAGAGAAACTTCTTGCTGGGGTTGTCATAACTCCTAATAAAGGAATCTTTTGAGTTCACTTCAAAGGTGTTCTCATGTTTGGGGAGCTGGGTCAGAACATGACTTTATTACCTGTCCAAGCAGCAGACAGAGCCAGAGGCGGGAGAGGTATCACATGAGTCGCGGGAAAGCCGAGAGTTGGTGGGCTGAAGCAGTGGATGGACACAGGAGGCTCATCTTTGCGCAGCGGTGGCAGAGGCACAGTGGATAAGGCAGGCAATCCAGACGTGCTGTGTGGGCTGTGGGAAAGTCAAGAGTCTGTGAGCCGGAATGGGCTGCCAGCCGCAGAAGGCTCATCTTTGCTTCTTTAGGCTTGCCTGTGGCCCGCAATGTGTCGGATCGCCTGCCTTCCACCCTGCGCCTCTGCTGCCTGTGCCGCCATGTGAAGATGAGCCTGTCACTTTGGCCCGACTCTCGGTTTTCCCGTGGCACACATGCTCCCTACCTCCCACCCCCGTGCCTCTGCCTCCATCTGTTGCTTGGACAGAGAATCAACTTACCAGTGATGTACGGACTGTGCAGTCCCAGAGCACATCGATAAAGGGACTGGCAGGCTGCAGCTGCTGCCTGATACTGTCAGTCTGTGCATGCCCACCTGCGTGCATCATCCTGAAATCATGTTTCCCCGAAATTGGGAGCCCCCCAAAATATAAGACTGGGTCTTATTTTCAGGAAAACATGGTATATACCTTAACCCTGTATATATCTATATATAAAATGCTATTAAATAATGTAACTATTTTATCATCAAAATATTGTTAACAATAATTTGGATAATCAGGTCTCATTTAAACTGACTACTTGGGGTAAAATTAATAATATAGGTTATAGGGTATGTGATCTATCTCAATATTTTTTTTTTTTTTTTTACAAAATGTGTTTTAGAAACTTAATGCACTGTTTCAGAGATTTATATTCACATACTGGTTTTGATGTTTTATTTCCCTTATTAAGTTAACTGTTTAAATATTAATAATTTAATTCTACAATAACAATGTCTTATTTTGGTAATTATTACTATACATGTATGGGATTTGTAATTTTTTTGTGCATTCTTCCTCTTCACTGATAAAACAAAACATTACACCTAACGTCTGCTTTAGCTGTGTTTAAAGAACCTGGCAAAATTTAAAAGCAAAAACAAGCAATAAAGAAATCAAAATTCAAGCTGAAATTAGTGATAAAATCACCTAAAAAAACTAGCAAGAGAAATGTTCCTTTTCAGACTTTTAAAAAGAGACAAATTAAAGACCAAACAATTTGTGGAAGAATTGTAATTCATGATTTGGGAGGAAAGGTGAAGTCCCTCTTTCACACGTCATCCAAATGAGCTTCTACTAGTGGGATGCATTCAAAAGGGCTTCCACTGCAGATTTGTATAGTATTATAAAGAGAGTCCCTTAGGTATTCAAGTCCCAAGCTGGTTAGTGTTTTTGATATGAATGTCCAATCATAAACTGTAACTGATAAGCAATTCAGTAAAGGCTTAATGCAATCTCATTAGTTTCACTATGTGGTACCTAGCTGCTGTATTTGAACTAACAGCAACTTTCATTTCAAGTATTAACCCATGTAGAACCCACTGCAGCAGTCAAACAGAACCCAAATGCAGCTCTGTCCAAATATGACTAGCTAAGGATAAGATGCAGCTGATAAACGCAGATATATTACACAAACCCATTCATAGAGAAGAGTACAAACCTGTCCCCCAAATGCTAAACCTCAATCCCTATCACATTTCCTATATAGTATACCAATATCACTTCAGACCTGTCTGGATTTAATTACCCACTATTCTCACACATGAAAAATCAACAAATAAAGTGTTTCAGTGGTTAGTTTCCTAACCATGCTTTCTGGATGTGGCCCAACAGGAAGGGCAGGGCAGATGAAAGCCATGGATAGAGGAACAGTTTTGGAATGGGAGGAATACTGACTGGTGTCTCGTCATTAGTTAGACTACTACAGTGTGTGCTCTATACTGTATATACTGAAATTCATGTCTACACACTCAGTATATCTACTCAAAATACAGTGGTCTGGTTGCTAGCTTATGCTTGTCCTTATAAGCCTATTACCCCAGTGCTCTTGGGGTTACAGTGGATATAGAAAGTTTACACACCTCTATTAAAATACTAGGTTTTTGACATGTGAAAAAAATCAGACCAAGGTAAATAAGTTCAGAATTTTTTCCACCTTTAATAAAGAAAATCAGCTGCACTTATGAAAAGTCCAAAGGCTGTGACACTGTATGATGAGACCATTAAGTTGGAAGGTGACTAATATGCTACTGAGGAACAGCAGAGGAGAATTAGAAGTAGCTCCAGAAAAAGTGAAGCTGAAAATATGCTCAGTTGTGGATGTGTCTGATGGTGAAAGGAAAGTCCAATGCTGTATAGAACAACATTGCATAGGAACCTGGAATTTAAGATCAATGAATCAAGTTAATGTCATCAAACATGAAATGGCAAGACTGAACATCAACATCTTGAGAATCAGTGAACTAAAGTGGAAATGGATAAATTTAATTCTAATGACCATTAGATCTATTACTGTGGGCAAGAATCCCATAGAAGAAATAGATAGTCATAATCAACTCAGTCAATAAAAGAGTAGAAAAAGCAGTGCTGGGATACAATCTCAAAAATAGAATGATCTTGGTTCGAATCCAAGGCAAACGATTCAACATCAAAATAATCCAAATCTATGGCCCAACCACTAATGCCAAAGAAGCTAAAGTTAATTGGTTCTATGAAGAATGACAATTCTTTTAGAACAGGGGTGTTAAACTGGGGTCCATAGGCCAGATGTGTCACATGCAGGCCATGGCCACCCCAGCTTCATGAAGGGGGAAAACATCATGAAACGTCACGTGATGGCAACCTGACACCGCAAGTTTGACACCCATGTTCTAGAACCAACACCAAAAAAGATGTCCTTTTCATCACAGGGGATTGGAATGCTAAACTAGGAAGTCAAAAGGTAACCAAAACAGTCAAGTTTGTTGTTGAACTACAAAATGAAACAGGTCAAGACTTACAGTTTTGTCAACAGAACAGGCTGGACACAGCAAACACTCTTTTCCAACAGCCCAAGTGACTCTACAGATGGACAACACCAGCTGCAAGTACACAAGGACCTCCAAATTGCACACCACTCATGAATGAAGAAATGCTCACTTTATCCAAGATCAAGCATGAAAATGTTTTAATTTTTACTCTGCTAGTCTAACACTTCCATTTTCCCCATGAGTAAACCAAAATCACACAAAAGATTTTAAAAAATCATCTTCTGTTGCTCCTCAGCAACAAATATAGTCTCTTCAAATAGTGGTGGCTACACCTAAATACAAATTATTATTTATTAAATGTATATGCCACCCCTCTCATCAATAAGGTGACTATTAGCATATTAGTAGCTACTGATATATTTTTATCCAAATATTTGTGTGATCATCTCTTGAACCAATACACTCCATAAATTAATTATGTGCTAGCGGAAGATGCACAAATATTTTATGACTGTTTTGATGCTCCTGGCCATTAATTTCATTGAATGATCAATTTCTAGTATTAAGAGGCTATAAAACTTCATACGTATTTTTTTACAGATTACTGATTTTATTAATCCTTACTACAGGAATACCAGTAGGTAAATTTTCTGCCAAGATTGCACACCTTTTGAGGTAATAATCCCAATAGCACAATACACAATAGAAAATCAAAGCCAAAATTTCTCTTTTTTTCTCCCTGCTTCAACCAGTACAGGTAGTCCTTGATTTACAACAAGTCACTTAATGACTGTTTGAAGTTATAATGGCACTGAAAAAAGTGATTTATGACCATTTTTCATATTTACCACCTTTGCAGCATCCCCATAGTGATCAAAATTCAGACACTTGACAACTGACTCTTGTTTATGATGGTTGCAGTGCCCCAGTGTCATGTGATCGATCACCTTCTGCATTCTTCTGACAAGCAAAGTGAATGGGTAAGTCAGATTCACTTAACAACCATATTAATCATTTAACAACTGCCATGACTCACTTAAAAACTGTGGCAAGAAAAGTTGTAAAATGGGGCAAAATTCACGTTAACAACTGTCTTGCTTAGCAACAGAAATTTTGGGCTCAATTGTGATCATAAACCAAAACTCCCTGTAGCTTCAATAGGGAGACAAGACTATTCTTAAAGGAGATTAAACGATTGTTGGTAGGAGCTTCATAAATTTGAATGGGTGCAGAGATTCTGGCAAATGCTATAATATGTAGCTCTGATGGTAGTACCTCACCCACATGTTACATATCTCCCTTCTAATCATTTTTTCTACCTTCTGAATAGCTCTGTGACAAGTAAGAAAGATTGTTGTTTTTTAAAAAAATCTCTTCCTGTCTGCCAAAGGACAGAGAGGAAGTTATCCTTTTCTCTGGCATTTTTATTTTGGCTCATGTGATGTCACTAGTGATCGAATTAGCTATTAAATCAGTATGGAAGGAGAAAAAGAATCTGTTTACCATTATCCTATAGTTAAAAAATAGAATAGAATACAATTTTATTGGCCAAGTGTGATTGGACACACAAGGAATTTGTCTTGGTGCATATGCTCTGTGTACATAAAAGAAAAGATACGTTCATCAAGAATTATAAGGTACAACATTTAATGATAGTCATAGGGTACAAATAAGAGATCAAATCATATTACAAAAGTCAATATAAATTGTAAGGATACAAGCAACAAAGTTACAGTCATAGTCATTAGTGGAAGGAGATGGGTATTAGGAACGATGAGAAGATTAATAGTAGTGCACACTTAGTAAATAGTTCGACAGTGTTGACGGAATTATTTGTTTAGCAGCGTGATGGCGTTCGGGAAAAAACTGTTCTTGTGTCTAGTTGTTCTAGTGTGCAATATTTCTAGTATTAAACCTCAAAATACCGAAAAGATACTAGTGCTTCTATGTTGTGGTTATTTCATCTGTCCTTCCCTTCTGCACATAATTCCTTATTTCTGTCATTATATGTCTGATATGTTTTTCACTTAACCCTATCTATGATTTGGCTTATTTTTACATTTTTTCTTTTACTTCGTTTATTTTTAATTATACCATTTTCTGTAACTGGAATTTAAATATTATGCAGCAGCCAAAGGTCAATTGAACCAGGTAGTCCTTAACTTACAACTGTTCATTTAAAGGTAGTTCAAAGTCAGGATGGCTTTGATAAAAGTGATCTAGTCACCTGTCACTCCTGTCCACTCCAGCAGTCATAAACACTAGTGATCACAATTTGAACACTTGGCAAGTAACTCACATTTACAACTGTTGCACATCTTGTAGTCGTGTGATCATGAATTTGTGACCTTTTTTGCTGATTTACAGCAAAAAAAAAGACATCTGTTCAGAAAATTGGATTCATTTGTCATGATTCACTTAATGACAATTGTAAAAATTGATTTAAAATAAAGTCTGACTCAACTTATGACCACAATGACTTATGATGGAAAGTCAGGGGGCCAACTGTGGTAGTTGGTTGAGGACTATCTTTATTTTTTAATATTTTTGAAACCCTTAAGAGTTTAAAAAGTGGTACCTGTTAACCAGCCTGAAGTTATTAAAACTTTTGAACATGCATGATTACAAGTTTTAAAAGTGAACATTTACAGATATTTCAGCTTTAGAATTCTGCGACTGGTTGGCAAGCAAAAGGAAGATTGCCAGGATCATTTCTACAAGACCCATCTCCTGTACAGATATGCAGTTCTGCCAAGTTTACACTGCTAAAATTGCCTGCTCAGGTTTTATAGGATGTTCAGAATTATTTTATAGTTATTGCTACAAGGCAAAATTTTGTATTTAAAATTGTTGTTTTGGAATACTTTTTGTGAATAATTCATTAACATCTGAGGAATTTAGTTCATTAACATCTGAGAAATAGCTGTTTGAATTTCCTATTTCAATAGTTTGTATTTAAAGTGAATACGATATAGACATTGATATATACACAAAATATTGCTTGATGACCCAAAAGAATTTTTATCCTATGAGTAATGTTGCAAAACTATGACATCAACAGTGGCATAAGATATCTGGACAGGAAACAAAAGAGCTGAAAAGTGCTGAAAAGCTTTTAGTTTCTTTAGCTTTTAACCTCACAGGTGTTGGTATAAATTGAATTCTAACTGTGTGCAGTTTGATAGTTACATATTGAACACAGGAAATAATTATAGGAAGACAGCAGTTTCCTAGCATTAAATGATTTAAATTCTATTATCACTCAACTTTATGAAAAGAATCCTTCATAAAGATGTGTGTATTTTTTAAAAAATTTGTAGACCACCGGAATCTGTTTCTGGGTGTTGGATGGCATACAAATTTAATTTTTTAAAAAAGTTGTCTTGGACAACATCCGAAGATATGTTCTAAATAACCAAAATATTTGCATATCCTCAGCTTAATACTTGCTGCATAAAACTTTTAGGATCTAGCATAATATTTAAGCAAATGTCTTCTTGTTTTACCTGTACTTCCAGTTGTTACTGTACAAGAATACATATTAGAATAAGGTTACTTACTAATTTCGATTTAGGTTATCACTTTAATTTTATTCCTCCCAATGTAGGTCTAAAATAGCAGGTAAGGGTAAATTTGTCAAAAAAGATCTGAGTGATAGTCTGCAGCATGATTTCTAAACTAATTATACCCAAAATGGGTATAATTAAAAGCTATACCCATTTCAAACACATATTAAGGACAGAGTTTGAAAAGTATTTTATATAGTTATTTGAATTCTTTCTAACATTTTTTTCTGGAAGGCATTTTACAAAAATAGGTGTAAAAATATACCCTATAAAAGCTCCGTGCGGCGGTATCTTTAGTGACCAGTGTTAAAGGTATAAAAGACTTACCGGTAAGTTTTAAAGAATACTCTTTGCAATTCTACAGCCCTGTACTTGTCAATTAGAAGTCCTATGTTCAATACAGGCTGGTCTGAAATGGGTGAGGTTCATCTATTTCTAATAATCCTCCGTTCTTTATTTAGTAAAGCTATGAAACTTAAGTTTCAAAAAAGCTAAGAACGAGTCTTAAATTGGGCGGCAACTGGTACCCTTTAAATGTTCTTTTCGCACTTTTGCAAAGGTAGTGAGAGAAGCCTTGTCGCGTTGAAGCAAAATAAGGCCACGTTCTGATCAGAAAGAGGTTATTTAAAAAGCTTTTGTTTCCTTCATTTAGTTTCGGAAGCCCTTTTCAAGAGCTACATGGATTTTACTTGGAAATAATTTTGGCAGCACCTGCCTCACATCATACGGATTTACGGAGTCAAGATTATGTGGGTGGTTAAAACTTCTGAAAGGGTTTTTTTTTTTAAAGAAAACAAAAACACAAAAAACAATAAGTGCAATTGTAAGCGCCTCTCTTAAAAACAGGTTTTGCTCTTACATCTTGAAGTCAATTCTTCGCCTGGTTCACTACTTGAGGGCGAAGGACTTTGCTACTGGGCGTAGGGAAGGGTAGTAAGTTACGCGAGTCCAGAGCTCACAACAATGCCTCCGGTGAATCATAAAGAGAGTGAAATCCTGATACCTCCTGCTCGCCCCACCCCCCTACAGGGTAAGATTTCACCAAAAGAAAAAGGCCGACATACTGGTGTGTTTTTTTTAAACTACCCTAGGAAAGAGAACCGCTAAAGAGGTTAAAAAAAGAAAAAAAAGACTCAGTAGTAGGCAAAAAAGAAAAAAGAAAAAAAAGGCGCGTTTCTTTTCTCTCCCTCTCACACCCCGCTTCGGAGCCCTTTC
The DNA here is from genome assembly GCF_029215685.1 of Pituophis catenifer annectens. Lineage (NCBI taxonomy): Eukaryota > Metazoa > Chordata > Lepidosauria > Squamata > Colubridae > Pituophis > Pituophis catenifer. The sequence continues at coordinate 83,973,423 of NW_027256884.1, forward strand.
ACAACCGATCCCTCCCGAGAAGCCCCAACAATATACTGGAGCCACAGAGTCATTTCGCAACGCGATCTATCCAAGCTCCAGTCCCTTTAAGTCGGAGCCTTTTGTTTTCCCATCTCCCGGGGAAGAGTTCGGCGAAAGAAACGCTGGGCGACTGTGGGTGCCGGGAAAAAAAAGGGGTGGGGGGCAAACGGAGGGGTGGGGGGGAGTCTTCCTCGCTGACCCTCCAGTCTTACCTGCGCAAAGAAACGTTGCAGCCCACAAAAGCGGCAGCAGCGATGCCATGGCGGGGAGAGAGAGAGAGAGAGAGAGAGAGAGAGCAGTTGCCGGCGGCCAGGGGAAAAGAAGCGACTCTCAAGCGAATTCCCAACGGACGCTCGCCGGCTTGCGCCGCCCTCCTCTGTCCCCTCGGAGCCCAGCAGGTGAAACGGCCGTCACTTCCGCCCGGCCACAGCCCTGCTACGTGCTCGATGGAGTTGCCCCGACACTAAGGGCAGCCGAAATCCGAGAGAAAGGCGCTGACCTCTCCCCTTCGCTTACTCAGTTGCTCGCTCACCCTAAGCAGAAACTCCCAGCAATGCAGGCTCCGGGAAATTGCAACAGGCAAAAAAGCGCCCTCGCTTGCCCTATGATTCCCATAAGCTGGCTTCTTTCTCCGGTACACGCACAATTCCATAAATAATAGCTACGAGTGCAGAAAGGTTAGGAAAGTCTGTGTGGATTTGGCTACTTCTTTCTGGACCCCTTTTTAACTCGCCATAGAAAGGGAGAAATTTGTACATGTGCATGAGAGTCCGTAGTTACCGTTTTACAGAAATAATAACAGAAATTTGTACATGTGCATGAGAGTCCGTAGTTACCGTTTTACAGAAATAATAACAGAAATACTTGCATACCATAACCATCTTTTCATATAGCCCATAGCTATATGAGTTAGTCGTGTTCAGATGTTTAAACCCCTTTCTCTCCTAACAACAGGAGATCTATGAAAGGAGATCTATGAAAGTAAGTACACATATCGCTGGAAAGATAAAAGTCCTATCACAAAATGCAGGCCATTGGGATAAAAGAGCTCTAATGGGAAAGAATGTACAGGGTACCTAGAAATATACCAGCATGAATAAAACAGCAAAATTGTATGAAATTGACACTCTATAGAATTTGTAATGAGAACTCCCAGAACTGGGATGAATTGCAGCAGATTTTGGAAGAACTATAGTCAAAGGGACTTTTTATCTATTTCCTGTCTGTCTTGAAAATTCTGTGAGTAGGTCTGCTAGATGATTTGGCCAAAAACAGGTATTAAATGTGATATATATGTTTATCTAGCTTCAAATTTAGAAATATTTAGAGAGGAAAAAAACATTTATTTGCAAAGCTCCAGGCAGATCTAATTTCCTCTTCAACTAGCATATATTTTCCTGTATTTAAAAACCACAATATTCAGAAGAGACATTGAACTTGACTTTTTAAATAATGTCAATACAGTTGAATACACAGATAACTGGCTAAATATATTAGTGAGAGGAGCATTTGTAGAAAAATGCCCATTGTTACTATTGTGTTCCTTAACTACTTCCCAGGGGTTGAAATCATTTCTCCTAAATCCTGTCCCTGTATTACAAAGCCAATTTTTGTTTCTGACTTCTGTAGGGATCAGTGTCACCTAAGAAGATGATGTGCCTTCTTCCTAAATGTCAATAATCTCTCATTGTGTACAATGATGGCAACCAAGATGTCTCTTATTCTGCTGAAATGAATATGTTAATGTACTGTACAATCTTATGAAATCATTGGTTTCTGTAAATAAACCTACATTTTCCCCCTTGTAATCTGAGTAACTGTTTTCAGGATAAAATTACAGGGGAAGCAGTAGATGCATATCATTCTTTTCCTCCTGAAAATACAATTGAAAGTTCTGTTTACCATTTACAAAGGAATTTACTGTGTTTAACAGTTTGTTTAGCTTGATTTCTAAAATAGACAAAACAGATGCTTAAAGATTTATTTATATATTTATATTTTATTTATATATTTAGCACTGATTTCAGGAATCTGTTCTTCAGAACCAAAGCTTCATAAATTACAGAAAGTACAAGTATTTTGCCAAATTACATATATATGATTACTCCTGGTTACTAAACAACTCATACTTACGATTTATGTATGTAATTAGCTAAGCACTTGGCTAATTCAGAACACATTAATAGCTTTCATAATTAGCAAATGCATAGTGATATAACTTTTAACTAGGTAGAAATGTTCATTTAGAAACCAGGAGACTGTAAGTTCTACTCTTGCCTTAAGCATGAAAGCCAGTTAGATAATTTTGGGACAATTATTATCTCTCAGTCCAATTCACCTCAAAGGATGAGGTGTTGTTGGGGAAAATAGGATGAAGAAAGAATAGAAGTAATCTTCAATTTACGACCGTTTATTTAATGATGGTTCAGAGTTAACAGTGATGATCAGAAAAAATATCTTGCAACTTATTCAAGTTACAACTGTTGCACAATCAACAGGATTCACTTACTGATTGCAATGATTTGCTTAACAACTATAGTAAAAAATAGTTGGAAATCAAGTCCAGTCGTGTGATGATTTGTTAATAGCCACATCACTTAGCAACTAAAATTCTGGCTCCAATTGTGATCATAAATTTTATTATGTATGTTCACTGCCTTGAATTACTTATAAAGTAATAAGGACCAGGTAAAAATGTAATAAATAATGTCTTACCTCTCCTTCATAGTTTAACACAGCATGCATAACACTGCTCCAATTTGCTCCACAACTAGGTTGAACTGAATTAAAACAATTCTGTGAGTTTCCATGATTAACGATGGACTTAGTTTTGTATTTCTGTGATTGTAATATGTTAAACACTATATGATCCTCACTTTCTAATACACCTGCTAATCTTTATATTATAAACTTTTATTCATTAAACATGAAACTCAGTCAACTGAACCTTTAAAAATGTATCACAAATATCATTGACTGGCTTTGATGATTTATACGGATTGCTGCCAGCATCCTAGGTATCGACCAAGTATTGTCTTAAAATGTATGTTGTTCCGAATAGTACAGTCTTTTGCAGTTCCGCTGGTGTTATTACAGGAAGCTGCAATTTCTTGATGTACTTTGTAAAATTCTTGGACAGGGTGCCAAGTACCCTGATGACAATGAGTATCACTGTCACATATTTCATCCATAATCGCGTAGTTTCGATGGCCAGGTTGCGATATTTCGTGATTTTTTTTAGTGCTTTTTCTTCGACTCTGGCGTCTCCTGGTAGAGTGATATCAATAAATTATACACTTCAGTTTTCGACAACTGTGATATCTGGCGTGTTATGTTCCAAATGACGATCCGTCTGTATTTGACAGTCTCACAAGATCTTCACCTTCTTATTTTCAACAACTTTTTCCACCTTATGTTCCCATGACTTTTCAGATACAGGTAAATAATACTTTTTACATAATGACCAGTGAATTAATTTAGCAACTTAGTCATGTCTAGCTTTGTAATCAGTTTGTGTGATTTTGCTCAACTCACATATTAAATGTGAAACAGTTTCAACTTTGTCGTTGCAAAGTTGGCAGTTTGGATTGTCAGTGGATTTTTGTATATTCTTCGCTTTCATGGCATTGGTTTGTAGTGCTTGTTCTTGAGCAGCAAGTATTAAACCTTCCATTTCTTGATGGTTTCCATCTTAAGACATGCCCACGTCAAGTTGTTATCACATTTTCCTTCAAAGTTTTTCAAGTGCTGTCCATGCAAAACTTAGGTTTTCCATCCATTTTATCTGTCATCTAGCTGTTTTTCGTTATATTCTGTCTTTGTTTCTGTTGTTTTAATAATGTTCTCCATTTTCACAGCCTGCAGAAAGTTTTCTGTACTTTGGTTCACATAGTCATTCAAACTTCATTTTTCTTCTTCTACAGTTTGATTGTTTGACGTGTTTTCTGGTCCAAGTTTTCCAGTTCAGTTACAGTCCAGTTGATGATTCCAGCTGAGTAGTGTATCACTGGAGCTGTCCATGTATTAATGGCTTTAATTATGTTTCCAGCATTCAGTTTTGATCTTAATATTTTATGGATGATGATGATGATGATGATGATGATTTTGCTGTAGTGGACTAAAATGGCTGCTCCCCTGGCCATGTTAAATAGATATATATCATAGTGGAAGAAGAGGAGTAGGAAGGATAGTGACAGGAACTGCACATATAAGTGATATTTATTACTTCACAGTATATAAATATCTTGCTAAATTAGGCAGATGAATCCTGCAGGGATAAATTAATTTTTAAAAATTAAGAGAAGGATTAGATAATAAGATTGAAACTTTAAACAGGAAATCATTTATTTTAATTCCCAATGAAATAGAAAAATCAAAGCGTATACTAATATTCAAGAAAACTAATATTTCTGTATATGTATATACATACTAAATATGTGTTTGTATCTATTTGTACATATTCCACCAGGTGATTACTTAGCCACACAGTGATGTTATTGGAGCCTCTGAGCTCATTGGATCATTCAAATGGCTGTTGACTGACTCACTAGTCCCAACAAACTAGCTGACGGCTTGAGAACAATCATTCTTCTATCAGAGCCATTGGAGCTATCACTGGAACTGCTGTTGTAGAGTTCCTGACTTGCAGAATTGGTGGATAGGAAAAGTGGCTTAGAATTGTTACTTGAACATTTCAAAAATGATTACAACATCTATAGTTGACATTGTTGGAGGATGTCTGAAAGGAGCTGAGGCAGAGGGCCTAAACTAGAGTACCACCCTGCAATCAGAACATTTACCATATTGAGACAAGAGGAAGTGTGAAATGATGGTTACCATCACCTGTGAGGCTGAGACTTATCGGGGACTGTGATACTCAAGAATACAATACAGTTACCAAGATAAATTGGTAACTAAATGACAGAAAAACAACAATTACTGCTACTGGGGCCTGCTACCTGGACTTGGAATGGTAGCAATGGTAGAAAGGTGTCATTTATGGTACTGACGGGTTAAAGAACTAATGAATCTGAGACCAGTTCTAATAGTCTGAAACCCTCAGAGTTACAATTTAGATTGGGAAACTCACCTAGATCAGTACTAACAGCCACAGGAAAGAATACCAAGGTCATAATTAAGCTGGTGAAGTGTGAGAATATTGGGACCTGATACTATTCTGTACCTGTGCTAATCACAGAATTCCCTGGAAGATGATCTAACAGACGTGAAATGCTCTGAATGAGCATAGTGATGCAAAATTTCAGAGGATGCATATGGCTAGGTGCTGGCAGAGAAGGATTTCCTGTGAAATCAACATTTCATGTATAGGATTTTACATGAAAGTATGATTAATATTGTGACTTAGCATATTCCACTGAAATGCTAAGAGAGACTAATGAGATGACAGTAATCTAAATTCCTTCAATCCATTAAAGCAATGAAGAAATATGATATAAGAAAGACTTTTTTAAGAAAATCTCTTAGTATCTGCTGAGAAAAGCAGAAATAAAGTAACATCCCTGAATTATAGGATCATAGGTAACACTGATTATAACCTAAATTCGTTTCAACCTAATTTCACAATCGTGTTAATAAAAATTATTAAATATAACACATTGGTTAAATTTACAAATAACAAGAAAATAAGTTGAAACTGACTAGTTTATATGATTTATATATTTTTAAAATTCTACAGTCAAGTAATAAAATCAGTAAAAAGTAAACATTAATTTTAAACATATTTTCTCCCACAAAAGAATGCTAAATCCATTTACATAAGACACTTTCATAGTATCATGCATGTGCAAAAGCCAGATATCTACTGTATAGGTCAAACTTCAATGGTCATAGTAGCAGTGTACAACAAGAGACAGAAAGGCATTCAGACACACAGAGCCTAAAAACACTAATAAGGAGTAAAGAAATCTCAAATCTCTAATTTTATCATGAATCACCCAGTCAAACATTGTCTCCACAGCAGGGGTGGTATTCACTTACCTTCACTACCAGTTCACAAATATGAGTGCGCGAGTGTGCGCGCTCGGTTTGCTTGCACACAGCCCCTCCACACATGCACAGGGCCTTCCACACATGCACAATCATCAAAAACAAGACGTGATGACGTCTGGGCGGGTGGGTGGAGCCTCCCGCAGCCGCCACTACTGGTTTGCCCGAGCCAGATGGAACCAGCTGAATACCACCACTGTTCCATAGCAAAAAAATATTTAGGGACAAGAAGGAAAACACTACACTAAACTGCAATAATTACCACATTAATTTGTCATGGGCACAAGATAAGAATAAAACAATATGACACTTAAAAAACCTTTGTGGTATATGTTTCTGCCACAGTGAGAGACCTATAGCTTATTTGTTTACTTTATTTCATTTATATGGCCATGACTAAAAGTGATACACAATATTAGTAAATAAAAATTAGTCAATAAAATCCATATAATAAAGCAGATTAGATTTAGATTTAGAATAATTTTTAAAATTATAATTTAGAACGTGCAAATACATAAAGTGGTGGAAAAATACTTCATACAAGATGGGGTACCATTCTCTCTGTTGTGGGAAAAAAAAGTGTGTGAGCAGCAATAGAGAAATGTAATGGGAAGTCCTCAATTTACAACCACAAGTGAGCCCCAAATTTTGGTTGCTAAGCAGTTAAGTGGCTTTTATCCCATTTATAACCTTTTTTGGCACAGTTGAATCACTGCAATTATTAAATGAATCATGCAGTCATTAAGTGAACCTGGCTTCACTTTGCTTGTTTAAGTCAGCTGGGAAGCCAATGCTGATCGCATGACCCTGGGACAAAGCAGTTGTCATAAATATATGCCAGTTGCCAAACACTCAAATTTTAATCACGGGGATACTGCAATGATCATAAGTGTGAAAATCGATCATAAGTAACCTTTTTTAGTGCTATTATAACTTTGTCACTAAATGAATGGTTGTAAGTTGAGGACTACCTGTATCCTGTAATATGATATCATCATCATCATCATCATAAGTTTATTTGTCAAGCATATATAAGATAACAGGTAAAAGTATAAACATAATTTGAATACATGAAAAGAGTAAGTAAAAAGGAATATTAGGACAGAGACGGTAGGCACGCTGGTGCACTTATGCACACCCCTTACAGACCTCTTAGAAATGGGGTGAAGTCAACAGTAGACAGTTTAAGGTTAAACAGACAGTTTAAAGGTTTGGGGAAGAAACTACAGAGTCAGGTAGTGCATTCCAGGCATTGACCACTCTGTTACTGAAGTCATATTTTCTGCAATCAAATTTGGAACAGTTTACCTTGAGTTTGTATCTATTATTTGCTCATGTATTGTTATGGTTGAAGCTGAAGTAGTCATTGACAGGAAGTACATTGTGGCAGATAATTTTATGTACTATGCTTAGGTCAGACTGAAGTCGGCATAGTTCTAAATTATCTAAGCCCAAAATTTGAAGTCTGGTGGCATAAGGTATTTTATTGCGGTTAGAGGAATGGAGGACTCTTCTCGTAAAATATGTCTGGACTCTCTCGATTGTATTTATGTCCAATATGCAGTGCGGGTTCCAGACAGATGAGCTGTATTCAAGAATTGGTCTAGCAAATGTTTTGTATGCTCTAGTTAGTAGTACAACATTACCAGAGAAGAAGCTATGCAAGATTAGGTTAACAACTCTTAATGCCTTTTTGGCAATGTTGTTACAGTGGCCTCGGGCACTTAGACTGCCTTGGGGAAAACTAACATGTACAGGATTAACATGTACAGGATTTGATAGAGCACTTCCTATTTTGACTACTTGTTGTCTGTTTGACAGGAAGGCAGCTATCCATTTATGTAGGAGTCCAGAAATGCCATAGGATTTTAGAAGTAATTTGTCGTGTACCACTGAATCAAAAGCTTTACAGAAGTCTATGTAAACTGCATCTGTTGCTTTGCCCTGATCGCGATGTGTAGTCCATATGTTTTTGCAATGTAGTAGTTGTAGATTACAGGATAAATTTTTTCTGAAACCGAATTGTTTGTTAGAAAGTAGGTTGTTTGTCTCTAGGTGTAGGGTAATAGATTGGTTAATGATTGATTCCATGACTTTGCAGGTGACGCAACATAAAGAGATTGGTCTGTAATTTTCAACTAGGCTAGGTCCTCCCTTTTTGAAGATAGGGATGACCCTGGCTTGTGACCATTGGTAGGGCAAGGTGCTGGTACTGAAAGATTTTTCAAAAATTATGCTTAGAGGTTCTGCAATTGCAGTGGAAAGCTTTTTTAAGAAGTATGCACATAGTCCATCAGGTCCAATAGATAGAGATGGTTTTAGATTGCATAGAGCCTTTTCAACATTGTCTTTTGTAAAATCAATATGTATAGGATCAACGTAATTGTTGTAATTGTCTGTAGTACAACTGGGAAATATTGGGTATGTATTGTTGCTGTTTACAAAGACTGAGCCGAAGAACATATTAAAGAGATTGGCTTTAACAGTTTCGTCAATACAATCTTCATTGTTTGGTCCTTTTAGGGGTGGGATGGATCTCGAGTCTTTAAGTTTGTTGTTTACAAAATTATAGAAGGCACGGGTGGATTTTGTGCTTAGAAGGTTTTCTTCTTGCTTGATGTGGTAATTGGTGCATTCAATCTTTATTTGTTGGCATAAATTTTTGTAGCGGTTTTTGAAGTTATCTATGTAGTTTGTTTTGTTTTTTCGCCAAAGAGATTTTTTTCTGGATTGTAATTTCCTTATTGTTATTGGTAGTTATTTTTTCTGGTTTTGTGGGGTATTAGTGGTACGTAAAGTTTAAGTTTTTGAGTTCGCGCAAGAAAATGTTGTAATGGTCATCAGCAGTATTACAGCCAGAGAATAGATTTTGCCAATCAAGATATGAGAGTTCATTGTCTATGAGATCATAATTGGCTTTTTTAAAGTTATAACTGGGAATCCCATCATTATGATGATTTTTGAGAGGGCGTAAGTTGAGACAAAATTCAATCATGCTGTGGTCGCTGTTGGAGAATGGTTCTTTTATTTGTAGTCCATAAATAGAATTTAAACTGTTGCAGAAGATGAGATCAAGGCAGTTGTTGAGTCTAGTGTTGTTAGTTACTAGTTGATCAAGTCCCAGATTAGTTACAGTATTGTACAGGGTTGCATGTATAGGTTCAGTTGTACATTCATTTAGGGTCCAATTAACAAGTGGTAAATTAAGGTCATCAAGAAAGATTATTGGGTGTGGGCAAGAGGCTGCCCAGGTTAGTAGTGAAGTTAACTTGTTCGCATGTTCAATGTCGTAATCTGCGGCTCTGTAACAAAGTAAGAAACGAAGTGTGGCATTTAAGGACAGGTCACAGACGATGGTCTAAATGATAGGATCCTTAGTGTGTCAGTCAGTCAGATCTTGGTAAATGAGGAGAAATAGTCAGAGATAGGTGATTCTGGCCCTGCACCATGAAAGGCTTGAATTGTAGCACCTTGAATTGCACTTGGAAGCTGGTAATAACTAATATAATCTTATAGAAGTTTATTCACTAGAAATCTTCACTGAGATGCAATGACTCTCTATTCTAAACCCCAAATACTACTTACTCTAATAACATTAAGGATAGGATATGCAAAAGATTTCCCAAACACAATAAAACAGGTTGGGCAGGTTTCTCTGAGCTATACCACAAGTGTAAACAGTATTTTATTCTCAGAGAGGGTTAAGATTTCTTCATCCTCAAAAAAGAATTGGATAATCATTTCGTGTACAGTTTGAATCAGTAATGATTCTAAAACAGTGGGAAACAAATGGCTCAATAAGATAATTATTTAAATAAAACACTGCTTTACTGACTGTTGAAAGAGTTAGTTACTTGATTGTTTATACAGTATAGTCCTTGTTTTTACATAAATTATGTAATCCAATTCAGAGAATTGCTGATAAAGAAGTGAAACAACTCTTCAATTTAAGACAAATGTTAAATTAGTATGTGATCAGTTTTGAAAACTGTTATTTTCTTTTCCCTCTTAGTTTTTAGGACAGTGTTTATAGATAGTCAATGACCTAAGCTTAAAAGAGGCCACCACTTTGCTGGAAACAAGTGGTTCTATGATCCCATTTATTATAATCTAGATTATATGCTACTTGATGTTTATTAAAATATACCACTATTCCTAAGGCAGTTCAAAATCAATCTGGAAATTTTCTAAAGCCAAGAATCTTTTGGAAAGGACTAATTATACAATAACTTCCTTTAAAACTCAATGGTTCATCAGTTTTTTTCAAGTGTTTATCAGCCAGGTAGAACTGAATAGAAAAACCAAGATGCACTTTCAAGCTGCAATGTATCATGGAACTATTCAAATACTAATGACAAGCACAGACTCAGAGTGCATCAGACCTATACACTATCTAAAATAGGAGTCCTCAAACTTTTTAAACAGGGCCAATTCACACTCCCTCAGACTGTTGGGCGGCTGGACAAGCTGGGTGGGCATGGCTAGGTGGCCATGTGACTGGGTGGACGTGGCCAATTTAGCAGTCCATTAAACAATACACACAAATTAAACTTTAATTTGTTATCCTCCTGGGGGTCGAAAGCAGGTTAGTGAAGGGATATGGCTGCCGGGGGGGGGGGGTGACGGACTTCTGTTAGTGTTTGTTTGTGTGTGCCTTTCTCTCTCTTCCTCCCTCCCTCTCCCTCTCCCTCTCTCTCTCTCTGAACCCCGAGGAGGCCAAAAATGGGCCCGTTTTTGGCCTCCGCGCATCACATTTTTGGCCTTGGCCTCCAGAACCAGTTTGCCACCCAAAAACAGGCTTGTTTTTGGCCTCCTCAGCCTCCAGAAGGTGAGTGGAGGCCGGCAGGTAGGTGGGTTGATGTGGGCGGGGCAGCCTCATGGTCCCACGCAGGTCGGATTAATGGCTACGGCAGGCCGTATCCAGCCCGCGGGCCATAGTTTGAGGACTCCTTTGTTAAAGTACCATACTGAAAATTAATAGCTGTCTTACATGACAGTCGTAACTTGAGCAGACTTTGTGTGTTATGCAATATCTAAACCAGTTACCTGTAAGAATTGAGATATACAGTTATAACCCCAAACAAACCTGGGTTTATTTGTGGTCCAAGTGGTTCCCTGATCAGATGTCTCATTTATGCCAAAAGTAGGGTAGTTTTTCTACTTAGTGAGCTTTACAAGAAAAAAAGTTGGATTGGTAGTGCAGCTGAAGAACCCAAACTAATCTGTATAGATCTTACTGCTAGAGTTCAAAGAATCAATAAAGAGAACTCCCTAACTTAGACTGACTCCTGGAGCCAACTAAGTTACCTAAGTTCTACAGCCTACTTGTAGGTACTCTTCCTGCAATATCTTAGAACAACAGTTGTTCCAGATTTTTAAAAAAATCCTAAAGGGTACTTCTCATGCCTACATTTTGAAAATACAGTCAAACATGCAAAATGATTACCTATATTCCTGGTTTAAACAGGCTATAAAATTTTAACAATGCTAGTAGAGAGTACTGTCCATTTAGATTATAAATAAGTAATGCCAAAACCCAATTCAGGACTAGCAGATACAGGCTGTAAATATGAAATTAACCTATGACAGTAAATAGTTTCTAACCCTCTATGCTACATTTTTGCTCTACAAAAATAGATTTGTAGATTTGTTCAGCCCAGATCTGATAGCCTTAGTCATAGAAATTCTTTGGGTGATTTTGGAGTAGTTACTCTTCTTCCACACCAACCTACCTCACATAGTTGTTGTGATGATGGGAAAAAAAGAACAAATAATTATGTATCACCATGAACTCCTATATGAAAGATAAAGTATACATTTGATCAACAAAATATAATATTTTATAACAAGCATTGAGAGACATTTCCTCTCTGTTTTCCACCTCAAATTGCGCAAGTGTGTATTTGGATAAATGTTGTATTCCAGAATGTGTGTGTATGTGGGGTGGGGAAATGTGTGCAGGGACAAAGTAAGAAAAAGGCACCATATTACTACTTGAAATTAGCTTTATCAGAATGTTCTTATAGTATATTCTAATTCTGTGATTTTTCAGTGGTGTATACAGTATATTATGAGGAACTGATTCAATAAAAATACCAGTGTTTTCCACGTTTGTATGTTTATGGTGTAATATATAGCTTTTCATGAAAGGATCCCCCATGAAAGGGAAAAGAAAATAGTATCAAAAACATGTATATAAATCTTTCAATTCTACCAATCTGAATATAGTTTAACGATTAGAGAATCGTTATCCAGTCACCAGATTGCAATGGTTTTGGAAATTTTGATCCGTAATATTTAAAGCATAAGCTAAACATTTGTTAGATTGTGCATTGCACATCTAGTATAAATCCTATTCTCAATACCATAACTATCTCCTGCTAGATATGTGCATCACTGAGTCAAGCTAAGCTCCTGTTTGACTTCATAAGACAACTCTGGAATTTTCTCAACAATAAAACAGACATAGTTTGCCAGGTATTATTGTAATATGTTTTCCATCTTCCTAATCTACCCTACAATTTGGCATTACTTGGTGGCTTTCCCACCCTGTAATAATCAAATCCAACTCTCCTCAGCTTCTAAGCCAGGCAAGATAAGTCATGCATGGGGCCTTAGCTCTCTGAGTTAATAAATTTTGCATAGGGTTTTACTTTACATTCATATTTCAAATATGCTCGTATTTAAAGTTTACTTTAAAAGAAACTAACAAAACTAAAGACACTTTTTCATGATGGAATAGAAATACTTGTATTTCATTTCCAAGAAATGGACTACAGTAATGCTCTCTACATGGGGTTCCCCTTGAAGAGCACCCGGAGGCTCCAACTGGTCCAGAATGCGGCCGCGCGGGTGATTATGGGAGTGACATGGCACTCCCATGTAACACCTCTCCTGCGCGAGCTGCACTGGCTTCCGGTGGTCTTCCGGGTGTGATTCAAGGTGTTGGTTACTATCTTCAGAGCGTTCCATGGCTTAGGACCTGGGTATTTATGAGATCGCCTTCTGCTACCAATAGCCTTCCGCCGGCCAGTACATTCCCACAGAGAGGGACTCCTCGGGGTGCTGTCGGTCAAACTATGTTGACTGGTGACTCCCAGGGAGAGATCCTTCTCTGTGGGGGCACCTGCCCTCTGGAACGAATTGCCCCAGGATTTACGGATGATCCCTGACCTATGCACCTTTCGTTGTGCCTCAAGATGCTGTTGTTTCAACAAGCTGGGCTGGCCTGAATACCAAGATCAATTGTAAGTTATATGGGTTGTCTTTATCTTAATTGAAATGGGCCAAATTATTTAATTCCTTTTAAACTGGTCTAAATTTTATATGTGTCCGTTTTTATTTTTGCCTGTGCACCACCCTGAGTCCTTCGGGAGAAGGGCGGTATAAAAATTAATTAAATAAATAAATAAAAAATTTCACCCCAGAAAAGTATATATATTATAGAGCCACTGCCCTTTGTCTTTTAATAGAGGAAAATGAGGTATACAATAGTAGCATTGGCTTTTGTGGTTTTTGTTAGGTGATTGGCTTATTTCCCATGCGGCTTTGTATTGCAAAGCACTTTTGTATGGGATTGCATTATGTGTCTTAAAAATACATTGATTCATTTGTAATTTAGCACTGAACATATTAGAGTTAAATTCTGAAGTCTGTTGTATTACCAAAAGTAATGTTGAATATTTTAAAAATATTCATCATATTTAATGGGAGATCAATGCAGTAGAGAAAATCTTATAATCCTATTTCTTTCTCTACTGTAATTTCTTTACTCATTAGAGTAAAACTCTAATGAAAACACACATTAGAAACAGATCGTTTCATACTATAAACTAGTATCATCAAAGGATTAGGAGTCTTATTTGAGCGTGGGTGGGTTGTTTGGTCAAATGGCAAACAGAACAAAATGAACTCTGACATACTGTTATCACACACTTGTCACATACCACATAACTTGAAAGTACTGAAAACAAGCTGGCTTAAAGACATAATATTGGCGAAAGAAAGCCCCAGAGATAATTATTTTGAAAGATACTGCAAGAACAGGGCATCATTTGTCTGCTGTCCCTGAATCATTCTTCAATGAACTCTGGAGAGAGGCCTTAGCATACACTGTTAGATAAAATCCTTCAGAAACAATCCATGATATCTATGAATGTAGCATTTTTCACTTAAGCTGGCCAGACTAAGAGCAAAAGAAAACACAAAGGACACATACCACTGCTCTGAAGTTATCTACAAAACTCAACTGCAAGTGAAAACAAAGTGAACACATCAAATCCACCACAAGGAACTTGTTTGATAAAAACCACTTGCCTTGACCCCATTAGAACTGGATGTTTAATATAGTTTGTGTTACTGTGTTCTAACAGCAAATAGCTTTGATAGTCCCTAAACTGTTCTTTTTTTAAAAAAAGCATTTACTCTATTTTTAGCTTATTCAAGAAACCTTACTGTGGGAAGGATCAAAGCTCAACTAAATAATGTTTGCTTCCCCATTCAGGGAACATAAACACAAAGTAGGTACACTATATGCATATACTAAAAAAGCAGTTTTATGCTTTACATTTTTTATTCTGATATACTTGATTTAAATGTTCATGTGTGTCTCTATCTCTGAAAACTAGCAGCTTTGTTCACACATAGCGGCTTTCCACAATGCAGCTGGAATTTAGCCAATGTTGCTGACAGCTGCTAGTTATAAGAAAAACACAGACGTAATAATTACCTATTGAGACCTATGGCCCTTGCATGGGAAAGCGGAATTGTTGGCTTTAACCCTAGTGGTACTGAGTGCTTAAAACCAACTTGCAATCAGTGACTCCATCTCTTTTTCAGTATTTCCCTTCTTCCCATGTTTGGAGAACGATTTCTTCAATGTTGCACCACAAGGCAGCACCCGAGGAAATAAGAACAACCTTTCCTCTTTAGAGAAGGCATCAGCTAATCCTTTCCTGATGTTTGTTCTCATGCCATGGCCTGTTTGCTTTTTCTCTGGGCCATGTTCACACCCCACCTACGAGGCATACTAGTTTCACTTTAACCTGTCAGCAGAAAAGAAAACAGGCCTCTCAGCAAACAGGGAAGACAGTCAAAGGATGCATCACACAGTGATTTTAAAAAATAGTAACTGGGAAAGTGAAAATGTTCCCAAAGCAACAATGATGTTGCTTTAGCTCTTGTTATCATTTCTTTTTTCATTTCTAGCAAACTTGAATATGCCATTTTGTAAAATAAGGAATCAGAAAGGGACACTATTATTTTTTAAATACTATTAGAAAACATGATAGAGAGCTTTTTCATAATATATCTGTGAGACAGCAAGCAGTCAACTTTGCTTATGTGAAAACTCAAAAGGTAGTGGGTACAATCATCACATCCTGTTTCCAGAATCCTCATTTATATTGCTTTGTACTAACAATCGCTAAACCCTAGTAATTTTCATCAGAATGCAAAGGGGGACTTTGAATATCCAGAGGCTATTTCTTCTGCTTAAACCATATTAGTAGAAGGAAACTTGAATGTTGCCTGCTCTCTAAGGTAGTGGATTGATTGTATAAACAAACAAATGTATCCCATTTTTATTGGAAGTGAAGTACAAAATTAAACTAAACAAATATTGGTGTAACTGCCTGTTCCTTCACCAGCCGACGAGTTATACAAAGGTAAACTAAAGGACTATACTTCCACTTTCATTCTGTGATAAAAATAATTAAATAGATAAAGTAAACTATATAGATTTAATTATTGTTTTATATGGCTATAAGAAAGGGAGACAAAGGTCAGTGAATCAAATATAAATTATGTTTACTTAAAAAGAGAAAGAAAGGCTCTTGTATCCCAGTGGAAAAATAACAACTGGGCCCCAGATTCTCTTTTAAGTGATTCATAGAAATGAGCCATTTAAGTTATCAAGTCCAACAACTGTTTAGGAATCCTGCAATGTACCTAAAATTGCATTTATTGTCTTTGTAGCAATATCACACTGCTGGCTCATCAGTTTTCAATTAATTATCACTTACTTATTCTCAGGTAGTTAGTTAGGTGGGTACAGCCACTAGTTAGTTTTCAATGATGGGCCACTGTGCTTGACTGAATAAAACAATACTAAGTTTCTGCAGAATTTCACATATATTTCTTGTTCTGTAAGATAGAAGATGCGGTAAACAAACAAACAAACAAACAAACAAACAAACAGATAAGGAAAGCCAGCTTGACATGCAAGAAATAAACAAATTAATTAATTAATTAATAAAGCCAGCCTGACAATATCCAAGGAAGGGATCCAAATTCTGAATTCTGAATCCCAATAATAATGCAATGTCTTATAGTATGTTTGTTTGTTTATGTAATTATTCAATGGGTTTATAGGGCTGTCCAACTCAAACAATGTCATTCTGTGAGGCAGACAAGCAAGTAAACAATGAGTAGGAGTCATGGCTTTGTCGAATCCCAGTTCAGAGGAGAAGGAGGAGTTGGAACCGGGACTGTCCAATGGGGAGGGCACAATCCCTCTGAATGAGTGGAGAATCCAGGGGCTGAGGATGAGGCAGTCCCAGGGCTGTCTGGCAATGAGGGTGGGAAGCAACTGGACAGAGAGCTGCTTGCAGGAGCAGAGCAGCTGCAGCTGCAGAGGACCAGCAGAGATGGCAGGCTTCAGACCACCTCTGATGAGGAATAACTGCCTCCCCACTCGACCCACAGGTGAGGAGAACAGAGGGAGGCACAGAGGAGGTCAGCAAGGTTGTTTGCAAAGAAGCAGGCCTGCCTCTCCTCACAAGGAACAGTTGGGGAAGGCTGATTTAATCAGCCACTGGTGCCTTTTTCAGGAACATCTGCTTGTTTTGATGTGCACCTTCCCGGCTTTCTTGGATCCTGTGTCTTGAACTTTGGACTGCGTTTTTAGACTCTGACCCTCAGACTTTGCTTGTAGACTTTGGACTTGACTCTCAGACTGTGCTTTTGTTGTTGTAATTCTGGATTTGTGGGTATTGCTTCCCTCTTTGACTCATGGGTTGGCTAGGACCTGGTTTGTAGATCTGGGGAATCCAGACTGGGAGCTGAGGGCTAGGATGGAGTTTCAATGACACCATTGGTGGGTCGTTTGACACTGTGATAAGTAAGTGATAAACAGATCCTACTTAATCTTTGCCTTGCCAGTGTGACTTGGGACAGAACAAGTTCACCCTCCCTGCATAACATTAAATCATTATACCGCTATGTAGTAAATTAACAATTTACTAAGATCAAATCAATCTTTATTACAGTCATAGATCAGCACAAAGGGGATGGGGTACAGTCAATTAAAACTCGTAGAAGGTACATCAGTGTCTAAAATAATATTTATGAAAAGTTAGAAGATATAAACATATATTTAAAAGAGAAAAGAGAGAGTCTAAAAGAATTTAAAAGGAGAGGTATGACAATTAGATGGAGGTAGGGGAGCATAAAGTATGTAGAAGATGTTATCTATCAAATTAGAGACCACTCTAGTATGGTAAACTAGGTGGCTATTAAGTCTAGTTTATGCCACAAGTCATCATCCAATCATTTTTAAACACAGCTGTGCAGAACCTGTCAACAGTGTATATTGTAGAAGAATTGGTATATTGTAAACAACAGCAAGGTATTGAATTGTCCTGTACCGCTAGGGTAATGTTGAGATCAGGCTAGTAGAAATGTCTGTAATATAAGCACTGAAGAGGCACATGATCTATTGTTTCTTTGTATCCAGAGTCACAGGGGCATTGTCTCTCCAGGTATGGAATATTCCTGTGTTGGTCTTCAAGGACAACTAAGGAGAGGGCATGACATCTATCCAAGTAAGTGCCCTCCTGTTTAGGTACTTTGAGTTTAGTTAAGTATGTATAGGGAAGACAGAGAGCTTGTTGATTCACTGTCAGTAAAGGTTGGAGTCCTGGCTAGATCCTATTGGTGTTCTGTATCTGCTACAAAGTGATTAATGAGAGCTTGCCTGATCATATCCTATGTTGAGGAGAAGACCTGGACAGAAGCCCAAGCTTGAGGTTTTAGTTGCCACTGCCTGGTTCCAGGTGGATTTAAATTTATCACTCATGTTTAATGGAGCAAGGTGAAAAGGGAAATAGGATAGTTTGAGTCAATATTTGAATATGGGCGACCACATTCTAGCCTCTAATCTGATAATCTGGGGACTTGAAGGACTGATCTTAGAAACTGAATTGTACAAGTTCTAATAGTACAACATTGCAAAAGGGGTCCAGTAAGATTCTATTGGTTTCTTCCCCAAACCCCCCAAACTTTAACCTTAGATTATCTACTGTCAACCTCACCCCATTCCTAAGAGTTCTTTAAGGGGCGTGCATAAGCGCACCGGCATGCCTACCATCCCTGTCCTAATGTTCCCTTTTATTTGTATCCAATTCATATATTCATAATTATGTTTATACTTATATCTGTTATCTAATACATTCTTGCCGAAATAAATAAATAAATAAAATGATTGTATTTGGAAATCTGTATTATGATTACTGCTTCTCCTCCTTCTTATATTTCCAGATTGGCTTCATTCTTTTTCCTTCAAATTTTTGTATCATGAACAAATTGCAGAGCTGCTTCTCACATTTCGGGGTTACCAAGAGATTTGTTAAATTCTATTAAATGGTTGTGGTGTTTTTTTTTTACTTCAAACCATTTTCCTTTCTATTTTTCTTATGTCTGGATTGCAGGGGAAAGTCCTTGGTTAAAAGGCTAGGAATTCAAAAGAGGTGGCAATGAGTCAGAAGATTCAGTTTGACTGATGGCTCTTACCAGGAGAACTTTGAGAAAAAACATCTGGTAGTAAGGTTTTTAATTACTTTTCCTTCCATACTATGATGCCATGTTGTGTGTGGGTTCCCCCCCCCACCCCAAAGACATTAGGGCAAAACCCATATCAATACTGTAAGACACTGTTTCTTAACCTTCACAACTTTAAGATCTGTGGACCGTTGTTGGGATTCAAATTTTTTTCCTATCGGTTCTGTAGGCATGGCTTGGTGGGTGTGACATGGCTTGGTGGGCGGGGCAGGGGAAGGACACTGCAAAATCTCCATTCCCACCCCACTCCAGGGGAAGGATACTGTAAAATTTCCATTCCCTCCTCACTCCAGATGAAGGTTACTGCAAAATCCCCATTTCCTCCTGATCAGCTGGGACTTGGGAGACAGAGAAAAGATGGGGGCAAGGTCAGCCAGAGTGGTATTTACCGGTTCTCCGAACTACTCAAAATTTCTGCTACTGGTTCTCCAGAACTGGTCAGAACCTACTGAATAGCACTTCTAGTGTGGACTTCAACACCCAGAATTCAAGGCAAGCAGGCTGGGGAATTCTTGGCGTTGAGGTCCATATATCTGAAAAGTTGCTAAGGTTGATAAATACTTCTATAAGATATCTGATCTATAATCTTAATTACAGATATCTTAACAACATGGATTCTGTAACTTGTTAATTCTTGGCTATCTCTCATCTTCTCTTCAGTGAGAATTTAATCTTTTTCTTTTTAAATGACTTTAGCTTTTCACCTACTTTTTCAATTTTCGAATAGAACAATGCCAGGGAAAGCACAAGTTTAATTTAAAGCAGCGGCAGCTTCCCTAGAATTGCATAACTACTTCTGCAGCTGCAGCATGATTCTGAGAAAAGATAAGTTTGGTTTAAGGAGTTGCCAACAGATGCTACATGCCCACATATGTTCAACTTCTCCCTTCAAATCTCAAGCTCTGCAGTGTCCAAATGCACATGTGTATATGCAAACTATTTCAGTGTAAAGCAAGAAGTGAGTTGTTTGTTTGTTTATTGTGGCTTTGAGTGAGTTTTTGACCTTTAATGTCTGCCTGGACTAATTCCTACAGTTTTCTTGGCAAGGTTTTTCAGAAGTGGTTTGTCATTATCTCCTTCTTAGGGTATAAGTGACTGGCCCAAGGTCAACCAGCTGGCTTTGTGCTCTAGTCAGTATTAGGACTCATAGTTTTCTGGTCTCTAGCCTGGTGCCTTAGCCACTACACCAAATTGCCCCCAAAGGTAAATTGAACTAATTAATTAAATTATTTTATTAAATAATTAAATTATAAATTATAAATTAGTTTATGTGTATATTAAGATGTTTCAGTATATATATTTTCTTTACAAATATTTATAGATTCTAACAGCATTGAATAAAATAAATAAAGTGTATTCTCATAATTAAATAAAATAATCAAATGAAAAAAAATGGTAACAGAAACATATTTCTGTAAATATAGCAATATTGCTCTTGCATCACAAATTCTATGTCATTGACGATTGAAATTTGAAGATTGCATCATGTATCCATTTACCAATTTTGTTACAGTAAATTGCCAAATAAGCTAATAGCCCAATTAAAGAACTACCAAGACCACTCCTACCAACACTGATAGGACAAGCCACTAGTATATAAAATAAAAGCAAACCCCACTCCCTACTAGCACTGATAATATTACCTAGTTTGCTAATGAAATATCTGCAAGAAAACAACAAAGCTCAGAGAGCACCAAGGACCCCACAATTCAACCTGAGCTAAAATATTCTGTTTTGTCAATATCTCTTTCTGTATGTAGGAGAAGTGTTTCTAAATGTGGGAATCACTTCTTGCCTTTTGCATTTGAAATTTTTCACTTTCTTTTCCCCAGAACCTTAACAGTGTTTTAAATTTTTTAAATAGAAAACAAATCAGCAGCAACCATCTGGGAGTTACAAATTCAAAGAATAGGATAAAATATTAGATCAAAACATTAAAACACTGAGGTGTGAAGTATATTTATAAGGGAGCACAGCAACTCTACTGTAAAACCCCTAAATTTATTCCCTGGGGATTAAGCTTTGACAACATAGTTAACAATTACCTTAAATAAAATGTAGAGGGTTCCTCCTTGAAGCAATTAAATTTGGTGCCATGAACAGCTGTCTAAAAGCTGATTTGACTTGACAGAAGAAGACTGTCTTTTGAGACACAAGCTTAGAAAAAAGTAACCACATTTGTGGCATACTGAACACTCTTCCAAATGTCCCTCTCTATGTTTTTTTAAGCTTTTCTATCACTTGATGTCTCTCTTACTCATTGACAGGGATGGGAAGACATCACTTGCAATCAGTGCCCCTTGTCTATCACCTATTTTCCAAACAATTGTTTAACCTCGATCTTATCTCTTTTTTTTCCCCCAGAACTCCAGAAGTTTTCCAAAACTTCAGAGAACTCATCTTCAAAAGTAGCTTGAATAGTAGAAAGGGCTTGCCCAACTTGAGGTTTATCATATGTTTATCTTTTCAATTTCACCGTGTTTCGAATACCATGGGAAATGTCTCATTTTCCTCCTCGATGCTCCGACACTCCACTCATTGGGACTTCTTTCACTTTCATTAAACCGACTGGGTGCCATTCAAAATCTCCTCCAAAGCTTGGTCCCGCCCACTTCAACTGCGCATGTCCAGTCTTTTCACTCAGTCAATGGTGACCAGACTGGAGTGCTTTATTCTCTAGTGCTTATTGTGCAAAATTAGACAAATAATTGGAAAGTTTTAATTTTACAGCTATTTGCAGAGAGCTACGATCTCACTTTATTATAAACGCGAACAGCGGTCTGGCGTTTTCCAGCTGGAGCGCCTGCCGCCGGCTTTAATTTAAATAATACTTAGTGCTTGAGGGAAGTCTGAATTTCCCCTCAACTGTCATTTGCCGCGAGCGTGGAGCCGGTTAACTGGCGCGCCGGGAGAACCGCCCTCGCTCTAGTATACTCTCTGCTTCTATTTATTTGTTAATTTCAAGCGGCTTTGGAGTCCCTGCCTTGCCGGCAAACTCTTTGCCAGGAGGTTTTTGTCTTTAAGTACTTAATTACATAGTAGCGAAATGAAGCGCTAACAGGCTGTTACTGTAGCAGCATTTGGAACGGCTCAGCTGAGGTCTCTCTGGTGATTCCAGCGCAGCCAATTTAACCGCCGCTGTTGAAACCAACCGTCTTTGTATTAGAGCGGTTACTGGCTATTATTCCACCACGTCCTCTTTCAAGGATTGAGGCTAAGGGGAAAAAGAAGTGAAGGACTGCACCAGTGTCTGGATTGGGTCCTACCTCCTGCATATTCCAATTCAACTACAACTTTTTTGGCAGGGAAGTATTACTTTTCTTTATTACAAATTAATTTAAGGTACTGCTTAATAGAGATTATGGCAGAAGGAGCATTATCCTCTGAATTAGATCTGAGCCCATCTCCTACTAGGGCTCCATCTCCCAAACCACTAAGATCAAAAAAAGCTAAGTCCAAGGCTTCAACACAAGCTTCTCATCTTGAATCTGGTCAGTCAGAAGGGATTTTGAAAATGTCTAAACAAGATCAGCGTAGGCATAATGCCCTGGAAAGACAATTTGACAAAGCTAAGCGCTCAGCGCAGACAGTTGTTTTAAGTGATGATAATGATGTAAGAGTAGTCCAGGGTCATTCAGACCCAGTCCAACAGTGTAATACTCTGAATTCTGACAATTATATACAAAATCCTGAAGCCCCAGAGGCAAGGGATCAGACAATACCACAATTTCCTGGAGGCATGGCAGCACAAGATGCTGGCCAAGTAGGACCATTTATTCAAAGATTAACCCAAAGGGTTCCTGAGTCCACCTTTACGCCAACAGCGGCAGGACTCAGAGTTGAGGAAAATTCTTTATCTGGCCAGGACATAGATTTCCAAACATTTTTGGCTCAAACTTTTACTAGAATTTTCCAGGCAGGACTACAACAGTCTGGCTTACCTATAGCACCAATGGATCCTGCAGCAGTATCCATGGGGCAATGTCACTCATCCAGAGTTGATCATAACCATTCAGTTCAAGGTTATAAATCTGTAGATCTGGCAGATCAAGGGGATGATTATCCAGAAGATTTGGAAATGTCGGATGATGAAAGCGAGGTTGCTGACAAGCCAGCCTTTCAAGGTCTCTTTAATCCTGCATTGTTTAAATCGCTCCTTCGTAAAGCGAAGGCGGCTACAAATATGGATCAAGGCTTAGGTCAGTCTACCGTTTCTGGTAATCAAAATGAGTCGATAAGTAATTTGTTTCCTTTGCCTACAGCAGATTTGGATTTTGTTCCATGTCCTGATTTATTTGCCCAAGTAATACAGAAACCTTGGGAACGTCAAGGTGCTTTATCAGCTCCTAATAATTTTGATAAGAAACTTTATTGTACATCTCCTAAATTAGATGCTCTCCTACAAGTACCTTCAATAGATGAACCGGTTGCTAGCCTCACATCACCATCCGTATTAGTTGGTGATGCGGGTGATGGTTTAAAGCAAGAAGATAGGCGGGCGGAGTTAACTTTTTAAAAAACCCACCAAGCAGCAGCCTGGGCTATTAGAGCAGCTACTTCAGCGTCCTTTTTTAATCGAGCTTCGTTAGTGTGGCTCAGGCAGCTGAAGGACAGAGTACCTACTCATGATAATCGTCTTCAACAGGATATGGCCAAATTAATTGCTGCTGTGGAATATTCTGCGGCTGCGTCTCTGGACACAGCAAAATTTGCTTCTAGAGCATTGGCTTCTGCAGTCACTTCGCGGCGTCTCTTGTGGTTACGCCAGTGGCGCGCAGACATGAAATCAAAATGGCGTCTAACAACAGCATCGTACCAAGGAGGTTCACTGTTTGGAAAATCATTGGATTCCATTTTAGTGGAAGGAAGAGATAAAAGAAAAGTCTTACCTTCATCTTACAGACGTCCAGATCGTCGTTTTTCTCCTTTTCCACGTCAGCCATTTCGTCCTGAGCAAGGACAGGGCGGGTCCTATTTTCCACGTACCACTGCACAACAGTACAACAATTATACAGAAAGATCTTCCTTTCATGACAGGGGAAGGCGCCAGGCTGGGATCAAACGACCATTCAGAGGATCCAATTATCGTTCCTTCCGTCGTGGAAAATGACTCTTTGACACAGTTTCCCATTGGTGGAAAAATTCAAATGTTCTATCACCAATGGGAAATGTCAACGACAGACAATTGGATTGTAAGAACTGTATCAGACGGACTTCACCTGGAGTTCATTTCGTCTCCCCCAGTACGTTTTATTCAATGTCCATTCCCAAGTCTCCAATCCAAACAACAACTCATGGATTTGGAGATCCAACATTTACTGGAAATAGAAGCCATCGAAGCTGTACCAAAGCACCAGTGGGGAATGGGCTTTTATTCAATATTTTTTCTTGTGCCCAAAAGCTCGGGTGGATGGCGGGGCATATTAAATATAAAACAGTTGAATCTTCATGTAAGGTACAGAAGATTCAAAATGCACTCACTAAGAACTCTATTAGGATGTGTCCGTTCAAACGATTTCATGCAATCAATAGATATAAAGGAGGCATATTTACATGTTCCGATCCACCTGTCACACAGGCAATTTCTCAGATTTGCTTACGGAAACCGACATTTTCAGTACCGAGCTATGCCTTTCGGTCTATCGTCGGCTCCTCGGATATTCACAAAATTAATGGCAGCAGTGGCAGCTACTCTTCGGAAAAAGTCGGTGAGAATTGTCTGTTATTTGGACGATATACTGATACTCTCTTCCACAGCAGACCAAGCTCAAATGGACAGGACAATGGTCATCAAGTCTCTACAGGATCATGGTCTGACAATAAATTGGGACAAGAGTCATCTAGTGCCCACAACAAAAATTTTGCATTTGGGAGCTGTAATAGATTCAATTCAAGGTTTAGTCCATTTATCTCCAGAACGCCAAACCAGTATCAGGAAAGTAATTTTGCAGATACTATATCAAAAAAATGTATCCCTGTTAACGCTATCCCAACTGTTGGGCAAACTGATTTCATGTATCAACATCGTGCCATGGGCCAGAAGGCATTATCGTCAGCTGCAGTGGCTTCTGCTCCCATTTCAGAAGCAAGGAGTGGCCGATTCTTTAACAAAGATCACAGTTCCTTTTCCAGTGAGACAGTCACTAAAGTGGTGGCTTTCCCCTACTCTATCCAAAGGGACTCTGTTCTTAGAACCTCTCAGGGTCACCCTGACCACGGATGCGAGTCTGTTAGGATGGGGGGCCCATCTGGAGTCACAATTAGCTCAAGGAACTTGGACGCAGAGAGAGAAAATACAAAACATAAACTGGTTAGAACTGAGAGCTGTAAGATTGGCACTAGGCCATTTTCAACGGCAGGTAACACAGAAACATGTATTAATTCTTACGGACAATATGGCCATGAAGGCCCATTTAAACAAACAGGGAGGGACAAGGTCCAAGTCTCTCATGGTCGAAACAGAAAAATTGATGAAGTGGGCAGAGAAGAATGTACTATCGATAAGGGCGGAACATATTTCGGGATCAACGAATCAACAAGCGGATTGGTTGAGCAGAGGAATAATAGATCAAGGGGAATGGAGACTACATCCAGGTCTATTCAATCAGATTGTCAACAGGTTCGGAGTACCAATAATAGATTTATTTGCAACGGCAAAGAATACACAACTGCCACGGTTTTTTTCCCGGTATCCGACTCAGGGAGCAGAGGATCAGGATGCGTTAAAGGCACCTTGGCCCCGAGGCCTTCTATATGCTTTTCCTCCCATTCCCATTATTCCGCAAGTAATCAGAAAAATGATAAACGAAAAGGCGAATCTACTACTGGTAGCACCATACTGGCCACGTCGAGAGTGGTTCGCAGACCTGAAAGATCGGTCGATAGAACCACCATGGAAGTTGCCTGTGAACAGCACTTCTCTGAGCCAAGGAGCAGTGTTTCATCCAGATCCGGATTGGCTAAAATTGACCGTTTGGCACTTGAACGGATACGTCTTATGAAAGATCATCTACCGAAAGACGTTATCGCAACCATACAAGCTGCCAGACGGCCAGCAACAATTCGAATATACGACGCTTCTTGGAGAAAGTTTGCTCAGTGGTGTTTAAGTCAACATACAGATCCAACGTCTGCAACAGTTCAGGACGTTCTTAAATATTTACAGTCAGGTTTTGATAAAGGACTGGCTCCGGCAACGCTGAGACACCAGGTGGCAGCCTTAGCCACAGTACTTTCTACAGATAAGGGGCAACCTTTATCCCAAGATATTAGAATTAGATCCTTTTTATATGGTGCTGGGAATTTAAGACCACCTGTAGTGCACAGATTCCCGACTTGGGACCTTAATTTGGTATTGCAATCTTTAACTTCTGCTCCTTATGAGCCCATTACAGAATCATCATTACATAATATTACAGTAAAAATGGCGTTTTTGTTGGCGATAACGTCAGCTAGAAGAATATCTGAATTAGCGACTTTATCAATTAGAAAAGATCTATGTGTCTTTTTTCTGGATAGAGTAGTAATGAGATTAGATCCAGTATTCATTCCTAAGATTAATTCAATATTTCATCATACCCAAGAAGTTATTATACCAAATTTCTGTCCAGACCCGAAACATCCAAAGGAAAAAAAATGGCACACTTTAGATGTTAGGAGAGCATTGAAGTACTACTTATCACAAACGGCGAGCTTTAGAAAGTCGGAAGCGTTATTAGTTTCGTTTCTACCATAGACATTGGGTCAAAAAGTGTCCTTAACAACAATTGGTAGATGGATTAAATCGTGCATTTCTTCAGCTTATAAGATGCAAGGGTCAAAAGTCCCGGGAGGTATAGTTCCACATTCTACAAGAAGTGCGGCTACATCGGTAGCCTGGGCCACTCAGGCATCTATTGATGAAATTTGTAGAGCAGCCACATGGTCATCAATATCTTCATTTATAAGACACTACAGATTAGACAGGTTTGCATCAGCAGATGCAGCATTTGGCAGGAGAGTATTACAAGCGGTAATTCCCAGCCGTGACCAGGAGGATGGAGACAGTTCCCTCCCAATTTAAGTAGGCTTGGGTATATCCCAATGAGTGGAGTGTCGGAGCATCGAGGAGGAAAAAGGGACGTTGTCTTACCTGAACGTCCATTTTGTCCTCGATGATCCGACACTCCGACCCTCCCAATAACTGTCCATCGCATGGAACGGCTGGGGTTTTGTTGATTTTTCTTCCTCTACAGCGCTGGGACCAAGTTAGAATTGGATAAAGGTCCGGTGGTTCCTAGGATTACAGTCTGGAAGAGTTCTGACAGGACTTCGTGAAAAGACTGGACATGCGCAGTTGAAGTGGGCGGGACCAAGCTGTGGAGGAGATTTTGGATGGCACCCAGTTGGTTTAATGAAAGTGAAAGAAGTCCCAATGAGTGGAGTGTCGGATCATCGAGGACAAATTGGACGTTCAGGTAAGACAACGTCCCTTTTTATGGACTTTCTAACAAGTATTTTTTATGGGAAGCTGGTCCACAAGTCTCTAGTCTCATAAAGCAACTCCATGGAATTAGAGATGTGCAGATGAAAGATCTTGTCTCTCCATTCCTCTTACCATCCTATATTCAGACAGTTCAGAGGAGTGGAGGGATATCAGTGGTGGGATTCCAATAATTTAATAACCAGTTCTGTGCCCTAATGACCAGCTAGGTAGGCATAGCTGGGTGGGCATGTGACTGGATGGGCATGGCCAATTCATGTCACTCGCATGGGTGGTGCCTGTATGGGCCAGATGGGGTTGGGAAGGGAATGCAGGGGTCTCCGATGGGTGGGGCCATGGGAGGAAAGAAAGATCCAACCTGCATGTGTGTGTGTGACAGAGAGAGAGAGAGAGAGAGAGAGAGAGAGAGAGAGAGAGAGAGAGAGAGAGAGAGCGAGAGCATACTGCTGCCAGCTCTGATATAACTCTCCAAGATTGGATTGGATCTCTCCCTCCTTCCCT
Source organism: Pituophis catenifer annectens (assembly GCF_029215685.1). NCBI lineage: Eukaryota > Metazoa > Chordata > Lepidosauria > Squamata > Colubridae > Pituophis > Pituophis catenifer. Next base: position 84,001,270 of record NW_027256884.1, read on the forward strand.
CCCTCCCTCCCTCCCTCCCTCCCTCCCTCTCTCTCTCTCTCTCTCTCTCTCTCTCTCTCTCACACACACACACACACACACACACACACACAGATTGGATCACATATCTTCCTCCCTCCCTGTTTTAGGCAGGCTTAGAAAGTCTGCCAGTGCTGTTCCTCATTTGGCAATGCTTAAGGAGAATTAGGGGCTAGAGACAGTTGATATTCTCATTTTGGCTACAGGTGAGGCTATCAGAAAGACTCTTTGGTAGGCATGCAACACCTTTTCCTCAGACTCTCTGGCACTAATGAGATATGTGGCTCTACTGCCCAGAAGAGGCAAAGCCTCTCAATTTGTACATACCATTTGCTGCTGGTGGATATGCACTTATGGGTGGTGTGGCAGGTCCATCCTGGGTCAGAAGTTCTGCCGCTAGCCTGGCCCGAGTCATGAGGTTTTTAATTTTTAATTTTCCCTATGGGGGCTACCGAAATGGGAAGCGCGCCTCTGCCTGTGTAACTAGAGGGAGACTCTCTGCCCCGCAAAAACCAAATGTGGTTCCACCCCCATTCCCCCGCTGCCTTCCTCAAACATCTCCCCCCATTGCAAATGTGGCATGCCATTTGGGTGGGAAATGCCTGGAATGCAATAAAGCCTGCATACCCACTCACCTCCCGCTGGCAGGCTGGCTAATGGGGTGAGAGGAGAGGCGGAGAAGCAGGAAGGGCACTGAGCGGAGCCCTCTGAAAGAAGGCTGAGGGAAAGTGCATGTGCTATGGTATGCTGCGGATGCCCCTTGCTTGCCCCTTTGCCTGGCTTCCCTCCTTGTGCAGTCTCCTCGGTGCTTGCGCTCTCCCCCCCTGGGTCTAGTTTGATGCAGGTGGAGCCACATCGCCCTGTGCAAGCCCACTGTTGGTGAAACTGGGTGCCAGTGAGGCCTGGCTTTTTGCCTAGGTTTGTTTGGCTGTCAAGAGGAAAACAACTTCCTCCCAGGCCTCTGTCCATTTTCCCCGCAACAGCTGGACAAACGTAGGCAAAAAGCCATCCCACACCGGTGCCCAGCTTCACTGATAGAGGGCTTGCAAAGGGCAATGTAAGCTGCCGTCTGAATCAACCTAGACTGGGGAGGGAGAACGCGAGCAAGCTGGCGGCACTTCTCTAAAGCCTTCGCCCAAAGCCCCGCTCCACACCAGGAGGCTGAAGTCGGAATTTCTGCTCTCTCCGACCCGCACATACCTTAGCAATGGGACTGTTTCATTCTGCCCCTTTTTCCTGTTTTGTCTGCTGGATTGGCACAGTGGGATGAATCTAGCCTTGCTGTCCATTGCAGCTAGGAATCTCAAAGCTGCCTGTGCCGCCCCCCCCCCCTTGCCACCACAGCACCATTATCTTTAGGGAAACATTGCACAGCAAGAGAAAAGGCAGCCACATGTGCTGCTGCCACCGTTTCAGACAGCTACCTCGGGATTGAGGGGGAATAAAGAGGCCAGCTGGCAGGCCAAAGGTTCACTTGCTTGCTTTTTTCTCCTGCCTTTGCTGCCTTTTCTATTCCTGTCTCCCCTTGTCTCGCAGCCAGCTTTCTCATTTAGGGAGCTGCTGCAGTCTCAAAGATTGGGAGGGCCAGGCGGCAAGAGAAAAGGTGTTTGCAAGAGCGGAGGCGAGAAAGCAAAGCAAGCAATGCTTCGGCTTGGCAGCTGACCTCTTTATTCCCCCTCACTCCCGAGGCAGCCAGGTAGCATAGCACGAGGTCGCTGAGGCTTTATAGTGTTTCTGGGATGTGGAGGGGAGCTGTTGCTGCCATTCCAGAGGGCAGGGGCAGGTGGGAGGCCAGGCACTCCCACAACCTGACTGTGTGGGTGGGCTCAGGCCGGCTGGTGGAGGGTGATTGTTCCTTTGCTTGTAGTGTCCAGGAACTGGCCAGGAATACCTGGCAGGCTTGGGCTAGGGTGGCTGGCTCGCGTAGCAGCAGTAGGGATCGGGGGGGTGCCACTGGGACTGGATGCGGCGGGTTGCCCTCGCTAGGGTGGCTCCAAAATTAAATCTGGAAAGTGACATACCACAGGATGGAGACTTGTTCCAGACCTGCCCATTTGGCTGAAGGGCCACCTCAGGGACAAGATGGCATGGCTTGGCCTCCTTTTGGGCCAGCTCTCAGCTGCCACCTTCTCACCTTCCCCTCCACCTTGGGTCTGGCATCCAACCTGTGATGGGGCACCTCGCTGCTTCTATGTGGGTGACCCTTGGGTTAGAGCGCCACGCTGGGGCACTGTGTGCCCAGACCAGGCACTTTCTTTCTTTTGAACCTCCCTCCCAGAGCCAGGCCCGAAAGATGGCCAAGCCTTGCCGTGTCCTCCCCCAGGCCCTTTGGCCAAGCGTGGTGGGCCCCCTCCCCCACCATCAGCCTTACCTTCTCAGGCCAGGTGAAGAATGGCCGCAACTGGGTGGGGAGCAGAGATCGGCAAAGGAATCAACATGTCTCTAGGCATTAGCCAAGCAGGTGAGGCAAGATAAGGAATGAGTGGGAGGGGAGGGGCCAGCCAATGGTGCAATTAGTTGCAAAAATTTAACAACCGGTTTGCCTGAACCTGTGTGAACTGGCTGAATCCCACCTCTGAGTGATATACTGTTTCCATCCTCTCCATGATTTTGAACATTTGACTGGCACAAGGGGAGAAGTTGAACTTTCCCACTGCCCAAAACATTGCCTACAGATTTGAAGGGAAGGAGCATTTGGCAACAGCCTAAATTTGCCAATAAGAGCTGGAAATTCCCAATTGCTGATTAAATCTTTGTAAACTTGCTGTGAAAACATCTAAATTATTCCCATGGCCAAAATTTTGTTTAAAGTAGTGGGAAGATACTACTTAAATATATGACAGCTAAAGATAACTTTAGGCTGCCCTTGCCAGCTGGGGATGAAGATAAAACAGAAAGGCATTTTTAATGCTATGCTTAGAAGAAAAGAGAAAGAGAAAGTAGAGCAGATGATGAAACTATAAGATATATACTTGAATCTGATATTGATATTGGCATTGGAATATCAATCGAGCAAGATTTGCATTATAATGTCACAATGCATGTATTAACACTTCGACATAATTGGTTGTGTAGACATCTTTGAATGGATATTAACCTGGTCACAAGAAGGATACCTCTAACAATATCATGGGTCATGATATATCATTTCCTGACCATTGTCAGAATGATATTAAAGTATTTAAAATTTAAGCATACATAAAATTAGTAGATAATGTTTAACTCATAAAGCAATGTTTATTTACACAAATATAGTTTTAGCATAGAAACATAGAAAACTGTGCACTGAAGAATGGGGACGAAACATTTACAACCAAATCACCAGGCTTGGAGCTCAAACTAACAACATAACTACCAACCTGAGCTACTAATATTCAAAGACATTTCAATATAGAAAACTGATGGCAGAAAGATCCAGTGGTCCATAGAGTCTGCCTGTAAGTTTTTTGGTTGTTGTTTGTTTTGTTTTGTTTTTAATTATTTTAAAATTATTAATTATGGTTTATTTTATTATTGTCCGTTACACAATCAGCCAGATGCACAGACTGACATTTTGGCATTATTTTCAACCCATCAACTCCTTTCCAAGGAGCTGGGTTAAACAGATGTGGATGTTTGATAGCCTTATTATTTTATTTTTATTTGTTTATTAATTTTTCTTGGATGATAGACATGTTTTATCTCAAGCATGTTAGTATCTCAAACTCCTACTGGAGTAAATTGTATATTACAGGCAATCTACTCTTGAATTTTGGTGGATTATTAGACATATATAATGGGAGCTACATTAATATATACACAAGAAGAGGCAATGTATCTCAAACTAAAAGTAGCCCTTTCTATATTTTGCCCATGTTAAGCCAAATTATAAATTGTTCTCAGAAGTAAATTAAAAGTTAGACACAAGACATTGCAAGCCCAAGAACATATAAAGGTACAGTGGGCCTTAAAAGACAGTTCCTAAAATCTAGCAAGAAGCTGCTGCTAAACAGTTTAATCAAGAACATCCAATGTTCAGATGGTGAGTTTAGAATATGAGAAGGTACCTCTACTTTACTGCAGGGAAAATATTTTGGTCTAATTACATAGCACAGCTGAAAAATGAACTAAAAGTTTTTGTTTCTATGCCTAACTCGTTCTGACTCATGTAGTTAGCTTTCCACGCCCTTTTTTCTGCCACTGGTAACATTTATAAAGAAAGCTTTTGAAGGAGAAGGCTCTATTTCTTTTGCTTTAATCTGCAAATATACTATGCACTATAGAAGAGAGAGAGGGAGGGAGGGAGAGAGAGAGAGAGATTTAATGAAGGCATATTTGGAGCAAATTTACAGGATTTCTTATGTTAAATTCATGGATGAAAGATATGTTATGGCAAACAGCAGATAGGGTGTTCACTGGCTAATGAAAGCATTTTGCTTTATTTTGTTTACTCACTGAAGATGGAGCTTTAACAAGTTCCTTGCTGACTGTGCAGGAATTCATTCTCTTGGAAAATAGTTGCTTTCCCACTTGGAAGTAATATGTTTTAACACATTTTATAGTTTCATTCTAATTGAAAGAAAGAAAGCCTCTGGAGTCTTTGCTTTCCAAGTTTAATGCATATGAGATTCTTTGTTTGCCAAAACTACATGCATGAGAAGTTATGTTTAGTTACTGTACATACTATTTATCCACAGTTTTTCCCTTCATATGAGATGCACTAACCCTAATTTTTAATGCATGATATGTAACCTGGGTATTTTGCTCATAGTGTAAATGTACCATTAATAAATAAACATTTCCTGTTACATAAGATATATGCATATTTTTCTGTTTTATTAAAATATACAATATTTTTCAGCTAATAATATTGAATCAATTTTGTATTTAGCTCAATGAATTGCACTCACAAGATTAGTTTTTTTTTAATGACTCAACAAAAAATATCTTAAGTCTTCAAAAATAAATATAGTATCATAAAGTAAGGAAACAGCAATCAGAAAACAGCATGGTAGCATTTAAGGTAATGTTGCTTGTTTCAAAAAAGTGACACAAACAACAAATTAAAAATAAACATGAAATGTTTTCACATTTAGAATGTTCCATTTCATCTTTTCATTTCATTTCAGATTTTAAGTTGTAGACTTAGTTTTCTGAAAACAATATTTCCGTGGAATAAATGAATTCATTAAGGAAAACAGTAAAAAAAGAAAAACAATGACATAATATGGCCTATCATTTGCAACGTTATATTATGAAAAATCAGTTTGACCCAGTAAATGCCTTTTATAGAACTGAGACCATATTATGAGAACAACATGTCTTTTTTTAAAATTAGATGTCAGGTATTAAAATATTTGTAGAGTTTGATTATATACCGATACAGTTTATTGCCCAATGAAAATTTATCTTAATGCTGTCTATAAAATAGATCTGTTAGTCATAATACAATTTCTATTTTCTAATCAGTGAATAAAAAATATTTAAGTAAATTTAAATAAATCATATTTAAAATAATGCAAATAAGTAAACAATGTATTAATATAATTATATATATATATATATATATATCTTTTTTTTCGTAGGTTTTATGTGTATGTCTCTTTAGCCAGGTTCTACCTACGTAAACCAAGATGTTATGCAGCATAACATCTTGGTTTATGTAGGTAGAACCTGGCTAAAGAGACATACATATATATGTTTTCTGAGGTTTTCGCGGGTGTTTGTATGTAGGTCTTTGGTTATTTGGGTTTTCTCCCGCGTAAAATTGGAGGTGTCTTGGCAACGTTTCGACGAAGTCTCATTCGTCATCTTCAGGCTGGTGTTTTTGGCTTCGTGCTTCTAGGAGCAATGTGTGTGATCACAGCTGTTTCTTCCTTTTAACTAACCCAAGCTAACCCGAGCACAACCAAGCCCCCACCTAAACAGAACACACACCATCCAATCAGAGCACAGCCAACCCCCCATCCAATCAGAGCACAGCCAAACCCCCAACCAATCAGAACACACCTCCACCCAATCAGAACACAGCCAAGCTCCCACCCAATCAGTTCACACCCCCACTGGCAGTTAAAAGGAAGAAACAGCTGCGATCATACACATTGCTCCTAGAAGCACGAAGCCGAAAACACCAGCCTGAAGATGATGAATGAGATTTCGTCGAAACGTTGCCAAGACACCTCCAATTTTACGCGGGAGAAAACCCGAATAACCAAAGACCTACATACACACACACACACACACACACACACGTGTGTGTGTGTGTGTGTGTGTGTGTGTGTGTGTTTCTGAGGTTTTCACGGGTGTTTGTATGTAGGTCTTTGGTTATTCGGGTTTTCTCCCGCGTAAAATTGGAAGTGTCTTGGTGACCTTTCGACGAAATCTCATTCGTCATCTTCAGGCTGGTGTTTTCGGTTTCGTGCTTCTAGGTGCAATGTGTGATCGCAGCTGTTTATAAGATATATATATATATATCTTTAGCCAGGTTCTACCTAGGTAAGCCAAGATATTATGCAGCCCTAGTTCAGTGAAATCACAATTCACTAGTTTCTGGGCTTTTTTTCTTTTCCTTCTGGCAGCCAGCAGACCCTTTGCTGCCCATTGGGAGACTAAGATAGATCTATTTCGGCCCAGAAACTAGTGAATTGTGATTTCACTGAACTAGGGCTGCATAATATCTTGGCTTACGTAGGTAGAACCTGGCTAAAGAGACATACACATAAAACCTACGAAAAAGAAAGAAAAACAAATATATATATTATATGACTCTTCCCTGTAAAGGTCAAATATTTATTCTTTTAATTCATAGGTAAATGTCTGATAAAGCCTGAAAGTGGTGATTTGAGATATCACTGGCTGGCCGATGAAGTCTAAAAAGATAGAAATAGTACTATCCCAGTCTCCCATAAGTCTCAGAACAAACAACACAAAATGTCTGATAAAGCCTGAAAGTGGTGATTTGAGATATCACCCCACTATGGCCATGTAAACAACTTGATCTACATAGGAAAAAACCCTGACTAAAAAAGTATTATACATATATATATATTATAAAAATAATTAAAAATATTAAAACATTATGAAGATTTGTATAACGATAGGCAAAAATCTGGATTTAAAATTATATAATTGTTTTTGCTGAGCAAAAATCAAATCAATATAATTTTTTTAAAAAAAAATACAAACAATTAAAAATAGGTAAAAATACAAATATTTTGTACTATATATATTATATGGCAGGATAATTAATTTTCAGTATTTTTACTTAAAGACAATGACAGAAAGACCACTGAAATATCCATATTTATTTATTTATTTATTTTTAAATTTGTATACCGCCCTTCTCCCTGAGGACTCAGGGCGGTGAACAGCCAAGTAAAAACATAAACTACAAACATTAAAATACGATTAAAAAGATATATATAAATTTGGCCCCATGATTAAAAACAATAACAGACAATTAAAAACATTTTAAAAAGTATTAGGCCAGCCCGGCTTTCTGGAAAAAGAAGGTTTTAAGGGCATGGCGGAAGGCAACGAGGTCTTGGATTCTTCTTATCTCTGGGGGCAGCTGATTCCAGAGGGTAGGTGCCCCCACAGAGAAGGCCCTCCCCCTGGGGATCACCAGCCTACATTGTTTGGCTGATGGCACCCCGAGGAGGCCCTCTCTGTGGGAGCGCACAGGTCGATGGGAGGCCATCGGTAGCAGCAGGCGGTCTCAAAGATAACTAGGTCCTATGCCATGGAGCGCTTTAAAGGTGATAACCAACACCTTGAAGCGCACCCGGAAGACCACTGGGAGCCAGTGCAGCTCACGCAGGAGAGATGTTGTATGGGAGCGCCATGTGGCTCCCGTGACTACCCGTGTGGCCGTATTGTGGATCAGTTGGAGCCTCCAGGTGCTCTTCAAGGGGAGCCCCATGTAGAGAGCGTTGCAGTAGTCCAGGCGAGAGGTGACGATGGCATGAGTGACTGTGCACAGGGAATCCCGATCAAGAAAGGGCCACAACTGGCGAATCAGGCAAACCTGACAGAAGGTCCCCCTGGCTACAGCTGTCAGATGTTCCTCCAAGGACAGCTGCGTATCCAGGAGGACTCCCAGATTGCGCACCCTCTACACGGGGGCCAAAGACTTGCCCCCGATAGTCAGTGATAGAGTCAACTGACTATATCGGGATGCCGGGAACCACAGCCACTCAGTCTTGGAAGGGATGAGCTTGAGCCATATAACTGAGTGATAAGTTAATTCCTATTTTGTTGCTTAGAATAATTAAGTCTAATTAAATGGCATCTTCTTGTTAGTTGCGAAGTGAGGGAGGAGAGATGTGGCTCTCCTCGACCTGCAAGGCACCTCCCTTTACTTCACCACCCCTACAGGGTGGCTATGGTTCCTTTCTGAGCCCTTCAACAGGAAGAGCTCGGAGTGGGCAGTGGAGTTCATGGTCCATGCCTCCGATGGCAGCAGATGTACAGCCAGAATTCTGAGTATAGATGTCTTATGTGGAGAATCTGTTCTAAAGTATTGTATATTGTACATACTGACATTCCTTTTAGGTATTCAGCATTACAGGGGTATTTGAATATATTATCAACTTTGCAGAAGAGCTCAGGCACAAAGTCTTTCCTTTTCTGTTTATTTTATACAGAGAGATCTAAATGGGATAAGTCTATTTTCTCACATTTAGTCTTTCCACATTTAAAAGAATGACATTGGTTGTTTCCATCTTCTCTAACATCTAATCTCTGCTGATAAAAATCATTGTCCTCTTTAAAGCAGTGTGAAAGCATGTTCTGAAAACACTTCTACATGAATCAAAGAGCTCTGTTGTTAATAAGATATAGCAGCAGCATCTAGAATTCAACTTCAAGAATTGCTTACAGCAATAGTTATATTACACCATGAGAGTAAATAATATATTAAATCATTAATACAATTATTTTCAAGTAGAGAGGATGAAAATTACAGTGGGTGTTGTTACAATTGAAAGGCATAGTTGAAAGCCATAAACAGAAACAATTTTAATAGTTTTTCATTTGGTTTCCCCCCATGAAATATCAAGATTTCTGGAGTTTTCTTTTGTTTTTAATATATAACGGTTTGTAGCTTGTTCTGGTACAACAATCAAGTTATTGTATCAATCCAGTATTCCATGACAGTTATTGGTAGAAGTGCTTACAATATGCTATAGAATTTCCAACTCTGACAACCAAAAAAGCTAGGCAGCCCTGAACTAGCTTTTGAGATTTATTAAGAGTTAGACTTGAAACCAGTTTTATATAGTGGTTAAAATAGTAGGCTAGAAACCATGAGATCTAGTCCAATCTTAATTACAAAACCAGCTGGTACTTTGGGCCAGTCACTTTCGGAGCCCTACAAAGAAAGCAATGGCAAATCACTTCTGGTCAATAAATTTTCTAGGACAAGTCCAGTCAATTGTCAGGAATCAACATCGACTTGAAAACACACTTACATTCATAAAAGACTTGATCTGCATTTAACCAGAAAATCTATCTTGGCAATTGTTCTCCCGCATTTCTATTTATGGTAATATTCATGCCAGTTAGTTGAATTATTGGAAACTTCTGCAAGAAAAATAGAATTTCTGTTAGTAAACTTCACACTATATATATCAGGTAGCAGATGCTGTTATAGCCTCCAAAATTCCATACCATTCCCCGTTTCAAATATAGAATCTGAACCAGAAGGGTGATAGTCTTGTTTTTGTCAATGTATTAACAACTGTTTGTGATATGTATCCATAAAAATAACTTCAATTCTTTCTTCCACTTCTTCCAAAAAAAATCTGCTAGTTGGGTAATCAAAGAATAACATGAAAAGCAGTAAAAATGGGAGAAAATTGCCAGGAGAAGTTTCTAGTGAATACATATCTTCTGTTAGCAAAATGAATTACCTGCATTTATTCTGGCATACCTGTCCTAGGCCATTAATCAGGCATCAAGGCTGACTAAACAAACAAACAAATAATACAATCTTTAGAATCCACCTTTACACCTACTTCATTAGTTGACCTTGGCTCTGCTTTTTTTTTTTTTTTTTTTGATGTGAAACAAAAAACCTCTCTCTCTCTCTGTACACGTTATGCTCACACACCTGTTGACTGCTGCTAGAAATTACCTCCCTTGTCCCTTGTATTTAGTTTTTACTTTCCTAATGCATTTCAACAGTGAAGTTTGAGAAAGTACTGCCACCTACTGGCTATTTGCAATGCAGCATTGATATTGGTTGTACTGTTGATAGAAATGTTAATTACGATTTCAGGGAAAAAAATGGACTGCCTATGGGTAGTAAAGTAAATCCACTGGTTAATAAAATGGCCAGAGTGACAAATTTTATTAACAAAATGGAAATAAAAAATATAATTCCAATTTCTTAACAAGCAGTAAATGTTGTGGGTTGGATTTAAACTTTACACTTGCAGTAGATCCATTAAATCAAACTGGATTTCATCCAATGGTTTAGTCTATCTTATATATGATCCTAGAGCAGAGAATTCATATGAACTATCTACAAAGCATAGCTCACAAGTGGGAACTCATCTCCATAATGACTAGACCCTACAACTACTAAAGCTCAAATCATGAAGAGATGCTTCATTGGCAATCCTGGAAAAATATGTACTTTTATTCACTGAGCAAACAAAAAATAGGAAAGGGATGAATTATGAATTTAGGTATTATGTATAATCTACATCTTTCTATATCACTATTGCCCAAGATAGATGCCTGCTGGGGTTAACTGGGCAGCTGAGGTGATTTTTACCTGGCAGGAATAAGTACTCTTACATTACCAGTGACTTTTTGCTCATTCCTTCCAGAACCATCACACTGCCAAGATAAGAAAACACAGAAGGTTTGAGGGGATGAGATAACTATAGATCTGACCAAATAATAAGACAAATCTATTAACAGGTGTATGGAGTAAAAAAAAACAAAGTATAATTGTAAAATGCAAAAGATCATCCAATTTACAAAATATTGTATAAAATCTGTTATTTATGTAAGTTGCATTAGTGTTAAAGTATTAGTTCTGTCACTGAATGAGAATGAGCAAAAAATATACCATAACGAGATAAAAACAACTTGGCACAAAAAGTATACGTTAATGATTTATATCTATTTGGTATTGCCTAAAAGATTACATAGTACTTTATGCACATTATCAGAATAACTACAGCTTAAACAATCAATTAAAAACATATCTCTTAAAAGCAGTAAGTCCACTACTTTTTTTAAAAAAATATCTTTTTTTTCCCAATTAATATTGTCTTCATAATTTTAGTTTCTACTAGATTCTCTTTCTATATTTTTTCCAATTGTCTGATGTCTTTTGGCATCTATCTGCTGTTAAATCCTTCTTTCTCAGCTTTCTAAGTAGCAACAGGTGCCTAAAGGAATTACGGTAATATAGTATTAGAATCAATCATTTTTTTGGCCAAAGTACAAAAAGCTTCTGAAGCTTTTGGATCAAAAATACTTTGCCTGTTGCCTGTTGTTGCAATATGGGTTATTTGGTAATATTGACTATGAACACTAGCTTTTGGAAATGGTTGGAAATTGCTGGATATTATTGCACAATGCCTTTATCTCAAAAACAGAAAGAATTTTCCAGAAACATTCTTACATATTGAGTAAAAGTAGCCTGCAGTTGAAAAGAGAGGCTCCATTCTAATTTCCCAAAAGTACTGACAAGATCTTTGTATTATTAAAACTTTGGCAAGACATTGCCAAGACATAAGATGTTCTGCAAACATTTCCCACTCCAGGGAACTTTGTTAACATTTCTTGTTATTCAATTAACACTTCTAAAATTGCAAATATTGAAGACTAATGTCAAAGAAGTAATTACAAGAAAAACCCATGTTGATTTGAACTTGTTAGGATCATAGAGACAAAATGCTATTGGTTATGCATTTAGAAAATATTTTGTTGCTTCAGGTCATAGCAATGGATGAAAACGAGAAATTTACAATTCCATATTACTTTAAATGACATGTTGCTAGCTCTCATTAGTGGTTATACCCAGATGCCAGCAGATGTGAAGCAGGAAGGCAAATATAGCTCTGATGTTACCAAGGGCTGTTTTGTACCTCCAACTGGTATTAAAAGAGTGGCAAGACAATGGCATTGCTGGTGGAGGTCACCAAGAATGCAGTGGTAGGTCTTAGATCAGGAAGATTTAATCACTGCATTTGATCATGCTATTCAGATCCCAGTGTTAATAACAGAAAGTAGATTAACTTAAATGAGGGAGATGTATATATCAGTGTCCTTGCAACCATGGTTTCTTACCAAGGAAGGATTCTCTCTCAGGATTAATGGAATTATCCCTTTTGCAAGTAGCAGGTGTGGAGTCTATTTCTGCTTCTGGTTCTTAAGAACTGCTTTATTCCTTGTCTAGAGTAAATCTTACTATACAAGTCCGTATATTTTCATGCATGGGAGAAAAGAATACAAGAAAGAAAAAGAAACAAGGCTAAAATATCTTCCAATTTCAAGGAAAGAAATAAATAAAATATGCAGCCCACCAAGCTGCTTTATATGATTATGGCACTTAGACTCTCAAAGAAAAAAGGCATTCGGAAGAGATTTCAGTTCCCTCTCAGTGACACATTTCTCCAAAGAAATAAGATAATTTGCTGAAATGAGCTACCTTGCTGTTTTCCTTTCCTTTGAAGAATCCAGTGCTACAACAGACAACCCATCAGAAATAATTAGATTATATGGCAGAATCCATAGAAACAATAGTGAGGAAAAAAAGGATTCCTACAGAATATTTTAGAAAGAACATCTTTTATCACTATCTGTGAGTATTTCAAAGACAGAGTAACTCCAAATTATAAGAAATAGCAAGTGGATGAAATTGTATTGTTCCATTGTTGGTCTTCTCTAACGAACTATAGCAGGCAGGAGGACAGCTCTGTTATCTGGTTGCGTGGTGTCCTAAGCTCTGATAAACCTTTATGGAAAATGTTTTTTAACATAATAGCTTTAATATAATTACTGTCTTTATTATACTAATATTAAAATAGCAATAAAAAAACCCACCAAGAAATAGGCCACCATATAAAAGAAAATCAGACTTTCTGATTTTCATTCATAATTACATCTATATTTACCTATTGTATTCATTTAATACACCTCAGAAGAGCAAACCACTTCCACTCAAATCTATTACATTTTTTCTCTTAGTTTCACAGGTGCACAGCATACCTATTTTTCTTTCTGTAATTTAATGTGTTAACTCATGCTGTTTACCAATTGCAGTACTTTGCAAGTGTAATGGTGATGCTTTTAACTGGAAGATTTGTAAGAAGGAATTAAACAGTAGTATGAACCTCTTTCCTTTAAGTGCATGGTATATAGAACTTATTGATTTCATATTGTTATGCACAGGTAGTCCTCGCTTAACGTTCATAACTAGGCCCATAATTAAGTGGCTCAGCACATGACCTGACTCAGTTTTATGACCATTTTTATGATGACTATGAAGCTAGTCACCATGATTGTTAAATGAATTGCATGGTCATTAAGAGAACCACATGGACAAGTGAAACCATTCTCCCAGTCATTTTGCTATTTTGGCAAACAAATGCCAAAAACTGGCAAAAACCTCACAAACCATGGTCAAGTGACTTCAGGACACTTTAATTAGTCCTAACTGCAAGCCAGTTGCTAAGCACCTAAAATGTGATCACATGAATCTGTGTATGTGTGTGTATGTAAGAGAGAGAGAGAAAGAGAGAGAGAGTTGTAAATTAGAGCACAGCCATAGACAACTTTTTTTTTTTGTAACTTTAAAGTAATTACACATTCAGTCATCAAATGAGGATTATCTGTACTAGTTTAATACTGTGATGCAGCAATAAGCATGGTTTTAGGTCATATTTGGGTTATATTTTATTCTGCCTTGTTCTTGGTGAGATATCCATGTAAAGCTAATTTTAACAGATTAATGGATGTTGTGCCATTAATTATGAATGCTATTAAAAGAGTATGTCATGGTGGCAAATTAAGTTGTGTAAAGAGCATGGTGGCATAGTGGTTAAGAAGCTGGGCTTGTTCACTGGAAGGTCGGCAATTGGAGACCCAAATACCATGAGACAGGGTGAACTCCCATTCTTGTCCCAGCTCCTGCCAACTTCACAAATGTGAGTAGATAAATAGGTACCACTTTGGTGAGAAAGTAACAACATTCTCTGCACCTTAGCATATAGTGATGCTGACCACATGACCACAGAAGCATCATTGGACAACGCTGGCTCTCTCAGCTAAGAAATGAAGATGAGCACTGCTCCCTAGAGTCAGACATAACTGGACAGGGGAAACCTTTACCTTTTTAACCTTTAATTTGTATAATGATGTCAATATATAAATGATGGACACCACTGTTGTATGCAAAGCCAGTTGCATTGAGGTCTGCTAAATCAAGGTTTTGCAATATGTAGTTTGAGGTTATTTCTAGATCTATCATGAAGGCCTACAGTAGATCATATTTATTTTTCTTAGCAGTAGTAGTCATTGTATCATGTTATTCAGTAAGATAATTCTCCCTCTTCAACCTAATGGTGTCTTTCTTCCCAGTGTATAAAACTTATTTTTGCCAGTGGCCAAGAGGAAAGCATCCAGCAAGTGATTAGAAGTGAAAATTGTTAGTAAAATTTGAGCTGTTAAATTTTCAGAGTCACAGTGAACATTATATAAAATAATGATAGTGGTAAATATTTAGTCATATGTTATTCATATAAATGGGGAAATACTGCTATGTATGCACAGTATGTATGAATGTGTGTATGAAACCTTTTATTTTCTTGTTCAATAATGTCCGAGTCCTGGAAATTGCCTGGACAAGACCTTGCAGTTTTCTTAGCAAGTTTTATCACAAGAGATTTGCCATTGCCTGCTTCCTAGGACTGGGACAAAGTGACAGGCTCAAGGCCACCCAGCTGGCTTTTTGCCTAAAGCAGGACCAGCAGAAGAACCAATTTCTAACCTAATGCCTTAACCACTACATTAAACCGGCATTCTATAAAACCTGTACGCTACCTTAATTTGGTTAGGCTTTAAATGTTTACATGTAAAGTATAATTTTACATCAATATTATATGTAGAGAGACAGACAGACAATTTGTGTGTCTGTATATGTGTGTGTTAGAATATATATGAGCATGTGTGGGGCAGGGGTGGGTTCTACTTACCTTTACTACCGGTTCGCAACAGGGCTGCGCATGCGTGCTCTTCTGTGCAAGCACAGAAGCTTCTGCACATGCGCAGAAGCATTTTCATGACATCAGGGTCAGTGGGCGGGGTCTCCCGCCAGTTTTTCTACCGGTTCTATAGAACTGGTGTATACCGGGGGCAACCCACCACTGGTGTGGGGGTATACACACATATACAAACATACACTTAGCATTATACTTAAGAGCACAGGAACAGAAATGGCAGGAAAACCAAATCAGAACTGAATTTTAAGAGAAATTTCAGAACTATAAACTGTATTGGATTGAGGAACAAAGTATATTAATTCTCTTTGCTGGAAGTTTTTTCAATGGTATCATAAAATACAGATTTTTGTAGTGAATATGACTTTGCTTTGGTAACCTCCAAGTCTTCCATTTCAATGAGTGCCAGATTTTAATTGGTCTTCCATTTTGCTGTCAGATCCCAATTTCAAGTTTGCTTAAATGCTTCAGACACTAGGGTAAATAGTTACCTACTAGATACCCAGGTAAAGCGTATTTTGCTTCTAATGATGTCAATCATATGTAGGCCCTAAGTGCTTATTTCAACTCAGACTATGTGTTTGTTTGTTTTTTACATTTCTGAAGAAAACAATTTTGATTGTTTCTGACATTATGTGTTTTTTAAAAAAACAATTCCCTTATGGTGCATATAACTATCTTGTGAAGAAACTGAAAATAAAAGTGAGCTGGATTGCTTATAAAAATATGACACCTTTTCCAGGGATGGGTTCTACTTACCTTTACTATCGGTTCGCAGCGGGACCGCATAGGCTCTTCTGCGCATGCGCAAAAGCTTTCTGATGACATTGGGGTCGGTGGGCAAAGCCTCCCGCTGCTTTTACTACCGGTTCTATAGAACCGGTCCGAACTGGGGGCAACCCACCACTGACCTTTTCTCATATTTTTCATCTAGTGTGATATGTAGTCATGATGCCAGATTTCATTTATTTAATTATGCAGATAATTATTCTGAATGCAAGTCATTCTTCACTCTATTATGCATCAGTGATGTTCTAAATGGACTTCTTTTTGATACAGAGATGAATGATATGTGTAGGGAATTATATGGATAAAATTTTTGTTTGTACAGTGTTGGAAATAGATTCTAACATTCAGTGGGTAAACAGTAAATGCTCAGGTATTCATAATATCACTTACAAGAAGCAATGCTAAAGCTAACTAAAGATCACAAAGATATTTAGAAGTTTTAAGATGATGGTGGTTTTTCAGTTTTATTGCTGTAAACACCTATACAAAAGCACAAAAGTTACACCTATAGAGAGCAATACTAGCTGTGACCACTAAGGTGTGCTATACCTTTATATATAATCTAACAAACAGACAAGAGAAAAGTGAGAACAATAGGTTTTTTGTTACAATATCAAATGGAACTATTAATTGTCCATGTACTCTGCCTGCCAATCTAAGTAAACATTGTATATAATTATTTTGTAAATAAAACTTTTGCCATGCAAGAGTAACACCATACTGCATGTAGAATTTCTTATATATATATATTTCATGACATGTGGAGAGCATTGGGGTTTTTTGCCTGAGCAGACTGTGTGTATTGAGGTGGTTGGAATTTTCATTGGATAGAAAAGAATTAGGCTACAATCCTATCAACATGTATTTGATATTGCACTTAATAGTACTTGTTTTTTTGGTAAATACTGTATATATGCATTGCCCTGTGAAAATTAAGTATGAGCAAATTAATGTGCAGGTACTTCTGAGTGTTGCACAGGATCAGCCATATACATTTGTTTTAACATTAAATGCAAAAAATCCTGTGATTTTCCATATTTGTTGTAGATATGTATCAAATCATGTTGATTCAATTAATGTGTTAGCCACGAAGAAGTTGTTTTAAAATGTTTACACATTCTAGATGGGAGAAAGGAATGCATGCGGCTATATCAAGACTTAATCCTCTGTTAGATCTATTTATATGATCTTTTGTCATCATTTGCAATTTATTTATTTATTTATATATTGGTTCGATTTATATGAATGAACAGTGATTGGAATTCCTCTGTATTTAACATCTCTTACAGGTTTTATTTTAATGAGTCATGTTTCATAAACTTGCCTACGGGATTTTAAAATGAAGCATTAAACAAAATGAAAGAGTGAGGAAAAAACATACTTCAGTAGTCTATATTGCAACCTTAGAGGAAGTATTGACTGAATTTGAGAATTACAGATAGTCCTTGACTTACAACAGTTCTTTTAGTGACTATTTGAAGTTAATGGGACTGAAAAAGTGACTATGACCAGTTTTCACACTTAAGACCGTTGCAGCATTCCCATGGTCACATGATCAAAATTCGGATGCTTGCCAACTGACTCAAATTTATGATGGTTCCCAAGGTCATGTGATTACCTTTTGTTACCTTCTGACAAGCAACGTCAATGGGGAAGGCAGATTCACTTAACGTCCATGTTACTAACTTAACAATTGTAGTTCACTTAAGAAATGTGGCAAGAATGGTCACTTAACAAATGTCTTGCTTAGCAACAGAAATTTTGGGCTCAATTTTGGTCATAAGTCAAGGACTACCTGTATTTTTTCCAGCTCCACAGTGTGGAGTAAGAAGAGTTTTTTATTCCAATATTTTCTTAAGAAAAATAGCAATGTCTTATATTAATGCAAGGCTTACTTTCTTCTCAGGCTTGGGCATACACTTTAGTTCCTACCGTGTTTCCCGAAAATAAGACTCTGTTTTATATTTTTTTGAACCCTGAAATAAGTGCTTGGCCTTATTGCCATGCTCTCAAAAGCCCGATAGGGCTTATTATCAAGGGATGTCTTATTTTGGGGGAAACAGGGTACATGGTTAGCTATTTCTAACCAAAAGCTCCAATTATATTTAAAGGGTATTGATGGAACTGGAAGGAATAAAGTAGTTCTGTGTAGGGTATTCCAGAGATATTTTGAGTATTCATAGCTTTCTTACAGCCAGCACCTCAAAGAAATAAAATTAAAAAAATATTTATGGTCAAAGACAGAATACTTCCTACACACTTTGGAATTCGGAAAAACTGTTCCAGAGCTGGCTAACTTCTTTTCTTTTTCTCTTTTCTCCTTTTTCTCCTCTCCTCTCCTCTCCTCTCCTCTCCTTTCCTCTTTTCTTTTCTTTTCTTTTCTTTTCTTTTCTTTTCTTTTCTTTTCTTTTCTTTCACAAATGTATATGGCACCTACCAAAAAGAGAGAGTATGTCCACCCTACTAGATTTAATGGGATGGGCAGAAACAATCTCACAAGTCCTCCAGGAGTAGGGCGGTATAGAAATTTGATTAATAAATAAATCAATAAGTAAGTAACATAGCCCCATGCTATGTAAGACTTAAAGGTGACAACCAGCATCTTAAATAGCACCAAGAATCCAACTGGAAATCAGTGGAGCTCACACAACTGTGATATTATATGGATATATCCACTCTGCACCCATTACTGCATTCAGAATCAACTGAAACTGTCATAATTATTTATGCAATGTATAATATATACATGATATCACATGATTCTGAATCTTGGATAAAAGAATTACATTAAATGGTCTACATCTGTCTTTCAGAGATTATCAGTGCCTTGAGATCATACACAAAACCAGAAGAATGATAGTCATTAAATAAGTATATGACCATCAATGATTAATAAAGATTTTTAGAATAACATCAATGATTCTAGAATTAGGAAATATAGTACTTCTAATATATTAGGAGATTTATTAAATTAGGAAATACAGTATTTCTAATATAAATGATGTTGTACTTTTATTTAAGCACTTGTTTCGAATCTTTCTGCTTCCATTTTGCTAGATTCATGCTAGCTATTATGTCTCCATAAAGAAATAGAAAAACATATCCAGCAGTTCTAAACATCTCTAATGGACAATAAGATTTAACTATTATTCGGTGTGATGAAGGAAATTGTACATGAAACACTATATAAATCAGTGTAATATTTCATCACTGAGGAAATTAAAAATTTAGTACACACTGCAATGCTATTCAAGATTGAAAAATCTTGAGGGTGGAAACTGCTTTCACGTTGCATACAATAGTAACATAAAAATGAGTTAATAGGAGTTGGATTAAAAAAAAGTATGAATTCCCAATCCCTCTTTTGTCAAAGGATTACTTCCAAACTTCTAATCACACATCAAACCAAAACAAAGATGAATTATAAGGGCATAACCACCCAAAGGAAAACAAAGCAGACTTGGAAGATCTTATGAAGAAAACTGATTATTGTTGGCTAGATCAGCATAGTTTTCATAAACCATTTAACCACAATACGTTTTGAGCATAATATAGTTTGTCCTTTTCCTCTCCATTGATCTAAGGTAAATAATGACTATAAAAAAAGGTAAGGAGTCCTTACAGGTTGTACTCCTCTAGTGGTTTCTGACTGTAGGAGGTGATGCAGTGGTGAGATTCAAATATTTTTATTACCAGTTCTGTGGGAGTGGCATAGTTTGGTGGGCGTGGCTTGGTGGGCGTGGCATGGGAAGGCTACTGTAAAATCTCCATTCCCTCCCCACTCCAGGGGAAGGTTACTGCAAAATCCCCATTTTCTCCCAATCAGCTGGGACTCAGGAGGCAGAGAATAGATGGGGGTGGGGCCAGTCAGAAGTGGTATTTACCGGTTCTCTGAACTACTCAAAATTTCTGCTACCGGTTCTCCAGAACTGCTCAGAATCTGCTGAATACCACCTCTGGGGTGGTGCTCATCTGTTTCAAGCCATTGCTGACATTTCTATGAGTCATTTGGCCAGCATGAAATCACAGAGCCCTGCTACCTTCCCACTGAAGTGGTACCTATTTATCTACTTGCATTTGCATACTTTCAAACTGCTATGTTGACAGGAGCCAGGGCAAGATCGGGAGCTACCCCATTGTGTGAAGCTCAGGTTTTGAACCTGGACTGCTGGCTTTCCAGGTGACAAGCCCAGCATCTCAACCACTGAACCACCGTGCCATCCCAATAAGGACTTTAGCAATAGTATTTTTTTTATCTTAATCTTTGCAGTTTTCTTTTCACTAATAGGAAATTTTCAGCAAGATGCCTCAAAATATATTCATGTATATGGGAGCCAACTTAATCACATAATTTACATTGCAATATTTAAAAATGGTGCTGAAATTTTACTTTAAATAGTAGGAAATTGAGTAGATTCTATCATCAGCTACAAGAGTTGTGCTACTTTTCTGCAAGAATTTACAAGTAAGAATTATATACATTTTTAATGAAAACATGCAGAGGATTGCTCTGAAAAAGCTAATGAAATTGTTTAGACTATTTTCAGAATATCAAATGAATCCAAGATATATTGGTACATACTTTTAAAAAGCCCACAAAAAAAACTTTTCTATGATTGAGATACATGGCTGTGAAGATTCCACAGTACAATCTTTTTGGTGCATTATTACACTTCCATTCTCAATTCTTGTCAAGTCTCCAATTACTGCCAATATCAAATGTTAACATGAATACAAATGGAATTTCCTCTCTAAGAGGTAGAAAAAGAAAGCCATATTTTCTTTTGAGTTACCCCTTGAGTATACTGTGTTTCCCCAAAAATAAGAATTTTTTCCATGTGACATTTCGATATTATCTTCAAAAGTTTTTTCTCTCCTCTTCTGTCTTCAGTCTCACCAAATCCATTACAAAGACTTTCTAATGGCATTTTTTCCCCTTGAAAACAGTATGGAAATATTTAGACATTGCTTTCTTCAAATATATGTGTTCCACTTACCAGGCTGCTGTAGAAGCCATGGATTTCTAATGGTCTCCATTTCAAGCATTAACTCTTTTTAGAAGCCAGTCTGTCAGCCTGGTGCTAGTTGTGAAAGGCTCACAGAAAAAAAGATGGGTAAATTAGCTGCTAATGATTTTAATAGATTTATTCTAAATCCAGACTTTTCTGCCTTTCTTATCAATATTTTTTTTAAGTCTGGAGTATTGTGGGCAGATTTTTGTCTGTTGGAATTCTAAAGTCCCAGAGCACTTTAGCTTCTTCATTTCCTATACTTTATTTATTTTATGATCCCATCAGTAATTTTTGTTTTGAGGCAAGTGATATTTCTTGCAGATCTTTCAATGTCACATTGTAGTTACTTTGTCATTCCATTGAAATCAGTTTGTGCAATCCAGATCACAGACATTATTATAATAGCTGGAGACAGAAGAATAGAAGAGAAAGAACTGGAGAAAATCACAAAATACAAAGACCTGCAAATAGAAGTAGAACGATTGTGACAAAAGGAAGCATAGATAGTTCCAATAGTAATAGGCAGCTTAGATGCAATTCCAAAATATCTGGAGTACCATTTGTAGCTTTACATCCTGCAACAATATCTTTAACACCTTAAGGACCATCTGCGTATCCCAGATCTTTGGAAAGGACTTGATAGGTGGACAAATCCAGTATACATCCAGATATACATCTGGCTGCTATGACCAACCATAATAATAATATATGAAATTTGTGTGCTACCAAACTTCGAACAATTCTGTGCTGTTTCAAAATTGCTGAACACATTTTAAATCAACGAAAGGATGAGTATGAATAAATGTGAATGAGTATGAATAAATCTGAAAAACCTGTTACCTTCGGGTTTGAAAAAAGTATGTGTTGGTATTATTAATATGCCCCCCCTTTCTCCTCCCCATTTAACTTATTATAATATAATATTATAATCATAAAAAAGATAAATTCCAAGAGGATGAAAGACATCCCTTATGACATATATATTAATAACTTTTCACATCAAATGATAATACCTATCATCTTCATCTCTCCAGTTTGAATTTTCCAGCAAAATAGGAGGATGATCTTCTTCATGAAAAGGAAATATTATAGGCTTCAATCCCTTCCAACCATTGGCAACTTCTATAAATTGAAACTGAACTGCAAGATTAAAAATTATGATCTGGCTTTGCTGATAGATGGACTGTAAATTTTCTTACAAGTTTGTATGGTTCTCCAGAACAAGAAAGCCTGAAATTAGTGGCTTTTATGAACTGGGGAAACCACCATATTCTTTGTCTTTGAATACTAGGCAAAATTTGATACCAATTACATTTGAACTACATTTAGTTTGTAGCATCTTATACCAAGATTGCAGCAGATGGTTAGAACATCTGGCCTGATCTTTGTAGTCTCTTCATGCTTCCTCATTCCCTTTTTTGTGAATAGCTTGATGAGAAGTTTTGGAAGCTGAAGCTTATAATGATTTGGTTATAATTGCTTTTTAAATAATGAAAGAATATAAACTACAATATGAAGCATGTTCACTTGACATTTAAATCAACAGGAAAAGTATTAATCTAAAATATATTATTTTTATTCTTTCACAAATCTAATATTTATCAAAAGCCTCACTCAACATAAACTATCTGTTTTGTAAATGCTTTTGATCTGACTAAAGCTTAAAGCATATATGAATACTACTACTACTACTTCTACTACTACTACTACTACTACGAATAATAATAATAACAACAACAACAACAATAAAAACCTTAATGTGAGAAAAGCACCATTATATCTGCAGAGCGGTTACCATCTTCTTATAGTGACTATCAATATGTGTCCTTCAAACTCTCATTGTTTTAGGGAAACCTATGCCCACATAAGATAATGTACAATACCACACAGAAGTGTAAGAACATTTGTTAATCCTAATGAATTCTCATTGAAAATGGTGGAATGTATTTTAATTATTTATTAGATTTATACAATGAACTTGAATATATCTCCTCATACAATCTCTGTGTTTTTATTAATAGTGTTCTATTTAATTAATTCAAAGAAATTCTCATGCAATGGGGTTAGAAAGCAACTGCAGATTGCCCATTTCTTATTTATAAGATACAACCTTGACCATTAATAAGTTAGTCATGTGTTATGGATGTTTAGGGGCTTCATTTGTTCTTTTGCTTAGGAACTAAAAGTGCTCTAGGGATTTAAGAATGCAGGGTCATTTTTCAATGTCAGGTAAGATTCTGTAATTATAGTGCATCAATATACCCATGGGTTTTCTATTTTCCCAGTGCAAACCTCCTTTTCATTTGTGTGTCTCTGTGTGTGAGTGAATGAGTGTGTGTGTGTGTGTGTGTGTGTGTGTGTGTGTGTGTACATAGGCTTATACTAGTCAAAATAATCAATGGGAAATAATTTCAAATTTACCAAATGGGGAGAAAATGACAGTTTTTGTTTTGTTCGTTTGTCAACATGAAAAAGACGTTTCAACACTGACTATATTTTAAAGATTACATTACAATTTTATAAGTTCTCCAGTGAGCTGCAGTTTAGATGAAAACATTTCAAATGTACTTTTTGCCAACAACTTCCATGTGTATGTTTAATGTTCCTGTTGCATGAAATCACATCTGCCGAATGCATCAAGTCCCTGCCCCATACCTGAAAGACAACAAAGAAAGAAAATATTTAAAAAGCAATTCCAGTTCATGATTTTTATAGAAATAAAGAAGGTGAAAGATTAACATTGCTTGTTCTGATCTATCTCTTCATTAATCTTCAGAGCTATGTTGCTAAAAGGAAAAGAAAACTCAGAAAAGGAAGAGAAACACCCATTCAAGTTCAGCTTTCCTTTATGTAATTCTCCTAGTGCCTCATCGTTATCAACTTAAGTAGATAACTGGACAGTGAGATTATAAAATCAATTAATTTCAAGTCGTCCAAGGCTGGACTTTATCCACAGCTGGCTTGCTTCAAGCTGTGACAAGATCATGTATTATCTTTTTAGAAATTCCTTCAATCTCTGATCTGTAGACATTATCAGTGTGTTCTTCTAGCCCTCACTACCATCTTAATCACGTGTGTATTTTAAGTCTATGCATTTTATGTGATCTCTCCCAACTAAACTGACAACAATAAACTTAATTGCCTCAAAGTAAACTTTGATATGTAGATTTATGAATTAACAGAGATTCTTAATGGATTGACAAAAAATAATACTATTATGCATTCGCTCAGTGAGCTGTATTGTAGAAGGTTATAGAACATTCTGTATCTTCTCTGTACTTTTCTGCCCTTATTTTGATTAAGAAAAATACAATTACTTAACTGTGTCAAAGAATGAAAAAGAGAAAAAATAATAATTTTCTTTCCGTGAGGTAGTATCAGTGGTGGGTTGCCCCCAGTTCAGACCGGTTCACAAGAACCGGTAGTAAAACCGGTGTGAGGCTCTGCCCAATGACCCAGACATTATTATAGGTGATCTGCGCATGCGCGATGCAAACCAGTAGTAAAGGTAAGTAGAACCCACCCCTGGGTAGTATGTATATTACATTTTCACTTTCCTGGGATGAGAAATTTTAATAAAACACCTAGGTTACTTTATGTTCAAGGGGCACAGGTCCAGACTAAATTGCTGAACTTTTTTTCAAATACATAGGTAATATATTATTGAGCTCCAGCATAAGATTTGATCTATTGCTAGAGTAAAATTCACACAATCATCATTTTGCTTAGAGATTTTTTTCTTCTCCATTGAGGGTGGAGACAGCAGCCATGCTTGGGTAGTGACTCGTACGATCAGATTGGAGGACTGAGCCTGTAAAATTTGACAAGTCCCGCCTCTGTTGCCAGGGATCCCAGCTTTTGGCTCAGTCCTTCAGACTGGACAGTCGTGTGGTTTTCTGTCTCTGACAATTTTACTAATTTTCCTATTTCTCTTTTTCAGATGGTTGATATCAAGGTTTGACTCGGATTTCTCTTGGACTATTCTTTCGTGAGTGTGACTAATTCTTTGTCCCTTTTTACCTCAGCAACCAGAGTTGCTGGGTTGCTAGGGGGTGGGGGTGAAAAGGAATTCCCTCTTCCCCTTCTATATTAATTTTAAAAAAAAACCTTCCCCTGACTGAAGAGATCGTGGAGCTTCGCGCCCCTTCCTTATTTGGTCAATCCCTTACCTCACCTTAAATATATTGTGGTAGCTGGAGGAGTGTTTGCGCTCCCTACATTGTGTTCCTCTAGTCACAGAGCTCCACATTATAGCCTGGAAGCCATTTTGTCTCATTTACTGCCATTGAATTGTAAAGGAGATTTACAATCTCCAGCCTGTGTCTTGGCTTGCCTTATTATCTGATTGCCCTTTTCGCAGCGTTTTCACTTACTTAATTGATTTGAAGGCTCTGAGGCAGTTTCATTCTTGCTGAGCTTCGCGCCCCTGTTTTTGATTGACAGGCGGCCATTTTGAGTAGGCATTCACCCGAAATCTCTGTGGAGCCTCACGCTCCCCTTTTTGATTGACAGGTGGCCATTTTGAACGATAATCCACTTAGAATCGCTGCGGAGCCTCGCGCCCCCTTATTTGATTGATAGGCGGCCATTTTGGATAGCAATTTACTTGGAATCGCTACTGAGCCCCTGTTGCAAGGAGATTTCAGCGTTAGAGTGTATTTTATTCATATCTCAGCAGAGGCACATTGAAACTGGTCAGTTTCAAAGGTTAGTGGAGCTTTCCGCTCCTGGGGGTGATCCAAAGTCACCGGCTTAGCCGGTGGGATCCTAACAATTAAATAATGATACCAGCTGTGGAGCTTTGCGCTTCCATATCGATTCTCCCAACAACTATAGCCATAAACTTTTCCATTTGAGGAGTTGTCACTCCCTGATTCTTGCCGCTTGTCGGCAGTTTTAACAAAGCGCAGAGTTGTCCCTGCTATTTTAAACTGCCTCACAGCTGATTGAAGCTAATTAACATTTTTGCTACGAGGTTTGACTCTCTCTGGCTATCTCCGTTTATCAGAGCTTTTAGCAGAAGCTACTTTCCCCACAATAGGCTGTTAAAGCGCTACTGCTGTTTAGCCTAACTGCCTCTCAGCTGATTGAATTTGGGGCTGGCTGTGAAGTGGAATTTCGCACTCCCAAAGGCTTGCCGCTTGTCAGCGTTTTTTACAAACAGGCTTACTGCTTATTAACTGACTGAGACTAATTGTGTGTAGTCTCTTTACTTTGACAATGCTTTGATTATTTGGCCAAATTAGACTATTTAAAACAGATCTACCTTCATTTGAGACTGAGCAGTGCTTCAGTTTTTGACAGTTACGACAGCTTGAGCTCTTAGGTGACTGCTCGGCCGCCATTTTGTTTAAGGGCAAGGGCACAGTTTTTTTCTATCAAGCCTCCAATCCTTAGTTCTATGCCGGCTATAAGCATATTCTGCCCTTATAAACTAAGACTGCCACATCTGGCTACTGGAAATTGAGTTGGCTATATAATTTCAATCTATAACACATTTATACTGATTTAAACTACCTTTAAATTTACATTACCCTATTACAGGGCTGATAAAATTTTAGGGGTGTCCTTTCAACCCTATTGATTGATTAAGGCCAGACATGCCTAAGGCTCTGGCCAAGTCAAAACATGGCCATAGTGCCACAGTGCGTGAGCAGTCAGTGGCTTCTAAGATGGAAGCTTCCAAGCATACACAAGGGGAAGGAGTAGCAATTAAGCCTTGTTCTGAGGCTCCTCCTAAGAGCAAGGAGAAGCTACTAAGAAAACCTATTATCAAAGACAAAGGCACTGGTTCTGCCCCAGTGGAATCGTTGGGTCTCCAGGAAAATGTAGACATGCCTCCTCTCTGACCCCAGATCAGATGTCAATGCAAGATTTCCCACTATTAGTTGAGTCATCTGATTTATGGGGATCTCCTCCTCCTGTTCGGAGTAACAATAATGTGGAGTCTAACGCTCCCACCCTTACGGTGGCACAGTTTGTGGATAGCTAGCTCTGACAGCTTTCAGAGTTAAGAGTGTTTTCTTTCATACCTGATTCTTCGGATTTGACCTTGGATGTCGTACTTGGCTATTCTTTTGTTTGCTGGACATTCTGTGAACCTTTTTACCTCAGGAAGCCTCAGATTACAATTCTGAGGTCTTGTTGAAGCCATTCTGCCATTCCATCCTTTCATCAAACTGGTAAGTTTCTGTACATTGGTGGAGCTTTCCGCTCCCGTGAGTGGCTCAAAATCACCGGCTTTGCAGGTGGAGCCCTGCGTTTTAAACAGTGGCTTCTCTTTGCGGAATCTTGCACTCCCCACAGTCTTTGGGTAGCCATTTTGTAACTGCCAGCCGCATAACTGTTAGTGGAGGTTTGTTTTTTTTTTTTTTTTTTGCGCTCCCTGCCTCTCGCCGCTTGTCGGCCTTCACCCAGGTGTGGCTTTTCTCCAGCAGACTCAATAGAGCCACTTCTCAGCTGTTTGAGACTAGCTGCCGGGTTCTGAGTGGAGTCTTTGCGCTCCCTGACTATCACCACTTGTAGGTTCTTTTCCTCCAGGCTCTGATTCTTTCCTGCGGAAATGAACAGAGCTCTGCCCACTGTCACTATTAACCGCTTCTCAGCTGATTGACCTTGCCGCCGGCTTCAAAGTGGAGTTTTCGCGCTCCCTGTGGTTTGCCGCTTGTGGTCATATCACAAGGGCTTGGTGAACTATAAAATTGCCCTGATTTATTCCTGCTCAGCTCTTTGATTTCTCTTACCGGTCCGCATCTCAGCTGTTTGACATTACTGATCTGCTCAGTAACGGAGCTTGGTGATCCCTGAGTTGGCAGCTTTCGCTGCCATTTTGTTTAGGGGTGAGGTG
Source organism: Pituophis catenifer annectens (assembly GCF_029215685.1). Taxonomy (NCBI): domain Eukaryota; kingdom Metazoa; phylum Chordata; class Lepidosauria; order Squamata; family Colubridae; genus Pituophis; species Pituophis catenifer. The sequence continues at coordinate 84,029,154 of NW_027256884.1, forward strand.
ACACGTTGAGCTTCTCTCAGGCCTCCAGTCTTTCTGGCTGTGCCTGCTACCCTGGCCTAACCTTGCCTTCAGCCCTTTTGGCAGACATTGCTGCACCTTATAGGCTTGGAGTTAATTGCCTTCTCCTTTCTCTGTTGGTGTCTCAGATATTTATCACAGGCTGCATCTAGAATTTGACATTCCCCTGATACAGGACTGCCTTGCTTAACACGGAATCTATTTTCCACTCCTTGGGTGTTATACGGCCTATCATGCCTAAGGTTCTGGCCAAGTCAAAACATGGCCACCAGGCCACAGTAAGGGAGCAGTCAGTTGCTTCCAAGCATAAAGATGCCAAGCACACGCAAGGGGATGGAGTATCCATTAAACCTCAGTCTAAGTTTTCTGCTAGACGCAAGGAAAAGCTTCTACGGAAGCCTGTAGTCAAGGCCAAGGACAGTGGTTCTACATCATCTACAACAGCCAGGGTTTCTCCAGGGGAACGTAGATGTGACCCCTCTCCGACCCCAGATCAGATGTTGCTGCTAGACTTCCTGGTGTCAGTTGAGTCAGCTGACTTATTGGGATCTCCCCCATCTGTGGGGTATCAATGCTGTGGAGTCTAGCACTCCAGCTGGGTGGGGGGTTCATCCACCTGTATCTTATGCTCTGGTTCGAGCCTCTATGGAGGCCAGCCCAGCCCGAGACCATGATTCTACCCCTTTAAGTCCAGAGGGCATTCAATGTATGATTGCAGGAATGGTGCAACGATCCCTGTCGGCTCATTCTTTTTTGACTGCCAGACCAATTACAGTGTATTCGGTCCATTTGGACCATTTGGCTTCATGCAGATGGTGGCGGTCTCCAGCCAGTTCTAGGGGCTGCCTTTTCTTGAACCGCAATGGCTGGTGATTACGACTGATGCCAGCACGCTTGGCTGGGGAGTCCACTGTCTAGATCAGGTGGCCCAGGGCACTTGGTCGACACCGGAGTCATCATTAAACATCAACTGGCTCGAGTTACATGCAGTTTATTTAGCCCTTCGAGCCTTTCAACATCTAGTGTCCGGATCTCACGTCTTAGTTCTTACAGATAATGTGACGGCAAAGGCACACATTAATCGCCAAGGGGGCACCAGGTCCAGAGCCCTTATGCGGGAGGCCAAGAGATTGGGTCTCTGGGTGGAGCACCGGCTGGCTTCTTTGAGGGCAGAACATATATCAGGGGAATCGAATATACGCGCAGACTGGATAAGCCGACAACTAATTGATCACACAGAGTGGCGTCTGAATCCTCGTTTGTTCCAGGTCCTGTCCTCCCAGTTCGGCACTTCAGTGGTCGAATTGTTTGCATCACCAATGAACTCCCAACTTCCACGATTTTTCACAAGATTTCCGGCACACCAGGCGGAGGCTGGAGATACTCTGCGCTCCCGTTGGCCCCACGGGTTGCTTTATGCATTCCCCCCCAATTCCCCTCATCCCGAGGGTTCTGCGGAAACTCATACAGGAACAAGCGGAGTTGCTCCTTCTAGCTCCACACTGGCCGCAAAGGTCGTGGTTTGCCGACCTTCTGCAGTTGTCAGTGTCTTCCCCCTGGAGACTTCCCTGCCCGTGGACTGCCTATCTCAAGGGGCGATACTGCTCCCGGATCCCCAGTGGTTGCAATTGACCATTTGGAGATTGAGTGGGACGCGCTGCTGCGTGACAATCTCCCAGCCACGGTCATAAAGACCATTCAGGCGTCTAGGTAAATACGGACCGTATTTACTCAGCCACTTGGCGGGCATTTTCTACTTGGTGTAACCTGCACGGCGTTTCTCCCATCCGGGCCTCGATAGTCCAAGTTCTCATGTTTTTGCAGGACGGCTTAGACAAGGGTCTCTCTCCCAATATCTCTGACGACAGGTGGCGGCTCTCGCTTCGATCCTAACCTACAGCTCCCTTCCTTCATTGTCACAGGAGCCTTTGATTCGTCGCTTCCTCAGAGGAGCCTCTAATTTATGCCCGCTGGTGTTACATAGGTACCCCACTTGGGACCTTTCTATTGTTTTGACTTCTCTCACAGGTACACCGTACGAGCCATTGAAATCTACCAGCCTGAGGCTTCTGTCTTGCAAAGTGGCCTTCCTAGTGGCGATTACGACAGCTAAGAGGATTTCGGAAATTGCAGCGTTATCGATGAGTAGCGACTTATGTGTCTTCCATGCAGATCGTGTGGCCCTAAGGCTAGATCCTACTTTTGTCCCTAAAACTAACTCTGTTTTTCACCACACAGGAATTTATTCTTCCAGACTTTTGCCCTCATCCAACCGCTTTGTCAGACAAGAAGTGGCACAAGTTGGATGTCCGGAGGGCTCTCCGGATATACCTCAACAGAATGGCAGCGATCTGGCATTCAGAGTCCTTGTTTGTCTCCTTCCTTCCTGTTTCCTTAGGTTCTAAGGTATCCTCATCTACCATTGGTCGCTGGATTCGCCAGACGATTGCTACTGCCTACGAGCTTCGCTCTTCTCCTTTACCGGCAAGGTTGACGGCGCATTCGATACGCAGTGCGGCAACATCCACGGCCTGGGCCACGCAAGCGTCATAAGTGGACATTTGCAGAGTGGCAACCTGGACTTTTCCTTCTCCCTTTGTTAAGAGTTATAAGTTGGACAGGTTTGCCCCATAGGAGGCAGCCTTTGAACGTAATGTGTTACAAAGGGTTATTGCGGGAGGAGAGTCGTTGGCCCAGACTGAGCCCTCCCTTGCCTAACACTGTGAACTTGGGTATGTCCCAAGCATGGCTGCTGTCTCCACCCTCAATGGAGAAGGGGCGTTGGTCCTACCTGACACGCTCCTTCTCATTGAGTGGAGACAGCAGCCATCCCCACCCGTTTTCAGTCTGGTTCTTTGGGTATTGTTTTTTTCTCTTTCTGGTACTCTTCACGAATGTCTCTGCCACACGACGAGCCTGTTTCCTTCCGTCTTCACAAAAGCTGGGATCCCTGGCAACAGAGGCGGGACTTGTCAAATTTTACAGGCTCAGTCCTCCAATCTGATCGTACGAGTCACTACCCAAGCATGGCTGCTGTCTCCACTCAACGAGAAGGAGCGTGTCAGGTAGGACCAACGCCCCTTTTCAATCTGAAGTTAATATGGATGAGGTAAAATAATCACCCAAAAATACTATTCCAAACCAAATAACTAATTTATCATATGCCAAGAAGTTTTCAGAAGTTAATTTATAGTAAATGGATGAAGTATTTCAGAAACTAAAACATTTACTGTATTTTTAAAAAAGGCTGGAGTGAAGAGACAAAATGATCAGGATCAACCACGATTTTCCATTTTTAATAGCTTTGTGAATAACAACAACAACAACAATAGTAATAAAGACTTTAATGATTTCACCACAGGTTTTGTATTTTTCTTATATGAATTTATGTATTTACTTGTAAATCACCCAGAGTCACTCTGTGAGGGAGATACATGGTGTCTAAATGTGTGTGTGTGTGTGAGAGAGAGGGGGTTGGGGGGGGAGAGAGAGGGGGTTGGGGGGGAGAGGGAGAGATTCTGATTTGCACCAATTTCATCAATCAAGTTTACAGGATTAGGGACTACTTGTTGCCAGTGTTTGATTTATATCATTGTATTACAATTGTATTTTGAAGATGACTATTAAGGATGTTGAAAAAATTATAAATGTGAAATTTGCAAACATCTAAAGACAGCTGTAAATCTCCATCATTACCCTATTGAAGTTTTTGGCAGACATTGAAACAAGGCAGATTTAAATCACTAGTCAGTAAGGCTTGATTTAAATAATAGTTTTCTACATAAAGACTAATTCTTGCTGGTATAACTTTAATATGCAAGTAGATGAAGATTTTTAGAATAACAACTTTCCATATTAGTTTTTTTATCCCCAGTTTAATAGGTTAATCATTCATATTTGGACAACTTTTTTGTTGTACTTAGGAAAGAGAAAAATAATCATTACCTTAATAATAACAATTTAAATAGATTTATTCAACTGAAACAATAACATTACAGCAAATGTTATTTAAACAAACATCCATGTTTGTTAACTAATTTGGCTATACAAAATATATATATTTTAAGAAACTTAGACTGTCAGCCCAGCCTACACACGAAAAACTTAAATACTGTCTTACTGTAGCTCACTCATCATCTTCATCTTCTTCTTTGTTCATAATCTGGAAAAGAAAAACAAGCTTTCCTGCTTTATCAGGTCCCAAACAATTTCTCAATTTAGAATGAATGAGTCCAAAGGAAGAGAATATTCTTTCAATGCCTGCAGAAGAAGCTACTGCTGTTAAAAGTGAAATCATTACTTGAACAGTCTCTAAATCCAAGTGCTTAAGTGACTTCCACCAGTTCACTGGTGTGACTTTCTTTAAAATATCTTCAGCAAACATATATTTCTTGAATGGTTCCCCCTTAGCTTTGAAGTTTATTATAGTTGGCATTACAGATGGATGATTGCTGGATACCCATGTCATAGCTAACTCCTCTTCCTCAGCACTTAAGTTTTGACCCTGATACTGGATATTGACAATATTTGCCAAAAAATGAGCTGGAGACAGTACTTGTCCCATTCGTTTTTTTAATGCTTGTAATTTAATTCTGTCCATGTGTAGTTCTGTTTTTAAGTGTTCACTCAGTTCCTTCCAAATTTCAACAGCATCAGCAATAAAACAGCTATTTTTCTGTATTTTATTTAAAGCTTCAGAGATGGGTTTCAGGATGCTCAGCATATGTTCAACATTTCTCTTAAGCCCAATGTTGAGGATTTTGGCCGTGACAGTGCCATCTATTTTATCTCGATTTTCTTCACAAACTGTCATCAGAATAGGCCAGTTCTTGATATACTGCTCAAAACAGTCCACCACAGAGTTCCATCTAACATCTTGTGGGAACATTAGCTTGGTTCCACCCATCCTTTTCAGAGCTGCTGCAGCAAAATGATTGTTACGGAAGTATTTAGCAATTTCAACAACATTAGTCTTTATTTCTGGAACACTTAAGTCTTTGGCTAAGAGATGCAGCAAATGAGCACTGCAACCATGTTATTAGCTTTGTATTCCCTTCCTGCTCTTCTAAATTTCTTCTCATCTTGGATACATTTGCAGCATTGTCTGTGACCAAACTGCGTACTAGACATTTGAATTTTACAATTTAAAACACCTGGTTAAAAAATAAAACTCATTTATTCTAGATATGTCTGCCTGAATTCAGAAGTTCAACAAAGACTGATGAAGAAAGATGGAGAAACTAAAAATGCTGTGATATTTCTTATATTCTTAAAAGTTTGATATAAATGCTTTCAATCTTAAATCATTACATGCCACAAATGTATTTTATTTCAAAGAAAATTAATTGTATGCTGCTTTGTAGAAGAGATTCGAATTTGTAGATAAAAGTCCATTTAAAAGTTTAGCCAATATGGTAAATAAAAACAGATTTATTTGATATATGCCAGCAAAGTTCTAATGAATTCTTTTGTAAAAGAATTTATTTTTTATTTATTTTTTTTAATACAAAGATAAAACACTCCATTTTTCCTTATGCAGTATGTCATCTGGGTACAAACATCTCTGTGCTACATCGTTCCTCATTTGTCACATCTTTCACATTCACGTTAACATTAATATTATAATATATTAAACATTTAAATATTGTAAAACTCTCCATTTTCTTCTTAGTATCTTTTAGTAATAATACTATATTAATATCAAATATCATTATTCTCTTCATACACATACTAACAATTTTCATCTTATTTTCATTTCTACCTTAATATATTTTCTATTTTAGTCTTCTTCATTTCCAAACTCCATTTTTATTCTCCAATCATTGATAAAATACTTCCCATATCACATAATATTCAGTTTGCTCTTTCTCCTTAATTGCTAACGTTAAACTGTTCATTTCTGCACATCTAATATTTTCCTTATCACCTTCTCTTCAATGGGAATCTCTCTACTTTTCCAATGTTAATACAATTCTAGCTGCAGTTAATACATGAATAATTACATATACATTCTCTTTATTATAAGTTTTAGGTAAAAGTCCTAACAGAAATATTTATGGCTTCAACTCAGTACATTGTTGTTTCATCTCTTCCAACCATATCTTAATTTTTGTCCAATACTTCTTTGCTTCTTCACATGTCCACCACATGATAGTACGATCCAGGTAGTTGGTGATACCTCCAACATTTAGCTGATTTATCTTTATACATCTTTGCCAATCTCACTGGTGGTAAATGCCATCTGTAAAACATCTTATACAAATTCTCTTTATATGCAGTTGACATCGTTAATTTATAATTACTATCCCACAATTTCTGCCATTTGTCTAATTCTATCTTATAACCAAAGTTTTTCGTCCATGCTTTTCGCCCATTGTCTCTTTTACTTGTTCCTCTTCTAATTTTATACCCAATAGGTAATTATACAGTTTCTTTATTACCTTCTCTTCTGTTCTTGTTAAGATTTTATCTAATTCTGTTAATTTTCTGTAAAAGCCCTGTAATTTAACATCTTTCTCTTATCTGCACATGTGAATACCACATTATATCGATCACTTGCTTACTCATTTCTTCTTTCGTTTTAAGTCCCTCTTCTTCATTTAAAATATCTTTATATTTGACAGTATTTCCCATATTAATAATATTTGGGTGAATCAATGCTTCCATTGTTGAAAGCCAAACTGATATCCTCAAGTAATGTTCTTTAATTTTTTCCCACATCAATAATAATGCAGTCCTTATATAGTGTCTCTGAAAATATCCATGTATCTTGTTTTTCCCATACCATAAAAATGCATGCCATCCCAGTTGTAAATCATGTCCTTCCAAAGTCAATAATCTTATATTCATCAATACAATCCACTCTTTCATCCATGTTAAAACTCCAGCCTGATAGTACAATTCCCAGTTTGATAGTCTAAAGCCTTCTTATGTCTTGCATAATTTTCAAACCAATTCTTGCTTTTTCCCCTTGCCAAATACACATATGTATTATTTTATTAAGTTCTTCAACGTATTTCTTTTCCAGTTTTAGAGGAATTGTCTGAAATAGATATAATAATCTTGGCAATATATTCATTTTAATTGTTGCTACTCTTCCTACCAGAGATAATTGCAGATTCTTCCACTTTTCCAGATCTATTTGGATTTGCTTCAACAAGTTGTAATGACTTCTGATACAACTGTACAAGCTAACTTTTCCCCTTTTATTCATTTTTTAAAAATTGTTGCAATTCTTATTATATATTTCTAATATCAGAAATATATATAATTTCTTCTCCTCCTTTCTTTGTCTAATCATATATGTGTAGTGAGAGTCCAAATCAGCCATGTTACCAGCAGAAGCATAATCTGATTGGGTTATAGCAGACTAAATATGTTTGTGTAAAACCATGTCCGTTATGTAGAAAGAGATGCTTAAAAATGATATGTTTATTCAAACAATTACATGCTATAATAAAAAAAACCTGCATTCTAAACTCATTTTCGTGACAATGGAAACAAGGAAAAAGAATAAATCACTCTTCCTGCAGGAATCAGAGTAAGGATGATAACCTAAGAATCTTGGAATTGTAGGCTGAAGAATAAGAAAAGGTCTTTTGTTTACCATATTCTAACACTTCTACTGGTCAATAGGATCAAACGTATAGTAAGTGAATGCTTCTTGACCTGCACTTACAACAAGGAAAATGATCTTTGTACAATAGATATCAAGAACAAAGCTAGGGCAGATTTCTTCTTTCTAATAAACTCACTTTTTATGATTGTATATGTTTGTATGTGCCAGTCATGAAACGCCTGTTATCAATCTGTGGAAGAATGTGAAAGGAAAGTAGTAATGATAGGGTTCCATAAAAAACTGCAGAGAGGAAAACTGTTATTTTGTCATAAATGTTGCTTACCCTGCACTTCTGTGGCATAATTTTTATAAATCTGACAGTAGAAAATATGATATCATGTCTGAACAGAAATGAAACATAAAGAAGAGAGTGCAGCCAAAAAAATAGAGGAGGTCTGGAAGAGAATGGGACAGATAATGTCATAACACCAGCAGAGATGGAGGCAAGGTTTTGAACTGAATCACTGAAAAAGATGCATGACAGACTTAGCAGAGAATGGAAACCTAGAAAAGCAACTGTTCTGAATTCTGTCTTAGCAGAAGGAAAGTTTGTACCATATGTCAGACTTACTGGCATCATATTTTTTTGTATCTTGAGTGTTGATCAACTTCTTGCCTTTAAGAAAATTATAACATAGTAGTGTTCAGAGTACATACTACTGGTTCTGTGGGAGTGGCTTGGTGGGTGTGGTGTGGCTTGGTGGGCGTGGCTTGGTGGGGATGGCAGGAGAAGGATACTGCAAAATCTCCATTTCCACCCCAGTCCAGGAGAAGGATACTGCAAAATCACCATTTCCTCCCCACTCCTGGGGTAAGAATATTGCAAAATCTCCATTCCCACCCTACTCTGGGGCCAGCCAGAGGTGGTATTTGCCAGTTCTCCGAACTACTCAAAATTTCCGCTACCGGTTCTCCAGAACCTGTCCGAACCTGCTGGATTTCACCTCTGATTATTTTCCAAGAAACCAAGATTGTCAGCAATGCTTGCATCTCCATGTTAAATGTGATTTTCTCAAGGAAGTCACCAGATTAAACTAAATAAACACTCAAAGTGAGCAAATACACGTAGTCCTCGATTTACAACAGTTCCTTTAGTGCCCATTCAAAGTTACTAAAGCATTGAAAAAAGGGGACTTATGACCCATTTGTCACACTTAACAACTATAAGAAAGGTTGTAAAATGAGGCAAAATTCACTTGACAACTGTCTTGTTTAGCAACATAAATTTTGGGATCAATTGTGGTCATAAGTCAAAGTTTACCTGTATTTAGGAGTGGGTTGTCAAATGAAATCATATCAGTGTTTTGAAAAAAGTCATGCTGTTAGGCAAACAGCCTCTGTGTTATAGTGCTCTCTTCTGAAACTCAAATTGGAAAGAAAAAAAGAAGGATGCAGGATAACCTACATTCATGTACACTTTAGATCTCTGTCCTCAGACGTCTTCCTTCCTAACAGACAGGAAGCAGCAGGTGAAGCTAAGCAGAATCACATCAGATACCTGTACAATTAGCACAGGGGCCCCACAAGGCTGTGTGCTCTTTCCACTTCTCTCTATATACCAATGACTGCATCTCAAACGATCCATCTTTTAAATTACTGAAGTTTGAAGATGACACAACAGTGATCGGTCTCATTCGAGACAATGATGAATCCTCATACAGATGGGAGGTTGAGAACTAGTCTTGTGGTGCGACCAGCACAACCTGGAACTGAAAACACTCAAAATCGTAGAAATGGTGGTGGACTTTAGGAGAAACCCTCCCATACTACCACCTCTTACAATACTAGGCAACACAGTATCAACAGTAGAGACCTTCAAATTTCTAGGTTCTATCATATCTCAAGATCTAAAATGGACACCTAAAATCAAAAACGTTATCAAAAAAGCACAACAAAGAATGTTCTTTCCGCGCCAACTCAGAAAGCTCAAAACTGCCCAAGGAGCTGCTGATACAATTCTACAGAGGAATTATTGAGTCTGTCATCTGCACCTCTATAACTGTCTGGTTTGGTTCTGCAACCCAACAAGACAGACACAGACTTCAGAGGATAATTAGAACTGCAGAAAAAACAATTCTGCCAACCTGGCTTCCATTGAGGACCTGTATACTGCACAAGTCAAAAAGAGGGCTGTGAAAATATTTACAGACCCCTCGCATCCTGGACATAAATTGTTTCAACTCCTACCCTCAAAACGACACCATTGAGCATTGCACACCAAGACAACTAGATACAAGAACAGTTTTTTCCCGAATTCCATCACTCTGCTAAACAAATAATTCCCTCAATACTGTAAAACTAGTTACTAAGTCTGCATTACTATTAATATTCTCATTGTTCCTATCACCCATCTCCTCCCACTTATGACTGTATGATTGTAACCTTGTTGTTGGTAACCTTACAATTTATATTGCCTGTTTCCTAATATGATTTGATTGCTTATTTGTTCCCTATGACTATCATTAAGTATTGTACCTTATGATTCTTGACAAATGTATCTTTTCTTTTATGTACACTGAGAGCGTATGCACCAAGACAAATTTCTTGTGTGTCCAATCACACTTGGCCAATAAAGAATTCTATTCTATTCTATTCTATTCTATTCTATTCTATTCTATTCTATTCTATTCTATTCTATTCTATTCTATTCTATTCTATTCTCACCTCCTCTTTTTGTACTGATGAACAGTAAGATATGCAGAAGTTGAATGACTTTTTCATTTAAATACATTTTTTCCTCTTGGTTGGCAAGCTGTTTTCCCAGTTTTAATTCAAAACCATCATTTTCTAGTCCAAGCAGTCTTAAACCCTTCTGTCTCCACAATGGTGTTCCAGTCTAGTAGCAGCCTCAGGTCCCATAGACTACAGTTCTTGTACACGCCTTCCCACCTTCAGCAATTGTCTGCTAGTTTTTCTTTTTCTTTTTTAAATATTTCTTTTTAAAATATTCTTATGGTTGATCTAATCATGCCCCATTAAGCTGACTTCTACCTTAGAAACTCATTTTTCTTATGGTATGGCAAAGCATTATTGCAACTGTACCTTTCCATAGCCATTATGACAATCTACAATAGTGTTTCCATACAAAATAAATGAGAAAATATGTAATAGAAATTTAGCTACTAAGCTGGGATTGAGACCATATTTCATAATGGTCACAGAAAGCTCAGCAAATCTATTACTTACATATATCAGAAGAAATTTTTAAAAATGTTTTGAAAGTGCTTAGATCCGAAATTAATATTTATGTTTATAATGGAAAATCAGGAGTATTCAAGAAGTGCCACTCACATAAAAATGTATTCACAATCATTTGAATTAATTGTAAAGTATAATTGAATTAATTTGAAAATCTGGTGGGGGAATAATGTCTGGCCTTTTCTTTTTCTGTCATTGGATAACATTCAAGATACTGGTGAACAAGAGTTTATAGGACTATCAGATCTACTGTATGTTGCAAAAAATTGGAAAAACAACAGATAGCAGCAATGTATTTAATCTTCTCTATCAATGTGCTCCATCTAGTGACTGTTGAGAATTGCAACCCCTTGGAGTATATATAGGGATTTTGGCATTTTGAGATATATAAGGTTTTGCTGTTCAGAGAACAAATTAAATTTACTTCTAAAAGATGATATCTTACAAAGAACAATCTGTGAATCTGAGATATTTCCATCCAATTACCTGGCTCCAAATCACTTAGGTAAACAGTGTAAGAATGGTACAACTGTACAATATGAACTCAGCAGTATCTTGTTTAGTCTGCTGATCAGCCCTGTGAACAGACAGGATTACAGAAAAATACTTCTCTTACTATGTTTGCAATAGCACAACAGTTTTATTTACTTTGATCTTTTTTTTTAAACAAAGCAATCACACTCCAATTAACAAAAGCAATATGATTGAAAATGAAAGCAGGGGAAAGTTAAACAAAGCATATGTTGATTGACACATGCAATATCTTTTAGAAAAAAAGCAATGGTAAAGTTGTAGCTTTGCTGTAAAATAATCATACCATATCAGATTTTGACACCATCTCACTTTCTTTAGCATGGTAATTTCTCAAAACAAAAGATATAATTTAATTTAGTCTGTAGAATTTTTAATATAGAAGAATTTAGCATTCCCTGGGCATTTTATAAAAACAAATGTCAAGAAATAAGCATTCAATTTATAATACTCATGTTTCTTTGCTCTGTTTAAACTTCCAATGCCAGTGCATATTTCTGAAAATATTTATAAAAAATGGTGGGAATAGATGTAGACAATTATTATTTTTTTCAGCAACAGCATGAGAAGGACATATTCTAGTGATGCCAAAATGAAATGAAGGAAAGGAAGGGAATGGAATGGAAAGGAAAGGAAAAAACAGAAAGCAGAAAGAAAGCAGAAAGACAGAGAGAGAGAGAGAGAGAGAGAGAGAGAGAGAAAAGGGAGGGAGGGAGGGAAGGAAGGAAGGAAGGAGCGGGGGAGGGAGGGAGGAAGGAAGGAAGCAGAAAGAAGGAAGGCAGGCAGGCAGCAGGCAGGAAGGAAGGAAGAGACAAGTTTACAAATATAGCATTGCACTATACATCCCACCTATTTTATTCAAACATATACAGTTGATACATATGCAAAAGGGGTGTGGATTATATTGGGGCACTAGGTCAATTATTTCCCTTTTTTTCAACCTGCAAATTCTGCTGCATCTTTACCTATTCACTCTTCTTTCCTTTCTTTTCTATTATATTTAGAATTTATTATTAATTTTTTTTCTCAAGGATGCATAGTCTACAGCTTTTATAGAATCCTATATAGAATGTATTGAAAAGTATTTATACTGATAGTTGGAACTGAATGAAATACTCATTCATACAAGTCTATAAAAATTCCAAAATAGTGCCATAGACCAAACTGCTATAGACTATATTCCTTTACCTGAAATTCAGTTCAGTCAAGTTAGGAACACTGTTGGATAGATATTTTATCAAAGCTTTTTTTTTCTGAATTTCTTCTTAAACATTTGGCTCCGGCATTAATTCAAATTTAGCTTTGAAAGGTAAACTGGCAACAGTTATTTGTGTTTTATAGAAACCTATAAAATTGGGATTGCTGTACTGTGTTTCATGTGACTCTGTTAAAAGAAAATCAATAAATACAAAGCACAAAATTTAGGTTTGGAGATATTCAGGGATTGGTAAAACAGTCAAATAATGGGCATAACCCTTCAGTCAAACCAGGGGTGAAATTCAGCCGGTTCTATCCAGCTCGGGCGAATCAGTAGCAGCAACTGCGGGAGGCTCTGCCCACCCGTGTGGACATCATGATGTCATCTTTTTGTGATGATTGTAAGCCTCTGCGCATGTGCAGAAAGCTTTGCGCATGCATGGCACACGCACATTTGCGAACCGGTAGGGAAGGTAAGTGAATTTCACCTCTGAGTCAAAGTCCTTCTTTTCTGCATAGGTTACTCTCAGCGTGAGCGGCACCCGGTCAGGGTTGCCATCGAAAGTAGTCTGCAAGGGGGGCGGTCCCCATACCAGTTGGGGGCCCCATACCCCGGGTTGCCCAATCGGACCTGGAGGATAAGGCACCTGACCGGATACACTCAGGCCTCTGGGACCTGCACCCTGTCCTGGAGCTGGGCGAAACGGGGCAGGCGCCATTCCCGTAGTTGACAGTCTGACCAGTTGAGGTGCAGGGTAGTGTGTTGCAGGCAGTCAGGAACCATTACTTAGGGAAGGGCCCACCCGCAACTTGGGGCTAGCTAACCGAAACCGAGTCTCTTGTCCCATAGAAGAGGTGTGCCAGCCGGTGCTAGGCTCAGTCCCTGTCATCCAAGGTTGCCACGACTGTGCATCCCGGAAACTGGCTTCCCCAAACCGCTCCCGGAGAACCTCTATGGTGGATTGGCCCAAACCCGTTGAATAGCTCCACTCTCCGTTGTCATCTTCTACCCAACGCCGCTCTCTCCATTGATGAAACCGTTCGCTCTAAGGAGGCGATGTTGGGTCTTTCAGGGCGCCCATCGGAGCGGCCAAAGCAGGGCTCTGCCACCACTCTCCCGATACTGCTTGGCTGGCCATGCCTCTCACCGCCCCAGCATCTTTAGCGTCCTCGCCCTGGCTGCGGCTTCGACCACGTTCTTTCGGCCGAACCAAAGGCTGAGCCTCAGCTGGGATTTCCCCCGACTCGGGTAGTCCTTCTTCCTCCAAGGGCGGTGTTGCGACAGTTGTATCCACCCCCTCCGCCATCCCATAAGCCAGAGGGAGCGCCGATTTCCTCTCAGCTGTTCCAGGCAAGACTTAATCAAAACGCAGCAAACTCGGTTCAGCTCTTTGAAGTACGCTGGTTTATTCATGTCAGCTTCCAGATACACGCTGTGATTCGTAAAGATGAACGAAATCGGTGCTACGTTTCTCTAGGAATGGGCGTTTATATAGCCTGCCAGTTCATTACCTCCTTTAATACCACGCCCCTGTTTATTACCAAACCCCTCTTCACACCGCAGCGGCTCATCAGCGCGTTCTGGAACATACTCTTGTAGCATCGTTTAGGAAAGGCCCTACACCCACTGCACCCGATATCGCCACTCCTCACCCTGCACACGACCGCCTGCACCCAGTGCCACCGTCACCATGTATGTATATGTCCCTTGATGCTGACATCGTGTGGTAGCATTGTCGAGCGTGCTGCGAGGCTCGACAGTTACATTTGCAACTTGCACAAAAAAGGAGGGGATGGGTTCTACTCATATAACTGGCTTTTTCTGAACCCCACCCCACCCTTTCAGAATCCCCTGTCTGGTTGCAGACAGAAATGGATGAGCATAACAGAACATAATTGTGTTTCTGTGGGAAAAAATTAAATAGTCTAAGGAGTTCTAGGTTAAACAGGGAAAGGAAGAGGGGAAGGGAAAAAACAATTTTCTGCAATTGAGCAAAAATATAACTCTCTTTTTTTATATTTGTAGCAACATTGTTGCTCCCTGTGTGCACCCCAAATCTAGCCCCTCATTCAACTTCTAGATCATCAATTGTTTCTAATTCTTACTTCATATTATTATGGATTTGAGGACTAGTCTAAGATAAATTTTGCAGGATTTCACACATTTTTTAAATACCTCATTTTTCGGAATATAAGACGCACCAAGTATAAGACGCACCTACCTTTTTTGGTGTTTTTTTTTAAAAGTTTTTTTTTTTTTTAGACAAACACACATACAAACATACAATGTATTTTCTTTGAACAGAGTATTTGGCTGGTTCACAAATTTAAACAGTGTTTAGTCATTTCAATTAAATTTACAATTACTATATTTCCTTTCTGCCATATTTATTCCTCATCTATTTTTTTAAAAAAAAACCAATATTATCATTCATTCTCATCTCTAATCTTAATTACATTCAATTTTTCCCTTCTATTCTATATTGTACCCCTTCCCATTGTCATCTATTTTTATATCCATCCTCACATTGGTTAATTATGTAATATTACAATTCCTTAATACAAATTCAACATTTTAATATAAATCAATTAGTTATATAACTATCTTTTTTGTATATTAATCAATATGAACATGAATATTCCAATTATTTCCATGCAATCCAATTGCTTACAAATCAATTAATTATATTTACCAATAATAATAAACCAAATAATTTTCCTCTCTAATGTTACTCATTTTCACATTTTAAACTCTCCCAATAACACACATAGTTTTGTCCATATAATCCTCCAAATCACAACTTAATCATTTCTACTTTCATCACAATATATAATTAAAAATATTTCAATCATTACAATTTCCCTAATTAAATTTAAAAATGTTCTAGCTGTTATCCAAGCTATAATTTAATCCTTTTTACTTTCACCACCATATACCATTAAAAGTATTTCAATTGTTACAGCTTATACTTATTCATATTTCTAAAAAAAATAAAAAAAACTTATCATTGTCTAGATTTCAAAAATACAAAGACAAATATTCCAATTATTATTCATTTCACTTCTACAATCATGATTTCCCATTTATTTCTTACTACTATTCATATTTCAATTCTAAATATGTATAACATTTTCCTCTTTCATTTCTTTTTCTTTTTCTCCCTTCCCATTTTTATTTTTGCCTTTTTCGTTCTCCTTTTTTTCTTTTGTGTCTAAAATTTAATTTAATTTAATTTAATTTCCAATTTATATACCACCCTTCTCCCTGAGGACTCAGGGCGGTGTACAGCCAAGATAAAAAACATAGAATACAAATATTAAAACATTTAAAATATATATAAATTTTGGCCCGAAAGTTAAGAATCACAGACTAATTAAAAGAATTTAAAAATTTTAAAAATTTCTTCTTAAGCCAACCCGGCTTGCTGAAAAAGATAGGTTTTCAGGGAACGACGGAAGGCATTGAGGTCCTGGATTCTTCTTATCTCCGGGGGCAACTGATTCCAGAGGGTGGGAGCCCCCACAGAGAAGGCCCTCCCCCTGGGGGCCACCAGCCTACATTGTTTGGCTGATGGCACCCTGAGGAGGCCCTCTCTGTGGGAGCGCACGGGTCGATGGGAGGTCATCGGTAGCAGCAGGCGGTCTCGGAGATAGCTAGGCCCTATGCCATGGAGCGCTTTAAAGATGATAACCAACACCTTGAAGCGCACCCGGAAGACCACCGGGAGCCAGTGCAGCTCGCGCAGGAGCGGTGTTACATGGGAGCGCCATGTTGCTCCCATCACTACCCGCGCTGCTGCATTCTGGACCAGCTGGAGCCTCCGGGTGCTCTTCAAGGGGAGCCCCATGTAGAGAGCGTTGCAGTAGTCAAGGCGAGAGGTGACGAGGGCGTGAGTGACTGTGCACAAGGAATCCCGATCAAGAAAGGGCCGCAACTGGCGAATCAGGCGAACCTGATAAAAGGTCCCCCTGGTAACAGCCCTCAGATGTTCCTCCAAAGACAGCTGCCTATCCAGGAGGACTCCCAGATTGCGAGCCCTTTCAGTGGGGGCCAAAGACTCGCCCCCAATAGTCAGTGATGGAATCAACTGACTATATCGGGATGCCGGGAGCCACAGCCACTCAGTCTTGGAAGGGTTGAGCCTGAGCCTGTTCCTCCCCATCCAGATCCGCACAGCCTCCAGGCACTGGGACATCACTTCAAGGGCATCGTTGGGGTGGCCTGGGGTGGAGATGTACAGCTGGGTGTCATCAGCGTACTGGTGGTATCTCACCCCAAAGCCACGGATGATCTCGCCCAGCAGCTTCACATAAATGTTGAACAGAAGGGGCGAGAGGACCGATCCCTGCGGCACTCCACAAATGAGAGGCCTCGAGGTCGACCTCTGCCCCCCTGCCAACACAAACTGCGACCGGTCGGAGAGAAAGGAGGAGAACCACCGCAACACAGTGCCTCCCACCCCCAACTCTTCCAGCCGGTGCAGCATGATACCATGGTCGATGGTATCAAAAGCCGCTGAGAGATCTAATAGGACCAGAACAGAGGAATAACCCCTGTCCCGAGCCCTCCAGAGATCATCCACCAACGCGACCAATGCCATTTCCGTGCTGTGCCCAGACCTGAAACCCGACTGGAACGGATCTAGATAGGATGTTTCCTCCAGGAATTGTGGAAACTGTTGCGCGACCACACTCTCAACAACCTTCGCAATGAAGCGAAGGTTGGAGACAGGACGATAGTTAGCCAATATTGCTGGATCCAGGGACGGCTTCTTGAGGAGAGGCCTCACCACCGCCTCTTTCAGGGCAGCGAGGAAGTGACCCTCACTCAACGAAGCATTAATGATGCCCTGGAGCCAGCCTCGTGTAACCGCCCGGGAAGCCAGTACCAACCAGGAGGGACACGGGTCCAGTAAACATGTGGCCGCACTAAGTCTCCCCAAAATCCTGTCCACATCATCGGGAGTCACAGCATCAAACTCCTCCCAGATAACATTCTCAAGACTGTTCCTCGTCACCCTGCCCTGATCTACCCAGTCAGAGTCCAAATCCCCCCGGATCTGAGCGATTTTGTCATACAGGTATTGTCTGAAATCCTCCGCCCTGCCTTCTAAGGGATCCTCCCGCACTCCCAGATGGAGCAGGGCGCGGGTCACCCTAAACAGGGCGGCCGGACGATTCCCTGATGACGCAATAGAGGCGGAAAAGTAGTTAGACTTTTCGCCACTAGGTAGGCCTTAATATGCGACCTTACCAGTGTTCGATCAGATTCAGCGAGACTGGCCCTCCAACCACTCTCCAGGCGTCTTTTCCGGCGCTTCATTTCCCTCAGCTCCTCAGTAAACCAAGGAGCCGCCCGGGATCGGCATCGGGTCAGAGGCCGCAAAGGCACAACTCGGTCCAAGGCCCCACCAGCCGCCCGATCCCAGGCGGCTACCAGGTCCTCGGCCGAGTCATGTGCTAGATCCTCAGGAAATGGCCCAAGCTCCGTCTGGAACCTATCAGGATCCATCAGGCGCCTGGGGCGGATCCATCTAATTGGGTCCGCCTCCCTGCGGCGAGGGGTCGCGGTTCGAAGATCTAGGCGAAGGAGTGAGTGGTCAGTCCATGACAAGGGTTCCATGTCTATATCCCCTATAACAAGACCACTCAACCACTGGCCAGAGACAAAAATCAAATCCAGAGTGTGACCTCCCCTGTGAGTAGGGCCATGAACTAACTGGGTCAGGTCCATGGCCGTCATGGAAGCCATGAACTCCCAAGCCACCTCAGAGGTTTCACCGACGGATGGCAAGTTGAAATCACCCATGACTAAAAGCCTGGGTGTATCTACTGCCACCGTGGCTATCACGTCGAGTAGCTCAGGTAGGGCTGTTGCCACGCGGCAGGGAGCCAGGTACGTAAGCAACAAGCCCATCTGAACCCCACGGCCCCACCTCACAAGGAGGGACTCACATCCGGCTATCTGAGGCACAGTGGTCTCCCTCGGATCCAGATCCTCGTTAATAATAACCGCCACCCCCCCCGCCCCACCCTTGGGCCCTCGGCTGATGGAATGCTCTGAAGCCTGGTGGGCACATTTCAACCAGAGGGACGCCACCCTCCGGGCCCAACCAGGTCTCCGTAATACCCGCCAGGTCCGCTCCTCCCTCTTGTATAAGATCGTGAATGAGGGGGGCCTTATTAACCACGGACCTGGCATTGCATAACATCAGCCGAAGGCCCAGATCCTGAGTGTCTAAGCCACCTAGTCTCCGAGAGGAGCCATGGGGACCGGGGCAAGCAATTGCTCTCAAACAGCAAGTGCGAGCCCCCAACACATGATATGGTCCCCTGCTCCCGCCATATCTGCCACTCCCATCTACCGTGCTGATGGTACAGACCTCATAGGTATCGTCCCCCATCCCTTTCCCAGTCCCTCGACCAACACCTCCCAAATCGTTACCCTGTGCCGGGCTCGGCTCTGACCCTGGTGGATTTCCCCCCCCATCCCCCAGAGTCTTCTTCCCAATTTCTCTAGAAAGATCATTACAAACCCCCCTCCCAGAACCCCTTAAAATCTTAAAAAATTTCCCTAAAAAACCCCACAAATTCTTCCTTGCTCCATGCCATCTCTCTGGACTCCAAAGTCCGTCATCGAGATAGGCCCTCGATAATGTGGAGGGCCAAACCTGCGAGAGGGGAGAATCTCTCATGGCGAGGAGTTCTGACACCGAATACATATAATCATCAGGGGAGACAGAGTCCAAGGGAAGGGAGTACCGCTGATGTTACAAACATAGGGAAAATTCTAGTCCATGGTTAGGCCATCAAGCCCATTGTCCTCTCACGACAATGGCCAAGGAGGTGCATATCCTTCGACCCTGGAGGTTTCCAGGGCAGCCATGCTCTCACCTAGGCCACCCATGGAAACTCTGATGGAAATCCGGGCGTGAAGATAGCCATAGTCTGCCTCCCACTGGCCTTATGTCCATAGAACCAGTATCCCTCCTGGGATTAGTAGCATCCGGGAGTCCAAGTATCCTGCTCAGAAGGAGGTTTAAGTTAAATCTTGAACTCTCCTCTTTTGCCCTAAATCTCCCATTGTTTGCATGTACCTTTTTTGGTGAGGAAAAAGAAGAAATGAAATCTCCCTCTGCCTCTGCCTAATTTTGCTTCGTTACAGCAAACAGCCTGCTTTACTTTCAGTTTCGTTTTCAGCATAGCTTGATTAGCACAAGGGAAAAAAAATCTGCTCCAGCAATTTATCTCTTTGCAGCAAGCAGCAAAGCCTGCACAAAACAGCTGAGAGCAAATCAGCTGAGAGTCGGGAGGCCGATCTAATCAACTTGTGCTAATTAGTCTGTGCTGAAGCTGAAAAGAACTGTTTTTTCTTGCTGTTTGCTTGCAAGAAGGTAACTGCTGCAAGGTACAGGCCAAAGGGTGGGGGCCAGTGGGTGGGCAGGGATACATTCGGTGTATAAGACGCACCTAAATTTTCACCCCCTTTTTGGGGGTAAATAGGTGCATCTTATACTCCGAAAAATACGGTAACTATTGTACTATGAAAGTACAATTAACAGAATTGTATACATGGTTTCTAAAGCATATTAAAGCATTTTATAAAGGACATTTGATAGCAGAAGACATGATGCAGCTGTAGCAACCCATAGGTGTTGAAATGAAATGACTAATGTCTTTTCCTTCAGTAGTTAGAAAAAAGAATAAATGAGATCTGGTTTTGTAATTGGAACTAGAGAACCCTAGTCCGTTGGGTCAGTTTCAGAGACATTTCCTTATCTAAATAGAGAAACATAATGACCATAATTTGATAAAAAAAAAAACCAATGGTAGTGCAAGTGCTTCCAACTTCCTACTGATTTCCCAACTGAGTGTCTTTGGGAAGTGGTAAGGAGCCTTCCTTCCTTCCTTCCTTCCTTCCTTCCTTCCTTCCATCCATCCTTCCTTCCTTCCTTCCTCCCTCCCTCCCTCCCTCCCTCCCTCCCTCCCTCCCTCCTTCCTTCCCTCCTTCCTTCCTTCCTTCCTTCCTTCCTTCCTTCCTTCCTTCCTTCCTTCCTTCCTTCCAGCCTGCCACCTTTCCTCCCCATCCACCTCTCTTCCCCTTCCCTCCCCTTTCCCTTTCTCTTCCCCTTACTTTTTTTGTTGGTAGATGCTGTTGCTGAATGAGAGAGAGAATGAGGGATTGAAATACTGGCTGGGACACTGTCACAGATGTTTAAATCAAGGATCACATGATCTTAGCAGCAGCCCAGCAGCTGAAGCAGTCACAACTTTTCCAAATTTCATTCTTTCAGGAGTCATGAGTCCCGGATTTTGGATGCATTCTGAAGTACCCTGGTTCAAAAATTGTTACACCATGGTGCACTGTTTTCTTTAACTAAGGATTACAGAAACGAGAGTTTTAGTATATAAATCAACTATGCAAGAATCAGGTGTAAAATGGATACAAAAAAATTGACTTTGGCTTTGTAGGAATTATACAATGCCAATTCCGTAACAGATTTTTTAAAAAATCTGATCAAAGAAAGCAGTCAGTTGTAATAGTATAATGATGATCCAACACTACATTGGTCACACCCAGAGGTGGGATTCAGCTGGTTCACACTGGTTTGGCTGAACCATTTAACTTTTTGCCCAGTTCAGCGAAACGGCCCTGCCCCACCCTGCCCTCCCCTGCCCTCCCCTCCCAGCCACTCCTTATCTCAACTCATCTGCCTTGGCTGCTTGCCTAGATGCATGCCCGTGGCTCAGCTGCTCTCTGGTTCCTTGCCCGCTCCCTCTCCTCGCCCACTTATCTGCCATTGCCCACCTAATTTTTGGTAAGTTGCTCTGAGTATAGGGATTCTATGACCCCCCCTTGCTTGCCTGACATCGCTGCTCGCCTGGACCATGGAGCACCTGTGGCCCAGGCCCAGCTGCTCCCACTCCGCACCCACTTGCCTGCCATCGTCACTCGCCCAGACCATGCAGTGCACATGGCCTGGGCCCAGCTGCTCCCACAGCGAGAGTGCCACACTGGGGCTGAGTCCACTGTGGTGCAGTGAGGTGCAAGCATGCAGCTCCAAGACATCTGCACGCCTGCTACCCAGAAGCGCCACTGTCAGGCACTGGCTCCATTGGGGTCTGAAGTGCAGGCCCCTCAAGGCCTTTGGGATGGATCAGGTCATTTGAGGCTTTGCTCCCTGGGGAGGGCTGTGTGAGAGCCAGGCCCAAAAGGCAGTCTCGCCTTGTTATCCCCCCATTGCCAACTCGCCTCCCTGGGTCATGCATTTTTGTGCAAGGCTTCCCTGCCAAACCTGCTCTGGCTCCTTCTCCTTAGCTAATGCCCAGCGAGGGAGAAGTTGCTCTGCCATGAATGGGCAGAGGTGGCGAGGGGTGTGCCTGAGCAACACTCCTGTGTCAAAAAACCTTCCATAACCTTCTCCTGTATAAAGATTGGGGCCTTTTTACTCCATCCTAGGCCGAGGGGATGCTCAGGGCACAGGTCGCAATTGATATTACCTTCGTACGCAGCCACAGTGCAAGCCCTGCAGGCTGGAAAGTAAGTTGAGGCTCAACTGCCTTTTGGGACAGGCTCTTGGCTTCCGCAAGGCCCAAAAGAAAGCACGTGGTCTGGGCACACAGCCCTCCCCGGCGAGAAAAGCCTTGGATGACCTGATCCATGTGCTTCTGCCAGCCTGAGCAGCCTGCCCTAACAGAGCTAGCACCTGGCAGCGCCACTCCTGGCTAGCGGGCAGGTGGATGTCCCAGGACTGCATGCTTGCACCTTGCTGCACTGCAGCAGACTTGACCCAGTGTGGCGTTCTCCCCCCAAGGGCTGCCTGCTTGCCCACCTGCCGACCAGGTGTGTCCCCCCGTCATGGGCTGGATGCAGGCGAATGGGTGGCAGCCGCCCAGAGACCCTCAGAAGCTGAGAACTGGGCCTGAAAGGCAGTCAAGCCTTGCCATTCCCCCCAAGGATGCCTGCATTACTTTCCAGCCTGTGGGGCTCGCACCATAGCTGCCATGAAGGTAATGCCAATGGCAACCTGCTCCTGGAACATCCCCTTGGCCTAAGGTAGAGAAAAGGGACCACAATTTTTATACAGGACACACCCCTCACCACCCATCTCTGCCGGTTTGTAGCAGAGCAACTTCTTCCTCACTGGGCATTAGCCAAGGGGAAGCAGCCAGGGCAGGGCATGGCAGTGAAACCAGGCCATGGAGGCAAGTTGGCGATGAGAGGGGGGCGGCCTGGGAAGATCTCTCTCTCACCGATCCCCAGTTTATTGGGCAGATGGAAGGGGCGGAGAAGAGAGCAGAGCAGCCAGTCTCCTTTTCTGCAGTTGGAAGCAGCCAAAATCTGCTTCCTCCTCTGTGTCCGCATTCTACCTGCATTACAACACCTGGGGGAACCATACCCAAGAGAGCTTGGCGGTGTCCCAGTGCTCAAAATCAGTTTTCATTTCTTTGCACAAAAGGTGGGGGGAAGATCATATGGGATACAGACCTGCTAATGCGTTGTCCCCAAAGTGGCCGGATGGTGGGGGGAGGTACAGCCTCTAAGCCAAAATGGCTGGCTTCCCAATTTATTTTGAGCTTAGCCTAATGCGCGAATAGAGGTGTGAAGTTAGATTGGCTGCATATCATCCTGACTGTGGCTATAGCCCAGCCAGAGCTAGCTGTCTGTCCCCAACAGAGTGGTCTCCAGCAGTGAGGAGTGGCTGAGTGGGGAGGGGCAGGGTGAGTGACATTGAGTTGGCCATGCCCACCCAGCCACATGACCACTTAGCCACACCCACCCAGCCGGTCATTAGGGCAGAGCCGGTTGTTAAATTATTTGAATCCCACCATTGGTCACACCCAATATGATGTATAAATGTACCTGAAATTACAAAAAGTCAAGAATTTAGAGTTACCTTCTTAAGGGAAAACAGGTTTGGAGAAGTGATGGAAATATTTTTCCATTTAGGACAAAAATAGTTCACTTTATTATAATCAAAATATTTCAATTGCATTGTTTTATGCTAATGTTTCTTCCAGTGTTGAGATATCACTTATATTTCTGTTCCCTAACAACATTTGTGTATTGCTATCAAATCTACTGATCCTGGGATTCAATATTTTATTTTTTCCTTGCTATAAATGATGTGAAGTTTAATTTTATAAAACATTTCTATGTTATAAAACTTTTTTAATTCAAGGAGGACAGGAGCCTAATATATTTTATTTTTGTTATTTTAGAAATCTATTCTATGGGTTCAGTTTTCAAGAAGAAGAGTCCTATGGTAAGCACATTTCTGTCATTAAAAATAAGACACACCAGATTTACAGTGGCATGTTGTTTTATTAAAAAAATGTGAGAACAACAGTTTCATAATGTGGTTTACTTATGAGATAGCACATTCGTTAGACATATTACAACTAACAGAGCACACACTGATATCCATAGCAGAGTATTTTGTTTTTTTAAATCTAATAGTTTGACCACAATTTGTCATGGTTCCAGTTGCCTTGTTTAACAAGGGGGTATTTTTGAAGTTATCATTTCTCCTTCATTGTAGATATTTACCTCCCAAAACCCAGTTCTTGCCAAAATAATAAGATTAAGAATAAAAGACCTACACTATTTCAACAGCTGGTTTGCTATATATGCCAAGTGCAGAGTCATCAAACAGTGTTGAATGGTGTTTTAACAGTCTGTTTTTGTTTTAAGACTGAAGGCAGCATTTAACAGTCCGGGCCTTATATTCTGTGGATGTTCTCCTTTTTAGTCAGAGCATCTTGTGGGCAAATTCTTGATCACACTGTGGTGGTAATCATCTTGCCTTCTTTTAATATATGCTATGGGCAACCATACTCTTTTTTTTATATATGTACTAATTTTGCAAAAGACATTACTTAAAATCTAGTCTTTTGTATTTGGGAGGTTTGAGATATACACTGCCAACTAGGTAGAGAAACAAGAAATTGTGTAGCGGTAAGCCAAGAGTAGAGTCAGACAGATAAGACTTAAGACATATTCAGATAAGGCTTCCAACTTAACAAACAGCCATTTGTATTTTTCTTATCCAACAGAGTACAATGAGAAAAGAGGTGCTCTAGAGCAGTGATCTAGCATGCTGGCTGAGGAATTCTGGGACCTAAAGTTCACACATTTTAATTACTAAGTTTGGAAAACAGTGATAAACATTTAAGTTATCTTATTGGAATTTTTATGTTTAGGATTTTTTTCCTGGTTCAGAACCATGGCTGTTTACAAACTATTCTTAAAACAGTATCTAGTATGGTCATGACATTTTACTTAATTCTCTTTCTGGGAATTGATATATACATCTTAAATTTGCCAAGTTTGAAAAATACTGGTCTGTGGCAGTACAAGACAAATACAATCAAGCAAAACTAGTGATTTTTTTTTTTAAATTCTCATATCCTTAGTACTTACCTGATTAGTTCTTTAGCAAATAAAATGTGCAGAAAAATACAGCCTTGATAAATGCCCATAATCATTGCTGCCTTCCATAATCTAGGCAGGATGTCCATTGTCTATATCTTTTTAATGCACAAACTACCAACATTTTTTTTTTTTTTTTGCTTTAATTTATATGCCGCCCTTCTCCGGAGACTCAGGGCGGCTTACAATGTGTTAAGCAATAGCCTTCATACTTTTGTATATTTATACAAAGTCATCTTATTGCCCCCACAATCTCATTTTACCTGCCTTTGAAAGAATGGAAGGCTGAGTCAACCTTGAGCCTGGTGAGATTTGAACTTGCAGTAATTGCAAGCAGCAGATGTTAATAACAGTGCATTAGTCCACTGTACTACAGGCTCTTTTTAGAATAAGACTTTTAGAATTTAGAATAAGACTTTTGTATCTGGACTACAAAAATCACAATGAACACAAGATGGCATTTTTGTATCTTTTTGCTGCCCTCTAAATGGCCACAAACATTTATGCATCCAATCCTGAGTCTAGAAAAAGATGCTGACCTTAAATTTCTGGTTGAATACAGCCAAATGAGCATGGCTTATTCAGTTTTATATGATAAATTCAAGATTCTACTATTGTCTGGAATGCAAAAACCAGGGGTGCAGTGAAGAATGCAGAATGGTATATTGATTTCCAGTGTTTAAATCTTAAGTATCTACCAACATTACCAGTAGAAGTTCCAGCATTGATGGAATTAGAATCATCAGCCCCCTTTGTTGATTTATAGAAAATTGATTTCTGTAATTTTTATCCCCATGCTGTGAAAATCTCCACTAATTTATATTACAGAGCAAGCCCTGGTGATTTTTCAACAGGCTATCAGAATAGTGTTTAGATCTTTTTTTTTTCTTATTAGTTACCTGTTTGATTTACACTAATGACTTTCTAGCCACACTAACAGTAAAAGCCTAATCTATAGCACTTGTACGTTATCTTTCAGTCTCCTGGAAAAGCTATTATATCACTCTTGGTGGTTTGAGGGCATCCCTGAAGCATATAGCTGACTATCACATCTGATCCAGCAGGAATGTTCCCACGCTCTCATATTCTGACCTTGCTGCATTTTTCAGTTTCTGAGAATGGCACATCTCAAACAAATAAACAAGCTTCAATGGATCTTAAATACTACATATCTATATAACACTTGTATCTACTTGTATCTATTTCTATGGGTCTCCCTTTCCCAATCATTGACAAAACCTGGACACAAAAACCATTTTCTTGCACAAATAAATCTTTCTACTGTTTCCAAAGGCTCTCTTTTTAGAAGATTTACAAAGCTAAATTAAGCTAAGTATAAGCACCTAGAGCTTATAAATCATTACAATTTATGTCTGTTACTAAAATTCTACAACAAATGATATTTCCTTTCAAGATATCCACAAAAATACAGTAACTTCCTTTGGGATTGCCACTTTTTTTTTGTGTGTGAGGGGAGAGTTAATCTATCTATCTTCCCTCTAATGATTTAGCACTTTAGAATAATAATAAATAAAGTTTATAAAACATGATTTTTTTCTCTAAACTTTCCTGAAATGAAAGTGAGAGCTGTGATTTGGTAGTCATATTTATATTATCGAAAAGCTTTCTTTATCCAGTTGCAGGTTTGGCAGTATTAATGTAATAACAAAAGTTAAAATGTCCCTTGAGCATATAGAAAAGCCAGAACTTTTCCTTAACATTTTCAGTGTTAAGGAACGGGGTCTTAGATCAGCAATTATGCTTTTCATATGCAGTAACATTGAACGCTTCTTTGAGCACTTCTGGTTCAGGCATGTCTGTTAGGATAGCTGTAAAAGATTTTCTAGATGGTTGCATTAGATACTTTTGAAGTATATACCAGTGCGGTAAATGTTATCTGCTATTAGAATGGTTATAATATCAGAGTTTCATCAGAAACATCTGTGCAAATCAAACTAAATATAATATCGTAATGCTACTTATATGCACAGCTACAAAAGGTCTATTCAGTTGCTTGTATCCCCACTTTACACACAATGGGCTTGTTATTCTTACAGTATAAGTCATTTATGGTTTGGTGAAGTTCATCCAAGGGTGAGTATACCCAAGTAATGTGAGGAAATGCGTCCTTTTTTTAAAAAAAAAATGTAATCACATACTGGTGGAGATAGATTACCTCCAACGTTCTACTTAAGGTAAACAAAGACATCATTGAAATCTTAACTGTGTTTATTACAGGTGCTGCAAATTTAAAACAAAGCTGACTGCTACCTTATATAGTGGCATTAATCTGTCTGAATTCTTCAAGTTGCTGAAGTCTTAGCGGCTTAATTATAAATCTTTTATATAACCTAGCTAATTAGCCAGCATATATGATTTCATTTTGTAATAGTTCTGCAGGAAGAAAAGAGAGAGGAAAAGGTTACATTTGAAGCCAAATAAACTCCAGATGTGAAAATAGTTGTTCCTAAGCCTAAAATATTAATTTTTGAAAGTACTGAATATTTATGCTTTAGCAGAAAATTTGAGGTCAATCAAAAAGAATGAATTTGTACACATAGCATTAATATAAATAATAATTAAAATAATTAAAATAAGAGAAAAAGGCAACAAAATAAGACAAATTAGTGATATTAGATAATTTTATATATTAAGGGAGATAGATATCCTAATATCTCCATGGCTTAGGGCCCACTTATTTACGAGACCACCTTCTGCCACCGATAACCTCCCACCGGCCAATACGTTCCCACATAGAGGGCCTCCTCAGAGTGCCGTCGGTCAGGCAATGTCGGCTGGTGACCCCCCGAGGAAGAGCCTTCTCTGTGGGGGCACCCGCCCTCTGGAATCAGCTACCCCCAGGGATATGACTAATCCTGGACCTCCGGACCTTCCGCTGGGCTCTGAAGACTTTTATTTCAGCAAGCCGGGCTGGGTTAAAAATCTTTTAATCGTTGAATTGTATGGGTAAGGGGTTTTAAACTGGGGGAAGCCAATATAAATTTAATTTTGTTTTTATAGTATTTTAATGTTTATATTGTATGTTTTTTAATTTTGGCTGTTCACCGTCCTGAGTCCTTCGGGAGAGGGGGCGGTATAAAAATTAAATAAATAAATAAATAAATAAATAATAGGTATCCTTAATCCTTAGTTAAGGACAGATGGTCATGGAGAAAATTGATCTCTGTGATCACCAAGAATTGTCATCAACATGATAGTACATAATCAGTCAATCAATCAATGAAGCAAGCAAGTGTCCTGGGTCAGATGATCCTACAAAGTTTTTAGATGAGCCTTGCCCTAATATAAGCTATAGACTAGAATTAGTCAAAGATGTTTACCCAGGACCCTGACAGATCCTTCAGTATAGCCACACAGATAATATGAACAGAAGTGATGGTAGATTGAATATTAGAAAGTAGACAGATATTATTTATGTTGTAAAGTTAACCAGATGTTTGATTTGGCATTTTTATTCACCTATCAAGTCCTTCTCAAGGATGTGAGATGGGCAGATGTTATTTGATGTATAATAGAGAGAAATGTGAAATAATAGCTGCCAACTTTTTAGGTGTTGGCCTTCATATGCAGCAAATTCTTGCCAAGGATCTAGGATATCATAATACTGTATATCGGCATAATATATACCAGAGGTGTCAAACTTGATTTCATTGAGGGCTGCATCAGGGTTATGTTTGACCTCTTAGGGCTGGGGGTGGGGCATGCCATGGGGTGTAGTCATGGTGGTCATGGCCGGGGTGGGCAAGGCCATGGCGGGCCTGCCATGAGACTTGTGGGGGGGCACTTGTGGTGGCCAAGGGCTAAGGCAGGATTTCCCTCAGACCCTCCCTCACTCTCATTATACAGGTAATCCTTGAGTTATGAATATAATAGAGCCTGCCAATTACATTTGTAACCCGAGGATTCATTTGATTGAATCACATTAAATGAATGTAATCACTCCCTGCTTTCTCCAATACATTTGTTAATCGAATGCACAGGTCATTAAATGTACATGAGGTATCTCAGAGTGGGGAAGAGCGGGGCTTAGTGCTGGAGCAGACCATCCAAGGCCTGCCTCAATCCACTGAGATACCTCATGCTCCCCTGGGGTTCCCACAATTGCTTCCCCCCCCATCCTATCCTGCCAGGTCCCCACAGACTGGGCCTGCTTTGCTAGAGTCCCAGATTCCACTTACTCCTCCCCACCCCATTTCCCATGGATTACTTACTTTTTGAAGATCTCCAGAACTCCAGAATAGGCTGACCCACTGGCAGAGAAGCCAAAGTGTTTTATTCAGATGATGGCAAAGCTGTAAGAATGTGAAATCTAAGGAAAACATTTTTGCCAGCTTCTGATAAAAGACTTCAGCTTGGGGCCTCTGGTAGTAGAAAAGGCCTCCTGCTTCAGGGATTGAGGCAGCACCAGCCAATCAACAAGGAGATTGCTTCCTTTGTCTCATCGGGCTAAACTGTTGATTGGCTGCCATGCCCCAATCCCTGAAGCTGCTCATTCGAACTAGCCAGTCAGCAGCAAACAGTCAGGCTGCTCCTCACCAGCCAGACTGGACTCAAACTAAGCATGCAGACCCTCATGGCAGAGAAGCCGGTCTTTTATTCAGATGGGGAAAGCTGTTTTTCTTACATCTCACATTCTTACAGCTTCACAGCCCACAGTGCTAGTCCTTTGCTATTTCCAGGCCGGCCCTGTGAGCTGGATCTAAGCACCTTGTGGGCCAGATCCGGTCTGCGGGCCTTGAGTTTGACACCCTGGTTTATACTGTATATACTATAGTATGGCCAACTTCAGGGTTGGCATACATATTATATTATTCAAGCAGTGTGGCCTTTTGCAAGTGACAGGTGGACATTTTGTTAATGCACAGATTTTCTAAGTGCTGTGCAAGAGGTTTTGGTATGGCACTGAATGTGCCGATAACCACTGGACCACATAGCTAATTTATGCCATAATCATTCAATTTTAGATCTTGATACCTTATGATCTTCTTCAATTCTTCATCTTCTTTTGTAATATTTCCATCAATTATCTACAACTTTCAATCACAATTAAATCTGCATGTCATGAACCAAAATTCTGCCAGTTTCAAATCCCACAATATTTTAACCCGTTCATTTTTTTAATCATTAAGGATCTGGCATAGGCAGATGTTATTGTTTGATAGTGTTAAATATATAGTTGCAAAATATAATTTTTCCAAATAAAGTTGCAATTGACTTATGGTGATTGACGCCATGTGTCTTCTATTCTTGCCGTGTCTCTTTCTTATTCTTTATTTGGTCTTTTTTCTAGGCAAGTTTGGTCACCAATATTCAGTAAGCTTTCTGATATACTAGCTTCAGTGAATCTTCTTCACTTTCCTTTTCTTCTAATACCATTTTTTTAAATTCAACTGTCTGGTGTAGTTGCAACAATCCATGTCCACCCATTTTCCTTGTTATATAGAGCCTGTGAACATTGCTGCACGAATATCATTATTTTTCTAGTCTTCCTATCCATGGTTTTTAGTTCTGCTTGCCTCTATTCTGTTATCCCAGCTATGTATTTAATGACTGGAATTGTGGAGGTGTTAATTTCCTTGACAGTATTTTCTCCATTGAGTTTGGATTTTAAGATACTCTTGTGCTGTATTCAACTTCTATCCTTCGTTTTGACTTTAGTATGCTTGATGATGTCAGCTTGAATGATGTCCAGGTACCAGATCATCTAATGATACAGCCATTAAATGAAAAGTGGCTATATTCAAAGCTAAAACAAAAGAAATTCTATTGAAACCAGGCATGTTATACACTATTTACCTAGTATCGGATGGATGTCAAATCAGTCACTCATTTAGTCACAAACATACTTATATACTGTACAAAAAAAATTGAGATTACAGTTCTCTGGAGGATAAAAAAAACAAAAATAGATCAGTTTAATTGATTGCTGTTTGAGACAGTTATTGCAAATGTTCACAGCTGAACATGCCTTTGCAAAGTCTCAAGTGTATACTATATAGCAAAAAATAAATTACAGCTGCTGAGAATTTTTTTAAAAAAGGTACAACTTATTTAGCAATTTGACATTAGTAATCTGTCAAATTGTCAGTATCAAAGGAAACATTTTTAACCACAAAGAAAATTAAATATACAAATGGCAGAAAATGGCAGTGCATATTTTTTAAAAGCAGGTTATTCCCTAGTTTTACATGATTTTTAATTTTATTCTGTCTGAGAGGATTTAGTATATATTATATTATGTTATAATGAAACAAACTCAACATAAGCAAAATAAAGAATGGTAAGTCTTTTACTGCAGGTGTAAACAATATAAATAAAATTACAATCACATATAAATATGGACATGTTCAGATATTGAATATTTAATGTTGTTTGATGTAAGGATTTATTTTCTGCAGATGCTTGGTATAGAGCTGATTCAAAACTGAGACATTATAGTCAGTATTTTATTTTGATCATGTAAAATTATTTATTTATACAGTAAAAAAATGCTTACAGTTGCAGATTTCTTTTTAAAAACGTGGTTGTTTATATTTCTGTGATTTTATTTCTTTACCTTATTTTTATTCTCTCTCTTAAATCCAGGTGCCTTTACACAATAGAGCCACAGTCAGGAGTCAAAAGTATTAGTCTTTGATCCACCATTTGTGAAGAAATGCACCATCCTGAGAAGAATTAAGTAGCTTGAATTTCTGTAAGAGAGAAAATCTTTCTCCTTCTTAAATTAAATAGCAAAGACTTTCCATGCCAAATACTAGTCTGAACATGAAAGAGACTGTATAAGCACCACTCTTTCCTATTCCTTTTAGTGTGAAATAATGAATTGGTGCTTAAAAAGGGTAGCTATTCTACAGCTAAAATGAGACCCCTTCAACTTTATTATAGATACAACATGTGGATATGTAGAAGATGTGTATTTTCTGAAAAATATAATTTGACAATTAAAATTTTGGATTGCGAGCAGATCCTAATTAAATAAGAACCAGATGTTATGAAGTTTGTTTTACTTTTCACATATTAAAAAAGATGAGCTAGATCCAAAGAATCAGAATCATTAGATGGAGAAAATGAAACAAAATGTTAATTTTCCTGAATCTTTCCCAGTTTCCTAAAAATAAATGTTGGAATCTCAGAATTTAAAGGAACCATCTCACTATCATTGTGCAAAGTAGACCATATACTGCTCATATTACTGCTCTCCAAATACTGAATTTTGTCCTGGTTTCAGGAAGTCAGGATATTGGCATCCTAGTTGGCTAGTTAGCTGGATAACATCCAAATCATACTAACCATGGGATTTTCCTATGATGCTCTATGGAAGCAAAAGTTGGACTTCGAAGTAGTAGCATAGGAAGAGTATTGAGGTTTTTGAACTCTGGTATTGGAGAACACTCATTACCATTTAACTAGGATTTGTTTCTGAAAGCCTTGATACTCTCAAGATTATTACTGAACTTCTGTGTCAGTCATAAGAAGGACCAGAATAACAGAAAATATAGAAGCAAGAATAATGTGCAAGTAAATGCTATGGTGAGATGTAATCCTCCTATGAATGCTAGCAATTAGGGTTTCCAGTGCTAGAAGAAATACACACATGCACATGCATAACACACCCTTGTCTCTCACAATTTTTAGATTATAACAACTAGAACGTCACCCCACACACAAAAAAGTAAAACAGTAGTTATTGAGATCTGGACCAATAATCTTTCAAGTTCAGGGATCAGCAACTAGTGCTATCCAATTATGCTGGGTTTGAACTCCTTTATACAATAAGGATTTTAAAGAGGCTGTAAGAATTCTGCCAAAATAAATAGAAGGAACCAGCACAGAAAATTTCAATAACACAGTGGTAGAACACATGCTTGATTTCAGTTCCAAAAAATTCCAGATTTAATCATAGAATTTTCATGTAGGGTTCTCAAAGACTATCTGAAGTTCTGGAAAACTGTTTACAATCATATCAACTAGTACATACCCAGAATTAAGACAAGCTAGCAAATTTTAATGAGGATTTTAAAAGTATGATCTTAATTCATATAATTGTCATTAATTTCTGTCTAAATTAGACTAAATGTGAAGACTACTATCAGTGACAAAACCACTTTCTATATGGAAGTTTTTTTCTTTTGTTTATTTTACACTGAATATCATTTCATCATATTTATTTATTTATTTATTTATTTATTTATTTATTTATTTATTTATTTATTGCGATTTATATGCCGCCTTTCTCCCTAGGGACTCAAGGCGGCTTACAAAATGACAACTTCAATACAAATCACAATACAATACCAAATTAAAATCAGTAACCCAATTAAAAACGATTTAAAATTATACCAGTGTACCCCCAAACGGATCAGTTTAATTGGCGGAAGAGCCACGTCTTCAGCTCGCGACGGAAGGAAAGAAGGTCGGGGGCTGTCCTGAGCTCAGTGGGCAATCCATTCCAGAGGGTCGGGGCTCCCACAGAGAACGCCCTCCCCCTGGGGGTCGTCAGCCGACATTGTTTGGCCGATGGCACCCTGAGGAGGCCGACTCTGTGAGAGCGCACAGGACGATGGGAGAACGGCTGGAGATGGTCCTGCAAGTACCCCGGGCTTAAGCCATGAAGGGCTTTATAGGTGAGCACCAGCACCTTGAAACGTATCCGGAGTGCCACCAGTAGCCAGTGCAGCTCACGCAGGAGAGGTGTTACACGGGAGTATCTAGACGCCCCTGTAACTACCCGCGCGGCTGCATTTTGGACTAGCTGAAGCCTCCGGACACATCCCAAGGCAGCCCCATGTAGAGGGTGTTACAGTAGTCCAACCTAGAGGTAACAAGGGCGTGAGTGACCGTGGCGAGGGCATCCCGGTCTAGGAACGGGCGCAACTGGCGCACAAGACGGACCTGTGCGAAGGCCCCCCTGGTTACGGCCGTCAGATGGTCATCTAAAGACAGCCGAGAATCCAGGAGGACACCCAAGTTGCGGACCTTGTCGGAGGGAGCAAGGATTTCACCTCCGATCATTAAGGATGGAACCTCCAGATCCCGGGATGCCGGCATCCACAGCCACTCAGTCTTGGAAGGGTTGAGTCTAAGCCTGTTCCTCCCCATCCAAACCCGCACCGCTTCCAGGCAGTGGGACATCACGGAAAGGGCATCCCTAGGGTGGTCAGGGGTGGAGATGCAAAGCTGGGTATCATCAGCATATTGATGATACCTCACCCCAAAACCACGGATGATCTCACCCAGCGGTTTCATATAGATATTAAAGAGCAGAGGGGAGAGAACCAATCCCTGAGGCACCCCACAAGTGAGAGGCCTCTGGGAGGATCCCTGACCCCCCGCCCAAACAGACTGCAGACGGCCCGAGAGATAGGAGGAGAACCACTGTAAAACAGTGCCTCCTAACCCTATCCCCCTGAGCTGCTGCAGCAGGATACCATGGTCGATGGTATCGAATGCCGCTGAGAGGTCAAGAAGGACCAGGATGGAGGAGCAACCCCCATCCCTGGCCCGCCAGAGATCATTTACTAGGGCGACCAATGCCGTTTCCGTGCTGTGGCCACGCCTGAAACCAGATTGGTAAGGATCCAGGTAGTCAGTTTCCTCCAGGAATTGAGGGAATTGCTGTGCCACCACGGACTCAACAACCTTCGCTAAAAAGCGAAGGTTGGAGACTGGACGGTAGTTGTTAAGTACGTCAGGATCCAGGTTAGGCTTCTTAAGGAGGGGTCGAACCACCGCCTCTTTAAGCGCAGCGGGAAAGACCTCTTCCTTTAGTGAAGCGTTGACAATAGCCTGGATCCAGTCTCCAGTCACCTCCCTGGCTGCCGAAACAAGCCAGGAGGGACAAGGGTCCAGTAAACATGTGGAAGACCCCAACCTACCCATAATCCTGTCCACGTCATCCAATGAAACAGGCTCAAACTCAACCCAGATGTCTCCACCGAGACTAGGCCCTGTCACCTCAACGGACTCTGTCCAGTCGGAGTCCAACCCGGTCCAAATCTGAGTGATTTTATCTTGCAGAAACTGTGCAAAATCCTCAGCACGGCCCTGTAAGGGGTCCTCCCTCGCTCCCTGATTAAGGAGGGAGCGGGTCACTCTAAACAGGGCTGCTGGGTGATTTTCTGCAGATGCAATGAGAGTGGCGAAATAGTTACGTTTCGCCACTTCCATCGCCACAAGATAAGACCTAATATGGGTTCTTAGTTGTGTTCGGTCGGACTCGGATCGGGAGGATCTCCAACCACCCTCCAGGCGTCTTTTCCGACGCTTCATTTCCCTGAGCTCCACGGTAAACCAAGGAGCCGCCCGGGATCTGCGTCGGATCAGAGGCCGCAAAGGCGCGATTCGATCCAAGGCCCCCACCGCAGCCTGTTCCCAGGCCGCGACAAGGGACTCAGATGAATCGTGGGCTAAGGAGGCGGGAAATGACCCAAGCTCCATCAGGAAACTTTCGGGTTCCATCAGGCGCCTGGGGCGGAACCATCTTACTGGTTCCACACCCCTGCGACGGGGGGTTGGGGAGGAAAAGTCGAGTCTAAGGAGGGAATGATCGGTCCATGACAGAGGGTCAATAGATAGAGTCCCCTCCCCACGATCATTTATCCACTGTCCAGAGAGAAAAATAAGGTCGAGTGTGTGTCCTCCAATATGAGTTGGGCCCTGTACAATCTGAGTCAGGTCCATGGCCGTCATGGAGGTCATGAACTCCCGCACCAACTCAGATGACTCACCGGCCGATGGCAGATTGAAATCTCCCACAACCAAAAGGTTGGGGAGTTCCACCGTCAATTCGGCTAAGACATCTAGTAGTGCGGGCAGGGCTGAGGCCACGCAGCTGGGGGAGAGGTACATGATCAACAGCCCAGACTGAACTCCAGGGTCCCATTTCAAAAGGAGGGATTCACACCCGCCAACCTGAGGAACAGTGACCTCCCTAGGCCTAAGACTTTCCTTAATAACTACCGCCACTCCTCCGCCCCTCCCCTGGAGTCGTGGCTGGTGTAGTATCCGGAAACCTGGGGGACACAAATCCACGAGAGGGACACCGCCCTCCGGCCCCAGCCAGGTCTCAGTGATACAAGCCAGGTCCGCGTCCTCCTCGTCTATAAGATCTCGGACGAGGAGTGTCTTGTTCACCACGGACCTGGCATTTAAGTACACCAGTCGGAGTCCAGGGCTCCGCACTCTGTCGCCGTCGGGGGGGCAGGAGGGCACCACCGCTTGAACGAAGCGGCGGCGCCCTCCTAGCCCCCCCTCTCCCGACCTCTGCGTCTCCCAACTGTCACAAGGATTGGAAGACCCTCTCTCCACTGAGCCTCTTTGTTCCCTCCTCCTCCCTCCCTCCCCCCACAACCATCCAATGGGCCCAATTGCTGAACCGTAGGAGCCGCCCCCGGCTCAACCCTTACCACCCGCCTCCCGGGTTCCCTTAAAATTTGATTAAAAACATTAATTAAAAAACCCCTCAAACCACGCTTAGAAGCATGCCACCACTCGGGGTTCCAAAACCCGTCCTTGAGGTAGGCCTTCGATAAATTCGAAGGCCATGTCTGCGAGAGGGGGGCATCTCGCAGAGCAAGGAGGGTCGCCGAAGTGTAAGCCATAATAAATATGAGAAGTGGATGGAAAATAGCAACAGGGAACCGAGATGAGAAACAAGAGGGATAATGATGGTAAAATAGGAGTCAACCCAGGCCGGCATAACCACCGCTCTCTCACAGCGGTGGAGAATCCAAGGCTGCAATGAATGAGTCCCGCGGAACCAGCCGCAGCCACCCTCTCACGGTGACTAGGTGGGGAACATCCACCGGCGGAGTCATAGAGCAGTTCCTAGGAACATGATGCAGCAGCAGTCCACCAGGATTCATAGTTCATCAGTCTGTAACTCCATAACTCTGACCAATACAACAAGACCAATAAGGCAGTAATAGGGGTGAAAAGATAAGATGTAACACTTTACGGTGTGAGAGGAGCCAGGAGTCAGATAGCAGTTCAAATAGGGGAGATGACAAAAGTCCCAACAGACAACTGAAGATGAGTAAAACAAACAGGCCGAACCAGGCAGGCAACAGTCCGGGGGGGGGGGGGGCAAAAAATGGGGGAGGGAGAGAGATAATAATAGATAATAGTTGAAATGTTATTTATCAGATTTACACCTCATTAAGAATAGTTTTCCAAAAAAGCATTCTGAGATGAACATTTAAATGAATCTTCACAATGAATTCAACTCAATGAGACTTTTTAATTTATACAGCAATTTATGGCAAAAAAGGATGTTGCAATAATTTATGTCATAAAACAGGGGTCCCCAAACTCTGGGCTATGTTTTCAACTGGGCCATGGAAATAGTGGGCGAGCATGCACATGCACTTCATTTGTGAGTGGTGTATGTGTGTGCGTGCGCACCACTTGTGCAAATTTAGCTGTGTGCACATGCATGTTCGCTTGCCGCTCGTTGGAACCATCCCTTTTCTCCCCCAGTGGTCTGCAAAGCCAGAATGGTTGGGGAACTCTGTCATAAAATATTGCCTATGTTTCTGGGAGAAAAAGACATTTTGGTAAGCAAATTATCTCCAGTCATCAGTTATTATTTCTGTTCATTTTTTGGTCTACAAATGTCTACTATTTTTAATTTGCTCTGTACACATCCTACACATCCATTCATGTCATGTAGCAGAGTAACATTTTTCCTTAGATTTCTAACTTTCAAATTATTGCCAATTTCCCACAATGGCTCATCTATAATTCTTGTATAATATATAGTTTACAATAACCTATAAATTCCTCCTTTCATATGAACCCACAACAACCACAATAATATCAATTCATATCATATCAAAATTCCCTATATCTATTTATTTCTAAAATGTATTTATTGATTGTACATCACCAATAGTTGAAGTGGCTTATAAATTGTGTATATGTGCATATATCCCATAAGATCATTTATACAAATTTATTATTGATTATTATTTATTGTTTATTGGTTCAATTTATATGCTGCCCTTCTCCGGAGACTCAAGGTGGCTTACAATGCGTTAAGCAATAGCCTTCATACTTTTGTATATACCTGCTTAATAGGGCTTTCGGCCCCCCTAAGCGGTGTTCTTTTTTATACAAAGTCAGCTTATTGCCCCCACAATCCGGGTCCTCATTTACATCCTTTCTCTAAGTTTCATAGACACACAATGGTTTTAGTTTTAATTTCATGTATTAATTCATGTACTTTACCATTTACTCCTTTTATTTTTCAAATCAAAATATTCTATATGCCAAGAAGGTCACCATAAATATGTCTTTACTGTCTTGGCATTGGTCAATCCAATTTTTCACGTATTGCATTGTAGCATGATAGACTAGGTTATTAAACTTATCACACTAATAAGAAGGAATACCATTGAATTTTGAGATATATTTGGGCAATCTGACACAAACACAACTAAATACCAGGTTTACTTAAAACATGCTTACATTATTCTATGTAAGATAGGATGTAATTAGATACTATTGCATGGATCTCATAAACTAAGAAGCATAGGAAATGTAGCAAAACTTATTTAAAATTTATGTAGGATATAAATATATGCAGGATAGTAAAACAGAGTCAAGATATAATGTTTGTGTGCTTTGAAGGAATAAAAAATTGATATTATGATCCTTCCCAAAATGGCTTAGCTTATGGAGATTTCTTGTTCTAGCTTTATCAAGACAATTTTTTTGAATTAAATCTATTTCTCTGTTTCTTACCATTTGTTCCAGATTTTTTCTTTTTTTAGGGGTAAAATCATGCTAGAATATGTCATCTATTCCATGAATAAGTACCTAATTTAAGCATAGGAACAGACTTTACAATAAAATATAAAGGAAATTGTGTATCATTTATTATTGAAAGCTAGAGCGAAGAAACAATGTGTAATGGGATACATATCCAGTCTTGGCCTATTGTTCTGGGGAGAAAATCTCCAAAGGTGATTATGTTGAAATAAGGCAGGTGTAAAAACAAGATCTGACCTTAATGGCTTTTCCTGAAAAGCAAAGCATTTGTTCTCACATTCTTTCCATTCTGCTTTTATGATAGGATATGTGTCTCTGAAATAATATGTCATCATGATCACGCTTAACATAGTTTCCATTTTACTTTTTTGCTTAGGATATGCCTTCCCAAGGTAGTATGTCACAAACTTTACATATTAAAAAAAGAACCTTGATAATATTGTTATGACTATAACTTTTAAGAGGAAAAACAAAAGCAATTGGTATGGATGTACCAAAAAGTGCTTTTGAAAAGGCTAAGTATATATATAAAAAAGCAGCCATTTCTTATACTGCCCAAAAAATGAATGTTCATAACTGAAAAGATAGATCAACATTAAAATACAAGGCCTTGCACAGCTTACTTCTTAGTCCCCAGGAACACTGATACTGTGTAAATGTAATAAATATTTAAATAAATTAAAAGATATGTCTTTTAACTATATCTTTTGTCGTATTCCAATATATGAAATCAGCAAAGACAACTGAAAGTACACAATTACAAGATTTAATAACCAGTGAACTCATCAAAAACGTCTATTTTATTTGAAGTCACCAAAGAAGAA
The DNA here is from genome assembly GCF_029215685.1 of Pituophis catenifer annectens. Lineage (NCBI taxonomy): Eukaryota > Metazoa > Chordata > Lepidosauria > Squamata > Colubridae > Pituophis > Pituophis catenifer. Next base: position 84,068,764 of record NW_027256884.1, read on the forward strand.
AGATCATTACATTATATCCAAATTGTGTGTGTGTGTGTGTGTGTGTGTGTGTGTGTGTGTGTGTGTGTGTGTTTTTCTTTTCTTGTCAATAGCAAAATTAATAAGCTGTCTTCCCTTGGATGCCAGACTTCTATCAGCTAGAGGCAGTGGTGGGATTCAAGTAATTTAACAACTGGTTCTCTGCCCTAATGATTTCTTCCAACAACCAGTTTGCTAAACTGCTCAGAAAGTTAACAACCGGTTCTCCCGAAGTGGTGCCAAATGGCTGAATCCCACCACTAGGTAGAGAACATGACTAGCAATGATTATGAGACATTATGCAATATTCCTTTTACAAAATTGAATACGTTGAATAAAGCTATAATGTCAGTTGTATTATTTTTATCCCATATTAATCTCTGAATTTAACTGGTAAAACCCCGTTGGAACATTGAAAAATATTTTTGGTTTGTTTTAGCATTTATTAAATAAGATAAAGGATAGATAGAAGGTCACCTGTCTCTATTTTTTAAGTGAAAACAAAGAGACTGCAAGTTGACACATTTAATTTGACCAGTGGGAAAGGGAAAAAATAATAAATCAGCCCATCAAAATCTCTCCCACTTTTTCGACCTGTTTTTTAGGCCAGAAAGATACACAGAGGTATCTCAATTTAGTTCACTTGCATTGAGAAAACATGCTTCATTTTGCAGCTTTATGAGAAAAAATAGCTGTATCAAATTTTGTATGTTATATGTACACTTATTATGACTATGTCATAGCAAAAGAAATATTAGTACAACTCAGGAAGACTGCTGTGTAGCCAGAAGACAAAATAGATAAATCCAGTGGCTGCTGCAAAGAAAGAAAAAAGGGAAAAGGGATAAAAGAATATTACTGATGCAGGGACATTAAATACTACAGTACAATACATGTAGCTTGCATTATACTATATCAGTGATGGTTAACCTTTTCAACACCAGGTGCCAAAACGAGTGTGTGTGCGCACACCAGAGCTCCGGAATCTGGAAGAGAGCAGCTGTCTGGCCCGCATGTGCACAACGGAACCCGGAAGAGCAGCTGGCGATGGTGCGCATGCCGACAGAGAAGGCTCTGTGTGCCATCTTTGGCATGTGTGCCATAGGTTCGCCATCACAATATTATATTATAGAGCAGTGATGGCTAACCTTTTCCAGACTGAGTGCCAAAAGTGTGCGTGCACGTGTGCAAATGTGCGCATGCGCCCAAACCCCCCAAATGCAATGTGGGCCGGTCCTTACACATGTGCCCTGCCCCTGCGCATGCATGTGTGGCACCCCACACGCACCCTGCCCCCACGCATGCACGCATGCTCCCTGCACATGCTACACCCCATGCATGTGCACCAGGGACCCAATGACCAGCTGGCCGGGAGTGGCATGCGCGCTGAACTGTTCATGTGCCCACAGAGAGGGTGCTGTGTGCCACCTGTGGCATATGTGTCATACGTTCACCATCACAGTTATACAGTATACTACATTCTACAATGGTTTTGTACTTATATAAAGTTTCATAATGATTTTTCAAGAACTTGAAGGTAGCATGAAATTATCACCAAATTGCTTCAGCAGCATTCTAGCATAAATGAATTTTCTTTTAACATTAATCTAGCATCTCTGGTACAGTCTGGGCTCCTAATAGCACACACCCATACATGTTTACTATGGGAACACTTTAAAAGGGAGGGGATATGCAGAAATATTTGCAGTTACTATATATATTGGTATTCTTCCTTTGGGTCTGTTTTTTTAATCAGTGTAGATACACTGGCATTTCAACTAAAGTTATCTATTTTTTTAAAAAAAAATCTATAATTTTGAAAACAAGGTTAGGGGAAAGTCAAGAGAAAAATACCCATATTAATGAACACATGATATTTAGTAACCATTATGTAGAAAAATTGTTTGCAAACCCTAATTTACATGCCGAATATGAAACTAAATGCACATTTTAGTGGAAATCATTTGTACGGTATATGCAAATTTGAGAAACTCAAACTAGGTAGATTTGCATAAGTGAAACTCAGAGAATTTCACTCATTTTTCTGATAAACAATACATATATGGATATTTTACTGTTTTTTCCAAGACAATCATGGAATTGTGTGGAGTTAATGGAAAGTATAAAATAGTATGCTTGCTGGAATGATGAAGTGTAAAAAGCTATGGAAGACAAAAAATACATATAAGACAAAGTTTTGAAGAATTTAAGATGAGAGAAAGCTTAAATGGTGTATACATTTAGAGAAAAGATAATTGCAAGGAATAGAGCCTAAGAGAATAAGAAATATATAAAACTAACAGACACAAGGAAAATGGAAAGCAATTTCAATGTGAGTTAATTACATATTTCACAAGTGGATAAAGGAAGTTAAACAATGAACTTCTGGTAGAGTAAACTGTATTTTTTTTAAAAAAAATGGTGAAGTGATTTAGGCATCAGGATGGAAAACAGAAGACTATGAGTTCTAGTGCCACCTTGAGCATGAAGTCAGCTGGAAACAGTAGCAAACCACTTCTGAAAAACCTTACCAAGAAAATTATTATATTATAATTTATAATAATTAATATTATTAATATAATATTAGAGAAATCCAGTTTTTAAAGTCTTAATTAACAATGAGGTAAGCCCCAGTGTTGCCTCTTTTTTTCCTCTTTTTTTCTATTGGGCCATTAATTCCAGAATAAAGATTTATTAAGAATCCAGGCCAGGATTATTGTAAAATATTAATTTCCCCTTGAGAATTAGCATTGGATTTAAGTATCAAATTTAAATATCTTTAAAGCCCCACATCGTTCAGGACAGATATGGATTTGTGGAACTGCCTCTCCCTAAGAATAGAGGTTTGTTTCATTAGATCAGATAGGACAGATATGCTCCAGATTGGTTTCTTAAAACCCTGCCACTTAATGGGACCTTGGAAGTGTGCCTTTTCTATGGCTTCCCCCACCTTATGGAATGCATGCATGCATTATATCTTCTACATGGTTAAATTTTGAAGGTTTTTAAAAAAGAAAAGCTGGAATAGGATTTTGGGGGGGGAGAGGTGGTGTTTCATTAACTATTTTCCAAAATCTAAATAATTAGATTAAAATGCAAAGATAATGTCTTGTTCTTGCAAAATAATAATAATAATAATTTACTGGAAAATCAAAGCCTTTATTTTGGTATTTGCTGATGAGGGGTTTTTTCTTGTTCTTAAAATGTAATTGAACAATCATTTAAGCTGTTTCAGGCATCCTCATTTAATTCTAGATTGCATGTTTCATAAAGAGGTGAATTATAGTTTGCTGTCAGACTCTATGAAATAGTTTTGAAATCCTTTCTAATAAAAATAGAGAAAAAGAAAATAATCAAAATTATTTTGTATCTTATTAAGATGTTTGCAATGATGTCACACATACAATTATCTGGGGTACAGAAAGAATATATTGATTTAAATGGCACACAAAAATAACATCATCAGTGCATTGATAAAACATAAGCAAATTTTTTATACACTCCCAAGAACATACCTGTAATATTCAGGAAAATGAAAGTAATTCAATCAAAAAATGAAAATAATACAGTCCTTGGTTGTATAAACAGAGACATAGAATCAAAGTGAAGTATTAGTACTATTTCAAAAATCTTAGTTAGGACCACAACTGAAATACGGCATTCAGTTTTGGTTACCACATTACAAAAAAGATGTTGAGACTTTGGAAAAAGTGCAGAGAAGAACAACTAAAATGATTAAAGGCCTGGAGATTAAAACATATGAAGAATGGTTGCAGACCACTTCATGGATGGTCTAAAACTGCTGTTTCTCCCTGTGACTCTCTGGAATCGCATTTCTTTCACAATTTGAAAGGGTTACTTCTTACTATTTGCTTACTATTCTTCCTTCTCCCTCACATTCTACTACCGTGTTTCCCCAAAAATAAGACCCTATCTTATATTTTTTTGAACCCCGAAATAAGCGCTTGGCCTTATTTTCGGGGAGGTCTTATTATTTTGGGGCACATGGAGCAAGATGGGGCTCCTCTTGCCATCATAGCTGATTTCCAGCTCTGCGTTTAAATATTTTCAGGGAGGGCTTATTTTCAGGGGGAGACTTATTTTAGCACATGCGCTCAAAAGCCCGATTAGGCTTATTATCAGGGGATGTCTTATTTTCAGGGAAACAGGGTACTACTTCAAAACAATTTCTTCTTGCTAGTTTTATTTCCACTTTTCCGTGATGCTCTGCAAATTAAACATTTTCTTTTCTTTTTTCAGCTTCAGACTATCAGCCACAAATACAATATGATGATTATATCACAGAATGATATTTAATATTTATCTTCTCCATTTTATCTCACTCTCCTTACAAAAATAATAAAATTTGTGGATGTCACAGGGGTCAATTTTCTTCCCCCTGCTGTTTAACATGCATATGAAATCAGAGCAGTGTAATGTAATATATTTTTGTTCTACAATTATTTATGTTGTTTGGATCATTGATTGAATAAAGGAATGATGTTTTCTTAAAATACAATTTAGCATGTTCATAAATCAGTACTAGGGATAAATGAGAATACATTTCTTTTCTTTATTGAAGAATGAATTCACTATATTCAGCTGGATACAGAAAATTAGTACTGCACTACGATACTGTGGTTTTCATTACTACATGGTTCTGGATTTCTTTGTCATTGCTGCATAAGAAACTTTAATTTTTGCTGACAGAAGAAATGTCCAATGTACATTCAGACCAGGGGTGAAATTTACTTACCTTCCCTACCTGTTCACAAATGTGTGCATGCGCAGAGCAAGGTTGGGTTCTACTTACCTTTATTACCGGTTCGCAGCAGGGCCGCACGCGCACAAGCATTTTTATGACATCGGGGTTGGTGGGCGGAGCCTCCTGCCAGTTTTACTACCGGTTCTATAGAACCGGTGCAAACCAGGGACAACCCACTACTGGCACAGAGGCTGAAAATCATAGCAAAAAAGGTATACCATGATGTCCACGCAGGTGGATGGGGCTTCATGCAGTCGGCCCTACAGTATTGTGCAATCCGGTAGGAACTAGCTGAATTTCACCCCTGATTCAGACACTACTGTATCAAGTATATTTTCTTCTCTAAAGCATCAGTTAATTTTCATGACAACATTCTTGTACCACTCAGGGTGAAATAAGATTCATGCTCCGGTTGCAGGTGTTCTTTCTGCTGTATTGTAGTTAAATACATCAGAAAGAAAAATATGCTATAGGGCAGGGATGAAATGTAAAATTTGTTACTACCGGTTCTGTGGGTGTGGCTTGGTGTGGGGAGGTAATGTGACTGGGTAGGCGTGGCCAACTTCTTTTTTTTTTTTAACTTTTCAAAGCATTTTTTTCTAATGCTTTGAAAAACTCTCTGCCATCAGGGAATTTAGCTGGGATCGTCAGAGAGGCTCTTTAAAAAATGCCTCTCTGCCGATCAGGGAACTCAGCTGGGATCGTCAGAGACTTTTCAAAGCATTTTTTTAACCACCTCTTTGGCCAAGAGGTTGCAGAAAAAAATGCTTTGAAAAGCCTCTGATGATCCCAGCTGAGCCACGCGATCATCAGAGGCTTTTTTTTTTTACTTTTAAAAGCATTTTTTCATCAGAAGAGGTTGTAGAAAAAATGCTTTTAAAAGTAAAAAAAAAAAAGCCTCTGATAATCGTGCGGCTCAGCTGGGCATGGTGGGGGGGGGGGGTGGCGCAGGGATTTTTGCTACCGGTTCTCCGAACCACCCGTCACCATTGCTACCGGATCGGGGGATCTGGTCCGAACCGGGAGCATTTCACCCCTGGCTATAGGGCACTTCACACCTTGTGAACTTGTGTCAACTAGACACAAGGACAGTTTTTCCCCGAATGCCATCACTCTGCTTAACAACTAATTCCCACAATATTGTCAAATAATTTACTAAGACAGTATTACTATTATTCTTCTCTTCCTTACTAATATCTATTTCTTCCCACTTATTACTATAACTATGTTGCTTGTATCTTTCAATTATATTGTTTTTATTTGTTTCCTAGTACGATTTGATAGCTTATTAGTAACCTTGACTATCACTAAGTGTTGTATCTTTTTATTCTTGATGAATGTATTTTATTCTCCTTATGCCCTCGTCACGGTCACTCACACCCTTGTTACCTCTAGGTTGGACTACTGTAACACCCTCTACATGGGGCTGCCCTTGGGATGTGTCCGGAGGCTTCAGCTAGTCCAAAATGCAGCCGCGCGGGTAGTTACGGGGGCGTCTAGATACTCCCGTGTAACACCTCTCCTGCGTGAGCTGCACTGGCTACCGGTGGCACTCCAGATACGTTTCAAGGTGCTGGTGCTCACCTATAAAGCCCTTCATGGCTTAGGCCTGGGGTACTTGCAGGACCATCTCCAGCCGTTCTCCCATCGTCCTGTGCGCTCTCACAGAGTCGGCCTCCTCAGGGTGCCGTCGGCCAAACAATGTCAGCTGACGACTCCCAGGGGGAGGCATTCTCTGTGGGAGCCCCAACCCTCTGGAATGGATTGCCCACTGAGCTCAGGACAGCCCCCGACCTTCTTTCCTTCTGTCGTGAGCTGAAGACGTGGCTTTTCCGCCAATTAAACTGATCCGTTTGGGAGTACACTGGTATAATTTTAAATCGTTTTTTAATTGGGTTACTAATTTTAATTTGGTATTGTATTGTGATTTGTATTGAAGTTGTCATTTTGTAAGCCGCCTTGAGTCCCTAGGGAGAAAGGCGGCATATAAATCGCAATAAATAAATAAATAAAATAAATAAATGTACACTGAGAGCATATACATCTAAGACAAATTCCTTGTGGGTCAAATCACACTTGGCCAATAAAGAATTCTATTCTATTCTATTCTATTCTATTCTATTCTATTCTATTCTATTCTATTCTATTCTATTCTATTGTAGTTCACTGTATTGTATTGTATTGTATTGTATTGTATTGTATTGTATTGTATTGTATTGTATTGTATTGTGTTCATGTGATGTGATTGATGTCCTGATGTTTAATTCCTTTTTATTAAAAAGGCAAAGAAAAAAAATATTTTAAAGTTAGCAACCCTTGGGGAAGATTGAAGTTCAACATTTATTTCATATGCAGATTTAATTTATGCTTTCTAAAATCTTTTTTAACGTTTTCTTTTCTTTTATTCTTATATATACATCAACATCAATACATGAATAGTGTGGCATTTGGGTATCATTCATTTTGATACAAATAACAATACTGATATCAATAATATTATTACATTGCTTAGCTTATATACTCCTAAAATTAATACTCATATTTGCATTAAGATATAGTCCTTCATTATTTAGTTATTCAGTATTTCAATATATCATTCTAATGCCAATTACAATATTATTTAAGCATGCATAATAATACTATCTTTCAACCTCTAATCTTTCCATTTAATTATTTTGTTTATTCTATTTAGTCAGGCCATCCTTACTAATCCTAATGTAATACACATATTGTATTAAAATATAATCCCTATACTCCATCTTGACATCAATCACCATATTATTTAAACATACATATTAAAATCCATATTTCAACCTCTAATTATTGCTTTTGTTCTATTATTTATTTCTACTTCTATTCTAACTTTTAATCAGGCCCTCATTCAGAGGTCGGATTCACTTACCTCCCCTACCGGTTCGCAAATGTGAGCGCACGCTCACTACACTCATATATTAAGGCTTAATGTTGCTCCTCAAAGAATACAATAGTCACAGCTCTTTTATGTCCCAGGATTATTCAATCAGATGTTCAGATATTCCAGGAAGCTCTTCAAATATCCCCTTATATCCACTCTATGAATTTAGTCATATATCTTTGCATTCAAATGTTTGTTTAACTTAGATATTTTCCTTGTTCTCACAGTTGAACGTCCCATAGTCATAGAGTAGATAAGTATAGAAGAGTTAGTATCACCACAGTTCTCCAAATAAATGTTGTTTATTTTTCTTATCAAAAATTTTCCAGGCTTATATATGGTATATTTTCATTTGTCAGGAGATGGCACTCTCAGCTTAGATTTCAGTGTTGTCTTGGTTCTAACAGGTATTTTATCCAATTTTAATTTGATTTTTAAAACCAAAGTCAATTATTAAAGTAAATAGATCCAGCATTTTAAAATGCCTTTCCAAAATAATGCCTGTCCAATTTAACCATCCAATTTTCTATGCTTTGGAATTTTTAACTTTTGCCCTCTTAGTTCCTTTCTTTGGGGTTTTTCTTTGGTAGTTTTTCTCTATGTGGTTATTTGCTGCTTTAACAAATAGTTAAGAGTATCTTCTGAATTTTTTCCCTCTTTTCTTTTTAGGATTACGTTTTAGGTAAAAATGGAATCATCTCACCCAGTTCTATTCACTGTTCATTTACACCGTTCCTGCACTTTCTTTGTTGCCTCGGCTGTCCCAGCTTCACAGCAGCCATTTTTTGTCTCCTCTTCGTGAGGGAGAGGGAAGAAAGACCTGAATCAAGCGGGAGTGATTGTGACTCTTCATAATCTGCAGGGTGCCCTCTTCACTACCCCTCCGGGGTGGCTTTAACTTCTTTCGGAGCCCTCTAATGGCGAGAACTCAGTGTGGGAGCACAGAAACCTTCTCCTCATGTCTGATCTCGCCGTGACATCAGCCAGAAGTTCGTTTTCTAAAATCTAAATCAGTAATAATGTCTCAATATATTGAGTTTAGGAGAAGGAGCTGTCAATCATCTAGCATTTGTCTAATTTTGAAATATTTTAGCATGTAAATGTTTTTGTACTTGATTGACTTGATCTACTTCTTAGATTTTATTAAGCTGTTGCAGTGGATGTTATTTGAACACTACAAAGTAACAATGGAACATGTTAACATTTTGTTAGCTAAATAATCTGCTTTAACAGAATAATAGAGTTGAAAGAGACCTTGGAGCTCTTCTAGTCCAACCCTCTGCTCAAGCATCCGTATACCAGGGGTGTCAAACTCAATTTCATTGAGGGCTTCATCAGGGCTGTGTTTGACCTCAGAGGGCTGGGAATGATCAGGGTCGGGGTGGGAGTGATCATGGTGGGTGTTTGACACAGGCTCAAGATGCATTTTTTTCCTTTGCATTCAAACAACTATTCCAGACAAAGGGAGATTTACTTTCTGGCACAAATAATCTCAATTCCATAATGTAGAGATTAAAGACATGTAGAGTTCCCAGCTGCTCTGGGGTTTGACTCTTTTGTATAGGAGCAGAGCATAAATGAACTGACAATTTCTCCAGATGTCTCTAAAAACTGTCTGTCCAACAGTCTATCAATCTTTGTTACTACCTCTGACACAGCCCTAAAGGAGGATTTAATATTAGTAATAATTTACAAACTTGATATATCACCCAATTCTCAATGACCCTGGGTGGCTCACACAATCAAAATATTTACAATTAAATCAATCACAGGTAAAAGATTAAGATAAAAAATGATAAACTCAGTGATACGAAGGGCTTCACTGTCTCTCATCAAAGACCTGGGTGAAGAGCCAGATGTTTTTGGCTCTTTTGAACAACAGCCATCCAGATCTTGGACAGTACTTAGTTCTAGTTGGCAGATGCTGCTAAAGACAAGGTGAACAAGGTGCTGCCTCCTGCAGCACTCTGCCAGCCAAAATGGTCCACGGAAATTGATGTATCTTCTAATGAGCTTCTATTTAGAAAATGATTTGAAAGATGATATAGACACCTTGCGGTATTGGGACCTAGTCAGTTTTGACACAACTGTTTTATGTCATTTATGTTGCTGCCAAGTGATTTAGACACCATCTTGGAGGAGAAAAAAAGAACAAATGTTAAATCAATCAAATATGAAAAATTAGATCAGCTTCAGGAGGCAGAGTCTTAATGTTTAGATACAATACTAATCTCAATAGTTCAAAGCTTAGCATCTGGTTCTCCTTATCTGGATTTAAAAGCTATGCAGAGTTAAGCCTAGTTAATATTTGGGTGGAAATATGGAGGGAAAAATAACCCAATCTTGGAGATACCTAGTTCTGGTTGGCAGATGCTGCTAAAGAGAAGGTGAAGAAGGTACTGCGTCCTGCAGCAATTTCCCAGCCAAAACGGGCTGCGAGGGGCCCCTGTGTTGCCCATCTTTGGCCTCCACGGCCTTTTGCAGAACTCTGTTGGCCAAAAATGGACTGCAGAGGGCCTTGTGAGTGCCCTGAAAGGCCTGTTTTTGGCCAGCAAAGTGCTGCAGGAGGCTGTGGAGGCCAAAAACGGGCCGCACCCAGGTCCTTTGATATTTCCAGGACAGCTCCATGGGCCAGATCTAAGCACATGAGTTTGACATCCCTACCCTATACCATTTCAGACAAATAGTGTCCTATCTCTTCTTAAAAATCTGTGTTGGAGCACTGACAACTTCTGGAGAAAAGTCGTTCCACTGATTAATTGTTCCTATTGTTGGGAAATTTCTTCTTAGTTCTAGGTTGGTTCTCTCCTTGATTAGTTCCCATCCATTGCTTCTTCTCCTGCCTTCAGGTGCTCTGGAGAATAGGTTTATTGATAGTTCTTCCTAAAATATTACCCACCTTCACATTTTCATTTTTATTTTCTTAATGTTAAAAATGGATATTTAAACTTTTCTGAAGTGAGGGGATAAAATTGACACTAACAAACTGTTTACTGATTGCAGTATTATTGCAGTGCCCTAGTAATAGTCTCAGTTAAGCAAATTAATCTCCAAGGGATAATTAGGTACTCTTAAGTAGTAAGTAGTTCAAAATATAGTCAGAGACTTTTCTGTTTCTATTTGACAAAAAATGTTTTTAGTATTTACATTTTAGAATTTAGAATTATAATATCATTCTCACGGCTATTTTGCTTTCCTATCTTTAAAAGCAGTAGATTAAGCATAACAAGTTAGATTTTATTTGTCTTTTGTGTATTAATTTTTAGAAGTCCAGAAATATTTATTACAATTGCAAGTTGTGATGGCTTATGTGATCACCTCACTTAATGACCTGCTGTCCATGTTCTCCTCCATGGGCTCAGGTCAATAAGGAAACATGAGGTACCTTGGGATGGGAGAGGCCCTGGGAGGCCTAGCATAGGTCCATACCCACACTACAGCATCTCTCCAGTTCATATTTGGCCTGCCCTCGGTCTTCCAAGGGTTCCCCCACCACATGACAAACCCAAGGTCCACTTCCCATAGTCGCTGCAGGCTTTGGGTCTGCTTCCGTTCCACATTGGGTCCTCAAGGTATTCAGAACCAGATGAGAGGGAAATATGTGGGGGGGGGGAGGGAGGTGCTGCACTCAAAGGCAGACAGATTGGCCGCCACTCAAATTTTGTTCACATGACCATAGGGGAGTTGCAGCAGCCATAATTTTGAAACTCGGTCAAAAATAGCTTTTGGGGGATTTGTCATAACTTTGAATGGTCATTAAGCAACCAGTCATAAGTTGAAGAGTACCTACTGTCTCTTTGTAGAGTCCTTATGAAAAATAAGATTGATGAAAAAACAGAATTTGTACAATTACAACTTTTTGTTTGCATCTTTCATGTAGGCTTTTTTAATAATTAGATTTTTATTTGCATTTTTCCCAATAAAACTCTAAAGGGGTTTGCCTAATATAATGCATTTTTGTATATACTGTTTCTCATCGTACTATACATTATTAGTCTATTTACATGAATAATAGCATTGCAACATTTAGAATACTGAGAACATGTGCATATAATATTGTTCTAATTATTTTTCCCCCCCAAAAAAATTCCATTTTTAAAAATTCCTAATTATAGGAATGGAAGAAAGAATTCTTCAAATGCTTCTTTTTGCATAGTAATTAAGTTTGGAAAACAAAGATTGTATTTGTGCATAAGGAAGTATTTTTATGAGTTTAATTACTGAGTATTTCAAGTAGGACTAAGGCGGAAAACGTGGCTGGGCATGACCAATGGGATTTATGATTCCTTGCTTGAAAATTAATTCCACCGATTTATACACTGCAATCATGCTGTTTGGGAAGTTGATGTTTGAGAAATAGCACAAAGGTATAAGTTTGTTTTTAAATGGATCTCAGCCAATATGTATATTTGTTTTTATGGTGGTATTAGCATTCTTTCCTTTTATGCACGCATTATCACATTAAAGAGAAGGATTCCCACATTTTATTTATGACATTTCTTTATCCATGCCATGACTTATTCACTGCTGCTTCACCCATTGTACAAGATATTAGTGGGGGCTTTTTCTCCCCTTCCATTCTATCATATCTGATTCTCAGACACTGCCTGGAAAAAGGTTTTTCAAAAGTGGTTTGCTATTGCCTCTTTCCTAGGGCTGAAAGTGCGTGGCCCAAGGTAATTTATCAATCTTAAATACTGTATGTGGAAGCTGGAAATCTGAAAAAAAAAAACTTCACCAAAAAAATGTATAATGTCTGATGTAAATTTAAAAAAATTTTTAGAGCTATCAACAGTTGCATTTTAGTAGGAATTCTACTATATAGGACATAGATTTTAGCTTTTTAATGCTGTGTTTTTTATTTTATTTTCTTAAGGATTTAAGAAGATATGCTACCCTGTTTCCCCCAAAATAAGACATCCCCTGATAATAAACCCAATCGGGCTTTTGAACGCAACCCTGAAATAAGGCCAAGCACTTATTTCAGGGTTCAAAAAATATAAGACAGGGCCTTATTTTCGGGAAAACACGGTATGCTTTTCCTTTGACTACATCTTCTTTTCTCTTTGAACTCAGGAATGATTTTTAGGGCCCTCCAGAAGAAGTTGACTTTAAACCTTCAAGGAACAATGGCCCATGCTAAACTGAAGATAGGAAATTGCAGCCTGAAAGGTTGAAGGGACAAGAGAAAAAGCAGAAGAATTGTAGTGATTGCTGTTTTCTGGTGTGTTTTCAATTATGAAACAGAAGAAATGTGTATGGGCCAGAAAGGGACCACAGACATGACAAAGCAGTTGCCAACACTTGTAAAGTACACAGATAATTGTCCCTTCCTGCCATCCATATAAAGATAAATGATACAAGACAATTTTAATATTCTTCTAGTCCATGGGAAAGAGGAAGAAAGATTCTGGCCGGACAATTCTGTTGCGGGAAGATATTTGGTTGCTGAAACTACATTTTTTTGTTTTGTGGATGAGAGATTTCTGTCACAAGATGGATTGTATGTTACAAGAACTGAAAGGAATTTGCTGGCCTGAAACAGGATGAGCTTGATTAGGGCAACTGAAAAATGTGGACTTGGACATGAAAACTCTGTATTAAGAACCCCCCAAAAAAGAAATGAACAAAAAGAATGTGAGAATAGTGCTATAAAGGACCTCTTAACCAGTCAATTAAGGCATAGGAAGAACATTAATTAATTATGATAGGCTTCATTATATATACTAATATTTAGAATATGGATTACAAGCAAGATCATCTTAAAGCCTTAATAGAGGAAGGCAAATATGATTTAAAAGTTACAATAGGTATCTAATAGGATAATTTATATGATTGGAATATGGCAATTAGAAGATACAATCTTGTTTAAAAAAAGAACTAAAAGAAAAGAAGCAACAGTATCTACACCTGTACAAAAATCCAGCAGGATGAATATAGTGGTGATATGAAAATTAAAATAAGTAGATGAAATAAAATGAATACTGTTCCTGGTTTCTGCTGTCAACTGCTTATCCATAAAGAAAAATCTGGATGATGTTTTTCAAAAGCAAGATGTAGATCGTTCAAGCAAGTAGGAATTAGTATTGATGGAACATGATCAACTTTGCCAAGCATGGTATTGAGGAAATCATACCTTTCCTCTTTATAGGATGGAATGAGAAATGAGTGTAGTGAGCTGAGGCAGTCATATTGGAAGCAGAGAAAGATATTTCAGATGTAGATGTGCATTTTTAATGCACCTATTGGGACATGTATATTTGCACTTTCTTATATTCAGTATATCTTTTCCTGGAATCACAAAACAGCAGTGGAGGGTATGCATTGTAAATTATCATAGGAAATTGGATTTATATATCTTAGTACAGCCAGTTTAAAAATATTACAAACGTGAAATTTGCCTCCTTGCACATTCCAAAGCATCATTTTGTCTTCTGTTCCAATAATAGAGCAGAGGTCTAATTATATATAATTACACTGTTGCAATATTTTCAGGATCAGACTCAATAAAGATAATAGAAGTTATAGGTTTAAATATAATTCTCTTTAATCATAATAGGCATTCTATATTCGCTGAATATTCAAGATAGAAGCAAGGAAAAATGGGGAGGATGGCTCCTTTTATATACAAGGGGCGGAGCCAGGAATGGGAGTGGTAAAATATGAATACATTAAAGCTCAAGTAATAAGTTAACCCCTGATGTTCCGTATATACATTATTTACACATTAGAGAATAAGGCATTTACATCTGACAAATCCCCCTCTAAATGCCGGTTCGTTATACAACACCAGTTACATTCAGATTCAGGACAATATAATACATATAATTTAGAAGTTAAATATTTGTGTTGTTTAGAAGGTAAGGGTTTTGTTAATATGTCAGCTAATTGTTCAGAAGTATCACAATGTATTGCTTTGATGAATCCGTCTTGAGATAGTTGTCTCACGTGCTTAAATTTTATATCAATATGCCTGGACCTTTGTCCAATTGCATCGGATCTAGAAATTTCAATGGCCGCTTTGTTATCTTCATGCATAATAAATGGTAAAGTAGGTTTCTTCCAAACATCTGTGATCAAATCATTGAACCATACAAGGTTATTTGCAGCTTTAGACAAGCAAACATATTCTGCTTCTGTGGTAGAGGTGGCTACCAGTTCTTGTTTACCAGTATACCAGTAAACTGGACAATCGTTCAATAGAAAAACATAACCAGAGGTACTCTTTCTGCATGATGTATCACCAGCCCAATCTGCATCAGCATAACAAGTAATTTTTGGTTCTTTGTCATTATTGGGTTCCAATATTAAACAAAAATCTAATGTACTTTTCAGATATCTTAAAATTCTTTTGACAGCTTCCCAATGATACAAGGTTGGTTTGCTAACATATCTTGACAATAAATTGAGAGGTAATGCAATATCTGGCCTAGTCCAATTAGATATATAAAGGAGTGAACCTATAACTGATCTGTAAAATGTGTTGTCTTTAAACTCAGGGGAAGATTCATCATTGTTTCTAAGAAAATCAGTTTGCATAGGTGTGTCACATGTTTTGGCATTATTTAAGTTACATTTGTTTAGGAGTTCAATGATTTTATCTTTTTGAGTAAGTTTGAATCCCCTTTTTGTTTTGTTAATTTGTACACCAAGGTATTTATTCACTTTACCTAGTGATTTCAATGAGAAGTGTTCGTTTAACTTATTTACAAAGATTTCCCTGCTCTCTTTATGCTTTCCAATATATAAAATATCATCCACATAAATTAATACAAATTCAATATGATCATTACTCTTTTTTACAAAGAAACAGTTATCAGCAGTGGTGGCGTTGAAATCCATGGTCTTTAGTACTTTTACCAAACAATCGTACCATCTTTTGCCAGATTGCTTCAATCCGTACAGACTCTTATTTAGTAACCAAATTTCGTTCTTATTAGTGTATTGACTGTGTGGTGCTCTTACATATATTTCCTTATCTAATTTTGCATGTAAGTATGCAGTCTGTATGTCATATTGAAACACGTCTAGATTGAGTGCAGATGCTACTACAAGAGCTGTTTTGACACTCTCTGTTCTCACTGTGGGTGAATATGTGTCAGTATAGTCTTCTGGATATTTTTGTGCGTAACCTTGTGCAACTAGTCTGGCCTTGTATAAGGTATTACCTCCTTCTAAATTCTTAATTTTATAAATCCACCTGGTACCTATAATTGTTTTATCCTTAGGTGCGATCGCAGGTGTGAATACATTTAATCCTTGTAAACTTTTCATTTCTTTTTCCATAGCTAGTTCCCATTTTTCTCTTTCTTCACGGGGAAGTTTCAATACTTCCTCATATGTATTAGGTGTTATTTGTTCTCCATCCATATGCATAATATAATCTTTGTATTTATTTGGTATTTGGTTTCTATTATTTCTAATATTTCTTTCAGGTTTGCTATGGTTGTCATGCAAATATCTGGCTTCCTTTTTTGTTAATGTGTCTGTCTTTATTTTATGCTGACTATTTGTCCAAGTTTTGGTTTTGTTCTTACTTTTGTTAATATTTTGATTTTCTGTTGTTCCTTCCTCGCAAGATATATTATCTTTGCTTTTATTAGGAAAAATTTCATTAAGGTGCAACTTAGACCAATTGGCCTGCTCATGAAACACAGCTGTTCTGGATACTATAAATTTGTTATTATTATCGATGAATCTGTACCCTTTGGTTCCAGTTTCGTATCCCATGAATCTTAATCTCCTGGATACGTTTTCTCCCTTTCTCCTCAATTGTTTAGGTATGTGCACGTCTGCAGTAACTCCAAATATGTGCATGTGTGCTAATTTAGGTTTTCTATTGTACATCACCTCATATGGTGTCTTATTCACAATACTGGACCATGTTCTATTTTGAGTGTAATTTGAATAATGTAAGGCTTCTGACCAAAATTGTTTGCCTAAACCAGCATCCTCTAATGTGCATCTAATCATGGTTTGTAGTGTGGAGTTCTTTCTCTCTGCAATCCCATTTTGAAAGGCAGAAAATGGATTGGACGTGAAATGTAGCATCCCTCTATCCTTTAACCATTGGGAGAATTCTTTAGACATGAATTCACATCCCCTATCTGTCATAATTTGTTTTATTCTGATATTATGTTGTGTTTCTATGCGTTTGTAGAATTCCTTAAATTTCTGAAAAGTTTCATCCTTGTGCTTTAATGTGTAAACAAAACCATAGCGACTGTAATCATCCACTATTGTTAGGAAGTAACGTTTCCTATAGGTAATTGATGGAGTTAATGGACCAACTAAGTCCATATGTACCAAATCAAAAATATTGTTAGTTGATCTGTTAGATTTTTTTGGTCTAGGACTGGTTTTTAGTTTGGTGGATTTACATACTGAGCATTCTAAATAATTTTCACAATTTTTTATTTTTACACCTTCTGCGTGTTCAGTCATTTTTTGTACTACAGGAAAGCTAGCATGTCCTAACTTCCTATGTAAGATATGAGCACACTCATCATGAATTGGTTTACCTATTTTTGGTTTCTTCTCATTGTGTGTATTTTTGTTATCATGAGTTAATTTACATTCATCATTGTCACTGTTACTGACATTTTCATCATCTGCTTCAATACAATCTTCCATATTTGAATCAATGTTATGTAACCATCTTTCTTTGGTTATCAGATAGGGTAGACCCCCTTTTATCATCACAGTGCCTACATTTGTTTTGTTCTTTTCTATAGTTGCTTTCCCCTTTGAGAAAACTATATTGATGTCAGATTCTCTGCTTAGTTTTATAGCACTTAGTATGTTGTGAGGTATTTCTGGTATTAATAATACCCCCTCTATTTTCCCTAAACCAGGCAAGGTCACATTTCCTCTGCCTAATACTTGAACCTTTTCTTGATTAGCTACCTTTATCACAAACTTATCTTCTGTAAATGAAGATAATATACTTTTGTTATTAGTGGTGTGATTTGTTGCACCAGAATCAATAAGCCAATTATTGTTCTCATCTTGTTGTGTTTTGGTGCTGTCTTGTTTATTTAGCCCATTTAGTGACCCAGATTTTCTCTCTTTTGAATTTTCTCTACCCCCTCTACTTTCTCTGTAGTTTGGTGGACTTCTATATTTGTGTCTATCTGTGGAAGATTGTCTGTAATTGTATTTGCTCCTATATTCTGGCCTATGTCTCTCCCTTGAGACTTTGGGACAGTCTCTTCTACTGTGTTCCCTGGATCCACAATTGTGGCATCTAAAGGCTTCATTATATTTATCTTGAAAGACTACTTTCCTAAAAGATTTGTGTTCTGTTTGGTTACTGGAACGATTTTTTCTTGAATTGTCTTCTGCTATCAATTTGTTAGATAGACTTTCTATTGATAAATATCCCAAATTAATGGTATCTAAGTGTGACATAAAGCTATCCCATGATGGATCAAGTGAATTGATAATAACACTTTTCATAGTTTGATCTGAAATCACTTCCCCCCTCAATTGCAGCTCAGCTCTTATTTTGTTTAGATTTATCAAATGTTCACTTATAGAAACCCCTGGTTTCACTCTAGAAGAAAAGAAATCCTTAGACATTCTTGTGGTTGTGGCTACGCTATCGCTGTGAAATAGATTAAACATGCATTGAATTATTTCTGATACAGTTAGGTTTGGTTTGATGCTATGATACATTGCAGGAGACACGCTAGAAATTATTATGAAAAATGCTCTATGATGTAAACAGTCTATTTTTAAAGTCCAAGGTCTTCTTGGAGGACTAGTTATAAAGAATAGTAAATTTTCTTTCATAAAAATAACCTGAAGCTGTTGGTACCACTCTTGTAAATTAATGCCATCAACTCTAAGTTTTGGGAAGTCACTGGGTAAGTTCCCCACATTATTTTGTCCATTACTTACAACCTGAGGCAGTCCGTGGTCTCTCAAGTGCAGGAAATTACAGAACGGCATTGGGATGCTTGTAACGAGTCTGCGCGGTTCTCTGGCCAGTTCAAGTCTTTCGGGGCCGTCTACGTAGTTTTGCACATGCGCGTTGCTCATTTCTTCTTTGGCGCCGTTGTGGAAGGTTCTCTCCATTTCAGCTCTCTCGATCCGCTCCTCTTCAGATGAGTCGGTCTCTGGCTCGGTTTTTGGGGCTTTGGTGATGGCGGCGGTTCTTCTCTTTCTCTTGTGTGTGCTGGCACTCGATTCTGTCTGCGGTGTAGGGCGGAATCGGCATGGCTCTCTGGGCTCGGGTGTCGTCGTTTTCGAATTCAGGATGGGAGCGTGCAGGTCTTGAGTTGTCGGTTTGATTTCTTGCTTCTTCGTCGATGTCTTGGAGATTTTCAATCTTGGCCCAAAAGCAGCAAAAAGCGTTTTCATTGCTGACTTTACTTGAGACTTTGTTAAATCGTCTTCACTTTCTGATTTTGGTTCATCTGAAGAGTTTGAGACTTCTTTTTCACTTTCTTCGTCTGATAGTGTTTTTCGCGCCAGAAATTTTGAACTGAGCGTTTTGATTGGCTCTGCTTCACTCTCTTTTGAAGTTCGTTGAAACCAAGATGGCTGCCGTTCAAAATTTCGCGCGGGGTCACATCTTTTCTTTTTTACAACTATTTTCTCAGTAGTCATTTCACTCACAGTTTTTTGATCTTTGGGTTTTTCTTTAATGACGTTTTTCTCTCTCGCTGCTCCGCTGTTCCTCAGCATCTCCTGGAGGTCCGCGATGAGGCTTTCATCATTCTTTTGGCTTTTTAGTATTTTTAATATTTCTGACCTGAGTTCGTTATTTTCTATCTCGATTTCTTCCTGGTCGTTATTTTCACTCATCAGTTCTTCTTCTTCAGTGGTGTATTCTTCGGATTCTCTCGAAATCGCATTAGTGGATTCGTTGATCATCTCTTGATCAGTTTCTATTTCTTTGCTGTAGGCCCTGGTGTTGGGCCTATCTTTCTTGGACATTTTTAATTACTTATTGAGTCAATTAACCATCCTCTGCTACCAGCTTGTTGCAATATTTTCAGGATCAGACTCAATAAAGATAATAGAAGTTATAGGTTTAAATATAATTCTCTTTAATCATAATAGGCATTCTATATTCGCTGAATATTCAAGATAGAAGCAAGGAAAAATGGGGAGGATGGCTCCTTTTATATACAAGGGGCGGAGCCAGGAATGGGAGTGGTAAAATATGAATACATTAAAGCTCAAGTAATAAGTTAACCCCTGATGTTCCGTATATACATTATTTACACATTAGAGAATAAGGCATTTACATCTGACATACACTGTAGGCACAGTACTACTAAAAAGGCTAATAGAAGAGAAAAAAGAATAACCTGACTCATCCATTCTATAGCTATAAAATATTTAATGTAATTAATTATCCATTGTAAGATAGGCAGACAGAAAGACTGCTTATATACAGTATTTGTAAAGGACATGAAGTGATTTCTGAGGAAATATGAGACTATAAAAACTGAACAACCATAATAGCAACTATAAGCCAGAGATCTAAGGGAAGAACAAAAAATAATATTTAACTCAGCAGAACCCTTTCCTGTCCCCTTTTCCCCTCCCCTATTTCTTTCCTCCCTCCCTCCCTTCTTTCTTTCCATGGGGGCTAAACCTGATAGATATCCATAGACAAAAGTAAATAAAATGAGTTCATCAAGAGACTATATCATGCTTCCAAATTGTGGCTAAGTAAATGCCTTTTCACTATCTGTTACTTTTTATTATATAACTATTTTATTATACATAATATAATAAAATTCATATACATAGTAAGATTCATATACAGTGCCATCTAAATGAAGAGAAATTGCTTCACTGTATATTGATATTACCAGGTCTCTTTATGTGCCAATGTCCCACTTTTCTCTCCACCCTCCCAAAAAAAATGGCATACAAAATTTTTTGGAATCAATTCATCCACTATCTTCACATTCCTGCTTGCGAAAATATATACAACAAATGTTGTAAATTAGCATACATGTGTTTCTTATATCTATTTTACATTAATCTTGACAGTGAATGAAACAGTGATTTGCAACTGGCAAAGAATATAGTTGTACTAAAAAAATAGAACATAATCTTGAAATGTTGTCAGGTTTAGTTCAATACATTATGTTTTCTCTTGCTTCATATTTCTGAGTTTAGAAAGAGCTATCACAGATACAAATATGATTTTAGTACTCATACAAAGTCACAGCCATTTTCAAGATAAGGTTGGAAATAGATTTGCAAAGGAAATCCTCTATTGACTCTATTGAGGATGGATCTATGTAACCTTTTCTGAACAAACTTTATTAAAACTTAATATCTCAAAGGTGCTTTTTCAGGAGGTAACTGAACTTTCTCATTTTTTCTTTGAAGATGTTTCGCTTTTTATCCAAGAAGCTTCTTCAGCTCTGACTGGAGAGTGGGGAATGGAAGGAGTTATATTCCTTGCAGACAGCTGGTTATTTACATCCTTTTAAAGAGCATTTGAAGGTTTATCTGTGTCCTCAGGGTTACCTGAGTAGTTCTAATGGTTCCTGTACTCTGCAATTTTTCTGGAAATCCTTCATACTCCCACACTATTCAAGGGTGTCCATCCCAAATTGCATAGCTAAAAGTCGATAGAGATTCTCAGTCATCCAGGTCCTGGTTGTCCCAAAGGTGCTTTTTCAGGAGGCAACTGGACTTTCTTGTTTTTTCTTTGAAGATTTAGCCTCTCTTCCAAGCTTCTTCAGCTCCTTGCACATAATAGTTACAATCTAATTCAAAATGTAGAATATACAGACATCCTTATAAGCAATGATATTCAATAAGTAGAGTAAAAAGCATTGTCAGGACCAGGTAAATAGTTGAGCTTTCTAAGAAAGAAGTCAAAATTTGGAACTGACATGGACATAGATATGGAGATGATCCTGATACATGGGAGATTTTAAAATAAAATAAAATATAAAAAAGATGTTGAGACTCCACAAAAAGTGCAGAGAAGGACCAGGGAAGACATGATAGCAGTGTTCCAATATTTGAGGAGCTGCCACAGAGAGGAAGGGGTCAAGCTATTTTCCAAGGCACCTGAAGGCCAGACAAGGAATAATGGATGGAAACTGATCAAGGAGAGATTCAACCTAGAAATAAGGAGAAATTTTCTGACAGTGAGAACCAATCAACCAATGGAACAGCTTGCCTTCAGAAATTGTGGGAGCTTCATCACTGGAGGATTTCAAGACTGCCATTTGTCAGAAAGGGTGTAGGGTCTCCTGCTTGGGTGGGGGGTTGGACTAGATGACCTACAATGTCCCTTCCAACTCTGTTAATCTGTTGATGTTTCAGTGCTTTACTCAGGTAGAGGCTTTTATTCTAAAAGATCTCAGTCTGCACCTTTGCCCTTTAGTTTTTGATGTAAAGATGGTGACGACCTTATGGATATAATATTACTGTTGAGATTTACAGGAACAAGGGTAGGAATGAAGTTATATGTTTATACATTTATACATGCCCCTAATGTTATAACCAGGTTCCTTGGATTCAGGTCTCCCAGGTCCTACATCCTCTCTTCATGTTGTTTTTCAGGGATGAATCATGCTTAACATTTGCTAGATTTGTATGAAAAGTATGAAAACAATATGCATCCTCAACTTACATCCTTTCCTACCTGGTTTCCCAGATTTAGTTTTTATAGTAGCTTCTTGTTTTTGTAAAGATTCTGTCACATTTCTGGCATTCCATTATTCTTAATCTAATCCACAATGTGGCCTGATTTACACAATAAAAGCTTTTCCTCAAAGCTATTTCTGGATTGGATTGGACTTTTCAGCTTCTCTTTCCCATTAAGTAGTTAATTTGATTCTGATGTTCATCAGATGAAGTCCAAGTGCGGATTATATATGTTGCTTGAAGAAAAAGTTGCCAGTGAAGAATTCTGTTTGCAAAACTGAATTAATCTGAAAATCCAAGAGAGCAAAAGAAGAGTGCTTTTATGTTGTTCCCAATCACTAATTAGAGGACAGAAGAAAGCAGTGCCCTGGTGTCCCTTTCCTTTCCAAAGACATGACGGGGCCAAAAATCCTTTATAGCACTGCAGGAGAAGGCTGAAGAGAAATCTTTCCCAAACATTGCCCAAAGGGTTACCATTGGGTAGTTTCAGTAATCAGTGCATTACTACAATGTTCAGTGAAAGTTCCCACCCTTGGAGGTGCTTTGTGTATGTTGAAGTTCTTCCAGGCTTGTGAAGACTGTAAGCAATCTGAAATATATCCAGTTCAAGCATTTGTCCCTAGCATGAAGAGAAATGTGAAAGCAATGGTCTGAAGCAGTCTGAAGCCTCCTTGAACTGCTTTGTAGAAATAAATTGGCAGATTGAATTAGGTCAGTTCCAGGGTTTGAATGATTTCACCAAAATGAACCCATGTCAGTTCACAAAAATTTATACAGTGTACAATACTATATAAAACAATCCTGGCCAATAGACAGGACAAATCTAGTCAAACTTCTCTTCTCTTCTCTTCTCTTCTCTTCTCTTCTCTTCTCTTCTCTTCTCTTCTCTTCTCTTCTCTTCTCTTCTCTTCTCTTCTCTTCTCTTCTCTTCTCTTCTCTTCTCTTCTCTTCTCTTCTCCTCTCCTCTCCTCTCCTCTCCTCTCCTCTCCCCTCCCCTCCCCTCCCCTCTACCCTACCCTACCCTACCCTACCCTACCCTACCCTACCCTACCCTACCCTACATATCAGTGGTGGGTTGCTCCTGGTTCGCACCAGTTCTATAGAACTGGTAGTAAAACCGGCGAGAGGCTCCACCACTGACCCCAACGTCATCAGAAAACTTCTGTGTATGCGCAGAAGAGCGTGCGCGTGCGGCCCCGTTGCAAACCAGTAGTAAAGGTAAGTAGAACCCACCCCTGCTACATATGCATATTATATGTATATAATATTCCAGTAATTAAAATCTGCAGAATTCATTTTTCAGAATTCATTTTTCAAATAATAGAAGAAGGACCTATCTTTGGGAAATGAAAAAACTGAGCTAATTTTTAGCATACATTTTTATTAAAAGTACTACAAAGGACATAAAAAGAAAGAAGGAAAGAAAGAAAGAGAAAAGAAAGAGAAAAGAAGAAAAGAAAGAAATAGAAAGAAGCATCCTATTTTTTTTTGCATCAAATATAAGTATAATTAACAAAATTATCTCTTACTATAGTATGTTATAGGGTTTTTCTCTTACTATAACATTCAATAATAAGAGAAAAACCCTATAACATACTATAGTAAGAGATAATTATAGTATATTATAGGGTTTTTCTCTTACTATTGAATGTTATAGGGTTTGCACTAGAAGATCTCCAAGATCCCATCCAACCCTATTATTCTGCTATTCTATTCTTTTATATGATTTTAAAATTAGTTTACATTTTTCTCTTCCTTTTTTTTCAATAATCAAAACTAAAAATCATAATTGCAATTTTTCTATTGCATGCAAAAAGTCTATCAGGGTTTCCAGTCAACCATAAAGGTAGATATTGATTTTTTTCTCTAATCAAAGAAGTTAATTTAGTCAACTCCACCATTTCTATTTTCTTTATCAACCATTCCTCCATTACAGGTAGTACAATATTGAACCTGTCTAATTTTGAACATATAATGGTTTCATTGCAGTTGTCATATATAAAAACAAACTCCTGTGACTTTTTACCAGTTTACTAGTTAGTCCCGAAAGAGAAAAACTGAACTACTTTTTTTGTCTGCCAATCCATTCTGTTTTTAAATTAGCATAAAATTATCATTTTAAATTAAATATAATTAGTCAAACTGCCACTAGCAATTAAAACAAATACAATGTACTCTGCACCTCATGAAAGCCCTCTAGACTTACAGCATTGGGTCTTGATCAAAACTTGCCAAGGACACAAAAGCTTCCACTAATCTATGCCAAACTATCTTGGACAGCAAGATCTTGCCTGGAGCATCCTTCTGGTGGCATTTAAAACACCTGGTGCCCCTGGTGAGTGAAAGAAAAGATTTTTTTTCTCCCATTCTGTTTATAACTACATACTGTATATACCAGAACTGGGTACTTTCATTACTGAGGGCAGAATAATATGATATTCTGGTCAAAAGTAATCCAAACGATAAATTAATAGTTCAAACTATTTATAAATTAATAATTTAAACAAGCTTCAATTTCATGAAGAGACTTTTTCAGTGTGTGCTTCATATAGCTTAATATATGAATATGCACGTAGTGCATTAGTTTAAATCTCACTGTATATTGTCAACGTCACAGATTCATATTTGAAGTACACTTGAACAGAAGTAATTGAAGCCACTGTAAAGCTCAATCTGCTTTCAAATTTAAATTTAAGTTTTGTTTTTATTCTGTTTGTTTCTTGTACCTGATGTTAATTAATTTGTACTCTAATAATTTGGATAATAAATGATTCTTAATTTCTTCTGAGACAGATTACATTGATACAATGAAACTGTCAGTTTGAAGGCAACTATGGATTGTTGGGTTTCCATGATTTCCTTGGTGTTGGAAAATTCATTTATTTTTAGTTTAGTTGCATTGTGTTTGTATGGTGATGATAATATCACTCTATATGCTATTTGAAGGTATTCTTGTCTTAACCTATTTTAGACAATTGAGATGATATAAGCCAAAGCTAATTTAACAGCTGCATTTGTAAACAGAACATTTCAGCAGTGAAACTGACTGTTGCCCCATGATTTTCCCTCGTTTTTTCTTCAGAGAAAATAAGGAATAAGCATTTTCTTTTCACGTTCTATTCTTTTTTGGGTCTCCCTTTCTCTCTCTCTCTCTCCCTCCCTCCCTCTCTCTTTTGTGTGAATGAGTATTTTTGTTGCTGCATTTGCAAACATGTCACCATTAATAGAATTTTTGCCTTCAAAAATGAAAAACCGCTGAAAAATATATCATGTTGAGTTGTGGACAAGCAACAAGTGCTTTTAAAACAAGTTTAAGATTAATAAATCTTCATCATAGAATGTATGCATAAGAGAAGATAAATGATAATAAACTTCTGGAAGAAAGTATTATTAATTGCCTGCATTAGGAAATCAGGCATAGTAAACTTAAGACCTTGAGACTATGATATTATGATATATCCTGCATTTTTAAGTTATAAGAAAAACTGCAACTGGAATACAAAACTGACCTATTAAGGCAGTTAGTAATGTATACAAAATTTTTAGCAATTATATTCTTTGTGAAGTATATATTTTTTAAAATGCACACACATTTATTCATTATTATTTTTTTGCTGTAAAATGGCTATAAAGCATTATAACTGATTGGGAGCAAAACTATGCTATTTTAACTATGCTAAAAACTAGGTTTTTGACATAATTAAGTATATAAGTGTTGAGCAAGCATGTACTGCATTAGCCCCATCTCCTTTTCTTTTACTCATTGTAGAATAGACTATTGTCATGGCGTATTATCCAATTCATGATTTATGAATCTCACCAGTATGTTATCATTTTACCTACTGGTCTAATTTGGAGATAGCAGTTCTATTTCTCTTCAGATATTTCAAGCCATCCTTGAAATGTAAGGAGTGTTATATTTTGAAAAAGCTTGGTATACTTTTAAACTGCTGTGGTTTTGCTTAACCATTTTAGTGGTTAAGCTCTATTAATATACAATAGCAATACTTTTGTTTTAATAAGATCTACTTTTTTTTCAGAATTTGTCCTTCACTAGTGTACTGAATCTATCATAATTTCCCCAGGATTCCATATAAAGATATACTGCAGATTCTGGCTTTAGCAATGTTTTCATATTTTACTATTTTTGCTGGTGATTGACCATATAGTTAGTACAAAATAGATAAAATAAAAATATTTTGTATTCTTTGAAAAAAGATAAAATATGAATGTTCATGAATTTACATCATTCACAATGAAACGAGTCTTACATATTTATTCACATCATACTGCATAATTTATTTATATTTAGGTAGGTGTATGTTCAGTAAGTAAAAATGCGGGGAATGTAAATTTAAATAGATAAAATTATTCTTCTGACTCATAGTCTCATATCAAGGCCACATGTAACATCTTTGTTCCATGAAGTACACTTTTGCCAGTTTGCTCCCAGGTCCAATTCGAAGGGTTGGTTATCACCTATAAAGACCTATATGGGACATTATACAGGAAGGCTACCTAAGGAACCAACTTCACCCTATTACATCAGCCTGTCCCACTTGATCAGATAGGGAAGGTATGCTGCAGACCCAATCAGTCTGTATAATAACATGGCTACTCTTTTCTTTGTTCAATTATTTAGATCATATTTTATAACATTTCTGCTACTTTTATAATAATAACACTTATATGATACCTAAAGTAGAGATCTGATTGGAAGGAACATCAACAAATAGTTAACTTTCATGGGTATAGCACAGTGGTGAAATCCAATTTTTTTCACTACCGGTTCTGTGGATGTGGCTTGGTGGGCGTGGTGGGGCATGGTGGGCATGGCTTAGTGGGCATGGCAGGGGAAGGATACTGCAAAATCTCCATTCTCACCCCACTCCTGGGGGAAGGATATTGCAAAATCTCCATTCCCACCCACTCTGGGGCCAGCCAGAAGTGGTATTTGCTCATTCTCTGAACTACTCAAAATTTCTGCTACCTGTTCTCCAGAACCTGTCAGAACCTGCTGGATTTCACCCTTCCCTTAGTACAGCATGATTATCTATACAAAGGGGTTGACAAATGCTTCCACAAAAGGTGGAATTCTATATTCCTTCTCTTCTTTTTAGAAAGTTGAAAGATGAATTACATTGAAGAAGTGGTTCTTATTAAAACTAACCAATTCTGTTCTTCAATATAATTGGAATGCCATTGGAAAAGTGGCATCTGATAATATAGTGGAATGATACTTTAATATGTATTGTATTTGTATGCCACTGTATGCTTACGATTAATAAAAGGGAAAAAGTGAAATCAAGGAATACATTGTGCACTAAAAAT
Organism: Pituophis catenifer annectens; assembly: GCF_029215685.1. Lineage (NCBI taxonomy): Eukaryota > Metazoa > Chordata > Lepidosauria > Squamata > Colubridae > Pituophis > Pituophis catenifer. The sequence continues at coordinate 84,096,426 of NW_027256884.1, forward strand.
AAATTTTACTTTGGGCCTTCAGAGGCAAGTAAAACATTGCCAAGAAAACTGTAGGAACAAGTTCAGACAGTAGCCAGGAGTTGACACTGACTTGAAAGCACACACAAACATGAAAGGGAAGGGGCAATACCGAAACTATTTTTTTAAATTCTATCTCTTCAGGGTTTTTTGGCTGTATAAATCCTTTTTCTTTACTGATTATGCCTTTTGGCTTCTCAATTAGTTCTTTCCATATCGATCATGTTGTAAGGTTTTTTGAATTTGGCCTCAAAACATTACAAGTATAATTTTTATTCATGATAATCTGTTATTTCTTTTGGCCTCCAACTCCGACCACAACTGCAAAAAGAATATACAAAACAGAATATTTGTTTTAAAAGAACACAAAGGAAAATATTTCAAGATTTATAAAATATGTGTTGTTTACTTAAATCTCTTTTCTCTGATCTTTATTTTTTTTTCTAATTTGCTTTCTCTCTCTTTCACTAAGGTCTTTTTCCTTTGCCTTTGAAAATATAAACTAATGAAAAATTGTATATCCGAAATAGCAGAAAACTGACTTTGTTCAAGGACCATAAAGAATTCCATTCTCAGCTTTTCCAGATAGGATAAGAATAATCAGTATCAATCTTATTGTTTCAACATCTCAATTGAGAAAAGGTACTTCATCTACTTTTCTGGTTACTTCTTGAAAGAAATTGTTCCATAGATTAATTGTTCTGTCAGGAAATTTCTTCTTAGTTCTAAGTTGGTTCTCTCCTTACTTTCCACCATTGCTACTTGTTAATATTTTATGATGCCATTCCTACTAATTTTAATGAATGTCAATTTTTTTTTATTTTGAATTTCAGAAAATGTTCACACAAAAATGATTATTTATGTCTGCTGGCAATTATTAAGTTACTGCTTAATAATTATTAACAATAATTATAAATTATTGTTACTGCTTATAAAAAAGAAAAGACTTACATAATCAAACTTACATGATAGGTCCAGGGATGGTATTTTCTTGGGAAAAAATATAGAAAAACCTGAAAAAAGGAAAAAAGCTGAAAAAGGTTCATAATGAAAAAAGAAGAATGTTTATCTTTATAACTTTGCTTTACAAAGAAAAATTAAGAGCAAAACTAAGAAAATAAATAATTAAAAAATCAAATCAAATTTTATGAAATAAAGATCTGGCCTTTATATTAAACAATATGTTGTCACTTTTAATCATAGCCAAAAGTTTTCCAAATGTATATTTTAATTAAAGTACTGAGATACAGCCAAAAATTCTCTTTTATATGCTTTCAAATACAAGCATAAAGACATCTCATTATAAAGAAAGTCTATTCATTGCATATATTTTTATAATGATCGACCAATATAGGTCATAAAATATTTGAAAAATAGTCTATTCTTTTTTATCCTATTCTTGATTCTTCAGCAACAAGGGAACTTGGGGATGATGATCCTTCTGCTCCTTCACATTGCTGCTGATATAATTGGTGCTTTGAGAAATAACTGTATCATTTTATATAATAGCCATTCTCGTCTCGTCACCCAGCCAGCCCGGATTGCAACAAAAGAACCAGACGAAAGAGCGATTTGCAATGCTTTTTACTTCTGGTCGTTTCAGCAACACAGCCAGCAGAAAAGAACAAGCCGGATCATAAGTGTAAAGTCAGCGCTACACGCAGCCACTGTGTGGCACTATTTATACATATTTCCCCACTCTAACCACCATCCGGCAGTTAAAGGCAAAACCCTCCCAACAGCAGTTCGGCGGTGAAAAAGCCGGCGTTTCCCTGATGTCATAGGAGAGCGCCGCGCCCTCGGTCTCTGCTCCACGCCGTCCTCTGTGCTGTGTTGCGACGCCCCAAGACCGTGAGACAAGCCGCCTTTCATGTGGACCTTTCGAACAGCTGGTAACCTCCTTCCCTCCAGTCCCGTGAGTGGCGAGACCCGACTGGGGCTTGACAGGCATATTGTGTTGTATGTTATGAAATATAACCAGCCATGGAGAAGGAATGCACAAGCATGTCCATGTTATTGTTAGATTTATGTGTCACTTATATTTTTTTTACAACTCAAGGCAACATACATAATGCTTCTACCTCCTAGTTTCTCCACATAACAACCCTGTGAGGTGGGTTGGCTGACATTGACTGTCCTGTTTCTGACTCACCCATCCAGGTTTGTGACCAAGTGAGGATTAGAATTCACAGTTCCCCAGTTTCTAATTCAGGACCTTAACCATTGCAACAAACTATTAAAATGGGGCAAGTGAAAAGGGGACTGATACACCTACTTTGGCACTGACCTTTCCACAATGCTTTTTTCACTTCCCAATATAGTTTACAACACTAACCTACCATCCAATTAGTAGCCAAATTTTTCCTTCCTTAACTTAAATGTCATTTATGTAATACAATCTGCTATGACTTTCTCTTATAGGCATATTTTAAAAACCACTTTAATAATTATATAAACGTGATACTAAGTGTGGTGTTTCTTCTGTAATTTTTTTTTTTTGCTTTAATTTATATGCCGCCCTTCTCCAGAGACTCGGGGTGGCTTACAATGTGTTAAACAATAGCCTTCTTACTTTTGTATATTTACACAAAGTCATTTTATTGTCCCCACAATCTGGGTCCTTGTTTCACCTACCTTTGAAAGGATGGAAGGCTGAGTCAACCTTGAGCCTGGTGAGATTTGAACTTGCAGTAATTGCAAGCAGCAGATGTTAATAACAATGCTTTAGTCCACTAAATAATAGTCCTCCAAATAATTTGGAGGATCCTGCTTTTGTCTGAAATGAGTGATAGCCTTATAGGAATTTGTGTATATAGGCCTAGTTTTCAAATCCTGGCAATTGCCTGGAATATTCCCTGCAGTTTTCTTGTAAATGGTTTGCCATTGCCTGTTTTCCTTGACTGAGAGACTGGTCCAAGATCACCTAAATCGCCTTGTGCTTAAGGTAGGGCTAGAACTCAAGGTCTCTTAATTACAGGAAATACATAAGTAAAATACTGATGACATACCAGTCATTCAGTGGAAATTTAAAAGTAATATTAAAAAGTCAAGCCCGAAGATATAAGAACATATTGTTGAAATCAAATTTAATAAAATTATTACATGCTTAAAAATGCCATAAACAAAATAAATAAAGTTAACAATGTTGGAGACTGTCCTCAAATCATTTTTTTTATCTGTCACATTTATTTTCCATTACGTTTCTGCCACTTTCAACATTATTATCAATCATTTTTTGGCTAAATGTTTTTGAAAGCTCAAAGAACCATATAAATTGGTATTGCTGTTTGACCTCTCAGAATCAAGGTTAATGGAAGCTCTTTGCTGTCAGGAAAAAAGCTTCAAGCCAAAGTAACGTGTCAAGGGTGGCCAGTCAAGAGCTGTCCCAACAAAAAGAAAAGAAAGACTAGTTAATGTAATACAAAGCAGATCAATCATTTTGAAATGCCTACACTTGAGAATTTTACACTTCTGATTTAAGGGTTAATTACTTGATATCACTAAATTTTAATTCTTCACAGCATACCTGGAAATGACTTATTTTCAAAGATGGGTATACAATTGGTGCTTAGGTAATGATGTTTTTTTTTTAAAAAAAAATTAGGCTGAAATGGAAAGGAAAATATAAAACATTTACCTGATAACTTTTATCATGTGCCAAAAAAGCAAGCAGCATTGACATAGACAACTGCCCAGTAAAATAAGATGATTTGGAGGTTTGTACTGGATTTCACATATTTCATTGTAGGTGTGGGCCATATAGGATTTTTCAGTTATAAATCAGCTGCACTACCTGATAACTATATTGGTACAATACTATATTGTGCCGAAACAAATGTTTTATTTTATTTTGGCAAATTTTATATCCTGCCCTTTCTCCTTTTGGCTTGAATATGGGTAAGATTGATACTTAAGTTATACCCTGAGAAAATCCTGCATTATTTATCAGGTTGCAAATTGTTATACCAAGGCTTACATTACTTTACTTTGGTTTAATCTTGTGTAATCTTATTGAACCCAATCAAATAAATAGAGCCTGATGCCAACTTCCTTATATTAGTCATATCTGTAACCCATTGCTTATATGATAGCAGCTGTCTTAGCCATTTTTTCAGTCACCCATATCTCAAGATGCCAGAAGTTTTACCTAAGATTTTATTCACAAAATATATGCTGCATCGCAGGGATTCTGTTCTAAAGGTATTGTATTATTGTATTCCCCCTTTAGAAATGATGCTCAGGATAACAACTTTACTTGCAGTTCATTTGAGCCTAAAAGGTCTTGCACCATCTTTTTTACATGGCAGCTGAAGAATATGTGTGGCTTATATCTTGTTCATTATGCATGTTTTTCTCCAGTCCATGAAACTTCTCTGGCAATCCCAAGGGAAGATGCCATGAAAAAACTCTTCCTGTGGGATTTTTAAGAACAGGAACTAACCTGGGAGATTTATAAAAATGTGAAAAATTCAAGCAGAAAAGAGCATCAACAATGGCTGAAACTTCCACAACTTTTAAGGAATTTAGAGAAAGTTCAGCAGATAAATCAAGCATTCTTCACTGCTGCTGTTCCATAAAAGCAATATTGTACATTAGTTGTGTTCTAGTGTTGACCCACAGAGTATTTGGCTATCCCAAGTTGTTGGGAAACATACTTTAGGATTGCTAAATCCACAAAAAAGACATGATTGATAATTTGTACTTGTAGCAGGCCCACAGGATAATAACATTAATTGTCAGATCAATGTAGGTCCATCTTCCCCACACTGTGAAAAGTGACTTGCAGCTTTCTAGGATTTCATCATTTTACTGGAGATACCAGAAACCATTTACAAGGAAGACATATGCTTAATTTATCCCATGTAATAGAATGATCTGGCACACTAGATTGCCCCAAAGTTCCTGATATCACAAAGAATGCTACACAGTCATTGGGATTCATGAGATTGCTAGGCATGCCATCTCTGCTCTGAACTATAATTCCCACTTATAAGCACCACCAAAAAATACCAAAAAAACTAAGATTAATGATGAGTCACCAAAATTTATAATTAGTGGTTCATTCATTTGATTGGGCTGGAAAGAATAATTATTTTTAATATACATTTACATAGTCCCTAAATTAAATGTAGGATATGTGCAATCTTCCAATGTTGCTAACTATAACTCCCAAAACATTTAATTATTGGTTATCCCAAGGCTAATAAGTTTCCAATTACCATAATAAAATTTCATTGTATATTTAAAAAGAAACCTAACCAATTACTTTTTTTTCTGGAAATGAGGCATATGGAAAATCCTATCACTGTGGCAAACTACTTGCCAGCTCTTCCTTTGGACTTCATAAAAAAAGAACAGATTGATCATAATGCCAAATTGCACTTGTTCAGCTTTAGGTAGGAAGCACTGCCTGCTCAGCAGCTCCTAGAGTTTTGGTGCCCTTGGGAATCCTTGTGTCTGAAAGGCAAAATATAAAATTAAGCAATTATTAATAGTAATCATTTATCATGACAAAGTCATAGATCTCTGCCTCCTACTGGAGACAGAAATCAGACAATATAACAGTTGATTATCTTATTGCAGAGTCATAATCATAGGCCATATTGATTAAATGCTGATCTGAGAGAAGGTTGTGCCTAAAAGTGAGAGACTAGAAAACAATAACTATATTTACCACTTTGCATTCACCTTCCCTAGTACTGGGACAGCTTTCTACAGGCTTCTCTCCCACTGTGTCATTTATGTTCACCTTTTTTGATGGGGACTCTGGGTGAACATACTATCCATCATAGATGTTTAACAGAGAATGGGAGTCAATATTTGTATTAGGAAACAAATTCCTTTTCGATTACATTTTCTTATACATTACTAACAACTTATATGGCACTTTATACAACAATATAGTTTCTTGCTTAGGGGTTTTTGTTACTATCCAGCTGTCCCTTTAATTCTGTTCATTCTTATGAACAGCCATTTTTACTAGTTTCAGGTTTCCTGTGCTCTATGTAAATTTCTCCAATAGAATAACAAAATAATACATTTACCTAGTTTGTTGCAGAGAAATGCATTACTAAATAAAACTTCATCTCACCTCTCTTTTGGTGTTCTATGACATTCTTGTCTAAACTTCCTGTGATTGACTGTATCATAAAAAGGTTTCAGGGAGATGGATAATATCTATAGTGCTTGAATTTATATTTGTTTTGCCTTACTTCAGCCTGCTATATTTCTGCTATCAAATCAGACAAGTCATGCAAAATAATAATTGCTGCAAGAAGATCACATAGGCTGACTATAGACAATGGGATACAAAAAATAGCAACAATGGTGGAATATCTGCAGGAAATATCATTTGCCTGCAAGCAAGAATTGGTGGGACCACAAAATAGACAAAAACAGAAAATGAACAGGGGTCGTAAAAGTTCTCAAATGCTTTGGGACTTTAGAAGTCAAACAGACCAGAACCTGACATGTAACATTCCAGATTTAACAACTGTTTATAAAAAAAGGCAAAAGAATTGAAGAAAAAAAAAACTAGAGAAAATCACAAAATACAAAGATCTGCAAAGAGTAGAATGACTGAGGCAAAAGAAAGCAAAGATAGTACCAGTACAAAGATAGTACTATTAACAGGTACCATGGTGCAATCCCAAAATATCTTGAGCACCATCAATGCCATCAGTATTGACAAAATCACCATCATTCAATTGCAAAGCAACATTTGCTCCCCTGGGTCCTTGGGAAGGACTTGATAGGTGGACAAAAATACAAAACTGGCTAACTAGGCAACCAACCAAAGCATATATTTTATATGCTACCACAAATAAGAAGGAAATATAAGTAGAAATAAATTTGTATCCCTGCCATCCTTTTCTTCCCTCACTTTTAGGATTAATAAAGTTATTTCAAACGTCTTGAACTGAGTTGAATGTGCAAGGTTTTGTGGAGAATACTACATTGTATTTTTATTATTGTATTTTTTTCTGTAAGTGCTCAGCAATCTGGAGGCTGCCAATATTTTCTTCTATCCACAGCCATGGACATGTCATTCAGCTTGGAGGCTAAAGACGCAGCATGGCCTTCTCCAATTTGAAGAGACAGTTGTTCAGCAGGCTGAGGCAAAGAGGTCGTCCCGGAACCAGTGAAATCTGGGGGCTGGGCAGGGGACAGAATGTATCTGCCCTCAGCGTGGAAGGGATTGCCACTCTCGAATTGGCCTTTTTAGTCACACTAGATGCTGTTTAGGACCTCTTTCCAGAGCACAATACCATAGTCTCTTGAGATTGAAGGATGCCAATGCCATAGACATGGGTTTGGGTTAAGAGAAGATGAGTGCTTCAAAACTATCCTGGTGGACTTCTATGCCTGAGGATAGAATTGATAGCTAAATTTTTCTATTTCAGTCCAATTTCCAATTTTCTACACCATTCTCGTATACAAATAATATTTAAACTATATTGGTTAGTCATGATGAGTTTTGAATAAGAATGCTACTGTTTCATCTTAAAATTGAGACAATAGACAATTTTAACTATCTCTGACTCTATTCATTTCTAGAATATTTCATTGACCAATGGAGATATTGCCAGTCTAATTTATCATGTCTTATTCTCTGGCATGATGGAATTGTGTTATTTCCTGGGTGCATCCAATCATAATTCATAAACTGTTAACACTGACCCAGTGGTGAGTCATTTAATTGCAATTATAATTAGACCTGTGCAGGTCAACCCTTCATATTTTCTACAGTGAAGGTGACAACATTTTCCTTGCCAATTAATTTTGCATTATTTCATTCTCCATTGCCTTGCACCAGCATTTAATTATTCTGCATGTGCTTTCCAGTAATATAAACACATGGCAATTTTTTGTCTTAAAACAATCTTTTGAATCGTCACTTCATTCTGAAATGAAGAAAATACGAGGAAAAGTAAATCTTCTAATACTATGATCCTAATCCAAATCATGATTCTTTCATTATACAGTAAGTAAACCAACTAGCAAAGAATAAACTTTGGAGACATAAAAGATCTGCTGTAGTCCAGTCCAAAGCAAAGTAGACTTTTTTCACTAAAGTTATATAAATATTATTTGCTTAATCACCTTGAATCCACTTGGCGATAACAATTTGCATGGTCTCAAATGTCTCTGAGCCAATGCTTAAAAGAAGAAGAAGGTTTCTTCTGCCTCAGTGTTAACTGAAATACTCTCTGGCTGAGTGATTTCATATGCCATTCAGCATGCACTGGAGTCTAGAGTGCTAAAATATGCCACCCCTTTTCTTTCAGTAATTTAAGGACATGTTTCTTATCAAGCAAAGAAACACCATAAATTATGAGTCAGGCCTCTTTCTCATCAATTCATTGCCTTTACATAGATTAAGTTTAAGTGCTTATTTTATCCCTTTGAACACATCTTCCAGATTTTGGCTGAGGAGAAAATGTGTGGTTTCTGAATTGGCTAAGGAAAACTAAATACATTTATTCTTGTCCCTCCAAATGCTTTGGGGATGGCAGGCAGGAATGGAAAACAATTGTTTTGGAATGTTTGGCTCTGGGATGGTTTGGAGCCTGACCAAAGCAGCTTCTAGTCATAGAAAATAAATCTTCTAACTTCAATCCCATAGCTAAAAGAATAAGAAGAAAAATCCTTTTAAGAGGTTCATTTTCAAAATGATGATTATAAATATTTCTTCTTGAACTTATTCAAAATGATCTAACAAAATTCATATTGATTTTAATTTCAGATGACATCAAAATGTATTGATCTTTGAGGTAAATATTAATCTCTTCTTTGGCATAAATCAATATTTACCACAGGTCAATACATATGGATGCCTGGTTCTACAGAATCAATATCAGCTTAATTTGCAACAAAGTTGATTATATTGTTACAATGTTTTACATGTCATTCATACCTGAAACAGATTTCAAATATGTATTGTTTAAAATGCTTAGGCAAAGAAAATCTACTGCTTATGGTCACAAACTCCAATGTGGATACAGACATATAAACACATTTCTGACTTTCCTTTCAGTTGTGTAAATTTTTGCTACTATGGAAAACATTTCCTCCCTCCTCCTTCCCCTCCCCCCCAAATAATTAGAACATCAAAATTTTAGAAAGAACGGGAGCGTAAAGTATCTCTTAGTGAGATACATATGTTTGTTTAAAAATGATAGCTGTGATTAGCCAGTCTTAGGTTGTCCCAAATATGTCTTTTCAGGAAGCAACTGGATCAGAGGTGAAATTCAGCTGGTTTTCACCGGTTCGCCCAAACCGTTAGTAAATTGCTTAGGCAGTTCGGAGAACCGGTTAAAAATAAAGTGCAAGAAGGTTTCTTTTCTCTCTTTCTCTGTTCAGTTAATAGCTCCACTTAACAGTTGCATCTGGAATGCAGCCAATGCATGCTGAATCAAGTCAATAAACAACAGAAACTGACAGGATTAGGGCAGGGAAACCCATCAATCACCCATCTAGGGATGGGATTCATCTTTTCCCTTCAGGAAGAAGGACAAGATTACAAACATTTTCATTATAAAGAGTATTATGTAACACTTCTGTGATCAGCTGATACTCCCTAGAGTTTCCCAAGACTTTTTATAGCTGCTGAAATGTTGGCTATTTCTTGTTTCTTCCTGGGGAAAAAGATACCGGAAGGGACAATGATGCAGCTTGATCATACAGGCTGTGAATTTAATGCATGTGTGGTCCATCCAGCTGTATTGCTTCGGCTGTGAAGCACCCAATTTAGAACATAGAGAACATAGAATAATAGAGTTGGAAGGGTTAATTGCTTTTGGCAGCATGTCCAGGCTTTCAATTAGCCTGAGCAGCTGCTCTTAGTTTCCCTCTCAGCTGTTGCATTTGCTTTGGGGTTGACTTTTTTAAAATAGGGAAATGGCTGTTTTAAGTTTTCTGCATTGTTTTAGTGGTTCCTGGCACTGTCCTTTTGGGGTTTACTTCCCTCACTCTTTTTGAAAGCCTCTAGTGATGGAGCACCCACAACTTCTGAAGGCAAGGTATTTCTTTGGTTGGTTGATCTCACTTCAAGAAATTTCTCCTTAGTCCTAGGTTGCTTCTCTCTTTGGTTAGTTTCCATCCATTGTTTCTTGTTGTGCCTTTTGATGTTTTGGAAAATAGATTGACTCCCTCATTTTTGTAGGAGGCCCTCAAATTTCCTGACAGAACAATTAATCAGTAGACCAACTTGCCTCCAGAAGTTGTAAGTGCTCCAACCCTGGAAGTTTTTAAGAAGAGATTGGATAATCATTTGTCTGAAGTGGTGTAGGGTTTCCTGCCTAAACAGGAGGTTGGACTAGAAGACCTCCAAGGTCCTTTCCAACTCTTGTTATTCTGTTCTATTCTAAATATTGGAACAATGCTATTTTATTGTGCTATTTTATTGTGAGTTGGACTAAGGAGAAATTTCCTAAGGATGAGACCGATCAAATTGGCCACGCCCACTCAGTCACATGACCCATTTCCCACAGAAAACACTGGGAGCCACAAAACCTGGGTAGGTGGGGGGGTGTCATGTGACTGGGTGGGACTGACATTGAGTTGGCCATGCCCAGCCACTCACATGACCACCCAGCCATGCCCACCAAGCCACACCCACAGAACCAGTAGTAAAAAAATAATAATTTCACCACTGCCACCAAGCCATGCCCACCAAGCCACACCCACAGAACCAGTAGGGAAAATTTTTGGATTTCACCACTGAACTGGGCTTTCTTGTTTTTCTTCGAATACGTTTCGCTTCTCAGCCAAGAAGCTTCTTCAGCTCTGACTGGATGGTGGGGAATGGAAGAATATAAATCCTTCCATTCTCCATTATCCAGTCAGATGTGAAGAAGCTTTTTGGATGAGAAGCAAAATGTCTTCAAAGAAAAATAAGAAAGTCCACTTGCCTCCTGAAAAAGCACCTTTGGGACAACCATGATCTGGATGACTGAGAATCTCCATAGACACTACTCTGAGGTTGTTCCACTGGATACATTGTAATTTACTTCTCAGAAATATCAATGACATGAAACTATACATCTCTGTGGTCAGAATTATCTCTATACATTTTTATATTAGATGAATGTCCATTCAGTCAAGTGGAATCTAATCAAGTGCATACATGTATATTCACATTGTAACAGAGAGGACAAAAATAGAAATTGCTGTGCAGATTGTTTGGCCAGACTTACTGTATTTCCCTTACCTAATGTAAGCAATATTAGATTGTCTCTATTTCTCTCTGTCTCTTTCCAGGATGAACACTTTTATGAGATTGTCAACCTGAAATCCTTATATCAGTACCTTAGCATGAGATGGAGATGAGAAAGAATCAAATCTTTACCCTTTCAGGACTGTACAGCAGTTGGAATGAAAATAATGTAGGGAAGGAAAATTTGGTATTCTGCTTGTTTCAATTTTGCAACTTTCAGCATCCGTAACTTTGAGACTGTTGGCCGGAGATGACTCTATTTACCAGATACTTCTGGAAGCTGGCAACATGTGTTTTCTGGCCCTGTTATAAGAGTATAACTATTTCAACTATTTTACTTTTATACTTTTTAAAAATGATACTAGGCCTTGTTCAAACTAAGAGAAGAAATCCTCCATTTGATATTCCAATATTCTGCTGTAATTACCAGAGAAGAATGGGATATACCGCAACAATTTTCATCTCAGCAGGATGCAACAGTTTTTACCTTCCTGGCACATAAAAAATTAAAATATATAACCTTCCCCTTGCCTCAATTTCCTTTCCTTGTCTATAATTTATTTATTTATTTTTTTGTCTCCTTGATGGTCCATTTTTTCCAAGTGAAGGAAACAAAAGCTTATTTTACTGGACCTTATTTATTTTTTCAACAGAAATGCTGGCCATCATGAACCTGAAAATTCCCTTAGGCTTTTGATATGTAAAGCTATTGTTGCATAAAGGAAATAGCTAACCATCAAGAACATTTCATCAATGTTACTCTTTCTATAAAATGGTTTTAAATTCAGGCACGAATGGCCTAAAGTCCTTCAAAGGTTGATGCATAGAATTTCCAGCATTATTTAACATTAGCAATGCTGATCAGAAGTGCTAGGAATTGTATTTTGATAAGATTTGTAGGTCCAAAGCTTCCATATCATTGGTTCAAATGCAAAACCTAGTGGGCCCTATAGGAAAAAAAAGTATGTATTTATAATCCGATAGATTTTGAATGTTTGATCAAATGTTTCTTTAATGCATTGCTGATGCATTAAGGTGTGCCAAGAGTATTATGCTTCTGGAATAAAAATATAATACATTATAAATTAATAGACATCAGCAAGGATATCAGCAAGGAAGTTCTCTTTCTTTTTTTTTAAAAAAGCTGACCATTTAATTTTCAGCTATGGCATGTCCTTCCTTCCTTCCTTCCTTCCTTCCTTCCTTCCTTCCTTCCTTCCTTCCTTCCTTCCTTCCTTCCTTCCTTCCTTTCCTCCCTCCCCCTCCCTCCCTCTGTCTGCCTAACAATAAAAGAATAAAAAACTTTCTTTTTGTCTGATATTATAAAATAAAACAAATTCAGTTATCCAAATTATTGTATCTTAATTGCATCAAGTTAGAATTGCATCATATAAATGATATTTACTGGTAATTCTTAAATAATATAGCTCTGCTTCTGAATGCTATTACACAATCAAGATGGTGCTCTATTTGAGAAATTCCAAATTCCTAATGACAGAGCCTTCTGTATTTCTTTCCATAATATAATGCTTTGGATGTTAAAACCTCTCATCATCCCAAGAAATGTAAAATGTGTTCTCTATTAATAAAAATATTTCTTCCACGCATAAAAGCCAAATACATTAAATAAAATTAAATAACAGAATAGATTTCTTGTTGAAAGTGGATCATGTATTTTGGCCTTTTATATCAAGCCATAACTTGTTAGTGGGAGGATTTTGAGAAAAATAGTCACAAAAAGTTGCATATTTTTTATCAGTCATAGAAGTTGGCCCTAAATCTGGAGCTCAGCAAAATATTCTCCCACACAATGTATCTATATGTGCCAATATATTTGTTACCAAGGGATGATGATGATGATGATATAAAATCTCGCTTCTGTCAAACTTGACTCCTAGTGATTTCATGCATATAACCATGTAATTGTATGGCAACTCTATAGAAGTGATTTGTCATTAGCTTCATCAAAGGAGTCCATGCTTAGGTTATTTATTCATAATTTTAAAAAAGGTGAATTTGTAGTAATGATTTATTGTTACTGTTATAAGCTTTAGCTAAATCATGTAGAGTTATTTTGATCTAGGTGAAATCCTTTATAATAGGGTAGTCAGATGTGAGTCTGATGCACTTTACTTTGAGAATATACATCCAGATTTCAAGTATCTAAAATATTTTGCTAAATCAAGAAAGAGTTTGGGAATATTTTTAAGGTTCTAATAGTAAGGTCATAAAGCTCTGATAAGTTGAGATTTCAATATTAGATTGTGAGATATATGCCAGATGCCTTCAAATAAGTAAATTATGGTTTGCAAAACCAGGATTGTACAGCAGAGTCACAAACTTACCTGCAATAAAATGTATATTGAACAATTTACACTTGACATGTTACACTGAACTGTCTATTTGTAAACATTTTATTTTTTTCTGGAAAAAGTAATATTATATAATACAGCAGCTATTCTTTGAAACATCTAGTATTTAAATTTACCTTTATCTCTTTATCTACTCAAGCTGCTGCCAGATATACTTTCACTACTATCTATGGCATTTGAAAAGAATGAACAGACTAAGGCATTGCAATTTAATATCCTGAAGACTGAAGTAGCAACCAACCAGTTATATTGCTTCCTTAAATGTGTCATACTACTTTGCCATGCTACATTTGTCAGGGCACTTTTAAAAATTGCTTTGCTATATTTGCTATATGTACAAGAAACCAGGAAAAACTTTCTGGTCTTCCCCAGCTATCACAAGAATGAGATGATGGCATGGAAAATACTTGAAGAATATTGGCAGGGATGAGTTATATAAATCTGGTTTTAGAGAAAAGTTATTGAGATGAAGTTAGGAACAAGCCACTTTCATACAATGAACCTCAATTAAGCATATTTTATCTAAAGAATGATACAGAATGTTGTTTTCCTACTTGACAATCAACATTTTATTTGACAAGGTAAATAATGTTAACTCTACTTAGAAAAAACAAGGTGTGATTTTTCCAAGATATAGTTCTTTGATGAAACTGTTTCTTTAATAATGAAACATTGCTATATATCTACATTTTTAATGGAAGTCTTAGAAAAGAAGGATCTAATATCTATTTCAGTCCCTAAGTAGAAGGTCAGTTATGTTCCATAGTGATGTTAGCATTTACTCATGATTACTGATTCATCTAGAGTGTCAGGGTTCCGACACCCTAATTAAATCATGACCCTCAAGCCAAGCTTCAAAAAAAATAAATAAAAAAAAATCCAGTTATTTATTAGGAGCTTCATGTTGGCACGAACCAAGTAAAGCCAACTCTGACCTCACTTAATTCGCGCCTTGGCTCTCAACCTATTTCCCCCTCCCCCCAAGATGTGTCTTCAGTCACATTTCCCAACGAAGCAATTTTGCTGGTTGTAGAAGTCACTCCCTCCAGCCACTGTGGGTCCCCCTGGAGATGACCTTGATGTTGCAGCTGGAATGTGCTTTGTTTTGACTGAAATGCAAGTTCCTTGATGCAGCTGCAAAGCTCGATTTTCTCATCCCCTGTCTATGGCAACTTGAGAGCAGATCAAGAATGCTTTGTGAGTTGACATACAGCTTCTAAACCAAATAGGAAATTTATCCAGTGAATGTATCCAGTTTATGTATCTATGTAAAACTATTTCTAGACCTATTGCATAGACCTATTGCATTAAATGATGACCTATGGTTATCACTTACTGCAAATAACAAAGCTGTTCTTAGCTAAGACCCTACTGCAAAATAATGAACGTATTTGTCTGGTCATAAATAGAAGTGTATCCTGGGATCTTATTGGTTTTGTATGGTACTAAGACATCCCTAAGAACCCCTGCTTGTTGGATAGTTGGAAGCAGAAGAGGTTAAATTATTATGGTTAGAAATTAGAAAATAAGGAGAATCACTTTGGCTAGAAGGTTCCTTGGAGGACAATTTCTCAAAATCAGTAATAGCTACTGAATAAAAAACAGAGGCCTCTCAAAATCCTACATACATTTGCATTTTTCTTATATTTCTTAAATCTTATGTACCAAATTTATTGAAAATATTGAAGCTTGGTAACTAATTCATATTTATGACGGTTGCAAGTTCTCAAGGTCACATAATCACCTTTTGCGATCTTCTGACAAATAAGTCAATGGGAAAACTAGAGTCACTTAGCAACCGTGTTGTGATTCATTTAACAACTGTGGCAAGAAAGGTAATAAAATGGGGCAAAATTCACTTAACAACTGTCTTACTTGGCAACAGGGCCGGATTTTCCTATAGGCTAACTAGGCTTCAGCCGAGGGCCTCAAGATCAAGAGGGGCCTACACAGTGGTGGGATTCTGGGGGTTCTAGGGGGTTCGGCCGAGCCCTTTGTTAAATTGCTGGCTCGCCCGCCCCTCGCCTCCCACCCGCGCGGCGCCAGCCTACCGTAGCCAGGGGTAGGCAATTGTGGCTCTTTTACAACCTGTGGACTTCAACTTCCAGAATTCCTGAGACAGCTTGGCTGTCTCAGGAATTCTGGGAGTTGAAGGCCACAGGTTGTAAAAGAGCCACAATTGCCCACCCCTTCCCTAGCCTGAGTTTCGCTGCCTGGGATCCACGTGGGCTGCCACGTGGTTCCCCACCGGCTCCGGACGCAAGAGAGCAGGATGGAGAAAGCAGCTTCCACGCCTTCACTCACCCTCACTCTCTGCTCTGTTGGATCGCCAGCCGTTCGCTTACCCCGCCCACTCCCCATCTATTTCTGCCTCCGATGGCTAGAGGAAAAAAAAACTTCAAATTCTTGCTGCGGGGCTTCAAAGGGCCGCCCTATAGCCAGTGGTGCAGCCGAACCCATTGTTAAATTGCTGGCTTGCCCCGCCCCTCCGCACCACTATTTATTGCCAATAAATAGTGGTGGGCGAGGGGCGGGGAAGCCAGCAATTTAACAAAGGGTTCGGTGTTTTTTTGTAATTTTATTGGCCCACGGAGCTTCAGCAGAGGCTAATTGGCCTCCCGGCTCTCAGCTGATTTGTCTCAGCTGTTTTGCTCAGGGCTCTTCTGCTTCGGTGCAAAGAGTGCTGATTTTTTTTCCCCTACCTATGCTGAGAAACGAAACTGAAACTGCTTTGCTGTTGCTGCAAGGTTGGAAAATTAGGCAGGCAGAATTCTTTTCTTTTTCCTCACCAAAAAAGGTAGGTGCAAACAATGGGAAATTTAGGGAAAAAGAGGAGAGTTCAAGATTTTAAAACACAAAAGAAAAAAAAGCTCTTTTTAACTAGGGAATTGTAATAATTGAGATACTATTAATTGTGTATTTCTGAAAGCAGAAATGGTTAAGTTGTGGTTTGGAGGAATATATGGGGGAAATTATTTGGTTTATTATTATTGGTAAATATAATTAATTGATTTGTAAGAAATTGGATTGCATGGAAATAATTGGAATATTCATGTTCATATTGATTAATATACAAAAAAGGTAGTTATATAACTAATTGATTTATATTAAAATGTTGAATTTATATTAAACAACTAATATTACATAATTAACCAATGTGAGGATGGATATAAAAATAGATGACAATGGGAAGGGGTGTAATATAGAATAGAAGGGAAAAATTGAATTTGATTAAGATTAGAGATGAGGATGAAGGGTAATATTGGTTTTTTACAAAAATAGATGAGGAATAAATATGGCAAAAAGGAAATATAGAAATTGTAAATGTAATTGAAATGACTAAACACTGTTTAAATTTGTGACCGGCCAAATACTTTGTTCAAAGAAAATACATTGTATGTTTGTATGTGTGTTTCTAATTATTGTTATTTATTCATATTTGTTCTCTTTTATCCTTTAAAGTTTAACAATTCATTCTTTATCTTAATATCTTTATATTTGTTTGGGGTTGGCTTTCTTCCCTTTCATCTTTTTTATTGTACAGCAATCTTTCTCCTCAAACCTACCACCTCTCTCTTTTCTTTTCTTTCCTTCTTACTTTCTCTTCCTCCCCCTCTTCTTCTCCTCCCTACTTCCTCTTCCTTTCTCCTTCTCCTCCTCTCTTCCTCCCTCTCTTACCCTCCCTCCTACTCTAATTTCCCTTCCCTTCCTTCATCCCTCTCTATTGCTGTATCCTTTTATGCATATGGACTACTCAGAGGGCTGAAAAAGTTATTTTTTACTGGTCCTCGCACTTTTGACCAGTCCTCGAACTTACGACTGTCCTCACATTTTACGTTTTTGCCCTATCTTGTCACCATGGTGAAGAGAAGCAGTTGTGAAATGAGTGACATGGTTGTTAAGAAAGCTGCACGGGCATAAATGTGAGGATGGTCATAAGTGTGAGGACCAGTCAAAAGTGCGAGGCCCAGTCAGAAATGACTTTTTTCAGCCCTCTGAGTAGTCCCTATGCACATAGTCACGCCCACCCAGTCACATGACGAGCTACCCACGCCTACACAGTCACATGATTGCCAACTAAGCCACGCCCACAGAACCAGTTGTTAAAAAAATTGAATCCCACCACTGGTGAAAGGGCCTCATAAGTGGAATAGCCTAGGGCCTCTTTTCATCTAAATCTGGCCCTGCTTGGCAACAGAAATTTGGGGGTCAATTGCGGTCATAAATCGGGGACTACCTCTATAAGCAATTACATCTTGAAATAAGAAATAATAAAAAAGGGACAGATTTAAATGATAGAGCTCTGTTTTCACTAGAGGTCCACATTCAGTTCTTCTTGATTTGAAAGGTATCTCTATGAAATTAGACTAGTTTACAGGTAGTCCTAGAACTTATTGAGATAGTCAAGAGTGATGGCTACTGATCCTCAAGTACTATAGTATTTATAGTACCAGATCTATATTAGACAAATAATCTAAATATTTCTCTGCTTTTACTTACATTATTTGCTTTAGGAGGAATTACTATTTTCCATGTAAGAAGAAAAACAAAGGGTAAAGCAAAAGACTAGGAAAAAAATTAAAATGAAACCAAAAGTAAAATATTTATTTATCAAATTTCTACACCATCCATCTCACCTAAGCATGATTAAAAACAAAATTAAAAATAGGGTTAAAAGTTACAAGTTAAAAATATGGTTCAAAATTAAAACAATTCACAAGGCTTTTCATTAGAAAAGTAGAGGAAGTGCCCTCAAGCCACTAGCCATCCACAGGGATACATTATATTGTTAGAGACCGATGCTATTGGGCAAAGCCAGGTCTTAACACATTTCCAAAAAACCAGAAGAGTGGGGACTCGCCTCAACTCTAAGGGTAACATGTTCCAAAGAGAGAGGGCAACAACTGAGCAGCTCTGTACCTAGAACCTGCCAGATGCTGGTATCATTTGTTATCCTAACTTCTGATACCAATGACTATTATCTTAATAATTGGAATAAGAATGTCTAATTTTTATAGAGCTGTATAAGGTTATGGAACAAGGAAAGCTAGCTTTTTGGTGGTTGTTTGGATATTTACT
Source organism: Pituophis catenifer annectens (assembly GCF_029215685.1). Classification (NCBI taxonomy): domain Eukaryota; kingdom Metazoa; phylum Chordata; class Lepidosauria; order Squamata; family Colubridae; genus Pituophis; species Pituophis catenifer. Next base: position 84,115,113 of record NW_027256884.1, read on the forward strand.
TGCTGGCTTGCAGAGTAAAGTTAAGCTTTTTAAATGGATTTGCAATTTCACATTTTATTTTATTTTTTTATTTTTATCATTTGAGGCCTGGATGACAGCAGCAAAAGGAATGAGATTTTATTTTTTACTCCAAATAAAAGTTAAATATACAGTATATTGAATATATATTCTATATTCCAGCCATAAAAGCTGTTTTGAAACCCGATGCATGATTTCAGAAGGAGAGACTATGAATAAGTTATAATGTAATATCTCAAGTGTATCTTCTCAAACATCATTTTATTGGTGTAAATCTATACTGTATATGCACCACACATATAAATTTTCCACATTTTAATAAAATATTAAAAATGAGTTGCAGATTTGAACACTAAACAATAAGAATAAAACAGAATGAAATAATAAGACAGCAATAAGAAACTGCAAATAATAATAATAAAAAGCTAATGTTCCTTTGTAGGATATTAAATTTAAACAGGTGACAGGCCTAAGCCCAGGAAAATAGTTTTGATGTTTATTATTGTTTTTTTTCCAAAGGCAAGCACCTCTTGACGTTCTGTGCTTAGGGAATTCCTGAGTCAAGGAACACAGCACAAAGAATCAGAAACAAGCAGCATGTGAGAAGGAAATATACACATAGAGTAAAATAGAATATACAGCAGAGATCTTTAAACTTAGCAGCTTTAAGACTTGTGGACTTCAACTCCCAGAATTCTTCAGCATTGTCCACAAGTCCACAAGTCGTAAAGCTGCCAAGTTTGAAGACCTCTGATATACAGTATTGTTCAGAATAACATGAATGTTTCAAAGATTTTCACTGATGTCAAAATGAGTTATTTTAGTTCACTAATATTGCACCATTATTTATTTTTAAAATAATGTGTGTTTTTCTTAAAATGTGATTTTTCTATAATAGTTCACTGAAATGTAAAATAAACAAAAATGGTTTGCAAATCCAAATATGCTTTATTAAAGAAAAGATTCAAAGATATATGAGGCATATTACATTGGGTGGGTGTGTGGGGAAAAATTGGAAACAGAGTCTGAAGTAGGCTCTATTGAACTGAGATTAATTTCCAAGTAAACGTATGGATAAATTGACACAAAATTTCAGTGACATTTACATAATTTATACTGTATTGATTGTTGTCCATTGTTTCCAAATAGTTTTGTCATCCTGCCATCTTTATCCCACTTTTTTGTCTCTAAGTGAGCATTTTTGTTCAATATTTCACACAATTTGTAAATTCTCCAGAGTTACTGGAAGTTAGGTGACATATTAAGTTTAGTAAATAATCATGATAATAAACAAGGGGATGTAAAGTGAATATATATTCCGTATAAATGTGCATTTCAAGAAAGATTGTCATCTCATACAATATTTTCTTGTCAAAGAAAAGTATTAGATTAATTTTTGTATATTCTTCTACGTAACATTGCTCATTTAAGCAATAGGCCAAATATCACCAATTTTTCATAAAGATATTGGTTCATATGCACAGATGTATTCACTACTTTTCAAACAAATTTTGCTTTGAGAGATCACATGGCCAACAATATTTCTATGCAAGTGCAATGTTTTTAATTCCAAAAATCACCTCATGCCCTCCACTTGCTCTGAATTATATGGAAGGAAAGAAAATGAAGGGAAGCAAGCTTAACTGTGGTGCTTAGGGAGTCCCTTGATTCAGTCTGTCACACTCTTAAGCCTCCTTTAGGCCTCAGGGGAGTCTGGCTGCTCTGTGCCTCTTCTACCAGCCAGACAGTAACGGCCCACTGCTTTTATTCATTATTTTCAATGTATTGCAGGAAATTTAACAAGTAACACAGGCAGTGAGAATGTATTGGCCTTTTCCAGTATGACTGAAAGATGCAGTGTGGCTATGGGCTGCAATTACTGCTGATCCCAGCAAGTAACTCCATAAAGGGTTTCATTAATTAATGAACATTATAGTTTTCATGAATGGAAAATCTTGGGTGAATGGAAGGACGTGTATGCATGCACACACACGCACAAGCACAAGCATACATTTCTTCTAAAAGTAATATTACAGTAAATGTAGGAACACAAGCAAAAATGGATTTAATGAAAAAGATGTGAACAAGAAAATAGTAAACTGGTATTAAATTAGGTATGGGGCTTTTGGTTTAGCATGCAAGAGCCAAGTAGGCTCATCTGTGAAGTACAGGAAGTTGATTGATGACTAGTCAACTTTAAACTAGGGTGTTACTACCTGAAAAACACCCTAGACCAGTGATAGTGAACCTTTTTCTTGTTGTGTGCCAAAAGTGTGTGTGTCTGCACGTGACAGTGCGTGCGCATACCAGAACCCATAATGCAATGAGAAACCCCCCACATGTGCATGCGCACATGACCTCCCTACACTGCATGGGCACCCACACGCATGCGCTTCACACACACTCCGCCACATTTTGGGCCTGGAAAGCATCTTGCACTAAACTTTGCTGGTGTGAACGACTTGCCAGCCTCACGCTCCAGGCAGCGTCTAGCCATCCCTGCCATGCTGGATGCTGCCCGGAGCGCGAGGCGGGCAGGCCATTTGCGCCAGCAAAGATTGGTGCAACCCTCTCCCACCAGGGAGCATGACTGCTTCCTGGCTGGCATGCCTCTTACTACTTACTGTGACCGCTACCTGGCTGGTGGGTCTCCATGAGTGAGGAGCTGCGCTCTCTTCCAGTCCTCCTGGGGCAGCTCGCCTCCCCACCGGTGGCTTCTCCTTTTCCTGGTTGCTCCAGGAGCAGCCTCTGTCTCTTAGCTGGTGCAAATGGCCTGCCGCCGCAGCCTGCAGCGCCCTTTATGCCCTGCCAGCTGCTCTGGCGCCGCTGGGGAAGCGGCAGCATGAGAACCACCATTGCCAAGGAAGTAAAAGGCGGCTCTGTGCTGCTTCCTGAAAAACTTTTCTCCCGATGGCTGTTCTTTTTTGCACGCTCAGAGCCCCACGCCCACGTAGCAGAGCTGCACAGGAGGAACACCGGAGACAGGCTGCCGTTGGGGTTTCCTGAGGTTAGCTGGTGAGCGGGACCTTGGAACTGTGAACTTCATGAGACATTGTAGGACTACACTGCTGCTAAATTTCCAGGGCCGCATAGCAGGCCTTCTGGCTATTTTTCTGGCTACCTTCTGCAATCTTGCATCTGCAATCCTCTGAATGTTCTGTAATCGGGCCTGGAAAGGCTGCTTGGGGAATTCTGGGGCTGGAAGAGAAAGTTTAGTGAGAGGCGAGTGTGTTGGTCCTTTTCCCCCAGGTGAGATCTGAGGGAGAGGAGTGGCTCCCTGCTTGGTGGGTGAGAGCAACTGGACAGGATGCCATTTGTACATTGAGTGAGCATGCGCAAGATGGTGGTGGTGTCTTTGAGCTCTGTGTGAGAATGGGTGGCCTCGGGGATTCAGGGGCTTACTACAGGGGCGCTCTACCATCAGCGACCCCTGGTTTGGCCGGATGAGCTCGGGGCGAGAATTTTAAGACCTTCCTCGCCCCTCAGTGTATCTGTCTGGCTCGGCTTACCCTCGGGCGCATCGGGCGCATCGGGCTCGCTCAGCTGGCTCGGCTCGGCTGCGGAAGGCTGCGGAAAGCTGTAGTTGCGGCGGCCTTGGGCGTTGGCGTTCGGCAAGGCTGGAGGCGAGGCTGGAGGTGCCAGGGGAGTACTGAGGAGCGCCGGAGTGCTGGAGGAGCCTGGGGAGTGCTAAGCATGGGGCGAGGAGTTGGAGACCTCCCTTGCCCCTCGACGTGTCAGATCCGGCTCGGCTCACCCTCGGACGCATCGGACTGGGCTCGGCTTGACTGCAGAGGGCTGGGGCCACGTCAGCCTTGGGCATTGGCTCCTGAGTGTGGCGGAACCAAAGGAGCTGGAGGAGCCAGGGAGAATGCTGGCTTGTCGGCTGCTCGCTGGCAGCGTTCGTGGTGGCAAAGAAGGTGAAGGAGAAGGCGGTGGTGTGATAACAAGGCAGCCTGGTGGTGAGTGGGAAGATGGCCTGCTTGAAAAAAGTTTTTCATCTGCCCCACCTGGAAATCTCCACAGCGGCCCCTTGAAACTGGGGATGGTGGAATTGGCATCAGCGGGGGTGCAAGATCGGCCCAGAGACTATATAGGGCCTCAGCATACCCCATTAGAAACACTGGACGCTTGGCCAAACACCAGCATGAAGGGGGCTGCTGTGGAGGAAAAGGAGAGGGGCACAGGCAGTTGCCTGATGGAGATGTGTGATCCCTCACGGAAGACCTTTAACGTTGCAATAGACCTGGAGGCCTCTCATGGTATTTAAGGGAGGCTGGAGTCTGGAAGCAATTATGCTTCCCAAAAAACTGAGAAAATAGGGTTGGGGGCATCCCTCCGTCGCATTGATATCTATCCCCCTCCTCTCCCCCCTTCCCTGGCACTGCATATGTTATGAAACGGGCTTACCAGCTGCCCTGAAATTGAAGGGGTTCTCCTCTCCTTCCCCCCTTCCCTGTCCTTTCCCTCTTTTCCCCTCTATCGGAACTATTACTCGAATGTGATCTGCGAGTATACGACTATGCCGGAGACTATTTCCATCTCTCTCCCTGGACTGATTGGCCGACTGATAGACTGATAGCTTTTGACTCTCCGACTGTGATTAGTCAACGAGGCAATATGTGAGGGGGACGTTATTACATCTTGATTGTACCACTGGGAGGAATACTCCGTTTCGATCTAAGGTCACTTGTAGGCCGCTCATCATGTGAGGGCGAGTTGGATGTTGCTCTTATTGAATTGTATCTGTCAGAACCCTTCCCGCTGTCATGAGAGGACAGTGGAAGTACCAGTATGCCTCATTGAACTATACCTGTATTTTACATCTTTTGTGAGACCCCTGTTTATGCTCCATGCCTCCATCATTACACCTGGAGATGTATACGACATTGGACCTGCTTGCGCTGCGAGATTCCCCCCTCTCGCAGATGTGGCCCTCCTCTCTATCGAGGGCCTACCTCAAGGATGGGTTTTGGGACCTGGAGAGGTGGCATGTGAAAACTAGCGGGTTGAGGGGTCTTTTACTCAAATTTTTAGTTAAATTTTTAAGGGGTTCTAGGGAGGGGGAGGGTTTGATTGGAATGCGGGTTGTGGGCATGGGGGATAACCCACTAAGGGGAGGGGTGGGCCTGGCAAGAAAGCATGACGTGGGAGGTGGGGATCCCGGGGTCGAGGGGGGAGTCAGAGTTTGTCCGGATAGTGCTTTGAATATCACTACCGTGAGTGGGAGGGGTAGATATGGCGGGAGCAGGGGGCCATATCGAGTCAGGGGAGTGCACACCCGCTGTTTACGAGTGGTGGTGCGCTCCGGCCCCCAAGGCTCTACCCGTGTCCCAGGTTGCACAGACTCTCAGGGCCCGGCCCTCCGGCTGATACTGTGCAATGCCAGGTCCGTAGTAAATAAAGCCCCCCTCATCTGTGACTTAATTGGTGAGGGGGGAGTGGACCTGGCAGGTATTACGGAGACCTGGTTGGGCCAGGAGGGGGGGTTCCTCTCGTGGAAATGTGCCCACCAGGTTTCCTTGCATTCCATCGGCCGAGGTCACAGGGCAGGGGCAGGGGAGTAGCGGTTATTATTAAAGAAGGTCTGAGACTGAGGGAGGTCACTGTTCCTCAGACAGCCGGCTGTGAGTCCCTCCTTGTGAAGTGGGGTCATGGGGTTCAGATGGGCTTGCTGATCACATACCTGGCTCCCTGCCACGTGGCAGCAGCCCTGCCCAAGCTCCTCGACGTTGATACCCCCAGACTTATGGTCATGGGGGATTTCAACCTGCCATCTGTGGGTGAGATGTCAGAGGTGGCTCGGGAGTTCATGGCTTCCATGACAGCTATGGACCTGACCCATTTAATTCATGGCCCTACCCACACAGGGGGAAACACGCTGGACCTGATTTTTGTCTCTGGACAGTGGTTGAGTGATCTTGAGATAGGGGATATAGTCACCAAGCCCTTGTCATGGTCGAATCACTCTCTCCTTCGCCTTGACCTTCGAACCGCTATACCCTGTCGCAGGGAGGTGGAGCAGGTAAAATGGTTCCACCCCAGGCGCCTGATGGAACCTGATAGATTCCAGATGGAGCTTGGGCCATTTCCTGAGGCTCTGGCACAGGCCTCGACTAGGGACCTAGTGGCCGCCTGGGATAGGGCAGCCGCTGGAGCTCTGGATCGGGTCGTGCCTTTGCAGCCTCTGACCCAGCGCCAATCTCACCTAGCTCCTTGGTTCACTGAGGAGCTGAGGGAGATGAAGCACCGGAAAAGATGCCTAGAGAGTAGTTGGAGGGCCAGTCTTTCTGAATCTGACCGGACACTGGTAAGATCTCATATTAAGAATTACCTAGTGACAATAAAAGCAGCAAAATGTACATATTTTGCTGCTCTGATTGCATTATCAGATAATCACCCGGCCGCTCTGTTTAGGGTGACCCGCTCCCTGCTCCACCAGGAAGCGCGGGAGGACCCCTTGGAGGGTAGAGCCAAGGATTTTGTTCAATATCTGTATGACAAAATCACTCAGATTTGGGAAGATCTGGACTCCGACTGGGTAGTTCCAGGGGGGTTGACTGAGGCAGGTCTTGAGAATGTTATCTGGGATGAGTTTGATCCTGTGACCCTTGATGACGTGGACAGGATTCTGGGTGGACTGAACGCGACCACATGTTTATTGGACCCGTGCCCTTCCTGGTTAGTGCTGGCTTCCCGGGAGGTGATGCGAGGCTGGCTTCAGGGGATTATAAATGCTTCGTTGGGTGAGGGTGACTTTCCTGCTGCCTTGAAAGAGGCGGTGGTGAGGCCTCTCCTCAAGAAGCCTTCCCTGGACCCGGCAGTGTTGGCTAACTATCGTCCGGTCTCCAACCTTCGCTTTGTTACGAAGGTTGTTGAGAGTGTGGTTGCGCAACAGCTCCCCCAGTACCTGGATGAAACGACGTATCTGGATCCGTTCCAGTCGGGCTCCAGGCCTGGGTACAGCATGGAAACGGCATTGGTCACGTTGGTTGATGATCTCTGGAGGGCTCGGGACAGGGGCTGCTCCTCTGTCCTGGTCCTATTAGACCTCTCAGCGGCTTTTGATACCATCGACCATGGTATCATGCTGCACCAGTTGGAAGAGTTAGGGGTGGGGGGCATTGTATTACGGTGGTTCTCCTCCTTTCTCTCCAACAGGTTGCAGTCTGTGTTGGCAGGGGGGCAGAGGTCGACCCCGAGGCCCCTCATATGTGGGGTGCCACAAGGGTCGGTCCTCTCAACCCTTTTGTTCAACATTTATGTAAAGCCGCTGGGCGACATCATCCATGGTTTTGGGGTGAAGTACCATCAGTATGCTGATGACACCCAGCTGTCCATCTCCACCTCGGACCACTCCAACGATGCCCTTGAAGTGATGTCCCGGTGTCTGGATGGGGAAGAACAGGCTCAGGCTCAACCCATCCAAGACCGAGTGGCTGTGGTTTCCAACTTCCCGATATAGTCAGTTGACGCCATCGCTGACTATTGGGGGTGAATCGCTGGCCCCCATGGAGGGGGCTCGCAACTTGGGTGTCCTCCTGGATTCACGGCTGTCTTTAGAAGAGCACTTGACGGCCGTGACCGGGAGGATTTTTCATCAGGTTCGCCTGATTCACCAGTTGCGTCCCTTTCTGGATCGGGACTCCCTACACACAGTCACTCATGCTCTCGTCACTTCCCGCCTGGACTACTGCAACGCTCTCTACATGGGGCTCCCCTTGAGGAGCACTCGGAGGCTCCAACTGGCGCAGAGTGGGGCCGTGCGGGTGGTTATGGGAGCAACATGGTGCTCCTGTGTGACACCTCTCCTGCGTGAGCTGCACTGGCTCCCGGTGGTCTTCCAGGTGCGCTTCAAGGTTCTGGTTACCACCTTTAGAGCGCTCCATGGTTTAGGACCTAGTTATTTACGGGACCGCCTACTACCACAAGCAGCCTTCCACCAGCCGGTCCGCTCTCATAGAGAGGGGCTTCTCTGGGTGCTGTCAGCTAAACAATGTCGACGGGTGACCCCCAGGGGGAGGGCCTTCTCTGTGGGGGCACCCACTATCTGGAACGAGCTCCCCCCAGAGATACGGAGGATCCTGGATCTATGCTCTTTCTGCCGTACTCTTAAGATTCTTCTATTCCAGCAAGCCGGCCTGGCCTAATTTTCTCCCCTGTTTTAAAATTCTTTTACATCGAAATTTTAATTTGTTTTAAATTATTGGGATTTTTTAATTGTCTTGGGCTAAATTATTTAATCTGGTTTTAATTATATCTTTTAACTTTTGTATTTAGGTATTTTATTTTGTGCCTGTTCCCCACCCTGAGTCCTTCGGGAGTAGGGCGGTATATAAACCTAATAAAAGAAAGAAAGAAAAGAAAGAGTGGATGTATTCTGAATGTGTTGGGAGATAAGGGGGCTGGATTGACCCCTCTGCGGCAATTAGTTAAGACTTGTATAAATTTATGACCGGGCCAATATTCTGTTCAGAAAAGATACATTGTTTGTTTGTGTGTTTTAAAAATAAAACTTCCAATTTTACGTGGGAGAAGACCCGAATAACCAAAGACCTACATATATATATATATATATATATATATATATATATATATATATATATATATATATATCAATTTTCTTACTTCTTCGTAGGGTCTATGTGTGTTTTTCTTCTAGCCAGGTTTTCCCTAACCTTGGCTACGTAGGGAAAACCTGGCTAGAAGAAAAACATATATATATATATATATATATATATATATATATATATATATATATATATATATATATATATATATATATATATATAAATAAGGGTATGGCTAGCTGATAAGAGCTAAATAGCTTGAAATAGATCTATACTAGTCTCCCGTCTCCCTTTATTTCTTTATCAGCAAATATAAATTACCGTGTGTGTGTGTGTGTGTGTGTGTGTGTGTGTATGTACCTACTTCATGATATTGTTCATTGTAAGACTTTAAATCAACCACTATCTCTCAAAACAATCCTTACTGAAAAAAACAACAGAAATTTCTCATGTAAGTTACTGAATTGTTGAATTTCCTGGGGAATAAACATGTGATATAAAAGTATATATAATAATACTGTACTTTCAAGTTCAAGCAGAAATTTAAAAAGTACTGAAAGTACTTTTGCCCATGTAGGTACTATTTTTTCCTGCTGATTTGTTTAATGAAAATAATGTAATTTTGCATTTTCTTTTTACTTAAAAGATCATTGACTACATGGTAACTCCTGAGTTATGTTTATATTCTTAAGGAATCTCATTATGTACTCATTCAGTGCAGATATATTTTCCAATTCCTAGATTTCGTATTATCAGGATTCAAGCTAAGCCTGTTGGTATTGATGCAACCCATGAACACATACAAGCATTGATTAATGATTGGATGTAATCGACTAAGGCAGACATAAAGAGTAAAAGAGATGGATGTCATTAGCATAGTGTGATCCATCTCCTTAATCTAAGTCAGACTATGCTACTTTTGAACAATGCATATACACATTATTGAAGAAACAATAAATATATTATAAAATTGTGGAGCACAACTTCCAAGGTGCCAATGCACACCCAGTGCTATTAACTGGGATCAGTCTTGCACTAAGGGTTGAATCAATGCAAAATACTGCTCCAAAACTCAGTTTACAAAGCTGGTCCAATAGAAAAATTAGATGCTATGATATACCTAGAAAACAGTGAGTTTGGTTTACTGGTTAAGACACCAGTCCCAAATTTGGGAGTCCATGAGTTCTAGTCCTGCCTTAGGCACAAAACCACCTGCCTCACCTAGAGCCAGTCACTCTCTCTCAGTCCTAGGATGGAAAAATGGCAAATCACATTGGAAATCTTGCCCAAAATGGAAGGAATTTATCCAGGCAATCACCAGGAGTTGACATTGACTCAAAGGCATATTGTAATAATAGCACTAAGAAATTCATTATGAGCAACAATATTTAAATCCCCAAAACACATCTAGAATGACAATTAAAATTATTTCTCTCCTTCCCCTCTCCATCATGTTTGAATCAACTAGGGTACGCAGAAATACCAATATGGAGAAGCCATTCTTAGATTAACCTATGCAAACAACCTTTTCAACATTATATTTATATAAATTCACCTCTCCCCCCAAAGGTTCTAAAGGCAAATACTTTTTATTTTGGCTTTTTCTGTCCTAATGAAACATCTGTTGTACAAAAAAAAAAAATCTGTTTTTTGGTGGGAAGAACTCCCAAGTGTAGAACTGGTTTTACAACATTTTACATTTTCTTCTTAGTTCATGTATCCCTGGACATTTGGACAAAGCATTTGTTAACAGGAAATATCTGGTTCTTCTTGATTTACTCTTCTTTGATGAATGAGTAGTTCATTACCTTTGTAAAGCTTAGCTTTAATGTGCATCTCTACAGCATGTGATTGTGAATAATGTTACACCTTTTTATTTTAAAATCTACATTTTTGCTTAGTTACTAGGTAAGACTGGATTTATCAAACATTTTTAAAAAGGGGGCCAAATGTTCAGTGTTACTTCTAAACATTACTTCTAAATCAGTGGTGAAATCTATCCGGATCTATCCGGCTTGCGCGATCCGGTAGGGCCAGCGGTGGGAGCAGTGGTGGGATTCAGCCAGTTCGAACCACTTCGGGAGAACCGGCTGTTAACTTTCTGAGCAGTTTGGCAAACTGGTTGTTGGAAGAAATCATTAGGGCAGAGAACCCGTTGTTAAATTACTTGAATCCCTCCACCCCTCCACCCGGACATCATGATGTCCCATTTTTGACCCTCTGTGCATGCGCAGAAGGCTCTGCGCACGCATGGATGAAGCACGCACACTTCGGTAGCGAAGGTAAATGCATTTTACCCGTGTTCTAAATATTAAAGCATTCTTATGGATTGCGGAAGGTTTTTCCATATAAGCACAATGATAACACACACCTGAGTTTTCAAATGCTACAATTTTTCAGAACCATAGTTGTTCATAGTTCCTGAGGGAGAGTGCAATACTGTGTGTGTGTGTGTGTGTGTGTGTGTGTGTGTGTGTGTTATGTCAATAATAGCTGGCTACCCAGCTGTTGTCTACTGGCAGAGTTCCATAATCATTTTGATTCAAGGACAGATGTCCATTCCCTTCTTCTCATTTCTCCCTTATTGACAGGTCATGCAACCATGGAGCTTCTGTGTGATGCTCAAGCAACTCTTCTTTATGTAGTCTACCTTGGGAATACTACTGTGATTTGTCTCCCTGCAAGTTTGGGATTAATCTAACAAATGAACTGGGAAATGCTCCTGCCTGATTAACTAAAATGCTGCACCAGTGACTGCAGAGAAAAGGCTGGTAAGAGACACAGACAGCTGCCAATAGGACAGGAGAGGGATGGAGACACTGAAGGGTTAAAAGTTTTGCCTGTGACACTGAAATTGAGGCCAGCTGTAGGTCATATTCATGTCCCAGCCACAGGAAAATGAACCTGTGAGACAGAACCTAATTATCTGCTAAACCAAAAGCCAGTCTCAGTTCAATAACTTACAACAGAGCTGGCAGCCAGATATAGGGTTGCCATGACAACATTAAAGTTTTTTTTTTTTTAAATCCCATTGCTGCTGAGAAGAAGAGAAAAGTCTGTAACCCTAAGTGTGCTGTAACCATTTGAACTTGGACAGCTTTAAGATCCAGGCTCTGCCAATCGACTTTAATAAACTTCATCCTTCCTTACTAAAATGAACATAATGTGATTATAAATCTCTTAAAGCTAAAAATCTAGTTACAATCAACCAACCAAGAATTATTTTGTCATTGTTGTGATTGTACAGACTTTCATTCATGTAGGCTTATAAGATGTGAATGCAGACTAAAAACAAGGTCAAGTTACATGCTTGCCTAAAATGACTTCAGGCCAATTAAAGCTTTGGTTTCACTTTGGTTCACGTTTCTAAAATTGAAGTTATCTGTAAAGAGTAAATCTGTTTTATGGAGAATAATTAGGCAGTAATTCAAACTACCAAATAAATGACATTGGAGTTACCAGTAAGGGGAAAAAATGAGTTCTAATTAAGGCCAGATGTAAGAATTATAAATACAACGAACATACTTAAAGTAGTCATAGATGCTCGTGTTTGCTGATAAACAAGCAATTAATTGCTCATTAAACAATTAAACAGATCAGTGAGTCATAATAAAGATATAATACAAAGATCACTAACCTAAAATTACAAGTTTATCAAAATGCCAATGAAGACCAGTGAAAATAACTGCAGTTCGAGAATCTGGTCTTTCACAGTTATAATTCTAACACAATAATTAACTCTTACATGCATTTTTATGTACTGAAAAGTACTTGCATTTCAGCTTTCAGAGTGTCATAGTTACTTGTACTATGTGCTAGAGTTTTGATATTTCCAACTTGATTAACTGATTTCAATGATAGTTACATCTGCCTTGATAACATCACTGAATCATTTCACTATGTCCGAATCAATGGCAGCAGCGTGGAAATATCACAAATTCAATATCTCACACTGACCACTATTTTTTCTTCTTGAGAAATGAAGATGATTGGAGCAACTGCAGCTTTTTTTTCAATATTACAACTCTGAAGGGAAAGATTCAAATGTGGGTTCCAGGGCTTTTGATTTCTCTCCCTCTCCTTTCCTCCCTCCCCCCCTCATTCTCCCCATACATTTGTGTGTATGTGTGTGTGTGTGTGTATAATGAAAAGAAAAATGAATGGTCTTGTGTCAGTGGGAGGACAGATTAAGAGGAGATATACAGTGCTGTCTAATAGTGCACAGAGGTCATTTTGCTTTGGGTCCTTTCCAGTCTGACATAGGTGAGAGAATGAATAAAGATCTGTACACAACCTACCAATATACATATTTCATGAAAAACCAAATCAGTTGAATCCAAATTATTGGACTCAATTCATTTCAATTCAGTTCAATAATTCCTAGTAAATTTTAGCCATAAATTAGGAATAACATTTACAAATAACATGACACCATAAATCTCCTTCTAAATCATGTAAATGATCAAATAGGGCAGATATGAAATGATTGAATACTCTCGTATGTGTGTGTGTATATAGTCAACTCCAACATGGTATTTATAAAATTTCCGTTCTTGATAGCTAATTTATAAAATAGACTACTAGAACTGCTTCCTTTGACAGAAGGAAGAGAATATGATGCTTGAAGATGATTCCCAGTTGTGAAAGATGTTTGCTTTTGTGAGCAGTTTATACAATTGAAAAAGCTGTTTGTTTGTTTTTTTAAAAAATAAGGATTAAGGGAACTACAATACAATTAGCATAGTACTCTTTCTTAATTTTGAAACATGGTGGCATTTCGTATGCTGTGAGAATGTTCTCTTCTCTTCCCCTATCTAAATATTTTGACTTGAATTAAAAACTAGGCTAGCGCGGCAATCTTTGTACAGAACAAATCTTGGTTCTATCAACAAAACCTTTGACTTCTCAACCTTAATAGCAGACTTTCCTGATTCAAACAGTGGTGGGTTGGCCCGGTTCGCACTGGTTCTATAGAACTGGTAGTAAAACCGGCGGGAGGCTCTGCCCACCGGCCCCAATGTCATCGGCCCCATTGTGAACCGGTAGTAAAGGTAAGTAGAACCCACCCCTGGATTTAAGTATTTTCTCAACTACTTTTACATAGTTACCTACGGTAAAAATAGATTATCTGCCTCCTTACTATGATATTGTCAAATTTCATGCTTCCTCCAATACTTCGCAATTTCATGTCCATCAGTCATCTTCTCTCTGTATCTCTATACCGAAAGACAGACAGGAGAATGGCATCACCAAGATTGAGGTTGTTCATTTAATAAAACATCATATATCTTAATATAACCCTTGCTGTGTGGTAGCATGCTGGAAATTATAATCATGAGCACTCATAACAGGATTATTTTTCTGTTCATAACTTTTTACCAAAAATATTTGCAACATCTGTGATAGAGAAAAGGGATAGCATTTGTTTCATTGTATAATATAGGTTGTAACATTATATTTTACTTTTACTTGGCTTGCTTGTTTAAAAAAACAGCACTGGATTTACTCAACTTTAAAACTGGAAGGACTCTGAAATAGCAAACTAAGATATATTTATAAATTATAACCATGGTGAGAAGTAACATTTTGTACTTTTTACAGCTATCATTAAAAGCCATATATAACACTCAGAATACATATATAAGAAAAATAACATTGTGATTTTTAAAAAAACTAGATGTTAAGAATCTCCAAGGCCTAAAATTCCTGCTGAAAAGGGAAGTTTTAAGCTCATTCCTAAACTGTTTAAAGAAAACGAACTTAATTCCAGTGGCAATTTATATTACAGCATTGGCCTTGCTACAGAAAAAGGAGGATTTATGGTTAATATTAGATTTTTTTCATGATGGAACCTGAAAAAGGTGGTCTGTTGAAGACTAAGAATGTGGAATCGACTTTAGAGCATTACGTATCGCTGTAGCTCATTTGTGCCTAACCCAGGTAAAACTTTATATATTAAAAATGAGCATCTTGAAGTAGGCTTTTAAGGTAAATGGCCATATATAGCCAAAGTAAAAGTCCTCCCTTGCCAATGTAATGTAATTTTCCAGAATCAGTGCTGAATTCAGCAATTCAACCAGACTATGATCCTATTTCTTAATGGGAGTACAACAGTTATATTACCTAATTCTTAGTCAAAAGTTAGACCTTGAATTTGAAAAACATGAGGTTCACATTCAGTTTTAGCCACTTTTTCCACATCCAGCCCTGCATCACATCACTCTATGTAGTCCTTTGAAATAGGTCACTTAAACAATTTTGCCATAGTGGCCTTATAAATAATTAAATAAACATTTATTATGACTTTATTGTTAGTATTATTTTTAAACAATTATCAATGTTCAGATTTTTTTTTTTTGCAGTAAAGATCTGTAACATTTTTAATAATTGTGCCTGGAACGTACTAATAGTTTTTATTCCTGCTGTTTTATTCCAGTTCTCATTCATCTTTCCTAATGGGCATAATTTCTTAATGATTTTATTCAGCTATTTATTTATTAAATTTATAGGCTGCTTAATTCTATCACAATCTTAGAAAACACACTGTGTATATTTATAAAAATACAAACAAAAAGAATCCAGAAAGGACGAGCCCATCATTCCAGCAGGGTCTGTTTTGTGAGCAAATTATTTTCTGTCACTAGTCATAATAAATGACTAGTGGTGTCATTTTATTATGAGGTGTCATAAGGTGTCTGAGGTTTGGAATTTGCTTTCATATACCATTATGGGCAGAGGTGGTATTCAGCAGGCTCTGACCAGTTCTGGAGAACCGGTAGCGGAAATTTTGAGTAGTTCAGAGAACCGGTAAATACCACCTCTGACTGGCCCTGCCCCCATCTATTCTCTGCTTTCCAAGTCCCAGCTGATCAGGAGGAAATGCGGATTTTGCAGTAACCTTCCCCTTGTGTGGGGTGGGAATGGAGATTTTACAGTATCCTTCTCCTGCCACGCCCACCAAGCCATGCCCACCAAGCTATGCCCACAGAACCGGTAGTAAACAATTTTGAATCCCACCACTGATTTTGAATCTTTAAAGCTCTCCACAACTATAATGCAAAAGGGCCCATTCCTGTATTGAATGTGGCTTCCAAAGGACAATAGGCTTCACTAAGAGCCGTAAGAACAAAATTTCCAAAGATGTTATTGCCTTGACAAGAGGACATTTAACATACTTGTTTTTCAAGATATTACTGGGCAGGCAGAGTTCATTCAGCTAAAGTAGTTCTAGTACTAAGGTATTGCATATTTTAATTTTGGCATATCCATGCTGAACCAGCTGCAGCTGCCAAATTGTCCTCAATAGCAGTCTTATGAGACCCAAATGTGAGAAGACAAGGATGTATAATAACCAAAACTTCCTTTCCAGGAATGATTACAACATGGCATAAAGCTGTAGCTTTGTAATAGACTGAAAGAATAACCCTGAGAAATAGGACGAAAACCCACAACCAACAATTATGGTCAGATAAAGAAATATGACTCTGGTCAAAACTCTAACCTGAGATATCATCTCATTCAAGTTCCTCCCTTGTTTTCACAAAGATAAAGGTGGGGGGTGGGGGAAGCAAAATGTAAGATTCTATATAAATATGGGGGGCTTTTTATCAGGTTCGCCTGATACGCCAGTTGCGCCCCTTTCTGGATCGGGACTCCTTGTGCACAGTCACTCATGCCTTGGTCACGTCACACCTGGACTACTGCAATGCTCTCTACATGGGGCTCCCGCTGAGGAGCACCCAGAGGCTCCAGCTGGTGCAGAATGCGGCCGCGTGGGTGATTATGGGAGCGACATGGCTGCATTGGCTCCCGGTGGTCTTCCGGGTGCGCTTTAAGGTGTTGGTTCTCATCTTTAAAGCGCTCCATGGCTTAGGGCCAGGGTATTTGCGAGACCGCCTGCTGCTACCGATAACCTCCCACCGGCCAATACGCTCTCACAGAGAGGGCCTCCTCAGGGTGCCGTTGGTCAGGCAATATGTCAGGGGGAGAGCCTTCTCTGTGGGGGCACCCGACCTGTGGAATGAGCTGCCTCCTGGAATACGATTGATCCCGGACCTCCGTACCTTCCGTAAAGCCCTGAAGACGTTTTTATTCCATCAAGCCTGCCTAGCCTAAATGGTTTTTAATTGGGATTTTAAATTTTATGGATTTGGGGGTTTTAAATTGGGAAGCTAGTGATTTAATTCTTTTTAATTATCTTAACTTTTGTATTTGTATGTTTTTTAATTTTGGCTGTTCACCGCCCTGAATCCCTTCTGGGAGAAGGGCGGTATACAAATTAAATAAATAAATAAATAAATAAATAAAATAATAAAATTAGCATTAATATGCATGATTTTGGTTTCTGCTCCACTGTGATAGGTTGACAAGTTGGCTATAGCCTCCAGCTTCTGACTCCAAGAGATTGTGAGCCAGCTGCAGCAGGAAAAGCATTACCCATTCAGAGCTAAGAGCTATAGACTGTCTCCAGAATTAGTTGGCTTCCAAACCACATTCATTATGTCTTGGTGGGATGAAGCCTAAGCTTGTCTTACTCCATCTAGACCCTAACAGCTACAATGCATTAATAGGAAATCTGAAATGTATGTTCAATAAAGATTGTCAATAGTTGCCAAATATAACATTTTGAATGCCACCCATTTAAATTATTAGTCAAAGAAATGGACTCCATTCAATAAAGCATCTACTTATTAGTTCTATTGATAGCACAAATTGAAGAAGGAGTTTCTAGGATATGCAGTGTATTTATTATTTCACATTTCCAAATTCAGTTGTGCAAATGATAGTTGCCAGGTTTGAACCATCTGCTATAGATGAGTCATTGTTTTGCATACATTGAAGCTTTTATTTTATTACCTATTTAAAAATATGGATTCTATATTTTGTAAAAGTTCATGCAAAGCTTGAAAGAAAGGGCACTTTCTATATCTTTTGCTTTACATCTCCATGCAATTGGGATTCATATATAACATATGCAATTAGGTACAGGTCTGGTAGTGCAATATGAGCTTAAACAAGCAATCCGAAAACAATCCCTTATCCCAAAACAGAGAAGAAAAAAAACAAGAATGGATTTGAAATAGTATCTAACGATTTGTGAAATGAAATTGATTTCCATTCCAATCAGGTCTTTTACTCTTCTTGAAAAATGTCAAAGTGTCAGCCTTGGCCGTTAGCCGCCTGTGATTTATAGTTGAGACAAAGCAATAATACTCAGGTGACTGTCTGGAGCTGTGCTATAGTGTCTGTGTCTAGAAAGACTGCAGATGGCTGGCATCTCTTTTCTGAATCAACTTGCATTGCTTATTTAAGATTTGAAAAGCTTTGTTTTTCCCATTGAGAAAAAGATGGTAACAAATATAGCTAGTAGTGATCTAAACATAGAAAAAGAAACAAAAACTAAAAGGAGACAAGTTGATAGTACTAAAAATTTTAAAAAAAGTCTTTATGATCAAATGTTTTCTTTAAGTTACATAACATTATACTATGCAGTCCTGGAATTCAGAAGTCATAGGAATAATTTCTGTTTTAGTTTATGCCAAAAATAGGTATCAATCATTTACCGTCAAGTGCATAACATAGTTCAGTTAGACAAATAAGGGTATGTGGGCATTTGCAAGCCAATGAAATTGAACCAGGTTGCAAATTAATGGCATTCCACATCATGTTAAATAAACAATAGTTGGTGAAATAAATTTTAAAAAACCCTTAAAATTGCTACCGCAATCTGCACTATTTTTAGGAAATATATTTTATTGTATAATTATTACACATAAGTTGTCTTTTATTTTAAAACACAAATAAAGAACGTATTATTTTGATACAATCGTATTTATGCAATGTTGACTGGAGATATTAACATTCTGATGGTTTAGATCAGGGCTGTCAAACTCTGGATGTGTCACGCGCTGGCCACGCTCATGCCCGGTTTTGCAAAGGGGAAAAAAGTCCTGATATATAACGTGATACCACTGTGACAATGTGAGTTTGATACCCCTGGTTTAAATAATATAAATCTTTAAAAATAAAGAAAAAAGTTTATATCAATATTAATGTGCTTTCTAAAATATTAATGTTGATAAACATATTATTGCTTAGATTTTTTGCTTAGATCTAAAGTTTACTGTGGCATAGATAAAATACTATAAAATATATTAAATTATTTGTTATATATTAAAGATTTATATCCTTACTTAATGCTAACATCTCCACTATATTGTTATTTATTCTTTTAATTTTAAATATTAAAAAATTAAAAAAAACAAAAAATTTCTAAAAATAAGCTATCTGGTTTCTAACTTCTCCTTTCATATGGAACTATACATTTACTAGATTTGGACCTCCTTATAAACCATATTGTAAGTGTTTATATTTGTCATGCTTTATTATCTATTGTATATATGGAATCCATTCTTGTTTGAATTTGGTTATAACTCTGAATATTTAATTTAGCCATTACTGCATTCTACACAAGTTCTCAATCAGAAATCATCATAACTGTATTTTATTTTCAGTGCTGGGTAAAATATATTCTCGCTGCCATGTATCAAACTAAGTTACAATATTTCTTGTTGGTATTTTCTGTAGACTATACCTAACCTCCCCACCTCCAAAATTGTGATCTCATTTTAAATTTAATTTCTATCATATCTGTATGTCTGTCCTCTGTTCTTCTGTTTCATGACATTTCCAACATTTATTAATGTATGAGATATCTATTTTGGAGATTATTGATCGAGTTGTGTGCCATCTGTAAGACATTTTGTTGTAGCTTGGAGCAAATTTTATGGAATTTGTGTATAATTTTTCTTATTGCTGTATTGTGACTGCTTCTTAAAACTTTTGCATTCATCTTGTTATACAGCTTTTTAATTTGTTCATTCTCAGCATTGCATAAAAATAGGAATTTTTTTGTGGTGGTGAAATCCAATTTTTTTTTACTACTTCTGTGGGAGTGGCTTGGTGGGCGTGGTGTGGCTTGGTGGGCATGGCTTGGTGGGCGTAGCAAGGGAAGGTTGCTGCAAAATCTCCATTCCCACCCCACTCCAGGGGAAGGATAGTGCAAAATCCCCATTCCTTCCCACTCCTGGGGGAAGGATATTGCAAAATCTTCATTCCCACCCACCCCAGTCTGGGGCCAGCCAGAGGTGGTATTTGCTGGTTCACTGAACTGCTCAAAATTTCCGCTACCGGTTCTCCAGAACCTGTCAGAACCTGCTGGATTTCACCCCTGCAAGACAGTCTTTTGAATCTTGTAAAATTTTTACAAATTTGACTCTGGGTCCTTTCCCAGTCCATATAAATGACAATTTCTTGCCATTCTGGTAAGGTTTTCTCTGAAATGGTAATTAGAACCATTTGGATGATTGCAACATATCCCAACAATATGACTTTAGATTCCCCCCCACCTTAGAGATTTCTTTTGATATTTTGCCATTGTTTAAAATTAGTTAAATTTTGATACATTTCTTGATATTTACCAGTCAAATGCAGCAGAGAGAATTCACTGAGTGTGCTAATCTGACAGCCAGATTTTTCCTGCAAAATATTGATTCATATATTGTCTTATGATAATTTTTGATTTATGGGCATTCATTTCAAAAATTCTCAAAAACTATGAATTGTTTTCATTAGCTGCCTTTTGTGATTCAGTAAGAGTTAGTACTACTTCATCTGCGTAACATTTGAGCTTAGGTTTCTCTCCATGGATAAACAAATCGATATTTGTATATATATATATATTTCATCCAATATTTCTAGAGCTTTAATAAATAATAAGGGACAGAGTGGACATTATTATCCTCTGCCTTTGCTGATTTTAAAATCTTCAGAGAGCATTCCATTAGCCATAATCTTTACTTTTTGCCATTGATAAAGGCTTCCTACCCAGGTTGGGATCTTTTATCCAGGATTCATTTTGTTTAGTAAAGTCAACAAGAATTACAACTGCAAATTATCAAAAGCTTTTTCTTCATCAAAAAAGATTAATACCACTTTTTGTTTCTTATTGTTTATCTTTTCTATTATTTTGATTATGAACATACTGTTGTCCTTATTCTGGGATGTAACCTGATTGATCAATGTGTATTAAATGTGAAATACATTGTTTCAGTCAGCTAATATTGTTAAAATCATTTTGTAATCTACATTCAGCAGGAAAATGGGTTTATATACATTTCCTTCTTTGTAAATCAGTGTTATATACAGTATTCTTCTTCTTATGTTGATGGTATTGCCTTTGTTTCTTTAATCATAATGTTAATAAATAGTTTTAATGCTTTCTCTTCAAGTTCTTTGTAATATTGAGCTATCAACCTATCTGGACCTGACACTTTTCCAAATTAGCTTTGTTTTATTGTTTTTTTATTTCATTTCATGGAGCATTCTAGGTATCCTTAATATTTGCCCTTTAAAAAAAAAACTTATTAATTTGATACCTTTGAGTCAGTGTTAATCTTCCAACTTTCAGCATTAGACCCTACAGTTTTCCTGGCAAAAAGTGATGTGCAATTGGCTGAGAGTGATTGACTAGTCCAAGGTTGCCCAGTTGGCTTGTGCCTCAGGCAGGAATAGAACTCACAGATTTCTAATTTATAGTTTGGTGCCTTAACCACTATACTGAACTGGCTTTCAATATTTGCTTATATTGATATTAAATTCTCTGATAACTGACTTTTCATTATATTTGTTCATAGGAACTTCACTGATATTGATCTTAGAATTATTTTTAAAAATGAGTTCTTTTATTATTTCTGGTGTAGAATTACAGGTATAATTACAAAGACAACAATTGGGACCCTTTTTTTAATAATGAGATGGGCAGCATATAAATTTAATAAATAAATAAATAGCAGTTTGTGATAATGAATTTTAGACCTATAGAATAATTAAAGATGGCTCAAGAAAGTGGAATAATAAATTGCAGTTTAAGATTTTATTTATTTTATTAAATCTACAGCCTAATTAAGTACAGATTATAGAATGTAATCTGTACATTCTAGAATGTACGTTTTAAGATAAAATATTAGTTGAACTTGACATTTTAGCAGGGGCCACAGGGAAGATCTTCAGTATCTCACATTATTTTCTAATGTGAATGAATATGAATGAATCCATCAAAACCAAATGTCCTTTTTCTACCTGTCTGCAATTCTATCCTCAAAGATTATTTATTGATTTTTACATCTCTATCTATCTATCTATCTATCTATCTATCTATCTATCTATCTATCTATCTATCATCTATCATCTAACTATCATCTATCATCTATCATCTATCATCTATCTATTATATTTTTTTCCTGCCCACCTCCCTTAAAGGAGAGAAATCCAAAACTAGGATATATCCAATAGTACTAAAAGCACTGAAAAAAAATAAAAGAAATAAACTTGCATCGCTCCTGTGTTCTCTGAAAGCATAAATTTCCAAGTGCAGTACCAAGTTTGTTTCAATTCAAAATTAAAGCAGTTAGTTTAGCATTGAATTCTGCCAGCAGCTAGCCCAAGGAGAAAGATTAGCAATCAACTGATACTTATGTCTTCAGCATCTCCAGCAAAATGAGAATGCCTATTTGAGAAGGGTTGTCATGGTTTTGCAGAATTCAGCAGAGATCATTCTGCCTTTGAAAGCTGCTTCTAAATTCACATTATCTTTTCCCATTTTTATATAATAAACTGGAAAAAGTGAAAAGGATTTTCTAATTATGATATCTGTCCACATCACACTGTTCCTAAACTTTGATCATTTATTGATAGTTATTGGAGGAAGTGTCGCTTGAGTTTTGTGTTTTTGGTTTTGGAGCCATCTGAAATATGGCAGATCAATATTTGTAATAAATGACAAAATAAACAAACAAACAAATAACTTGCAATACTCAAAGCAGATTTGGGGTGATGTAGGGAACTGCAAGAGAAACAATCCCAAAAACCCAAACCCTCATAGATGAACACAAATGTAAAATACAGAAAAGCAGAAAAGAAAAAAAAATATTAGAAGATTTCAAGGGGGGTCACACAATTGATTCATGTAAGGATATTGTACTGAGGTAGAAAAAAGCTTTATGGCTCATCAGAAGTCAAACTATATGGAAAACACTAATGCTATCTTATGCTAAATCTAGATTTTTTTTTCAGTCCAAATATAGCATATATAATTCATAAATTCATAAGTTTCTTCTAATTTTTTACCAATCTTTTGTGCATTTTTATAATTCACTTTCAGTGAATCAATCTGATCAACAGAAATTTCTTTCAATTATTTCCTTATCTCCAGTGGTGGGTTTCAAAATTTTTTACTACCGGTTCTGTGGGTGTGGCTTGGTGGGCATGGCATGGCTTGGTGGGAAAATGGAAAATCTCCATTTTTTCTCAATCAGCTGGGACTTGGGAGGCAAAGAATAGAAGGGGGCGGGGACAGTCAGAATTTTTACTACTAGTTCTCTGAACTACTCAAAAGTTCTGCTACCAATTCTCCAGAATTGGTCAAAACCTGCTGAAACCCATCTCTGCTTATCTCCCACTCAAAGAAGAAGAAAAACTGGTTGCAACTGTTCACAAATTTCAAATGCTGAAAGGATAGATTTCCTAATTGCCAGTAATTTTTTGTACACCTGTAGTCTTTCTCACTTTCCATTAGGGAAATTTGATTGGCTTAATTTTATTTAAATAGGTTTAAACCAAATTTTCAAAGGTCATCCCCAGAAAGGTGATTTGGAAATACAACAAACTTTCTAGTGTTTCTGGTTTTACAGAATTTCAGAAGCACTGTAGTAGATTTTATTTCATAGATAAAATTGATTAAACTTCTAATATAACAGACATATGAATTAATAAAAGATGGATATAATTGATTAGGAAAGAGGACTGCATGATGTGATGGGCTATTTGATGATATCGTAAGCATTTATACACTATAGGATGCTATTCTGTGACTTTGTATCTAATTCCTCTAGAATTTGTTCAGGTAGGTTGGCTGGGGTGGGACAGGCAGAAAGAGAAAGAAGATATAGATGCAGCTTTTTAGTGCCATTCTTTTTTTCATCTATTTTATTCTATGTAATAGGATTTTATTATTTTTCCTCTGTCAATATCAAATCCTTCATTACCTCTTTTTTTTTTTTATTGCAAAAGTTTTTCAATTACATTTTCACCCCTTTTTTCACCCCCCCACCTCCCTCCCCAAACTTCCCATCCTCCCTAACCCTCCCTAACCCTCCCTCCCCAGACTTCCCTATTACATACTCATAACTAATAACACTAATATATAAACCTGAACCCATCCCTCCCCCTATATAATTTTTCCTCTTTGTCTCTTTAGATAAAATATTTCTAATACATTATTTTCAAATAAAAGCTATTTGATACTTTCTAGTTTGGTATTTGTTCTGAACATATTCTATCCACCTTTTCCATTCCCATTCATAAGTCTCTTGTGAACAATCTTTTAAATACGCTGAAATCTTCGCCATCTCTGCAAAACTGGCCATCTTCAAAGTCCATTCCTCGATGGTAGGCAAAGCTTCATTCTTCCAATATTTACCTATCAACAATCTTGCTGCTGTTATCATATACAATATTAGTTTTATTTCACCCCGTGTAAAACCCTTAACTATACCCAATAAAAACAATTGTGAAGAAAATTGAATTTTTTTCTTCAAAACATTCTGCATGACCCACCAAATTTTTATCCAAAAAGCTTTAACTTTCCTACAGGTCCACCATACATGATAATACGTAGCATCCAAACATTCGCATCTCCAACATTTTGGCTGAACATTAGGGTACATACATGACAACTTTTTAGGATCCAAATGCCATCTATAAAACATTTTATAAAAATTTTCCCTCAAATTCTGCGACTGTGTGAACTTAACATTCTGAACCCAAATTTTTTCCCATGTTTCCAACATCACTGGTTCTTCAAAATTTTGTGCCCACTTAATCATACAATCTTTAACTAATTCAGTTTCTGAGTCCCTTTCTAACAAAACATTATAAAGCCTTTTAATATGCATTGGACCTTTCTCTCTTATATGTCTAACTAATTCTTCCTCATGCAGTATAATACCAGTTTTTTGGTCCTCTTTCCATCTCATTTGTAATTGATTATATTGTAACCAGGTTAAATTAATCCCTTCGTCCAACAGTGTCTGCAATGTCTTCAGCTGCCATCTGCCCGCATCTGTAAAAAGAACCTCTTTGTATAAAAACCCCCCGAGTGACATTATATTTGTATTCCACAAGGTATGACCAAGATCCAGCCATAGCGGTATTTTATAATCCCATTTGAGTCGGTGCTTCTTCCAAACTCTCATCAAAGAGTCTCTGAGTATATGACTTTTAAATACTTTATCAACTTTATCATCATAAAATAAGTAAGCATGCCATCCAAATTCAAGATCAAAACTTTCTGCATTCAATATTCCAGCCTTTTTATTTCCAAACCAATCACTTGTTAAAGTTAAAGCTGCTGCATCATAATATAACTGTAGGTTTGGGAGTTTAAGGCCTCCTCTTTCCGGAACATCTTGCATAATTTTCAATTTCACTCTCGGCTTTTTCTCGTTCCAGACAAACTTATTCACACCAGACTGCCAGACTTTCAGTTGTTTATCACTTTTAAGCACCGGAATCATTTGAAACAAAAACAGAAATCTTGGCAAAATATTCATCTTAACTGCTGCTATTCTTCCAAGTAAAGACAGTTGCAGCTTTTTCCAAGTCTCCATGTCTTTCTGAACCTCTCGCCACAACACCTCATAATTATTTTGAAACAATTTCATATTTGATTCTGCAACCTGAACTCCAAGATATTTTACCTTAGGTACAATTTCAAAACCTGCCTTCCTTTCAAGCTCATGTTTACGATCTTGTGTCATATTCTTAACTATCATTTTAGTCTTTTTTGAGTTCAGTTTAAAACCTGAAACTCTACCATAGTCTTGTATAATGTCGTTCATCAGGATTGTTGATTCCATTGGTTGTGATAGGGTAACAACCAGATCATCTGCAAATGCCTTTATTCTATAATCCTCTTGCCTTATCACTATACCTTTCAAAATTTTTGAGTCCCGTATTGTATTTAGCAAGACTTCCAATGTTAAAATAAATAAAAGTGGGGACAACGGACAACCCTGTCTTGTTCCTTTTTCAATTTTAAACTCTGTCGTCAAACTTCCATTAATAATAATCTGTGCTTTTTGCTCTTGATAAATTGCTGAAATCGCCTGTATAAATTGGTCCCCAAAGCCCATCTTTTTTAAAGTCTTTAGTAGAAAGTTCCAATCCACTCTATCAAAGGCCTTCTCCGCATCCAAAAAAACTAGCACTGCAGAAATCTGTTTATTCTTATCAAGATATTCCAATAAATCTATTACTTGCCTTACATTGTCCTTCATGTATCTGCCCTCAATAAATCCCGCTTGGTCCTCATGAATCACTTTTTGGATTACTGGCATCAACCTGTTGGCTAATACCTTCGCATAAATTTTATAATCTGTGTTCAAAAGAGATATTGGTCTGTAGTTCTCTGGTTTTTTAGGACCAACTTGTTCCTTTGGTATCAAAGATATATAAGCAGTTGTCCAAGATGGGGGTATTTTACCCCCTTGTTGAATATTGCAAAATAAATCTCTAAGTTGTCCCACCATTTCAGCTTGTAAAGTTTTGTAATACACTGCAGTCAAACCATCCGTGCCAGGAGCTTTGGCTGTTTTTAGCTGCTTAATTGCTGCTATTATCTCCTCCTCTGTTATAGGATAATTCATTCTTTCTTTTTGTTGATCAGTAATTTTTGTAACTCTCTTATCCTTTAAATATTTTTCTATAAGTCCATTCTGCACCTCTTCTTTGGCATATAATTTAGTATAATAATCCACAAAAGCTTCTTTAATTAATTTTTATTGAAAAATTTCTTTCCCTCCAATGTCAATACTATCAATAGTCCGTATACTTTGTTTTTTCCTCAGAGTGTAAGCCAACCATCTGCCCGGTTTATTAGCATTGCAAAATGTGTTATGCTTCGCATATTGTAAACTTGTTGCAACTTGTTCCGCCATAAGCATTTGAAATTGGTCTTTCAAAAGTTTTATAGCACTTCGTATTCTTTCATCTGTTGGGTTTTTAATAAATAACTGTTCTTTATTCTTTATTTCCATTTCCAACTCTAATCTTTTCTTTTGTCGGAACAGTCTATGTTTAGAATTCATGTAGATAAGTACCCCTCTCATATAAGCTTTACTAGCGTCCCAAACAATTTCAATTGGGGTACCTTTATTCAAATTTATTTCAAAAAATTCTTTCAAATGCTTTTTAAGTTCTATTGTATTTTTTTCATATCTAAACAAGTTCTCATTTAATCTCCAAGAACGTCTCTCAACCTTATCCATCTCAATTTCTATCCATACAGGGCTATGGTCAGTCAAAGTTCTTGGAAAAATCTTTGTTCTTTTTGTCTTAACAAGTAGATCATTTGACAACAGGATAAAATCAATCCTAGAAAAAGATCTATGTCTATCGGAAAAAAAAGTGTAATCCAATTCATCTGGATTATGTATTCTCCAAACATCTTTTAGTTCCATATCTTCTTTCATATCAAAAAAGGTCTGCGGTAGTCTAATTCTAGACTTTGCCAAGCTCTTTTTATCTAATTTAGAATCAATTACTCCATTCCAATCTCCCATCAATAAAATAGATCTATAGTCCCATTGCAATATTTTAGCATGTAACATCTTGTAAAAATAATCCTGTTGTTGGTTGGGAGCATAAATTCCAATCAAAAGAATTTGACCATTTGCTGTGAGCAATTCAATTGCTACAAACCTACCATCTTGATCTACTTCTATAACTTTTGCTATTAATTTTTTATTTACATAAATAACCACACCATTCTTTTTCTGCGAAGTTGAAGATATATAATGTATTCCTAATTTTGAATTTATCAAATATTTCTGATCTTGAGTTGTAATATGCATTTCTTGTAAACATATTATGTCATTATTAAATTGTTTCAAATATGTAAATAGTTTCTTCCTTTTCTGTGCTGAATTCAACCCATTAACATTCCAAGATAGACACTTAAGGGTCATCAGCCTGTTTCTGGAGCGCAGAGCAAAATATTTGAAGTTCATCCAAGAGCTTCGATCTTGCTCCTCCCATAGCTCCACTCTCTTGTGGGGTACTCTTAGCTGCCTTCTTGTCTTGTCTTTCCTGTTGTTGTTGTTGCTTTTGTTTAAGTAGCTTGGATTGAGCTCTAGTTATACGTTGATCTTTAACTTCAGTCAACTGAATCAAATCCAAAATTGGGGAAGAATCCAGCAAGGGCTCACTCAGAAAACCTCCTTCTGCACCTTGCACATTTTCTAATTCCTGCTTAGACTGTTCTTCCAATTGCCTCTCTTCACTCTCCTTAATCTCCAAAACTGTAGATGTACGTGGAGATGGTGTTCTTTCCTTAAGAATAGTACTATAAAAATGTTGTGCCTTCTCCACGGTATTCAACCGATATCCTTCTCCCTTATATCTAAAAATTATCCCAGCTGGTGCATCCCACCGGAAGGGTATCTGTAAGTCTTTCAATTCCTTAACAAGAAAACCAAATTCCTTTCTAGCTTTCAGCATTTTAGGAGGTAATTCTTTAAAAATTACAAGTCGTGAGCCCCCCACTTGTACAGAGGTGTGAAAAGATTTTTGGAGGATTTCATTTCTAATTTCTCTCTCAGTAAAGTATATGACCACATCTCTAGGCAGTTGTCTTTGTCTGGCCACCCAAGAGTTCACTCTATAGATTTTATCTATTTTATGAAATACCAAATCAGGATTAACTTGTAAAATCTTAGCCAGGGCTTCAGAGCAAACTTGTCTCAAGTCCTGTCTCTCCTCCTCTCG
This sequence comes from Pituophis catenifer annectens, assembly GCF_029215685.1. Taxonomy (NCBI): domain Eukaryota; kingdom Metazoa; phylum Chordata; class Lepidosauria; order Squamata; family Colubridae; genus Pituophis; species Pituophis catenifer. The sequence goes on from NW_027256884.1 coordinate 84,143,582, forward strand.
AATTCCCCGAAGCCGTATGGCAAATTCCATCGCCCGGAATTGTATCATGACAATCTCATCTTCAATTCTCTGCATTTTATTGTCAGCTTCTTCAATTTTATAGTCATTATCTTTCATCCTAGCATTAACTTCTAATTTGAGTTCTTCAACTTTGAAATCAACTTTCCCAATAAAATTTGCCAGGCCAGACGCCACCTCTGATATTTTTTTGGTCACCATATTTTGATTCTGTTTCACCATATCTTTAACTTCATTAATTTCCTGCAAAAATTCCTCATGTGATTTTTGAAGTTTATGATCTATTTCCTGTTGAGATACTTGAAATTTTTCATCCAAAGTTTTAGAAATAAATTCTTTTAAATCTCCCACATCAAGTTCTTTTTTCTGAGTTTGTAGCTGCTGAGCAGAGGGAAGTTGCGTTTGATGTTTGTGTGTGGGGGATCCCCCCCCTGATGCCTTCCCTTCCTGCTTCTTTGAAGCCATCGTGCCACGTAAGCTAGTTTTTCTAAAGAGGGAAGTTCTTTTTCCTTTCCCTCTTCCACAGAAACTTCTAAAAAAGTCCCCCAGATTTAATCAAGTAAAACTAAAGTAAAGCAAAGTCAAATTTTAGCAAGAAAAATTTTTTTTCCTTTAGGTAGAACAACTTTGTAGCAACTTTTCAACTTTGTAGCAAAGCAGAGAGGCTTCGCAAATCACTTTCACTAGCTCGTTAACTCAAGTGCTGGACGCCATATTTTTTCAAATCACTTTCACTCGCTCACTTTCTCTTTGATTTAAAAAGTCAATGAAGCACTAATACTTGCAGTTCTCCATTGAGGGTGGAGACAGCAGCCATGCTTGGGTAGTGACTCGTACGATCAGATTGGAGGACTGAGCCTGTAAAATTTGACAAGTCCCGCCTCTGTTGCCAGGGATCCCAGCTTTTGGCTCAGTCCTTCAGACTGGACAGTCGTGTGGTTTTCTGTCTCTGACAATTTTACTAATTTTCCTATTTCTCTTTTTCAGATGGTTGATATCAAGGTTTGACTCGGATTTCTCTTGGACTATTCTTTCGTGAGTGTGACTAATTCTTTGTCCCTTTTTACCTCAGCAACCAGAGTTGCTGGGTTGCTAGGGGGTGGGGGTGAAAAGGAATTCCCTCTTCCCCTTCTATATTAATTTTAAAAAAAACCTTCCCCTGACTGAAGAGATCGTGAAGCTTCGCGCCCCTTCCTTATTTGGTCAATCCCTTACCTCACCTTAAATATATTGTGGTAGCTGGAGGAGTGTTTGCACTCCCTACATTGTGTTCCTCTAGTCACAGAGCTCCACATTATAGCCTGGAAGCCATTTTGTCTCATTTACTGCCATTGAATTGTAAAGGAGATTTACAATCTCCAGCCTGTGTCTTGGCTTGCCTTATTATCTGATTGCCCTTTTCGCAGCGTTTCCACTTACTTAATTGATTTGAAGGCTCTGAGGCAGTTTCATTCTTGCTGAGCTTCGCTCAGCTTCGTTTTTGATTGACAGGCGGCCATTTTGAGTAGGCATTCACCCGAAATCTCTGTGGAGCCTCGCGCTCCCCTTTTTGATTGACAGGTGGCCATTTTGAACGATCATCCACTTAGAATCGATGCGGAGCCTCGCGCCCCCTTATTTGATTGATAGGTGGCCATTTTGGATAGCAATTTACTTGGAATCGCTACTGAGTCCCTGTTGCCAGGGGATTTCAGCGTTAGAGTGTATTTTATTCATATCTCAGCAGAGGCACATTGAAACTGGTCAGTTTCAAAGGTTAGTGGAGCTTTCCGCTCCTGGGGGTGATCCAAAGTCACCGGCTTAGCCGGTGGGATCCTAACAATTAAATAATGATACCAGCTGTGGAGCTTTGCGCTTCCATATCGATTCTCCCAACAACTATAGCCATAAACTTTTCCATTTGAGGAGTTGTCACTCCCTGATTCTTGCCGCTTGTCGGCAGTTTTAACAAAGCGCAGTTGTCCCTGCTATTTTAAACTGCCTCACAGCTGATTGAAGCTAATTAACATTTTTGCTATGAGGTTTGACTCTCTCTGGCTATCTCCGTTTATCAGAGCTTTTAGCAGAAGCTACTTTCCCCACTGTTAAAGCGCTACTGCTGCTTAGCCTAACTGCCTCTCAGCTGATTGAATTTGGGGCTGGCTGTGAAGTGGAATTTCGCACTCCCAAAGGCTTGCCGCTTGTCAGCGTTTTTTACAAACAGGCTTACTGCTTATTAACTGACTGAGACTAATTGTGTGTAGTCTCTTTACTCTGACAGTGCTTTGATTATTTGGCCAAATTAGACTATTTAAAACAGATCTACCTTCATTTGAGACTGAGCAGTGCTTCAGTTTTTGACAGTTACGACAGCTTGAGCTCTTAGGTGACTGCTCAGCCGCCATTTTGTTTAAGGGCAAGGGCACAGTTTTTTTTCTATCAAGCCTCCAATCCTTAGTTCTATGCCGGCTATAAGCATATTCTGCCCTTATAAACTAAGACTGCCACATCTGGCTACTGGAAATTGAGTTGGCTATATAATTTCAATCTATAACACATTTATACTGATTTAAACTACCTTTAAATTTACATTACCCTATTACAGGGCTGATAAAATTTTAGGGGTGTCCTTTCAACCCTATTGATTGATTAAGGCCAGACATGCCTAAGGCTCTGGCCAAGTCAAAACATGGCCATAGTGCCACAGTGCGTGAGCAGTCAGTGGCTTCTAAGATGGAAGCTTCCAAGCATACACAAGGGGAAGGAGTAGCAATTAAGCCTTGTTCTGAGGCTCCTCCTAAGAGCAAGGAGAAGCTACTAAGAAAACCTATTATCAAAGACAAAGGCACTGGTTCTGCCCCAGTGGAATCGTTGGGTCTCCAGGAAAATGTAGACATGCCTCCTCTCTGACCCCAGATCAGATGTCAATGCAAGATTTCCCACTATTAGTTGAGTCATCTGATTTATGGGGATCTCCTCCTCCTGTTCGGAGTAACAATAATGTGGAGTCTAGCGCTCCCACCCTTACGGTGGCACAGTTTGTGGATAGCTAGCTCTGACAGCTTTCAGAGTTAAGAGTGTTTTCTTTCATACCTGATTCTTCGGATTTGACCTTGGATGTCGTACTTGGCTATTCTTTTGTTTGCTGGACATTCTGTGAACCTTTTTACCTCAGGAAGCCTCAGATTACAATTCTGAGGTCTTGTTGAAGCCATTCTGCCATTCCATCCTTTCATCGAACTGGTAAGTTTCTGTACATTGGTGGAGCTTTCCGCTCCCGTGAGTGGCTCAAAATCACCGACTTTGCAGGTGGAGCCCTGCGTTTTAAACAGTGGCTTCTCTTTGCGGAATCTTGCACTTCCCACAGTCTTTGGGTAGCCATTTTGTAACTGCCAGCCGCATAACTGTTAGTGGAGTTTTTTTTTGCGCTCCCTGCCTCTCGCCGCTTGTCGGCCTTCACCCAGGCGCGGCTTTTCTCCAGCAGACTCAATAGAGCCACTTCTCAGCTGTTTGAGACTAGCTGCCGGGTTCTGAGTGGAGTCTTTGCGCTCCCTGACTATCATCACTTGTCGGTTCTTTTCCTCCAGGCTCTGATTCTTTCCTGCGGAAATGAACAGAGCTCTGCCCACTGTCACTATTAACCGCTTCTCAGCTGATTGACCTTGCCGCCGGCTTCGAAGTGGAGTTTTCGCGCTCCCTGTGGTTTGCCACTTGTGGTCACATCACAAGGGCTTGGTGAACTGTAAAATTGCCCTGATTTATTCAGCTCTTTGACTTCTCTTACCGGTCCGTATCTCAGCTGTTTGACATTGCTGATCTGCTCAGTAACGGAGCTTGGTGATCCCTGAGTTGGCAGCTTTGGCTGCCATTTTGTTTAGGGGTAAGGCGACATGTTGAGCTTCTCTCAGGCCTCCAGTCTTTCTGGCTGTGCCTGCTACCCTGGCCTAACCTTGCCTTCAGCCCTTTTGGCAGACATTGCTGCACCTTATAGGCTTGGAATTAATTGCCTTCTCCTTTCTCTGTTGGTGCCTCAGATATTTATCACAGGCTGCATCTAGAATTTGACATTCCCCTGATACAGGACTGCCTTGCTTAACACGGAATCTATTTTCCACTCCTTGGGTGTTATATGGCCTATCATGCCTAAGGTTCTGGCCAAGTCAAAACATGGCCACCAGGCCACAGTAAGGGAGCAGTCAGTTGCTTCCAAGCATAAAGATGCCAAGCACACGCAAGGGGATGGAGTATCCATTAAACCTCAGTCTAAGTTTTCTGCTAGACGCAAGGAAAAGCTTCTATGGAAGCCTGTAGTCAAGGCCAAGGACAGTGGTTCTACATCATCTACAACAGCCAGGGTTTCTCCAGGGGAATGTAGATGTGACCCCTCTCCGACCCCAGATCAGATGTTGCTGCTAGACTTCCTGGTGTCAGTTGAGTCAGCTGACTTATTGGGATCTCCCCCATCTGTGGGGTATCAATGCTGTGGAGTCTAGCACTCCAGCTGGGTGGGGGGTTCATCTTATGCTCTGGTTCGAGCCTCTATGGAGGCCAGCCCAGCCCGAGACCATGATTCTACCCCTTTAAGTCCAGAGGACATTCAATGTATGATTGCAGGAATGGTGCAACGATCCCTGTCAGCTCATTCTTTTTCGACTGCCAGACCAATTACAGTGTATTCGGTCCATTCGGACCATTTGGCTTCACGCAGATGGTGGCGGTCTCCAGCCAGTTCTAGGGGCTGCCTTTTCTTTGAACCGCAATGGCTGGTGATTACGACTGAGGCCAGCATGCTTGGCTGGGGAGCCCACTGTCTAGATCAGGTGGCCCAGGCCATTTGGTCGACACCGGAGTCATCATTAAACATCAACTGGCTCGAGTTACATGCAGTTTATTTAGCCCTTCGAGCCTTTCAACATCTAGTGTCTGGATCTCACGTCTTAGTTCTTACAGATAATGTGATGGCAAAGGCGCACATTAATCGCCAAGGGGGCACCAGGTCCAGAGCCCTTATGCGGGAGGCCAAGAGATTGGGTCTCTGGGCGGAGCGCCGGCTGGCTTCTTTGAGGGCAGAACACATATCAGGGGAATCGAATATACGCGCAGACTGGATAAGCCGACAACTAATTGATCACACAGAGTGGCGTCTGAATCCTCGTTTGTTCCAGGTCCTGTCCTCCCAGTTCGGCACTTCAGTGGTCGAATTGTTTGCATCACCAATGAACTCCCAACTTCCACGATTTTTCACAAGATTTCCGGCACACCAGGCGGAGGCTGGAGATACTCTGCGCTCCCGTTGGCCCCACGGGTTGCTTTATGCATTCCCTCCAATTCCCCTCATCCCGAGGGTTCTGCGGAAACTCATACAGGAACAAGCGGAGTTGCTCCTTCTAGCTCCACACTGGCCGCAAAGGTCGTGGTTTGCCGACCTTCTGCAGTTGTCAGTGTCTTCCCCCTGGAGACTTCCCTGCCCGTGGACTGCCTATCTCAAGGGGCGATACTGCTCCCGGATCCCCAATGGTTGCAATTGACCGTTTGGAGATTGAGTGGGACGCGCTGCTGCGTGACAATCTCCCAGCCACGGTCATAAAGACCATTCAGGCGTCTAGGTAAATACGGACCATATTTACTCAGCCACTTGGCGGGCATTTTCTACTTGGTGTAACCTGCACGGCGTTTCTCCCATCTGGGCCTCGATAGTCCAAGTTCTCATGTTTTTGCAGGACGGCTTAGACAAGGGTCTCTCTCCCAATATCTCTGACGACAGGTGGCGGCTCTCGCTTCGATCCTAACCTACAGCTCCCTTCCTTCATTGTCACAGGAGCCTTTGATTCGTCGCTTCCTCAGAGGAGCCTCTAATTTATGCCCGCTGGTGTTACATAGGTACCCCACTTGGGACCTTTCTATTGTTTTGACTTCTCTCACAGGTACACCGTACGAGCCATTGAAATCTACCAGCCTGAGGCTTCTGTCTTGCAAAGTGGCCTTCCTAGTGGCGATTACGACAGCTAAGAGGATTTCGGAAATTGCAGCGTTATCGATGAGTAGCGACTTATGTGTCTTCCATGCAGATCGTGTGGTCCTAAGGCTAGATCCTACTTTTGTTCCTAAAACTAACTCTGTGTTTCACCACACAGGAATTTATTCTTCCAGACTTTTGCCCTCATCCAACCGCTTTGTCAGACAAGAAGTGGCACAAGTTGGATGTCCGGAGGGCTCTCCGGATATACCTCAACAGAATGGCAGCGATCCGGCATTCAGAGTCCTTGTTTGTCTCCTTCCTTCCTGTTTCCTTAGGTTCTAAGGTATCCTCATCTACCATCGGTCGCTGGATTCGCCAGACGATTGCTACTGCCTACGAGCTTCGCTCTTCTCCTTTACAGGCAAGGTTGATGGCGCATTCGATACGCAGCGCGGCAACATCCGCGGCCTGGGCGTCATAAGTGGACATTTGCAGAGTGGCAACCTGGACTTCTCCTTCTCCCTTTGTTAAGAGTTATAAGTTGGACAGGTTTGCCCCACAGGAGGCAGCCTTTGAACGTAGTGTGTTACAAAGGGTTATTGCGGGAGGAGAGTCGTTGGCCCAGACTGAGCCCTCCCTTGCCTAGCACTGTGAACTTGGGTATGTCCCAAGCATGGCTGCTGTCTCCACCCTCAATGGAGAAGGGGCGTTGGTCCTACCTGACACGCTCCTTCTCGTTGAGTGGAGACAGCAGCCATCCCCACCCGTTTTCAGTCTGGTTCTTTGGGGTATTGTTTTTTTCTCTTTCTGGTACTCTTCACGAATGTCTCTGCCACACGACGAGCCTGTTTCCTTCCGTCTTCACCAAAAGCTGGGATCCCTGGCAACAGAGGCGGGACTTGTCAAATTTTACAGGCTCAGTCCTCCAATCTGATCGTACGAGTCACTACCCAAGCATGGCTGCTGTCTCCACTCAACGAGAAGGAGCGTGTCAGGTAGGACCAACGCCCCTTTTCAGGTTTCTGGATTCAAATTGATATTTCCGCTATTTGTTAGAATTAGTTCCTCTCACTTTAAAAGTTTGCTGCTATCGGCTTGTTCTGCTGAAGGCAGAATCGTCCCACGCCGCCCGGAGTCTCCGCAGGTTGGAAGGGAGCCGCTCCTGTTTTCACCCCCAGAAGCGATTCCCTGGGGGGGTTACAGGGGCTCAACCTGTACCCTGCTATCTCTGCTCCTGCAATCTTCAAGATTTCGGAGTTTTCGAGCCGCTCCTCGTTCGCGGGGCGGCTCTACAGGCGGCGGGGCTGGCGGTCTTTAGAAAATCACCGCCGTCGCCGAAGCTCGCAAACCGGAAGTCCCCGGAGGTAATCCTTCATTACCTCTTAATCTATTTGTCTGATGTCTAGTATAGTTCCGGTTAGTCTTGAGAGCATTATGTCTGTAGTATTACAGCTTACAGGTTTTCTACTTTTATTTCCTTCATTTATCTTTCATACTCATTATTCAATTAACCAAATTAATCAAAAAGCAAAATACTGTTTTATTTCTTATTTCTGCTTCTTACCCATTGGTTTATTCATTTAGCATATGCGAAATACATGCCCTTATAGTAGTTCAAATGTTAATGTCCAATCCACCCAGTCATTCAAGGACAGGGTCCTTGAATAGATTACAGATCTATTTTGATTATGGGAGATTGGAATGGAGTAATTGATTCCAAATTAGATAAAAAGAGTCTGGCGAAGTCAAGGATCAGACTACCACAAACCTTTTTTGATATGAAAGAAGATTTGGAATTAAAAGACGTATGGAGAATACATAACTCAAAAGACTTGGACTATACTTTTTTCTCTGATAGACATAGATCTTTTTCTAGGATTGATTTTATTTTATTATCAAATGATTTACTTGTTAAAACAAAAAGAACTAAGATTTTTCCAAGAACTCTATCTGATCATAGTCCAGTATGGATAGAAATTGAGACTGGAAAGACTGAGAGAAGATCATGGAGATTAAATGAAAATTTGTTTAGATATGAAAAAAACATAACAGAACTTAAAAAACAGATTAAAGAATTTTTTGAAATAAATTTGAATAAGGGTACCCCAATGGAAATTGTGTGGGATGCGAGTAAAGCGTATATGAGAGGGGTACTCATTCATATGAACTCTAAACATAAACTGAATCGACAAAAGAAAATATTTGAACTGGAAGTAGAAATAAAGAATAAAGAACAGTTACTTATTAAAAATCCAACAGATGAAAAAATAAGTGGTGCTATAAAACTTTTGAAAGATCAATTCCAAATGTTTATGGCGGAACAAGCTGCAACAAATTTACAATATGCGAAGCATAATACATTTTGCAATGCCAATAAACCAGGCAGATGGTTGGCCTATACATTAAGGAAGAAGCAGAGTATGCGGACTATTGATAGTATCGATATTGGAGGGAAAGAAATTTTTCAACAAAAATTAATTAAAGAAGCTTTTGTAGATTATTATACCAAATTATATGCTAAAGATGACATGCAGAATGGACTTATAGAAAAATATTTAAAAAATAAAAGAGTTACAAAAATTACCAAACAACAAAAGGAAAGAATGAATCACCCTATAACAGTTGAGGAGATAATTGTAGCAATTAAACAACTGAAAACAGCTAAAGCTCCCGGAACTGATGGCTTGACTCAGTGTATTATAAAACTTTGCAAGCAGAAATGGTGGAACAACTCAGAGATTTGTTTTGTAATATACAACAAGGGGGTAAAATACCCCCATCATGGAAAACAGCTTACATTTCTTTGATACCAAAAGAGCAAGTAGGTCCTAAAAAACCTGAGAACTATAGACCAATATCTCTTCTGAATAATGATTATAAAATTTATGCAAAAGTATTAGCCAACAGGTTGATGCCAGTAATTCAAGAGGTGATTCATGATGATCAAGCGGGATTTATAGAAGGCAGATATATGAAGGACAATGTAAGGCAAGTTATAGACTTATTGGAATATCTTGAGAAGAATAAACAGATCCCTGCAGTGCTGGTTTTCCTGGATGCGGAGAAGGCCTTTGATAGAGTGGATTGGAATTTTCTATTAAAGACTTTAAAAAAGATGGACTTTGGGGATCAATTTATACAGGCAGTTTCAGCAATTTATCAAGAACAAAAGGCACAGATTATTGTTAATGGAAGTTTGACAACAGATTTTAATATAGAGAAAGGAACAAGACAAGGTTGTCCGTTATCCCCATTGTTATTTATTTTAACACTAGAAGTCTTGTTGAATGCAATACGGGATTCGAGTACCTTGAAAGGAATAGTGATAAGGCAAGAGGACTACAGAATAAGGGCATTTGCAGATGATCTGGTTGTTACCCTAACACAGCCGATGGAATCAATAATCCAGATGAAATACATTATAAAAGACTATGGTACAGTATCAGGATTTAGATTGAATCAGAAAAAAACTAAGATGATAGTTAAAAATATGACACAAGATCAAAAACACGAACTTGAAAGGAGGGCAGGTTTTGAGATTGTACCAAAGGTTAAATATTTAGGAGTTCAGGTTGCAGAATCGAATATGAAATTGTTTCAAAATAATTATGAGGTGTTGTGGCGAGATGTACAGAAAGATATGGAGACCTGGAAAAAACTGCAGCTGTCTTTACTTGGAAGTAAAGCAGCAGTTAAGATGAACATTTTGCCAAGATTTCTTTTTTTGTTTCAAATGATTCCGGTGCTTAAAAGTGATAAACAATTGAAAGAATGGCAAAGAGGACTGAATAAGTTTGTCTGGAACGAGAAAAAACCGAGAGTGAAACTGAAAATTATGCAAGATGTTCCAGAAAGGGGAGGTCTTAAACTTCCAAACCTACAGTTATATTATGAAGCAGCAGCTTTGACTCAAGCAAGCGATTGGTTTGGAAGGAAAAAGACTGGAATATTGAATATAGAAAGTTTTGACCTTGAATTTGGATGGCATGCTTACTTATTTTATGAAGATAAAGTGGATAAAGTATTTAAAAGCCATATACTTAGAGATTCCTTGATGAGAGTTTGGAAGAAGCACCGATTTAAATGGGATTATAAAATACCGCTATGGCTGGATCTTGGTCATATTATATGGAATACAAATATAATGTCACTCGGGGGGGGGGGTTATATAAAGAAGTTCTTTTTACAGATGCGGGCAGATGGCAACTGAAGACATTAGAGACACTGTTGGACGCAGGGATTAATTTAACTTGGTTACAGTATAATCAACTTCAACTGAGATGGAAAGAGGACCAAAAAACTGGTATTATGTTGCATGAGGAAGAATTGGTTAGACATATAAAAGAGAAAGGTCCAATGCATATTAAAAGGCTATACAATGTTTTGTTAGAAAGGGATTCAGAAACTGAATTGGTTAAAGATTGTATGAATAAGTGGGCACAAAATTTTACAGAACCAGTGATGTTGAAAACATGGGAAAAAATATGGGTTCAGAATGTTAAATTTACACAATCTCAGAATTTGAGGGGAAATTTTTATAAAATGTTTTAGAGATGGCATTTAGATCCCAAGAAATTGTCGTGTATGTACCCTAATGTTCAGCCAAAATGTTGGAGATGTGATTGTTTAGATGCCACATATTATCATGTTTGGTGGACCTGTAAGAAAGTTAAGGCTTTTTGGATAAAAATATGGTGGGTTATGCAGAATGTTTTGAAGAAAAAAATTCAATTTTCTCCACAATTGTTTTTACTGGGTATAGTAAAGGGTTTTACATTGGATGAAACTAAGTTGATATTGTATATGATAACAGCAGCAAGATTATTGATAGGTAAATACTGGAAAAATGAAGCTTTGCCCACTATTGAAGAATGGACTTTGAAGATGGCCAGCTTTGCAGAGATGGCGAAGATTTCAGCATATCTAAAAGATCGCTCACAAGAGACTTATGAATGGGAATGGAAAAAATGGATAGATTATGTGCAGAACAAATATAAAACTAGGAAGTATCAAATAGCTTTTCATTGAAAGTATTATATAAAAACAGAAATATTTGAATTTTGTGAAGATGAAAAATTATATGGGGGATTGAGGGATTCAGGCTTTATAAAAAGGGGATTTTGATGGGATTATATTCTGTGGAAGTCAGGGGGGGAGGGTTAGGGGGGATTTGGGAGGGTTAGGTTGGGGAGTTTGGGGTGGGTTGGGGGGGGGAAATGGGGTGAAAATGTAATTGTAAAACTTTTGCAATAAAAAAAAAAAGGACAGGGTCCATCAGTATTTTATCTTGACTTGAATGATCCTTTATTATATGCCTAGATACGAAATAATATATTTCTACATCTTGAAAAAGAAACAGAGAAACCCTTGAAACTATCTAATTAAAACTTTTCCCCTAAATGTCTACCATCCCTGCCAGCTTCTTCCATCTTACCAAAAAAATGAAGCAGAAGAACAGAAGACCTACATCAAAACAGCTGATTATCCAACACTTCAACATAGTGAAGTTGAAGCCGCTCTCAAAACCTGAGATAGAAAAACTACATATTACATCCCAGACTCAAAAAAATCCAGAAGAACACCTGGATATACAGCCTCAAGTTGGAACATCACTAACACTATCTCCATTATAAAGCATAGCAGGTCATATGAGCCCACCCCCCATAGACTAGTAATCCTTAAACTTCCATCCATAAAATATTTTCAAATTCTGTAAAAAGTTTGAATGAGACACTGTTTTTTTTACAGCAGTGATTTGAAGAAGAATCCATTAAGTTACAAATTAAGTAGCAATTGTGTAACTGGGGAGCACTTCGTTTTTTAAACTATGTTTAATTGATTATTGTTTTTATAAGAAAAACATTCTGGTAAAGGTATAGTAGTCATGTAAAATACAATATTGAACTGAATTTTTAAAGGAAATGCTTTTCCTAAATAAGTATATTTCCTTTTCTGTCCCTGCTAAATCCTACTTCAGACTTTGCTCTCATTGTGTACTCTAAGCTTCACCAGTGAATTTTAATAGGTTTTCTTATATGTTTTGTGCATTCAGGATTTCTTTGTTATACTTCCCACCCTGCTGCCTTATGTGAATCCTGGCATGGAAGTCGAGCAGTCAGTTTGTTTTCTGCATTGATAAAAGAATCTACTTTCTTTCAGTTCTTTGAAGATGTTGAAAGGGCTACATGTGAGGGAGGAGGGGAACAGGAACAGATTGAAGTATAATCCAACAAAATGTGCCTAGGTAAGAACTGCCCCCCACTCTGTCTCCTCCACCCTGGAAGAAAATGTATGTGGTCAAACTACATTATTTTCCATTAGGGAAAACTAGAGCCAATATGCATGGGACATAATGAGTTTTGATTAGCACTATGGAAATTAACAAATAAATAAGAATAATAACAATATATTTTCAGATCCTAATCTTGGAAGTGATGCTTCTCGTGTTTGTTTAAATGATTGCTCTGCACTATTGTTAGTCAAAATATTTCATTGTGGTAGAATGACCTAGTATCAGTCAGATTTATAATTTTTAGCAATTTTTTTTATGGGACAAGCTTATTTTAAAGAATTTGAAATTATTCTAAAGAATAGTTTTCTCTTTCTTAGGAATCATTTTTCAAAGCATATGGAAATGGAAGCAATAATACTCAACAGAGTAAGGAAAAACATTAAGTTTATCATTAATTTTGTGTGCATGTTGACTTCATGCTTCACTCCAGTAAAGTTTTATCAGTGCAGCTTCCTGGTGACACTGTAATAAAGTTCATTCCTAAGAGAGATAAAATAGTAATGAACACAAAATAAGCCAGTTTATGAAAATTGATGGCAGTTGTAATTAAACAATAAGAAGGAATTCAATGTTGTTCAAATGCTGTTCACTGATTTCAGAACTGCATTGCAAGCTGCTCTAATGCTATAAAACACACATTAAATGCTGAAAGCTAGAACTACTTTTCCTACTACAGAAAGTTATGTAAGTTATTAAATTCTACTATCAATGTAAGTAGATATATTAGACAGAAAATGAAATTAAATATGAACTAAGGCATATTACACATAAAAGGCACAATAAACAACTCCCAAAGAAAGTAAATAAATCAGTGTATTAATTAAAGATGGAGAAATTAATGGAGAAATTTTAAAATGTAACATGTGCAGACATTAGTACACAGGTATGTGATCACAGTATGTGATCTCATATAGCAATAAATGTCAAAACTTGCAGAATGCATTGTTATAAGACCATGATTCTTCACACATTTGTATACAGAAAATTTTGATATATCATAGGAAATTAAAGCAAGAGAGACATGGTTATTTAAAAAGCATGTGTGGTAAAAACAAGATCATGTTAGGAATACAAAACAATATACAGATTAATTTAATAAATTGAGGTCATACAAGCAGGGATAGTTTTCAAGCACAGACAAGTATGGTCAGATGTAGATAATAATTTTTATGTAAACTAGATTAATTTTTCTTTTTTCTCTTTTTTCTGTCTTTCATTTGATTGACATATCATCAATCTAAGACACAATTCTCATATTATCCCAGACAAATGGATGGCCAGCCTTTGCTTGCACATTTCCAGTAATGGGTGTTCCAAATAGTGACAAAACAAATTTTATATGATTTCTATCCTCTATATATTAAGTTAAAACAACCACATTAGTTATGCTTCATCTTATAAACTTACTATTGCATTTATTTGATGATCAGTTGAATTGTAGACATGCAAGAGCATGAAAACTTTAATTTTCTATGGTTTTAGCTACAATTATTATTTGGGAGGCTAGAAGTTGCTTCATTTATTATGGTTTTAATATTTTAAATAAATAAACGAATAGTGGTATTCATTATTTTGGACAGTTTTGTTATTAATATTTTATATTTGAAAGCCACATTTATGTACTTATTATGGTTAAATAAATCCTGTTTCAGAATTCATGTTAAACATTAACATAACATGATTAAATGCATATGTTAAATATCCTTTCTAAATTCTTCCTAAAAAAAATACTTGTATTGCTGTTACTCCAATATTTTTTTGCTTTCCTGGGTGGGAGACTTTCACAATGAAAATAGACCAAGTGTTGACCAACAATGAGTGGATTATCACTAATATTAGGAAGATGAGTGTAACATATAAATTAGCATTACTGATCTTGCTGTTTTACTGCAGTGAAAACAGAATTTATAGTATTAGTGGCTGAGAATTATAGATATTGAAATTTACCACATCTGGAGGGCATACATTTGGAAAAGCTGTACTAATTGTTAATGCTACGGAAGTTAAAAGAAGCTTTTAGCAAAAATGCTTCTTTTGCCCACAGCATAAGTATATTTTATCCTCTATATCCAATAGAAAGTATTGCTTTGACTAACAGTTAACATGACATTTGGAAAACAGATGTTATCCTCCTATGACCATTTGAAATTGATTCAGATCATTGTCATGATAATGTATAATTACTTTCCACGTGGCAGACAAAAGAACAATTATTTTTAGCTTTTGTACACATGCATGTTAAGAAATAGCATTCTTGGATGACAATTAATTAGGAAGTGATATAAAGGTATATGGGAAGAAAGAAAGACATGCATGCAAAACCATGCTATTTCTTTTAAAGTGTACAAATAAGCCAATGTCAGAAACTAGATGATTTTTCATTTCCACCACATTGAACACAGCTCAAATCAGCAACAGCCAGCCATTAATGTGTACATCTGGCTCTATCTGTTACCAAGTAGGAATTCAATGAATTGTTAATATGACTTTTTTTGTATGCATTACACATTATTTTCTCTCTCCTGCTTTCTTGGTGCTGTGAAAGGTGACTGTCTAAAAAAAAAGATATACTAGCTGATCTGATTTATATGCACATATAATGTATGATGCAAGATTATATTGTAATAAAAAAAACTAGCATGGAAATGGACATAATCAATATAAACTTATATAATTAGTTATCCAGCTATAGCTGGACTTTATCTAGAAAAAATATTAATTTGCCATGAATGGCAAATAAATATAAAGTACTGAATCTTTTATTTTACTTTGTTTTGTACGCAAGTTTCATTTTGCCAACTCTCAGTATTTGTTCTATCTGAATAAATATTCGATAACATTTTCTTTAACATGTGTTCATCATGTCCATTTTGTGTTATACATGGCTGTAAAAAAGTAAAAGCTCACTTCAATACTTTGCTCCCTAAATTACAATTGCACCTGTGGAATATATATCAATAAACTATAAAGGGAAGCGTGAGGGGAGGATAGCTTATTTTATATTTTTAATAAAAGTAATGTATAAACTGAAGTATTTCTATATTGACCTTGATAAATCTTCTTGCTAAAACATCAGTGCTGCTGTTTCCTATTTAATAACCATTAGAAGCAGCCAAATTTAAAGAAGTTTTGTCCAGCTGAACCCTGGATTCGGTTTCCAGAGAGACCATATTTGGAGTGATCCAGAATGATGGAGGTTGCCAGAGAGCATGGATGTAATCATATTCATTGTCCTATTTCTATGTACTTTGGGGAAATTGTGACAATACCAGAGTCAAATAGTAGGCATGGAAAAGAAAATGTTTCCACTGAGTTCAGTTATAACATTTTTGGATATCAAGGGCTCACTCATTTTGCACTTGTGACAATTTCATTTACATAGAGATTTCAAAATAAAAGGGAATAATGGGTTCATGGGCTCAAACTACTTATATTGTAAATTCCAAAACCATATCTAATAATACCAAGCTCATAGGTAAATGACATACTTGGCATTTATTACCAAAACCAATGCATACAAAAAAAAGTGAAAAGTGTGATATCACCCTTTCATAAATCTGACCTTCTGGCTGCTGGGTCCTAGGTTTGGTCAAACTGGAATTGACTGCCACCTAATACTTCCTCAGGCCTGAGGGTATAACAGGAGGCCCAGAAGAGATGCTTCATGGAATCAGAGATTGACCAGGCCATTTCTGTAAATTACCTGGTTAGTCTCTGATATTAGGAGGTAAATTGAACTTTCAATGAGTTTGCTCCCAAATGACTTGTCCCTGTGCAATGTATTTGAGATGCTCCTGGATCTTCTGAGGTTCTGCAAGTTTTGTGGTGATAGAAGCAGTTCCTGGATCATCACTGGATGAGGACTACAGGTGACTAATTGAAAATGGATACATAGTCAGCCTACGCAGTTAATAAAAGAGGTGAATTATTAACTTACAGATTTCACAGCCTTTTGGTTGGTGACAACGTTTAGGTGAATTTCCTTTTAGAGAGATGAGTACAGGAACAAATCCCACTGGCACGTTGTGATTGTTTTGCATAGGATATTGTTGCTGGCCACTAACACTACATCAAGGTGGTGGTGAAATTGAGAGATTGTCCAAGTCAATCTTGCATGGGATGCCAAAGGGATTGATCTTTCCTTTCCTTTTGTTTAGCATTTACACAAAGTGCTTTGGATAGTTTATTAATGTAAAGTATTTGTAATGCAGTATTATGAGTGTATGAGTGATATGCAATCATACATTGTCATCCAGTGTGATGGAGATGCTGGGAAAAATCTTGTTTTGGTGTCTGAAAACTGTTAATCTAGAAAGCAGAAAACAGCCTAAAGTTGGATGCCACCAAGATGAAGCTGTTCTTTGTCTTTTGTGGCTAATGGCTTCAGAGAACATTGCCTGAGCAAGCAGGTCCACAAATCAGTGGTCTACTACTGAACGGGCAGATGGAATTCATGGCCAGGATAGCCTTTGTCCCATTCTGCCTAGTTTGCTAGTTGTGTTTCTACTTGGACAGAGACTGCTATGGTGATTCACTCCCCCACTGCTATGCATCTGGACTACTGCAGTACATTCTACATGGGGTTGAAGCTAATACAGAATAAGGTGGCTCTGTTTTGTTAGATGCTTGAGAAAATTACCACGTGACAGTAATTCTGCAGGCCCTGATACTGGAAACCATGTTATTGAAACAGATACTACTGTTTATTGGAAACCATGTTATTGAAATAGATACTATTATAAATCTATACTAATCTAACTTTCAAAATGAAATAAAGTTCTACTTATAGCTCAGGAACACTTCATAGAATCTTAGATTAGTCCCTGACATTTCCAATTGAAAGGATTATGTAGGAAGTAGTGAAAGATCAGTTATGTAATATGAAGCTAACAGTATAAGCATCCAGTACAAATTGCAAGGTTGCAATAATTGCACTGTGTGAATTGCATTGTCATGATGTAAACTCTGGTCTTTTGTATTTGTGTCTCAACTTTGGACCCAAGAATGAAAGTCACATTGTGTGATTTTTCTCATTAGTCTCCTTTGCCACTCTTATAGTCACTTATGCTGAAGTGCTAAATGTTTTTTTTACATTGTTTTACTGTTCACATAGTTGTTCTGTTTGGCTTATAATAGACCATATTGTTAGGATAATTCATTTTCACAGTAGGAAGTTTCCATTAGCTATAGTCAATTATGTTCATCTTGTAGTCCTTCTTTCTCCAGAAATGAAACAATGTTTAAGCAAAAGCATTTACAGGGCAACTTCAAATTGCTTAAATAAAATTATGAAAACTGTTTGTGAAATCAAGTGGATTGTGATAAAGACATGAGGATAAAAGTGACAAATAATTCTTACACTTCTGTTTATTTTGCTGAATGCTAAAATTGGCATCCATTCGAAAAATATTACCTGATATTAAGTTCAGTATAAATATGAAAACTAGTCATATCTTGTGATAAAATGGTTTTGTCTTCTATATAGATCTAGAACAATTTAATTGAATACTTTAGTTTGGGTTAAATTAGCTGCATTATGAATCAGTAGATTCATAGCTGGCTGAAAAATCATAGCCAAAGATTACTCATTAATAGCTCCTCATCAAACAGGAGAGAGGTATCAACTGAGGTGCCACAAAGTTCACACTACACCCCTTTTTAAATTAATTACTTAATTAAGTAAGACATAAGAGATTTTTAAATCAAATTTTGCAATTGGCACAAAATTAGATGTAATAGCTAATATCCTAGAAGACAAAAACAAAATTCAAAACAATCTTAATAGGTTAGAAAAATGTGCTGAACATAACAGAGTGATATTTGATAAGTTCTTCCTCTAAGAATCATAAAACAAGTACCTTTGAGGGTATCACAGATGATGCCAAGACCTGTTGTATCATACCAGAAGGCAGAACACAAAATAATATATGTTCCAGGGAGGCAGATTTCTGCTAAACATGTCCTAACAGTTAGAGTAGTGGAAGCAATTGCCCGACCTGTGATTGGCTCTCTGCACTGGACTTGTCCAAGCAGAGGATGAATATTGCATAATACATTTAGATTTTTGTATGCCACGAGGTCGACTTCTAAGGCCTAAATGGCCTCTTCCAATTTTTCAAATTCTACGTCAGATATCTTTAATATAAATACCCTGTATACTGTGTAATTATGGTTGGAAGGAAGTATAACAATATACTGAATCACTCTGCAGGATAAGGACAATAAAAGAAGAAAAAAGATCAACTGTAATCAAAAATATTCTTGGAACATTTTCAATGTGTAAACAATTCTTTGTTTCAGCCTTCAAATTTGGGATTTTTCACAGCAGTAGTTGGGAAAAAAAGTAGAACATAGGAAGCTGAGGAAAAAAAACCTATAAATAAAGCTGTATATTAACAAATAAATTAAAAATACTGGTTATTCTTAGCACTATTAAAATACAAACTATGAAATAGCATAAGTTTCTAATTCAGACTGCTAAATATTCCACTCGTTTTAGTACAATAAATAAAAATATATATCTATGCAGCACATGCTATCATATCTATGCATACTGCTGTTTTCTTTGTAAGTCAAAATGTTCATCCTTTTCATAAAACTTCCTCTTTGGCCAAAAAAACAAAACAAAAAGCAATGCAGATAAAATTAATCAATAAAGTCCAAAGCTGCTGGTTCCTCTCCGCCTAGGTCCCAAGAGCCTGACTTGTGATTGTTACTAAAAAACCTCACAAGTTAGGGTCTCAGGGACTAGGAAAAGTCCGATAAGATCCAGTCGAATTCTTCTTCAGTTAATCAGAATGAGTTTTGTAGTGATTTTATTTCAGTAGATTTGGAAGATATAACAAGTAGTTTTAATATTGTCAAAATACACTTTCAATTATTTTGGAAATAATATATGTCTATTGCATAGAGGCAACAGATATTATATTTTTAAGGCATAAGGCTTTCAAATGTGTATATTCCAAAGAAGTCAAAAAGAAATAAATACAGGTTAGAATCTGCTTCCTTTTCTTCCATAGCTTAAACAAAGCATCCATGGTTCAGCCTTATTTCTCTAGTAGCATTTCTATAGTGGGCCCTGAATATACGTATTCTGATCTTAAAAGGCATTCTGTAAGAAGAATGTGTCTGGAATATATTTAACTCCCACCTTCTCGCACTGAATCAATTATCTCAGATTATTTTATAGTAGATTTTTTAAAACTAGTATAAAAAAAGTCATCCACCCGAGTATTTTTCATCCCCTAAATTCATAGTGACTTTCAACAACTTGTTATTCTTTGTGCCAGATCACTTGAATAACATCTGATCTTTAAAAAAAAATCTTCATGCAAAATAAAAATAAAAAATACTCCCTTGCTTCCCATCTCTTTTTTTTCATCCAAGTCCAAGACTTTTAATGACAGAATCAGAGCACTGAAAAGATTCGCCCTTGCCATCAGCATCTTAATCTCATCTGAAGAATGAAAAAGAGTATGTGTACTTTAGGAACAGATCCATGATGTTCGGCAGATGAAATAAAAACCAAAGAGAAGCCACAAAGGTGCTGGCCACTTAAGTAGAGTCTGGTGTATGTAACTCATTTAGCCTTGTTTCAAGATGCAGATAAGCTGGGAGGAAGGGAGGAGAGAGAAACATAATTAGAATTACCAAGTTATAAAACAAGCTATACAGAAAAGAAATCTTGAGAAATATTTTTAGTGATTAAATCCCTCCACCCACCCTTCAAGCTGGTTCTCTATACCCTGCAGCCCCCTCTTCCTGTTTCCACACTATGTTACTTAAGTGTTCAATTACTGGAAAAATTTGAATGAGGACAGAATCTTCTGTTGCAAGCAACTCTTTCTCCTTTGCTCTCCAGCACAGCTTGGAATGCTTATAGTTCAGGTGTGAAACCGTTAAAAAAAACAAAAACAAACAAACACCAACAGCATTATGTATGCTTTTTGTTATGAACTGTAATATGGTTTTCCCAATACCAATTTGACCAAACCAGTAATTAGGAAGGGGAAAAAAAAAAGCTACCTCTCCATAAATAGGATATTAACATAATTGCACCATCCCTATCACACAGACCCATCCTCCTTAGGGGATACATCTGATGCTCAGTAGATGGAAATCAGTCCAGATTTTAGCTCTTCTCCAACGTACCTTCGCTTCTCCCTGACTGACTGGGTTTTACCTCCCATGAATATGCACGCGCACATTCAGACCAGACAGGCTTTCCTGACACCGGGACGTGAACGCGCGCTCTCTCCAGTACAATCCCCCGCCCTTCCCAAAAGAGTACACGCGCGCGCACGCACAAAGGCAGGCAAGGCAAGGCAAAGCCAAAGAAGGGCTACTGACTCAGAGAGGTTGCACGCGGGGCGGGCGGAGGGGTGGGGGGGGGGGAAACGGCATTCAGCTGGCATTTGCACTGCGCTCCTGGTGAATAGTGACATTCCGGCGCGTGGTCTCCAAGCATCCACCCTCCGGCAGACCTGCTGGACCGCAGGATTTGTCTGACGCCAATCCCCTGGTCCTTGCAAGAAGAGGAGGAAGAATTTAAAAAAAAAAAAAAAAGCGGGGGGGGGGGGAGGAGAAGTAGCTCAAGGATACCCCAAGCCTTCATTCCTTCCGAAGGCTCCTTCCCTCTTCTTAGTTTTCCATCTTTTTACTTCCTCTGTCGCAGTATCTCAGTCGTTGGACATCTTTCCGGAAGAAAACGTCTTGAGCTGCAATGAGCCAGTTGCCTGACGGTCCTCCCATCTCTTCGCAGTTCTATTCCCACCCCCTTTTTCTCCCCCTAATCAATAATAAGACAGCTTTCCAAATGCAGTTTGAAAATAGGCTCTTGCATTGATGGTCCTCCTCGATTTTCTGCCTCGGGAGCAGCGGGCAAACTCGGCTCTCTGGCTCTCTCTCTCTCTCACACACACACACACATACACACGTGATGTGGGGAGAAATAATGCCAGCAAGGCTTAAAACAGACTTAGAAGTTATCCTGCGCTTTCTTCAGCTTTTCCTCTCTTCCCTCTGCCGCAGCATCCATCAATGGAAAGGATTCCTCAGTTACACGCGGCTTCTCCCAAGCGATTAGCTTGCAACATTTTTATTCTGGTATTTTAAACCAAGTTAATAAGAAATAGAATCGGGACTTTTTAAAAAAGCACTAAAGAGGATCTTGGGGGTTGTGTTTTTTCTTTTTTCTTTTGATAAATTTGAAATATTTAACAGCAGTTCGAACCTTACTAAAACGAAGTGTGTAATTCCTTTGAGCCTGAAGAAGTCCGTTGCTCTCTGTTCCTGTGGGTGCAGTTTTTATGTGAGAGGTGTGTGTGGGTGTGGGTGTGTTACACAGAACAACTAGGAGAAAATATATTATACCATAACAGTATATTGGTGTGTAGTGTTTTCGAATTGTGTAGATGTCTTCAGCATGATTCCATTTATGAAAATACTGAGTCATTTGGTATAAATAAAATATGCATCATCTCAGTTAAACTCAGCAAAAGCTTTGCTAATTGAAATGTGATAATAATACCTGCTAAAACAGTTCTAAAAATAGATATTTGTTTCTCTTTAAAGAATAAACTGATGGAGGCTGAATAATTAGCCTCTTTAATTGTTACCGCGTGACACATTGATTTCAATGCAGAAGGAGCACCTTGCACAGGGATTTGAGGCTTTGTAATCCATGGGATAGAGTGTAATACTGTTACTTTACCATGACTAAACTATCAGTTCACTCTAACCTTTTGGTACACAAACAGATCTCATCGTTCAGTGCGACAATGCTACAGCAATAAAGAAAAATAACTGGCAAAGAGAGTGGGTGGGAAGCAACGTAAAGTATATCTCTTGCCACAAAGTGAAAATGAAAATATTGCAAACAGTTATAACAGAATGATGGTGCATCTACAACAGAAAAAAAGAATTACATGCACATTCCTGAACTGGAACAAGGGTAATTAAAAAAAAAAACAACCTCATAAAGCAAGAAGGAACATTGCAAAAGGAAAAGAAAAAAATATGAAAGGAATGAAATAAATCAATGCAGAAAGGTTAAACTGAAATCAGACTTGATTTTAATTAATACAAATTATGGGAGCATTGTAGCATTCAGTGTTATATACTTCTTTACTTGAAAAAAAATCCATTCAAAATATGTCTACAGCATGACTTAAATTGCTTATTGCTAACAACTTTGTCTATATATTACAGTGCTACTTTTTGCCTTGAAATCCTATGCAAATACTGAAAAACAAATGAGCTGAAAACTAGGGAATAAGGGTCTTGAAAATATGTGCATTTGTCAAATAAGCAAACATGGAATATAGCTTTAAATCTCTTTGGCTCTGCCTCACTTATTTTCTGTTACCATTTTTATCTTAGTTGCTTTTCTTTTCTTTTTTCCTATATCTGCATTACCCTGAATAATATAACTATGTAGCAGTCTTGGAAATTGCCAGCTGAGCATGTGTCTTTTGCAAATAATCTATCAGATACCTTAGGGTTTTTTAAAAAACTTTTTCTTCCAAAACAGTCAATGCAGCTTTGCAATTCAGAAACAACAGATGCACACACAGACTAAATATTGTTCCTCTCCTTTTCTTTCTGACTTACCTGTTTTCAATATATATTATCTTTCATTCGTAAATTTTGATTCCTTGTAATCTTATTGAATAGGAACACTTTAACAAGAACATAATTTAGAAAAAGATGAAACATAAATATATTTGTTTGAACGTTCTTTTATAATCTTTTATGTAGTACTTCCATGTACCAAAGCTACATTTTGGGGCAATGGAAAATTCCAAGTAGATAAAAATCAGTAATTTAGATGTCATAATCAGCTCAAGGGCCATTGTCATACAACCAGATTTAATGTTCTTCCAAAGTCCTTTTTTTCCCAACTTTAACCTTTAGACATTCCTAAATGCTCGGTCACATTACTTTAGGAAGTGATTAAATAGTGGACAGGAGTTTTTCAATATTGTTCTCTTTAAACAATGAAAAATGAATTATATGCTTTCTTCTTATGCATAATTGTACATTCTTTAAATGTGTTTTCCATAGGTGGGTAGGGAGATAGGTAGGAAAGCAAATGAATGGATGTATATAGATATATGGGAAAGGGTGTGCAAATGGGTGTGGGTGTATTGTTATGGCTGGAATAGGAAAGGTAGCTGAAATAATAATGTTTAATTAACATGAACTGTAGCATTTTTTTAGAAGAATACAAAAACAAAGGATCTTGTCTTGGATAAAGCCTTGGAATCAGTTATGGCTTTGTTCTAACAGTATACAAAATAATTCATCCTCTGCCACTTGTTTTTTGTTTTTGTTTTTTTTGTACACACAGCAATATATGTAATAATAATATGTATGCAGTAGCATAATAAGTAAAAGCAATTCCATTTTATCTAGCATATCAGTTACAGAAATAAACAAACCCCATGTTTCCTTGCACAATGGATAGAAGAAATAAATCTGTAGAATAGGATATTTCGCATATTATCTTTTCTAATTTGAATTCAGTTTTGTGGAAACTATTTTCATTTATTTGTCAAAAAATAATATCACTTCACATGAAGCACTTCAACTTCTTTTAAAAAATATACAATATTCTTAAGCAACACAATATATAGTTTATGATTTCTGAATCCTAAATGTTCCAGAACCAAGCAGTGTCAACACTTTTTGTTAGCAGTGAACTACTGCCAAAGAACGAAGAGTGTAGTGATGACAATAGAAATAATCCAGACAAAATGTAAGCATTTAAAAATAATTTATACAAAAGGAAACAAATGTGACTATGCATATTGAATACTAGTTTCAATCATTAATTTGGTTTGATGCTAGAAAGACACTGTACTTTAAACAATCATATAGATAGATCATTAACATAATATAAAAAGAATACACACACACACACACACACACACATTTGCCTATAAAGTTGGAATATTTGTTGCATATTCCTGAAAGAGAATTGTTTTAAAGTGATGTTTGGAGTTTCTTATATCTGCTGAATAAAACTTTACTGAGGTAAATATAAAGGTTTTTCTTCAGAATCCACGTATTCTTTGATTATATTTCTCAGTGAGGCAAAAGATTTGGCGACAACTTCTCTTCATTTTCTGTCTCTTTGCAGACTTTCAACTTCCGTAAGTAGAGGACAAGGAAGGATAGGTTACTCCCATTCAGCTCCTTTTTGAATGGAAATAGATTATTAAAGGATTCTTAATGTCTGAACAAGGTAAAAAAAATCTGAGTAAAAACCATCAAATTATGTGGGATTTATTATAAAGTGAGCTCTAGGTTTATGCTCACTGTTCTTTGTTTAACTATAAATTTAGGTTTCGTAGCCATTTTTCCCTTTTCTGTCCACTGTCCTATCTGCCGCATCATTCCCCTTCATTATTCCTTCCTTCCTTCCTTCCTTCCTTCCTTCCTTCCTTCCTTCCTTCCCTCCCTCCCTCCCTCCCTCCCTCCCTCCCTCCCTCCCTCCCTCCCTCCCTCCCTCCCTCCCTCCCTCCCTCCCTCCCTCCTTTCTTTCTTTCTTTCTTTCTTTCTTTCTTTCTTTCTTTCTTTCTTTCTTTTCCTGTGCAGCTATTTAATTCTGTTATTTATCTCAATCTTCCATGTTTCTTTGCTATTTTTCCTGGAAAGAGAATATGGGTATGAGAAAAATTGTATTTTGAGCATTTATTATACAAATGAGGAATCAATTCATTTTACTAATGGGTGCTTTAGTTTATAGACAATTAATTTAGAAGCAGCTATTTATTCAATTAATGTTAATTCAATTGTTTTTCCTAGTCTTGTTTTTTTCCTGAAATGTAGCTGTTGAATTATGCACACATACACAAACACATACATATATTTCACGGAAATAATTGTGTCAGAAACATATTTGGGTGGATGGGCAATATCTAAGTGTGATTTAACTCACATTGTAATAATAGAGTAGGAAAGGTGAATGTTAAACTTAATTTTTGTGTAAAAATCTAGAAAGACAGAAAGAATGTGTGTGTGTGAGAGAGAGAGAGACAGAAAGACAGATGAGTCATTCAGTGATACTTAGTCTGCCGCAAATCAGAGTAGTTTTTTCTGGTCACAACAGCATGGGTTGTTCCAATCACACTATTTTGCCAAGAGGACTTGGTTGGAAAGGTTTCAACAAGATGCTGCAAGCAATCTTTACCATGCACTCTATATCTTTATCTCTTTTTCTGAGAAGCTGTGTGATTGTTTGTATGTTGCATTTGATCGCTGATAATAACTAAAAACCAATTTATTTTGTGAAATGGAACACTGATAATACTTTGACCTCAATTCTGACAATTTGCTCCATTGGATTGAAGGGAAAATATAATTCCATACAACCATAACTTAACAAAAGACCTTCAACCACACTATATTGAATTTGGCAGGGAAATATTGCATTATCATGATTAATGTTGTTACAGATGTTTTTAATGGTATCTCACAAAATAATGGAGTGATATCCACTATATTATAGAAACTTCAAAACCTTTGCACTGATTACTGTGATTTTTCTGCAATTTATGCCATCATATGGTTTAGTTTTCCAATAATTTTAATCCCATTTCATAGAAAAACAAGAAATGAATGGTCATTTGGGTTTTATTTCATCTACTGTAAATTATATGGGCACGTCTATATAGAAATATGTATGAAAGTAGGATTATTATTGCTACATTAAAGCAATGAAATGTCAGAATACTAAATATATTTTTATTGGACAAGACACGGTATTTTTGAAAGCTCATGTATTATTGAACTGTACATTGTATAGATATCAATGTGCTCAAAATTAGATATAAATGTCATATTATGATATTTGTTTTTGGAATAATTTAAATTTAGAGTTAGGGTTAGGATTAGGATTAAAGTATAAATAAATACATTTTCAATCATGTCATAGTTTGGAAAATAACATATTATAGCGTTATATGTAAGTTATATATTAAACTGTGTTAATTATTAAATAGTAGGGTTATATAAGTGCATACATATGTAGAAATTAGCTCCGACAGGTTTGAAAATATGTATTTGCAATCCATTTATTTCTTCATTCAAGATGGTGCAAAAGAGCCATCTTTTTTAATACAACAACTGAAAAAAAAGGTTAACAACCAGAAAGTACAAGCAACCATTTTTGTTTTGAAGAATTAAAAAATACGGGGAAGGTAATAAAAGCATTATTTCAACAAGATAAATGTGAATTGCAGATAGATTGAGAATGAGTGTACCATTGTCGAACAACATGACATAACTAACGCTTAAAAATATTATAATCATCCACAAGGGGATTGTGTTCCTAAAATCTATATATTTTAACAAATAAAGACATAATTTGATACACACCCATACATATGTTTCAGGAATTTTTTGTTTGTTTGTCCAGTTTTCCACATGATTTTTTTCTTTTCTGTTTTTCATAGGTTCACAGCTATTGTTCGAATTTTGAATTACACTATACTATAAATTGAATCATGAAATTACAGACATTAAACTTTGTACAAAATGTTACCCAATAAATACTAATTACCATTCATATCATTAAACATATCCTGAAACAAGATGCAGATTTTGTCTTCCTTCACCCAAACTAAAAAAATAATTATAATATTTTAGCAAAACATCATATAGTATTCAGTATTATTTCAGTATATTGTGTTCATTTTTGTTTGTAACTGGAAATGCAAATTAAGTTTTTCTAATGTGCAAAAAATCATTTCCATTTTTCAGGAAAGAAGTCAATAGTTGAGTTTAAATCATTCTATTCCAGTAAAATGATTAAGATTCAATAATTTCTTAAAATGAGTATCTGATTTGTAGCCAGTTTTAAACAGTGACACTGCTTCATACAATTTAAAGAAACAGAAAAATAAATAAAATTATTAATCAACTTTTTAAAAAGATGAACAAGATTAAAATTTATTTATATTGAAATTAAATTATTTCTTTTCATCCTATTCTTCATGGTCATACTTAGAAAAATTATATGTTCTTATATCTATGTACTTAAAAATTTCCTCAAAAGTAGTATAATAAATCTCTGCATTTCAACCTTATTTTTTCTATACTAGAACAAACTTGCCTCTAACCTCCATATCAAGTGTAATTTATTTGGAATATTTATAAGGCTGATGTACATTAAAAATGCTATGAATATAACTCTAGGTAAGTAAGCATCTTCACTGTCTTCTCCAAAGTTTTATATTATGGGGTGTGTGTGGGGAGGTGGGGGGGTGGGGGGAAATCTTCACAAGCTGAATCCGAAGCACCAAATGTCATTATTTGTAATAATAATGTACAGGTTTGTAAGGGTCTTTTTAAAGACCATTGTGATATTTAAACAATCTTATATAAAACCTTTATGTACTAAGTACATGCATACAATTAATATTTCAAACCTTTACATTTGGTAAAGGTTAAAGCCTATTCTGCATTCTCATGGTTTGTCTTTCCATCAATTCCATTGATTTTTAGGGTCAGAGGCTTCATTGATCAAAGAAAAAGCCTGACACAGCGAAAGAGTCTGCCAATTCCAGACAGATCAATCACACCTTTGTCTGCTTTCTATATATAATGGTTATTTATTCTACATCTTAGTGGTTTTCTGTCAAACAGTTTTTAATGCAGTAATGCTACTGAGAAAAATAAAAGGGAAAATATTCCACTAACAATATTATAAGCATTTTTTCTGGACTATCTGAGGTTGTATTACAATGAAACTTGGCCAGCACCCTAGATTTAATTTTTGCATTGATTTTTGACCTGGTATTTAAGTTTCTATCATGAACATTTTGTAGGAAACAAATTAAAGGACAGTCATTGTAAAAACTGTGAGTAAATATATATTTCAATCAGTGATTTGATTGGATAGAACAATAGTTACAACATATAATTTGAGCATTCGGTAACCCAAGGTCTTAATTGGTAAGATAATGGAGTTACTAGAAGTTTCTATGTCCTACTGAATTTTTATATCATTGCTTATTCATAGTAAAAAAAAATGAATTTTTTTTCTTCTAAAGTGCATTTCTACCAATTTTAAAACATATTATCTGCCACCAGAAATTACAGAGATTCATTTCCATTGCTGAATATAGTCTTGTCCTTGATTTTATAACTGCAACTTCAGTTTCCTAGAAGCTGGAATGCACATGCATATGAATTTCATGCAACACAATTCTGCAGAATAAAGGTTGCCATTTTCATATAAATTCTGTATGTAGTTTCAGATGTATCAAACTATATGTTTTCCATACTTAAGGGTTAAACTGAGCAGCCTCCCATTGATAAACTACACACCACAATAATACATTCTTAAATATTGCAAGGTAAGACGAGTATTCAAACACATACAGTTACCACTGAAGAAATGAAATTGAATTCATAATATTTTGGAAAACTTTTGAATAAGACCGTTGTTTAGCTTACATTGCAAGGCTATGTATAAACCATAAACACTTTCAATCCATACACAAGGGCTACACAAAGACTCTTCTTTTAACCATTTAATCTGGTAATTTATTTTTTCAACTATCAGATAAATCGAAACACAGCTGTAACCAATGACTTGCAGATTCACTTCCCTGCCAGCTGGATTTTGTTTTGCTGAAGCAGCAAGATATATTTTTATATTGTTCCCTTCTGTGCATCTGGAGAAATCACTATTAAAGGTGAACAAAATACTTACTGAAAGAAACTCTACCAGAAATTTCAACTCTAGGCAGAATTATTATGCCACACCACATAGTTCTTATTTTGTGAATTTCAGAATCTTTAGAAATTTGTAATTTATAATTTCCTTTAATAGAACTAAAATGCAGCTGGGTTTTTTTTTTTTTTCTGTTTCAAATTCTTGATTCTTTGGAAACCTTTCCTACATAGATACCCAGAACTAAACGATTATCATTTTTATCAGAGTGAATCAATCTACTGAAGATGGAGACTTCGGCACTGAAATGTATGGACCATAATTAACCCCGGTGCTCAAAGTTGGGTATTAGACATTAGATAGAGGTTTTTTGTTTTTTTGTTTTTTAACTTTCTGGTATATGGTACATTTCAGTGAAGAAGTCTCCATCTTCAGTAGAAGGGTTAGTGATCCAAAAATCACCAACCCTGCCTCCATTCCTACGGAAGAACTGTCTCTCCTTCTATCCTAGCATTTACATGATGAGAAACACACAATGGTTCTCAGAGTAGAATGATTTCCCATATATTCAGCTCAAGGGAAAATTCTTAAAATTAAGTAGCTTCTAAAATGCTCCTCAAACTCAGTTCATTCTTCCACAGAGAGTATGCTAGACTCTGAAGTGAAAACAAAACGAGATTTGCATAGTGAACAGTTTTATTTAAAAATGATTTTTGTTTGTGTGTGTGTATGTGTGTGTGTTTTATGTAGGCAGGCACTGGTCAGAAAAATGTCCTCCATTATCAAGTTTTATTTGGATGCAAGTATTGTTATGCACTATTTTAATGAGTACTATCAAACATTAGCAGTAGATTTCCCCAGTTTTTACCACACTCATTCTCCAGAGTTTGAGTCAAAATTGTTTTAAAATAAAATTTTAAAAAACCACATATAAATCTCTCCTGGGGAGAATATATATTTCTGAATTAGATGTTGTAGGACTGTTCTATAGTTGATCTCCTATCCTGAATCCAGATTACTCTTCCTCAGTCATGGTCTCTTCCAACCAGTCCATTTATGTCCAGTAAAGATGTTTACTGATAATGCTTACTTGGGTATAAGGGACATAATGGATGGATTAGACTTTGTATCTTTTTAAATAGAAAGACAACAATATTCTATTCTATTCTATTCTATTCTATTCTATTCTATTCTATTGTGTTCTGTTC
Source organism: Pituophis catenifer annectens (assembly GCF_029215685.1). Taxonomy (NCBI): domain Eukaryota; kingdom Metazoa; phylum Chordata; class Lepidosauria; order Squamata; family Colubridae; genus Pituophis; species Pituophis catenifer. The sequence goes on from NW_027256884.1 coordinate 84,173,722, forward strand.
TGTTCTGTTCTGTTCTGTTCTGTTCTGTTCTATTCTATTCTATTCTATTCTATTCTATTCTATTCTATTCTATTCTATTGACATTTGTAATGTACAATTTATAGTTGTAAACACATATGCTGTTTACCATATTGTAAACAGTGCTAGAATCTGTGTTCAACAGTTAGTGCTCAGTTTAATCAGGTCTAGTGAAATAACATCCCTCCTGAAGGCTTTGCCGTTTTACCATTATGCTATTAGTTTGTAGATTTAATTTGAATTGACAGGAAGCCAGCATGGTAGGTTCTCTAGAATCTCTTTAATGATTATAGAATTACAACTTTCAGGAATGATCAATAATAAACCTCCTATGTGGGAGACATAATTGGAACCTAATTTAGGGCTAGTTTCTCTTATATAGTCAGAGATGATATACAAAACATGGAATTATTTCTGATCTTGGAATCCCTAACTGCTTTTTTCCAGAGGGCATGTAAAGTGAGTCTGCATTCTAGCCCCCTTATTATTTAAACTATATATTAACGATATTGTGGCAAGATTCACAAAATTAGGACATCATTCTCCAAACCTGGCAGGAACAAATCTTTTGTATCCAGGTGATGTGGTCATCATTTCTACTTCACCTATCAGTTTGAAGGAAACCCTAAAATCAATTGCCTCCTACTGCAAAGACAGTAATTAAATTATTAATAATGAAAACAGAATCTTTTTTCAGTCTTCTAGAGAAAGAAAAGATAGACTAAAAACAACTTTGTGAAAAGCAGAACCAACAGCCACAGTGGATGAAGAGTTTGTAAATATACTGGCTTTTCAAAACCAGATAAGAGGAGACTTAAGGTTGTCCACAAGTGCTTCAGATAGCTGCTTCTTGCAAGGAGATTGCAAGAAAGTGGTCTCTAGTGGGTTTTGAACAGTGGGGGAATAGCTATATTGTTCAAACCACAGTCAATGTCTTTGGAAGGACAGTATTGAATATTTCCATTTCTAATCACTTTTGGAAATTCATTATTAACTGCTTTTCAGTTTTTGAAACCTGCAGTTTGGATCAACCAATTTGAAAATATCACATGAATTTCCTTTTAACACAAAAAAAAAATTAATGACATGTTTGGAAAAAATATTGGGAGGGGGAAATTAACAGCAAAAGCATAGTTAAATTTTTAATTTTAGAAAGCTACAGACAGAATAAGATTTAGAATGAAATAAGATTTAGGAATTAATTGTAAAGAGTTCTTTACATGGGGAAATGCTTTTGTTTTGTTTTGTTTTTTTTAATACTTTTTCCTTAGTTTTTTCTTAGCTTTCTTTTTTTCCTCTCTCTCGCCTTGTTTATTTTCTGCATCTTATACTCCTTATTTTTATTCTATCATTTTTCTAGTTTGCATTAGTTTATTGTTGTCATTATAACTTTTAATAAAGTTATTAAAAGATGCTGAAAATAATAAAATAAGTTTTCATAAGTTAAGTTAGATCCACTGTTTTTTTACAGAACTTCAGTAGTCTCTTTCATAACTTATATTAGAGCATTAGAGACTTCCTTTTCAACCTGCAATTATGGGGAACACAAATTCCCTATCAAATTCTTCTGTGGGTATTTCTGAGGAATAATGCTACATTTATCTCATAGCCATAGATTTATATGTGTTATAATCAGTTATTAGTAATGAAAAAGTAAGAAAACAGATTGTGCTATTTTTCAGAAAACATGAGAAAGCTGTTTCTATTTTTTTCCCTAAAGAAATTGAGATTCTTTTTTTTTAAAAAAAATAATCTTGATTGTTAAACATGGAAGACGTACATATGTTTGCTTCTGTTGATGCTGTTAATTTCTTTCATAATTTTTTTCCACTATAATGAAGCTACCCACCTCAATAAGAGACATCCATCCATCTTCCTAAAATTCAACAGAAAAGGAAGGAACTTGTGAACTACTAGAAAACTTGTAACACATGTATCTGTTCTCAACCACATTGATGTTTATGACATTTACTGTCATATTTATGTTATGACATTGAAGATAAACAGGTAAGCGGTGGAGTTCTCATGACAATATGACTATACATATTTGCTCACTTGTCTAGCCCTGTCCTCTCCTGCAAGATGCATAGGTCTTCAAACAACAAGACATTTTGACTTGTGGCCAACTTCTAACTGAATAAATGTAACAGTTTTTTATTCCAGATATGAGGATTTCATTAAAAAAAAACCTTCTCTTTTGAAAGAAATTTGAAAACCAATTTTCTTATTTCAAAAGAAAGAATAAATTTGTGGATAATATTGTTAATTGTTAATAATATTGTTAATTAATTAATTAATTAATATTGTTAATATATTGCTTTATTTTAAATCTTTCAGATCAATGGATCTGCAACCATATTCTCAAAATCATGGCATCTTGATCCTAATGAGCAAATTTGCAAACATTTCCAATTTTAACAATGCTTTTAAAGGTGAAAAGATGAATGTAAGGTTGGCATCTGTATATTAAAATAAAAAAATGACTGTTTAAAAAAATGAAAGGAGGAAATGAGTATGTTTGATATATCTGCAAGATATCTATCAGATAATACCAGGTAATTATTGTTGTAACATATGCAACCCCCCCCCCAAAGTCTTCTAGTTACAACATTTACTTTTATATAGAAAATATACATATCTGGAAGAAAACATTTAGCTTGCTTCCCCCAAAGTATGGTAGCATGAGCAAAATAATTTGAACCATGTGGCAAACTGTTTTACATGAATGATTTGACTCATTTGCAAGTCCCACATGGTTGTATTTAGTGTGATCATTATAGGCAAGATTTTCCTATAGCACTACAACCTTATCCTTCAGTAAATATATATTTTTTTAAAAAGTGTTGGGTATGTGGGTTCACATATGTATGTTTTCACTCCTAATATAATGCTTCCTAGGCCTAGATATGAATTTGTTTAAATATAAATTAATGCACTAATAATACAAGATTACAAAAACATGTTGCAATAATTACAGAAATAAACCTCTTACAACTTTCTTGGTCTTCCCCTTCTTCCCCACTAAATTAGCTGCAGAGTGGGGAAGAAGGGGAAAACCAAGAAAGTTGTAGCAGGGTGCAATTAAAAAGATATTCAAAATGAGAGAGACATTAAAGATAAAAGGTCTGGGTATGAATCAGTATATGTAGCTGATAAGGATAGGGCCAAGATTGGAGAGGCTTTCAATGGAAGTTTACCCCAATAGAAAAATGAGGTAATGTGCATTCTAATGTGAAGAATGAATATTCACCAAAAGAAGCAAAATTATCTAAGAGTATTCTTCTGCCCCTCTTGCTATATGGAAGTGAGAGCTGAGTTAATTTTTTGTAGTTTCAAACAACATTCATTGAAAGCCTCTCCAATCTTGGCTTATTCTTGTTTTCTTTCACATATATTTTTAAATAACTTTTCATATAGTTCCATCTTGCAGACCATTGTTCTTTACATCACATCCGTATATCAAAATTGTATTCTCCACTAACTTTTATAATGCATTTCTGTTTTCTTGACATATTAACTGAACTATCAGTTCCAAGATGGGCAGAAGAGTACTCTTAGATAATTTTGCTTCTTTTGGTGAATATTCATTCTTCACACTAGAGTGTACATTACCCTATCTTTCTCCCATTAATTGCACATCTTTCTACCATTAATTGCATATCATATGTTAACTGTTTCTTAAAACACTCTTCCTATTTCAACTTTTCCCACTGTGCCCAGCAACTTCATTTTTGGCTTTGTACTCAATCACTCCTTTGCTAATAGCTCCCTCATATGTCAAAAGCCACAAATGATGTGCAATTAATCCCCATTGATAATATGCTTGGTTTTTCATATACATTTTGATTTTAAGGTCAAAATGTATTCCACTATACGCATCAATCCTTTTCTCATTCCTGAAAAGTCTTTACTGTGTAGTCAAACTCATGAATATATGAATGTGTTCCAAGAAAAAACATAAACTACATTTAAAAAGGACAAATAATTTAAATTATAACTCAGATTTCTTCACAAATGTATCAGAAAACAATAAAAATTATATGAAATAGTGCTGGAAAATATTCAAATCCTAAAATTTTTCACATTGTTACCTGCAAGTAAAGCAGAAACTAATAGAAATTGCCTGCTAATGCACTTTAAATTCTTAGACTCTATGCAAAGGGATCACAATTGTATTCACTAACACAGTTGTGTTGGAATACCTCCTATCACTATTGTAATGCACAGATAGCAGATGACATCTCAATCCACACGAACCCTATTTTCATCACATATATGCCAGGTACACATATTGGTGTACATTAGACTTGATGAAAATGGTTTCAAAATTTTGGTGGAGATTTTCCTCAATGGATAAACACCATACATACAGCTTATGCTTTTAGATCATCCACAGTGATTAGATTACTTAAAGAGAAAATAGAAATAGAAAAAGGAAATGTATTTGTAGGCTCAAACCATAACGTTTTATTTCAGCAAAACATTAAAATAAGAGATCAGCAGATTCAATAAAGATAGTCATTGTCCTGTTTTTATAGCATTTATAAAAGCAAAGCTTTGTTTAATGCCAAATTGCAAATAGCATGAACATTCCAGACAAGCCCAAACTAACAATCAGAAAATACTTATGAAAAATAGAGAACGCATCATATTTTAACTGTTTCTTAAAACACTCTTCCTATTTCAACTTTTCCCACTGTGCCCAGCAACTTCATTTTTGGCTTTGTACTCAATCACTGCTTTGCTAATAGCTCCCTCATATGTCAAAAGCCACAAATGATCCTAACGATTAGTGCCTTATACTATTTCAGAAGTGTTTGGATGCTTTATACTGAAAACACCTCTCAAAAACTCTGATATATTTCTTCACCTAAAACAAGCAGATTTATGAAAATGTTCTTTTATATTTAAAAAAAACATTAAAATGTACTTTATGGAAAAATAATTGATTTTTTTTCCAAATACAAATAAAAATGTATGTATTATAACTATAATATACAGAAGCGTGCCCCTTTGTTTGTGAATGCAAATATTCCAGATAATGTTCCTACAACATTTCCAACTTTACTATAAATATACCTAAAACAAGTTGTCATTCTTTCTCAAATAATATGATGTGTAATTATAGAACAAGAACATTAGCTTCTTTCATAACATTGTAAATAAAATAGTAATTTGAATATCAATAACACTTCATCCAGGTAGTCCTTGACTTATGACTATTTGTTTAATGACCCAAGCTAGGACAATGGTGGAAACCACAGCTTGCACTTATAACTGATGCAGTGGCCCCATGGTCACGTGATCAAATTTTGAGTGCTTGACAACTGGCACATATTTATGATAGTTGCAGGTTCGCAGAACTGTGATCACAACTGTGAGCTTTCCAGGGTGTTTTCAACAAGCATGGTCAATGGGGAAACCAGATTAATTTAACCGCTATATGGTTTACTTAATGACCATGGCAAAAAACTAATAAAATGAGGTATGACTCACTTAACAATCACATTACTTAACAATGGAAGTTACAGTCTGAATTATGGTCATAAGTCAATGACTATCTATAATATTTTTTCTACATTTACTACATAATGCTTGGATAGATTAAAAAGATGATGAAATCTTTGAAGATTCAAGTGTGCTCCAAGGAAAGCTAGAAGGTTGTACAGTTAACTCCTGGGTGTAACTCTAAACCATACAACCTACTACCTCAACCCGGATGCACACAGCTTGTAATGTCTTCTGATCTTCTTCTGTTTAAGAAAAGTATTTTCATAGATTGTCATGTTTAACTTGAGTGTAGAAGGATCACTGAACATTTGGCATCTGCATTTACTTTTGCACAATAAGATAAATTATGAGGTTGTAATAATTCAAATAAATCATACTAAACACATACATTTTAAATGCTTTTTCAGAACAATAAACCTTAGGGCCACTTTACATTCCAGCAACAAAATATTTTTGTCACATATTTTTCCATGATGCGCTTAAATGTATGCATCATTGGTCTGGCATGTAGAAAATCTCAGATTTCATCTGTTGAATCAAATATATTCTTTCAAATATAATGATAAGGTAACAGTTGATCTAAAAGATCTCTGTTTAGTTTCTTTCAATCACAATAGATCTGACAAATATATAGGAAAGTCCTGTATACAGTGGATATAAAATGTTTATATATCCCTGTAAAAATGCCCTGTTAAAGTTTTTGAAATATAAAAAAATCAGACCATCTCAGATTTCTTTCCACAGTTAATATAACATATACAATTCAATTGAAAAACAAACTGAAACCTTTTAGGGGGAGAAATAACAATTTAAAAAGTACAATAACATGGTTGCATAAGTGTGCATACCCTCTTATAAGTTAGTATGTGGCTGTGTTCAGAATTTTTATATTGAAACTGTCATAAATAGTAGCCAGTACATACTTGCCATTAATTAAAGTAACTGACCAAGCCCATATAAAATTCAGTTGTTGTAGTTGGATTTTCTGACATTTACTCAGTTGCCTCTTACATTAATGGCATGGTCTGTCCTTACTTACAAAGCATCAAAGGGATCTCATTGTTGAAAATTATCAGTCAGAAGACGGATAGAAAAAAAATCCAGGGCATTGGATATACTATGGAACACAGTGAAGACAGTCAGCTACAAGTTGAGAAAAATATGACAGGAGTAATATTATCAAGAATTGCATGTCCCTCTAAAATTGATGAAAAAATAAGAAAAAAAAAACTAGCCCAAGAGGCTTTTAATGGTCTACAACAATATTAAAGAAGCTGCAGGAATTTCTGGAAAGTACTGGTTGTGTACTACACATGACAATAATCTCCCATATTCTTTATACTGTATATCTGGGCTGTGGGGTAGATTGGCAAGATGGAAGTCTTTTCTTACAAAGAAAAACATAGAAGCCTGACTATATTTTCCAAAACCTACATCAAGTCTTGACAAAAGCATTTGGGAAAATGTGTTATGGTCCGATGAGACCAAGGTTGGACTTTTGGGGCATAATTCCCAAAAATATGTTTGGTACAAAAACAACACTGTTGATCGCCAAAAGTACTCCGTACCCTTTGTAACATTGTAGTGGCAGTGTTATACTTTTTGGCTGCTTTTCTGCAATTTAGTCAAGATAGAGGGAATTATGAACATTTCCAAATGTCAGTCATGTTTTACACAAAATGTTCAGGCCTCTGCTAAAATGCTGAAGATGAAGAGGAATTTGACCTTTCAACATGACACAGCATATCTCAAAATCAACAAACAATGGCTTTAGAAGATCGAAGTTCTGGAATGGTCCAGTCAGGGCCCAAACCTGAATTCAATTGAAAATCTGTGGGATGACCTGAAGAGGGTTGTGCACAGGAGATGTCCTTGCAATCTTAAAGATTTTGCAAGGAAGAGCGGTCAAAGATTCCGAAGCTGATTGGCTCTTACCCCAAAGAGACCGAATGCTGTCATAAAATCAAAAGGTATTTCAATGAAATATTAATTTATGGGTGTGCACACTTATGTAACCACTGTCAAGCTTCAAAAGACATCTTGCTGTTGCCACTATTATTGCATCTCAGCTTGTCAACAAGGGCAGAGGGAGCGGGAGATAGATCACGGCCAAACATCAAGATGTTGGCATTAGAACCAAGGACATTTCGGCAGGTATTTACAAAAGCCAGAAAGACTTTCCCACAACAATATCCAGAGACTGTATTGAGCAATGTGACCTGAGCTAATTGGGAGGGAGGAGTGGAAGAATGTGAACTTTAACTATGAGGATTAGCACAGAAAGATCTATATCTGGTTTTGCCTTCAAAAGTGCTGAAGTGATGTATTCAATAAAGGCTTTGCATGAAGAGTATTGGATCATCTCGGTGGTGCTTGCTTTGGTTGGATTCATCAGTCGGAACCTTGACAACCATATTACTGTAAGTTTTTTATTTTTACATTTCATCCCTGAAAGATTTCAGTTTATTTCCCTTTGAATTGACACCTTATGTTATATTAAAAGTAGGGAAAAATCTTAAGTGCTTTATCTTGGTCTGGTTTTTTTTTTTTACATCCCAAAATTTTGATATTTTTATATCCACTATATGAATGGTGTGGGTGTGGGTGTGGGTGTGGGTGTGTGTAAATGTGTAAAAGAGTGGGGACCCATTCTGTAATGTAACCGTATTCCATAATGTTCAGTAGCTCCCAATTTGCCCTTGGGCTAAAATAAGTTATCTATCTTTGCTACAGGGCTTAACATATAAGGAGTTTGGCCAAATTTTGTCTCCACAAGTCAGATATTAATATTTATTTATTTATTTGTCATATTTCTATACTGCTCAGAATGTTCATCACCAGACACTCTACAATATTAGCACATTTTATGATTCTAAATGTACAGGTAGTCCTTGATTTAAAATTACAATTGAGCCCAAAATTTCTGTTGCTAAGTAAGACAGTTAATAAGTGAACTTTGCCCCATTTTATGACCTTTCTTGCCACAGTCGTTAAGTGAATCCTTGCAGTTGTTAAATTAGTAACGCCATTGTTATATGACTATGGCTTCCCCATTAACTTGTCAGAAGGTCGAAAAAGGTGATCACATGACATCAGGAAACTGCAACCATCATGAATCAATTGCCAAGCGACTGAATTTTGATCAAGTGACTATGGGGATGCTACAATGGTTGTGTGAAAAATAGGCATAAGTCACTTTTTCCAGTGGCATTGTAACTTCAAATGGCCACTAAAGGAACTATTGTAAGTTGAGGACTACCTGTACAATATATGCTTGAACTCCTACCATTAATGCCTCTAGGTATTTTTATGCTCCCACCTACATCTATTCATCTCTTTCTCTCTTTATTCCTCCACCAACATCATTTACAAGAGTATAAATCCCAATGGGATGCAATCACTTGCAGTTATTATATTTTATAATCCACAGATTTACAGTCCTGTACAATTTTTATTGCTAGCTGTGGAATGGCCAATTTTGTATTCCCAAATTACAACATTTCTATATGTACTAAGTACTAAGAAAGCCAACTTCATTTTTTATCATTAGATTTTGTTTATTGGTTGTAATCATTTAAAAAATAATTTAAAAGCATTTTCCCGGTATGTATGTATGTATGTATGTATGTATGTATGTATGTATGTATGTATGTCTGTACTGTGGCATAAATACTGATTGCTTGAAAATAGTTGCCTAGAAATCAGTAATGATGCTTGATATACCTTGCTATGTACACATCTGTTAAATCACCATACTGACACTGACCCATAGAAACGAGCTTGTGCACGGTATTTCACCACAAGATCGGATCTACGGGTTTATGTCAATTGGCACGCATGGAAATAAATTTGAAAAAACAATTACTAAGCATTTATAAGGCAAAGCAAATCTCAAATTCATATTTGAAAAAATGATACAAATCATAATAAGTTGGTTACAATCATGCATGTTTTAAATATTGAAAAAGTACTCAAAAAGTATATTTATCTAACAGATCTATGACAAAATCATTTGCAGAAATTTAAGAATAAATTTTGGCTAGTGAAATACTGATACAGTAGTTCCTCGGTACTCGACTGCTTCAAAATGTGGTACTCAATGCATTTTGATGCAAAAATGTTATCCTGGAACTCATTGTTTGTTTGGTACTTGATGTACTGCAATAGGAAAAAAGGGATGGCCAAAGGGAACAGACAAGAAGTCAGCCCTGCCAGGAAGGTCACTGAAAAAAGAAGAAGGAGGCAGCCGCAGAAGGTGAACAGGAAGTTGCCCATGCTGGAAAGGTCACTGACATAGGAAACGGGACATAGGACAGGAAGCTCTTCTCAACCAGAACAAAGAGCCATGTGGTAAGTCACATGGTTTGTTTGATACTCGTTTTAGTGCTTATTGCTCCTCTCAAAACCAATTAATGACGAATACTGAGGTACCACTGTAGCTCACATTTCATAATTCAAAAATAAAAATGTGATGCAAATTTACCAGTAAGAATGAAAAATCAAACTCTCAATCCAAAAAAAGCATTTATGCAAACAAATATCTAGCCAGTCTGATTAGCTTCTTAAACTCAGAGAACAAAACAGATTTCTTAAATCAGCATTCAGATAGTAGCAACAAATGTAAATCAGTTTGTTGTGTATTCTTTAAAAAAAATCATATTAAGCAGGAAAGATCATGACAGAAAATGAAGTGATCCACCTACATATCCCCATATAATGTCTTCCATTAGAAGAAAAAGATGGTCATGCGTCATGATCTATATTGGGCTCCCAAAGTGCAATGAGCTCCAGTATCAGTAGTTAGGTACACTATGTTTCCTTTAATAGATTGTACTATAAAGTCAAACACTGCAGGACACTCCCTGATTTATTAAACTTGATCAATTAAAAAAATCTTCATTATTTGTCACTTTCATCATCATAGACTTTGCTTTAGAAATATTAATTCTTTTATTCCAAAATATCATTAAGTTTTCCTAAAATGTTTTTTCCAAACAAACCTATGATAAAACGTTATAATGTTATCATATTTCATTCCTAGAATGGAATACATATTCTGTCCGGTAAATATAAATAGGATTCTCGACTCAAAGGATTACTACAGATAAAGTCATTGCAATACACATTATTTGTGACATTATTTCACATACTTTAAATAAGGAATTCAATTTGGTTCTCTTTCAATGATAAATCTCACTTTCATATAATGAATCCAAAATATTTAAATAAAAGTTTATGGCAAGATAAACTTAGACACTGTAGTCATATAATTAGTTAAAAGTTTGCATTGAAACATTACTTAAATAGCATGTATGAGACTATATAAAAATATATTTAATATTTTATTACCTTATTTAGTTCTTATATGATCAAATTCTTCATCTGTTTTTTCCATTTATTTTTCATAACACTATAATAGAATTAAGAAATACAGCATGAAATAGTTCTCTATTAAGAAACCCTTAAAAATTATATCACAGGATCATGTCATTCTCCCCTGATGCATCTCCTGAACTTTTTGGCAGGATATACTTAACTATTTTTTTTCAATAATTAAAAGAAAAGTAATAATATACTTTTACCTTAAAATAGTAATGGGGAAAATATTTTTAAATGGACAAAACAGAACAATATGTTAGTTAGCAATGAGACTAATGCTGCAAATCTATGCCTGATGAACCTGTTAAATATTGTAGCCTAAACTATGATAACTTTTACTATAATAATTATCATTTTATAAAAGCAGTAACTTCCTGTTTATGAAATATTTATTTTTTCCACTAAAACAATTGGTACCAAATTTGGGTGTAAGTCCATCCCATCAAAAGGGAAAATGATTTTTTTCTACTGCTGTTCCTATTGTTTTTGTGAATGGTCATTTAATGAGCAGTTGCTAAACAAGAATATTTTTTTTGTTCCCTTTTGTTTTTGTTTTTTTTAAATCCTGGTGACTGCAGCTTTCTTGGAAAGCTTTCAGAAGTGGTTTGCTATTGCCTGTTTCCTAGGGCTGAGAAAGAATAAACTGGCCCAAATCACCCAAGTGGCTCCATGGGTCAGGCAGCACTAGAACTCTCAGTCTCCCAATTTACTTAATAATTTAGCTAAAATACTAGTAAAGGGTTTATAGTTGTGAAATGTGAATAATGTTTCACTTGGCAGTAACTGTGAGCACTTTTCAATCAACAGACAAAAATAGTTCGCAATAACAGAATAAATTCCATACATGAGAGCACGCAGTGAATTATTAGAAATATTAACTGTTTATGGAGTGATCTGTACGCCTGTAAAAGTACAGATCTGTACGCCTGTAAAAAGTAATAACTATTACTTTTTATCAATAATGTTTAATTTAATATATATATAAGCCTTCTTAGAAGTTCCATAAGAATCAGCATTTTGTTTTAGCACTGACTAGAAAGCTGAGTTATTCTATCAATTTCATGGAGCTTGACCCACTCTGTTTAAGGGAAAAAAATTGAAATCCTTAGCAGTCATCCCCATATAATTAATGTCATACTGATAATCAAAGTTAAACTGAATAAGAAATTGACACAGGATATCTGCATTATTTCATCACTTAATTAAGATTAAATGTGGCCCAGAGTTAATCATAATATTCTTGGGTTTTTATTTTTGCATTTTCAGCAGTATTCTAACATGAATTAAAAAGTCCTTAAAATCAATGCAACTAGTTAAGCAATCAAAATTAAAAAGAAAAAGAAAAGCATTGACATAAAAGTGCTATATATCTGTTTGGGAAAAAAGTCAACACATAATACATTCATCTTACTGGACTATGTCTGAAGTACCCTAAGCATGCCTTCATTATTTTTGTGAACAACTGCAGTAACTTCATTGCCAAAGTTAGGATAGATATCTCCCTGGGTACTGATCCAGGCTTAAAACCATAAGGTCTGTTGTATTTTTGCTATTTCTCTGAGAATTCTAGTCACACACAACAACACCCAATAAATTCTTGTGATAACTCTCTGTGAAGAACTAGAAGCAAGGCAAACCAGCCCCCGTATAAAAATAACAACATAATCATTGTGCTGATTTCATAAAAGTGGATTGCAAAACTTGCCAAGGGAAAGGGGCAAAAAGTCAGAATGCCAGCTGAATACACAGTGCTTATAATGAACTCAGGGAGTGCTGTTGCTGGGTTTGCGCTTATCAAAGGCCTGTTCAGCAAAAGTCAAGATGCCTGTATTTTTCAGCAATCAGAATTGGGGGTATAAGCTTTCCTTCCAGCAAAACACAAATAATACATTCAAATATAGACACCTTCATCTTCTTTGGAATGGGAAATCCTTGGTGGAGAGATGTTTGTTTGTTTGTTTGTTTGTTTGTTTGTTTGTTTGTTTGTTTGTTTGTTTGTTTGTTTGTTTTATTTGTCAAGAGCGTATTTGGTAATAAGTATAAGCATGGATTGGATACATAAAATCGGTACAAATAGAAGAAACATTAGGGCAGGAATGGTAGGCACACTGTTGCTTTTATGCACACCCCTTACAGACCTTTTAGGAATGGGGTGAGGTCAACAGTAGAGGTGAGGTCAACAATCACTTGCAGAATTTATTTGAAATAGGATACAAAGATTCACTATTTTCTGACACATTCAAGAAAAAAAGCAATAGGCAAAAAACTCAGGAAGGTTGTTTTTTTTTTTAAAAAAATCTCTGTTGTATAATTGCAAAATATCATCGGTAAAAGTTGCATCCTTTTATCCAAATATTGAGTGCATTCTCAAAAATCATTCTGTGAAGGCAGCTATTGTCTACTTTATATCCAAAGTTCAGTCCACTCTTCATACCGGTAGCTAAAAAAATGCATCACCACTGAGATTTAGGAGTCATGGTAACCTGTACCTGGCCAGCTGCCCACCTTTTCTGCCCATTAGCCAGAGGCAAAATTATGCTGTGTAAATGTAACAATGTCTGGGGAGTGGAGCGTCCTGAAGTGAATCTGATCCTTGCTCATTCTTTCATTTGCTCCTTGGCAGATATAGGTGGGCTGGCTGGGACAGGGGAAAGAGAGGGAAAGAAATAGGGCAGCTTCTAAATACAGCAGTTAAAATATTCGTACACTTGCATACTTCAGAGCTTGCCTCTACTGAGTTACATTCTTAAAGAATTGAAATAGTTTTTATTGCACATATTTAATGTTTAAAACAGTCTTATTTTTTTTAATTAGTCATTAAATGAGGATTGTATTTTGTTTTCTACTTTTTTTCTGTTTCAGCTAGCTTTGTCAGAGGTCTATTCATTATTGAAGCTTATAACCAAAATTTCTTTTCAGCTGTGTCTTGTTTTAGTTTCATTTTTAAGTCAGTTATACTTTTACATAACTGACTTATCTTGTTCTTATTTTAAAGTTAAAATTTCTTGTTACTTTTTTTTAAGTTAGTGGTTTAGTTTCTAAATCTACAAGTATGTGGCTAATGATTTGTTTTGTGAAGATTGATAAGGCTAAATGTATAATAAACTTTTTCACACATATTATATATTTCTTAGGGGTGTGCTGAAAAGCACACTATGGCTTTCCCAGCATAAAAGTGCTGTATCTTCAAAGTTTAACTTATTGTCATGTTTTATATATTTTAAGTGAGAATTCTATTCTGCATTTTGGTAGGTATACTTAATAAAGTAACAACTATGTGGTTTTTATATTAATTCTTATTTTCTTTCTTTTTGTGTAAGGGAAAAATAACCACATTCTTCTAATCATAAGGAATTACTGCAGCCTTCATACATAAATTAAAGAAATTGTATAGCCACAATATAAGCAAACTACACCCATAATTTGACATTTCTCCAGTTATATCATTTACACTTGTGGTCTTACCATTACTCATATCTTTAATAACTTCCTTTATATTATATTTTGAAACCTACCTTTAAGTCATTTTTTCAATCCCACTCTTGAAAATTTTATTCCCATAAAGATCTATAAATCATCTTTCTGACTTAAAAAGTATTTTTCAGAAACAGAAATAATTATTTCCTCATTTCATTTGCATGCCAAATTATTTAATTGTGAATAATTGTTAATTTTATTAACGCCTAGAGGTATTTTCAACCTTCTTCATCCATTTTTGAATAAGATTGTACAATATTTTGAATTATTGAAAAACCCCTTTTTTAAAAGACGTATATATTGTACATGTTCAATATATAACAATAATTTAACATGTTTAGGAATATATGGGGTTTTCATGCTCTAATAATAACAAATGTGTGTGCGCATACAGATAGATAGATAGATAGATAGATAGATAGATAGATAGATAGATAGATAGATAGATGATATGTTAATATATTATGAATTTACAAAAGTCAATAGCAAGTAAAGTTGGGATATAGTTGCAATTAGGAGTGAGAATTATTGCTTGCTCATTTATGAATTTTATTATATGTTTGAGTTTTGTGTATGGAAAACTGTTCTTTTCTATTTTATTTTACATTATTTTATGTTTGAACAAGGATTACTCAAAATTATCTGGTAATAACTTTATTGAGTAATAAAGTTTAAAAAAACTTTATTGTTTATTTCACAGGTATATTTTGCAGTGTATATATGATAATGTATTATTTTCTGCCTTCTTACATTTTGCAGGATTCCTGTCTAAACAGTATTTCTTATCTATACTTTTTTATTACATACTTTTACCATGTTATCCTGTAATACCACCTATTTTCCTAGCACCATGTAACAATTATTTTCACTCTTATTTTCAAGCACTCTCTGCTTTAGCCTTTCTTATATTCACTTTTGGTATATTTGAATGAAAAATTAATCTGTTTTCTACTTTTTATAAAGAACGTTTACTTTTTCTTGCAGTTGATCACTTATTGGAGTTAGTTCTCATAATAATAGAAGGAATATGGCTACAGAAACAATGAATATATGTACATTGTCCTACTTCTATTAAAAAGGCAAGTCTATGTACAGAAAAAGCATAAGGAAACCCACAAGACATTTGCCAGATTATACTTCTTACAGTATATATCTGTTTTTCTTTTTTTTCAAAATTTTTAAAGTTAAGAATTAAAATGTGAACTCACAAATGAATGACCAATTGCAGAACAAAACTAAACAGAACAAAAAAGTGCATTAAAAAAGAAAAATATATACATATATTGTATATTACTTACTTGAATATTGATAAATATATTGCAATACTAGTAGTTTTCTTCCCTTGCAAAACAGGTCTACAATAATCTGCTACAACTCTATTGACTCAAACAATTTGATCTATCATTACCTCTTGTACAAAGAAACAGTTAACAGGCGAGCCCAAGAACAGAAACTAACTTCAAAGCCCTTTGTTAACAATCCACTACTTGCCGAAATCTGAAACATCATCAATTTCAATTTCAAATTTAACCATTACAGTTATTGTCTCTGGTCCATCCAGGATCAAATATCTTTGATTGATTCTTAATAATAGAACTTTTCCTTAAAATTAGAACTAAGGTCTTTCCATATAATCACATTTCAGTCCTGAAAGTCATAGATCTCTGCTGTAGGTATATCTACAGCATTTACTGTTCAAAAGTTCTATCTCTGTTTTTCATTGGAAAGATAAGTTATTTGCAAGTATTAGAATACAATAAAATCAATGATTAAATAGTATAAATTATATTTCTCAGATGGCCTGCTTATTCAAATTTGACTTCCTACCTCTCATGAGAAGAGGAAGTTGATGAATGTTATGATCAATTTCAATTTGAAATTGAGAAAACATGCAATCAAAGTAGATGTGCTGTTTTGGTTTAAGACAAGACTGCCAAAATTGGCTATAGTAAGGAGAAGAATATAGGTTGATTATTCAGCCTAAAAATTGACATTATGCAGGAAAATGACTTAACAAATTTCTGCTACCTACAATAATTTCTTCATTACTAAATATTCTTGTGAGTTCTGTTGCATAATATTACAAATAAATCTAGCCACTTGAAACATAAATAACCAAATTAAAATTACCATATTTTGGACAATGCTGGAAAAGGTAGAAAGAAAGGGGAAAGGATGACCAGCAGCAAGATGGATTGATTTGATTACAGCACTTATGAGTTTACTATTGGAACAAAAACAAGAGTTGGACAGATCATCCTGGAAAATTGTGTGAATACTAAGAGGTGACACTGGCTTAAGTTAATCAATGAAAGTAATAAACCAAATTATATCTTAGAATAATTCCACCATTGTTCCATCCTGAATATGCTGCTTTATATTATTCTAATTCTTTCTCTTTTATAATTATTCTAATTCTTCTTTATACTCCTCATGTGCCCTTTTCCTATTTCAGTAACTACTCAACAAGTATTAAAATTTTCAATTTAAAGCATGTCAAATAGCATAGTTCAGTGATCCGAGGCACTGATATTCTTTTTAGAGTACTCCCATTAACTGAACTCTAAATATATTCTGTCTTCTTTTACATTCTACTGATTTATGCATCACACAGAATAGAAATCTCTTTCCCCTTTCTCTGTGTTCTTGGAGCTCAATAATAATGATGTTTTTCTAGATAGAACACGAAAATCTTATTCAGTCACTTCCATTCTTGAATGGGAAAGAATGTGGGATCCAAGTATTGCTGGACAATAACTCATAGCATCACTGTTCATGCTATCTGGATTTGCAGCTGTCCATGTTGGTGCTTGCTCATGATAACAGCTAATCTGATCTAAAATGTTACAAATATCTCTGGCATTTTTCTTCAGGAAAGAGCAATGAGTGTTGATAGCCTAAAGTTTAACAAGGAAGAACACTGTGAGGACTACAGAAAAGAAAATGTTTAGCAGAGAAAACATTTGAAAATATCTTCTGAATTATAGCTTTATCAAATATTTACTTCTTCAAAATAGCTTTAAATAACATAAAATCCAACTAAATTGAGGGGTTACATTAATTTCCCCTGTAAGAAAAGTTTTTGTTTTTGTTGTTGGTAGGTTTCTTCAATTCATTGTTGAAAAGAGAAAAATATACTTAAATATCCAACTTGTATTTTCTGATTTGCAGTATTTGCAAAAGCAATAAAGAATAAAAGCAATGAAGAAGAAACTGGAGAATAATAATTATGCCAGTCTAATATTTCCAGACACCATAAATAAACAAGGTTGCAAAAGGATGGAGAAATGCGTAATACCAAAGAACCCACTATCAACATTGATACCATCACAACACTAAGATAAATTTAAGAGGACCAGACCGAAAAATGTTTTTCAAAACTGGCTCAAAGGAAAGGGAAAAAAATGGAAGCATTTTTCATAGTCGGATTTTTAAAAACATTTAATTTATGCATAGATTTTGATATACTTTTGCAGATTCTTTTGATCTTAAATACGTTCCAGGAAATTATGGAATTCCACAAATGGATCTTGTGCAGCCTCAGTGACTGACCAAAATATTTTTTCCTTTTTTTTTTAAAGCAGTGCAAAGTGTAATCAAATAATTTTTAAATAATCTTTTAAATTATACTTAAAATATCAACTTATTTTCATCTTTTTATACCTTTGAGATACTTTTTAAAAACAAAACTGTGTGTTTTGTTCTATTTTGATTGAGTCCCTTTGACTGAGCCGCAGTGGTCTCCCCTTAGTGAAAGAGACTTGACCCTCTGAACAATTGAACAATGTTGAGGGATTGTGTACATTTTTCAGATTCAAGAAGACCATTTCAGACATTTTAAAGTTTTGTTCTGACCATGAAATATATGGTTTCATTCTCAGGATGAAACAAGGATAGCAACCTGACCACTGCATTTAACCTGTTTTGTGAGTTGTGATTTTGAAGCTTCCCACCCACCACAAAAAAATCTTTTACAGGCTAGTCCATGGTGCAGCAGAGACTGATCTTATCATTATTACTGATCTGGACTAGATAGCAATAGCAATAGCAATAGCACTTATACTTCATTGTGCTTTACAGCCCTCTCTAAGCGGTTTACAGAGTCAGCATATTGCCCTCAACAATCTGGGTCCTCATTTTACCAATGTTGGAAGGATGGAAGGCTGAGTCAACTTTGAGTCGGACAGGATCAAACTCCTGGCAGTGGGCAGAGTTAGCCTATGATACTGCATTCTAACTACTGCACCACCACGGTTCTGGATGGGTGATAGAGGAATGAGGGTTTTAGGGGAAACCCACAACACTGCTTCTACCCTGCTAATTTACCTGATAACGTTGCTGATTTTGTTTTAAAATTTGCTGTGACACAGAATTTATGCAGCTGGATAGGGAATTTCATTTCTGTTACCCTGCCTTATTTTAAAGATAGCTAATGCAAAGGGGTGTTTGCCCTTTACACAAATGTTGCTAATGCTGCTGAAGTTATATATAAAAACAAAGGCTGCTAGGATATAATGCCTTTTAATGGTACACATTTTTCATACAATTAAGAAGCAGCATTTGCTCTTTTTTGTGTTTTGCTTTGTTGTGCTTTTGTTCAACAGCCAACAGACACCCTTATGTGCAAGCATAAACATCAGTTGCTTTGCTACAGAAAATTGGCAAAACAATGAAAATAAAATCCCAAAACAGTAAGAATAAGTTATGGCACATTCATTGAGACTAGATTAGCTTTCTCATTGTCCTGCACCTTGCTGATTGTATAAGCAACATGCTACACATTTAAAGACATTGTAAATACTTCTTTCTGTTCAGAGTGGAACTTTTTATATACAGTATATAAAACATACTTATCTAAACAAATGTCAGTTGATAAGAACAGAATTATATATTCATTGTTTCCTATAGGGATTTATTATAATTTAAAAGCATTGTAAAACCTATGGCCTTGATCATATTTTATGGAAATTGGTATGTGGATTGTTTTCAGAATCAACAATGGAATTCAATTGTTTTGTACAGCTGAACTCTCAAAATTGTATGAAATGTATTCTAGTGGAACAAAGAATATTGAAGCTCTATTGAGTGTTGTTGGGTACAAAGCTGCCAACTCAAAACATTTTGAGTGGGGTGCTTTAGTATTAACTCAAAAATGATTTCCCATTTCATTCACACCCCTTTTTATTCCTTCCTTGGAAGCTTCCCGTGTCCTGGGCATATATGGCTATGTGGAAGTTTGTGAACTGTCTTATTTCCTACCCTTTCAAGCAGTGGTGGGATTCAAGTAAGTTAACAACTGGTTCTCTGCCCTAATGATTTCTTCCAACAACCAGTTTGCCAAACTGTTCAGAAAGTTAACAACCGGTTCTCCCGAAGTGGTACGAACTGGCTGAATCCTACCACTGCTTTCAAGCCAGTGAAAAGCACATGAAGTTAATTAACTGTTTCTTGACCTTATTTTAAAATCTTAGATCTCATATATTATTTAAAGAAAACAAATATTCTGGGTTATATCATCGATTTATTTTGGTAAATAGAATTTCTTCTGAATGAGTTAAGAATAATATTTCATTGATCAAATATATCTAATTCTTGAAAACTATGGAACTAATATTTTAAATGTAATGTGGAACATTGTGATTTAATACTTTTACAGAAAAGCACTATTTATTTATTTATTTATTTATTTATTTATTTATTTAATTAATTAATTAATTAATTAAATTTATATGTCACCCTTCTCCTGTAGGACTCGGGGCAGTGCACAGAATAAAAACATGTAACAATAAAAAATCCTAAAAACAGCCAATATAAAACCCCAAACAGACTAAAATCTCATAGCAGATCAGGGAAATTGCTGAAACAGCCATGTCTTCAGGTCGGTGCGGAAAGTGCGGAGGTCAGGGACCATCCGGAGCCCGATGGGTAACCCATTCCAGAGAGTCAGTGCGGCCACTGAGAACGCCCTCATCCTGGGGGCCACCAGCCGACATTGTCTGGCCAATGGCACCCGGAGGAGGGCAGCCTTCTGTGACTGCACAGGGCGGTGGGAGCTGGTAGGAAGTGGTCCTGCAAGTACCCTAGGCCCATGCCATGTAGGGCTTTATAGGTGAGAACCAGCACCTTGAAGCAGATCCAAAGGGCAACCGGCAGCCAGTGCAGCTCGTGCAGGAGAGGTGTTACATGGGAGTAACAGGAAGCTCCTGTAGCAACCCGCGCAACTGCATTCTGTACCAGCTGGAGCCTCCGGGTGCACCCTAAGGGCAGCCCCACGTAAAGAGCATTGCAGTAATCCAACCGAGAAATAATGAGAGCATGAGTGACTGTATGGAGGGCATCTCTGTCTAGGAAAGGGTGTAACTGACGCACCAGGCGAACCTATGCAAAAGCCTCCCTTGTCACGGCCATCAGATGATCCACCAAGGACAGCCAAGAATCAAGGAGGACGCCGAGATTACGAACCCTTCCAGAGGGAGTCAGCGACTCCCCTCCCATCTGAAGTGATGGGGCAACTAGATCAGGAGATGTCGGCATCCACAGCCACTCAGTCTTGGAGGGGTTGAGCCTGAGCCTGTTTCTACCCATCCAGACCCGTACCGCCTCCAGGCACTGGGACATCATGGAAAGGGCATCCCCTATACTTTAACATTTTAATAAGAATTCACACTTGAATAACAAATGTATCATCTCTCTCTCTCTCTTTTTTTTTTCTCTCTTTCTCTTTCTCTTATCTGTCGTCTTCTTTTTCATCATCATCATCATCATCATCATCATCATCTAAAGAATAAAGTAAAAATGTGTAATTATCCATTCTGGAATTTGTAAAAGTTTCTTACTATTTGCTAAAGCAAAAATTCAAAACTACCATAAACATGTATTTTTAAAAGATGTGTTCATAATTCTTGGTTTCTGCATAAGTTTAATACAGGCTTTCATTTTTATTAGAATAGTAGAGATTTTGTGAAGTAAAAGAATTAAATCAACAAAAATCAGTATCTCCAATAAAGGGAAACAAAAAACAAATTGGGTTCACTATGTGTCTTACACCGAAGGGATGCCTAGGGAAGGTTTCTGATGAAAGCAGAGGTCTTGTTGTTTCCGGTATCTGCTACAAATCTGTATGTACCCTGAAACTTTACTGTATAGAAGATTTTAGGCAATAGTATACTGGTGAGGCTCAGGTTTCAGGAAAAGAAAACCAGCAAAAATTCTTCTATAAGAGTTAATTGGAAATCTACAACTAACAGAAGCAGAAACTAATCCAACTTTATTAAAAATACTTTCTATTTTTTTAATATGATTTGCAAATTTTATTGAGAAGCGATTTTTCAAAATTTTATTAATAATGCCAAACTTCTGTGAAGTACTGTATATACTTTTCTTTTGCAAAAATCAGATTAATCATTAGTTTAGAATGTATTAAAATAAATTCTGAAAACCATATCCCTGAGTCAGTGGCAGAGACAATTTATTTGTCAGAATCAATAGGAAAGACAATGCAAGTCTCAATCGTCATGGATTATGAGCAACAGAAATATTGTTAAACAATATTAGCTTGAAGCTGCACCTAATTTGAACATGACAGCTATGTCATCATCTAGATTACACTTAATTAAGTACTACTGCTTACATAGACAAGCTCATGAAAAATGAAAATAGTTTCTTGTGTTCAGAAGAAGGTAAAGATGAAATTGAACCTTAGCAAGATGAAATTTGTTAACCAAACCTAGATTAACCATAATAAATCTGAGAATGGACTCCAAAATTTAATATACTGTCAGCTAACACAATATAGCTTTATGATTAACAAAGCCTGTTCATATTCATACATACATGGTATTTATATAAAAATGGGAGATTGCTACTGTATCCTTGATGACAATGTATTCATTGGCCTTAATGCTGAGGGAAGCAATAGAATGGACAATGGCTAAGCATCCTTTCAAATAAAATATATTTAGAAATACCTATTTGAGGTGGGGGGTTTTCTAGAAAAAAATAATACAGTATATATCTTCCTCCCCCACAAATTTCTTTCTGCCTGTATATCTGACTCAATACCTTGGACATTTTTTAATCGTCCTATTTGATTATATTTTTTATTTATTTGGTTACAGTTTTCTACATTACAATTCATGCTTTAAACTAGCAATATTTTTATAAAAATGCAAATTTAGAAATTTTCCAAAATTTTGAAACATATTTTGCCATTTTTACTTCTGACTCACTGAATCAAGGTTGTTTAGTAGTAGTTTGTATAGTTTCTCTCCTTTGATGATGTAACAGTTGTATATTATTAGATTTTAAACTATAAATATTGAAGGAATTATGTTCCAGAATTATAAATTTCCAAGTACAATTTTCATTTTTTAAAAATTACACTCCTACATAGTTTTACACATATTTATCATATTTTCAGAAAAAGGACAATGGAAATCTCACTTGCAGTTGTATCACCATAAAAGTGACTTGAATTCTTAACATTAACAAGACTGATTAAGTCTTACTGATTTGTTCTTTAATCCCATCATTGCAACACTATCCATTGCTGTTTGGCATTTGCTTATGTCACTGTATAAACATTCATGTTTGATTACAAAGCAACCATATCTGTTTTTTTTTTTTAATTGACATGTTGGAGATACCGGTGAAGCCTGAAGTAAAAAGGAAGAGTCTGAGAGTCAAGAGAGCAGTGAAAAAAAATGAGGAATTGAAAATAAATGTTCATATGTGGGAAGAAAGTAGTTAAAAACAAAATTCCAATCAAAGGGAGTTGGACAAGGATGATAAACGAAATGCAAAGAGGATTCTTTTGTGAGGCTGTTATAAGAGAAGCTAGGCTAATGGTCCTATGAAAAAGCATATTTATTCTACTAGAATTTTAAATAAAACTTTTGTGACTATAACCAGGAGTAGATTAGAACAATGATTATAGAGCACTGTTCACAGAACACAAAACATAGTTATTGTTATTGCTTAAAAAAAGTAACACATGGGATTACTGACATTGTGGTACATGACATGACATTGCAGCATAGGAAATGGACAGAGGATAAGAAATACAAAGCTTAAGCCACTAGCTTCTCACTGTGTTTCTTCTTCTAGCTCCTAACCAAGAAGTACAGTCATGCAAACATACAGAGCAATGTGGGACAAGGCATGAATTATTTGCACATATACTGATAGCACAACTGAAAGTTGATTTTGGAATAGTGATGGGGGATATAATACAACAATGCTGGCAAGAAGAAAATAATTTGATTTTGGCAGAATTTTTTTAAAAGTAAAATTGCCTTCAAATTGACCTTGATTTCTATTGGCTTCATGAACATGTGCATATAAGAGTTATGAAAATAGTTTGCCACTGCCCGAGTCCAAGATGTATTTCTGGTTTCAGAAATGTGTAGGTTTCAGCAAAAAATGGCTTTCAAATTCTTCAGAAAATAATTTGTCCTTTACTATAAAGTTAGGAATTACACACTTCCATCCAATTCTCTTTTTCAGACAGTTTTGGACCTAAGTATGCATACATGTATAAGCATTATTTTACTATTTTTGGTAATTTTTGTGTAAAATTAGCTTTTATTTGAATTTTTCAGCTCTGTTTCTGATTCAACATTCTTGCTGAAAATGTGAAAGTTAAGAAAAATCATATTTATTTTACTGTTTGTATCAAAACTGTATTGAGAGAGTGTTCCCACTAGTGTCCCCCCTAGGTTTTTATCATTATCATTATCATCATCATCATCATCTAATTTAAAAAATGTTTATGTTTGCAAGCTCTCAAAACATTTTGCTTACATTTTACATTAATTTATGCAAATTGTCATGGACATAATAATTATTTTTCCTTTTTTACATGTAAATTTCTTTGAGGTAACTTTTAAAGTTATAAATACTCCCACTGCAAATGTTTTAGAAAAGTATTGCAAACACTCTTTCCACATAAGTAATTTTTAAATGGATCTTATTTTTATCATAGGAAAGCAAGCCTTGGAAAGCTGTGCTTGATGCTAGTGAGAGCTAGCGAATATGTAAAGGAAATGAAAAACCATCTTGCTGTTTTTGCCTCTGTGTCTGTCCTCTTGTATCCTTTTTCTGAGATAAAAGACAATGGTTGAATATTGGCTTTTTCGAAACCAAAACAAAACAAAAAATGTGTCTTAACCTGACAAGTTAAGAAATAGCTTAAACAAGCTTATAGATCTCTGCAAGCCAATTGTTTTCTAGTAAGGAAGATAAGGAAGTACAGTAGCAGAACTCCTGTAATATGTCCCCAAAGTGACTCAGATTATTGAAACTGTAGAAGTATCTATGTAAAGATATGATCACCATAGTTTTAAATGAAAGAAATATGTTTACTATTCAGTGTCAGTTGCTTTTATGACAGCTTTAAGGTCACTTTCTCTCTCTCTCTTTTTTTAAACAAATCTTGACTGAACTCATGGAAAAAATTGAAGTTGATTTAAGATTAAAATTTTAAATTTTGAACATAAGCATATATTAATTAGTTGATTAAAATAGTATTTTAAATATTTACTTATTTATACTTTACAATATAAGTATTTATAAATAAATACTTTAAATATTTTTGTAGACAAGAGATGATACAACTAATTCATTAACTTGACTTCATTAATATCAGCATTCAAAAAGTATATACAGTGTTAAATTAATAAATTAATCAGGTCAAAATCCATAGGCATTGAGAAGTCCAGATTGTGACACAACAGAACAATTTAATCCCACCTTTGTTGTGCTATTTCAGATAATGAGTTATAGTGAATTAGTTACCTTAAGGATTAAGAGCTGTTTCCTTAAGAGATTGCATTACGGGAAATATAGTCCATGACATGTGACCACTTCTGTGTGTCTGATTGGCCACTGAGGCTCTCTGCCTGGGTGCAGAACAAAACCCCAGCCATTTTGAACTACCACAGAAGAGAGAAGCATGCTTTTTGAACAGGGGGACAGAACTACTGTCATTTTATACTAAGAAATGGGATAGATTATGAAATACTTGGATGAACCTCACCTTGACTCACCATGATTGTAATGTGTTTGAGGATACCCGAAATAAATATAATCTGCATGAAAACCTTTATCTGCTTGTTTCCAGTGGAGCCAGATGCCTGGGGAACAGAACATTTTTTATACACATGTGGAACAGGTACCACTGTTTTATCATATCAGTAAGACCTTAGTATTTGCTTTAATCTGCTTTACATTAAATTGATCCTTTTTAAAATTCCCTCTCAACAGGATTATATTTTGGAATATCTTCAAGGCACTAATTTACAGTATTAACTATCCTTAGATACTATGATGTCAAAGCATAACAACTACTGTAGGCTTTGGAATCATAATTACATTCGAATCAAATATTTCACTCTCATTAAATTAAAAAGTATAATTTCTCTATTTTTATATACTAGGATTTCTGCAATCAGCAATTCCTGATGATTTCTTGGATGGCTATGTCCTTATTTTCAGTTGCCTTGATAAAGAACAGAGTCCTCACTTAATGTCCACTTGTTCAGCAATAATTCAAAATTATGATGGTGCTGAATGAATGGGACTTACAATGGGTTCTCCTAGTTGCAGCCAACACATTGTCTCCATGGTCATGTGATAACGCTCCATGGTCATGTGATAACACTTCTGGTGCTCAGCAACTGGCTAGCAGTTATGACATTGAAGTGTACCATGGTCACATGATCACCATTTGTAACCTTCTGTGTTGGCTTCTGACAATCAAAGTCAGTGGAGAATCCGGCAAGAGGTTTCAAATTGCTGTCATGTAACCTCAGAATGCTGTGATTGGGCAGCTAAGTAGCAAAGGCAACTGGGACTACCATTATAAATTGGTGTGATCACATGACATACTGTTGCTTAGTGACAGAGTTCTTGGTCCCAATTACTATTGGTAAATGAGGTTTATATGTAAAACACTTCTGTTTTTAGCCAGAATGCAGAAAAAGTTACAGTTCAGAAATATTTCTACCTTTTGAAAAACAACTCAATAAAAAAGCAGAAGTGTTAGTAGAAAATAAATGTATCCCTATTATGATATTTCTGAAGAAATTTTATCTTCTGCAAAACTGCTGGTCACAATAAAACTAAACTTGCACTCAGTGATGCAAAGAAAAGAAAAACTGGCATAGTTTAAGCATGTTGAACCACTGCTAACCTACTCACAGGGAGCAGCATTGTTACTGAAGGCTCATTATCATTTAAATGTGTTTGGCTTTATGGCTATCATCATGTTTTTGGTTGCCATAAAGAATTCCAGAAATAAGAATCAACAGTTGACAGAAACAAAAACAAAATATACCGTATTTTTCAGAGTATAAGACGCATCGGAGTATTTATTTATTTATTTATTTATTTATTTATTTATTTATTTATTTATTTATTTATTTATTTATTTATTTATTTATTGGTTTGATTTATATGCCACCCTTTCTCTGGAGACTCAGGCGAAAAAAGCTGATTGGCAGGTGGATCGGCCTCCCGGAATACCCCCAATCACCTGCTCCCAGAGGTGAATTTTAGCATCAGGTTCCTTGGTTGTGACGTCTGTGCCTTGCTTTTTTTTTTTTTTGCTTTTTTTCCTGCCTCTGAAACTTCTAAAACTCTGTTTCAGAAAAAAAATTTCCTGCCTCTGAAAGCCTCCAAAACAGAGCTTCAGAAAAAAAGCCTCTGAAGCTCTGTTTGTGGGCTTTTTTTCTGAAGCTCTGTTTGGAGGCTTCTTTTCTGAAGCGTCATTTCTGATGCTTTTTTCAGCCTCTGAAACCTCCGTTTGAGAAACTGGGTGAGGTTACATTTGGAGTATAAGACACACCCAGGTTTTCATCCTCTTTTTTGGGGGGGGGGGGAAGGTGCGTCTTATACTCCAAAAAATATGGTACATTGTGAACCTTTAACAGTTCCAGAGCAACTACTTAATTCTATAAAAGATATTATAGGACAACAGCTTACACATCCTAGAATAACTGGAGAAATATGACATACAGTTCTTAGATGTCATCTATTAACAGTATCCAGAATTAAAATAGTTAGGGGACCTATCCACAGCCAAATTTAGAACATTTAATAATGGGAAAATTAACTCACCTCAAGTTTCTTATAACTTGGCTACAACATCTAAGTTTTATTGTTCGATTTATTGTAGTTTGCTTATTTGTTTTGCTACATAGCAACTTTTTGTAACTCATGTATTATATATAAAAAAACACTTAACTCTTGCTGAACCAGGAAACAAATAAACAAGTAATTTAAGGATGTCATCTAAATCGCTTGTTAAAGGATAAAGATTTGCATTGTGTGATGGAATACATTTCAGAAATACTTTGTACTGAGCTCTTTAGGATTTTACCACCCATATAGCTTTAAAAAATATTTCTTGTTTCAGAGAATCAGAGAATCATAGGTGGACTTCCAGTCCAACCCCTTGCCCAAGGAAGGAAATCTTATTGCAACACAAATGGTTATCCAAACTTTCTTGAAGACCTCCAGCAATGGAGCAACCAAAACTCTGTTTCATTGGTTAACTGATCTTATTGTCAGGAAATGTCTCCTTAGTTCCAGACTAGATCTCTCTTTAACAAGCTTCCCCCCTTTGCTTCTGTTCTGTTGTTTTTCCTTATTGCTGATATATTGTAGATTTATTTTGTTTATTATCACGACTTTTCTGCTGTTTCAGCCTGATTCCTAGCAGCTCACAAAAAATATCAATTCAACAATATAGAAATAGAAATATATAAAAATTTTTGATATTTTTACAATATTTTTCTAATACCTGATTTTATTGAATATAAAGAAAGTTGTATATGATTTAAAATTAAAGATAAGCAAAAATGGATTATGAAAGTTTTGTTGTCTTTTATTTTGGTTGAACTGTAGTAAGTCAATTAAGAATGCTGTGTGATCTCTTCTCTCTCCATCTTCGCTGAGTCTTTGTGCCACCCGAGGTTTAGGTCGGTGCTGGGGCTCAGCACCCTAGACAGCCCCCTTTTGGGGTGCTGTTAAATTTTTTTTTTTTTTTTTATTGCAAAAGTTTTACAATTACATTTTCACCCCTTTTTTCACCCCCCCACCACCCTCCCCAAACTTCCCATCCTCCCTAACCCTCCCTAACCCTCCCCCCCCCAGACTTCCCTATTATGCAGTAATTAACGCTAATATATAAACCTGAACCCATCCCTCCCCCTATATAATTTTTCCCTCTTTTTCACTTTGCATTACAATATTTCTAATACATTGTTTTCAAATAAAAGCTATTTGATACTTTCTAATTTGGTATTTGTTCTGAACATATTCTATCCACCTTTTCCATTCCCATTCATAAGTCTCTTGTGAACAGTCTTTTAAATATGCTGAAATCTTCGCCATCTCTGCAAAACTAGCCATCTTCAAAGTCCATTCCTCGATAGTAGGCAAAACTTCATTCTTCCAATATTTACCTATCAACAATCTTGCTGCAGTTATCATATACAATATTAATTTTGTTTCATCCCGTGTAAAACCCTTAACTATACCCAATAAAAACAATTGTGGAGAAAATTGAATTTTTTTCTTCAAAACATTCTGCATGACCCACCATATTTTTATCCAAAAAGCCTTAACTTTCCTACAGGTCCACCAGACATGATAATACGTAGCATCCAAACAATCACATCTCCAACATTTTGGCTGAACATTAGGGTACATACACGACAACTTTTTGGGATCTAAATGCCATCTATAAAACATTTTATAAAAATTTTCCCTCAAATTCTGCGACTGTGTAAATTTAACATTCTGAACCCAAATTTTTTCCCACGTTTCCAGCATCACTGATTCTTCGAAATTTTGTGCCCACTTAATCATACAATCTTTAACTAATTCAGTTTCTGAATCCCTTTCTAACAAAACATTATAAATCCTTTTAATATGCATTGGACCTTTCTCTTTTATATGTCTAACCAATTCTTCCTCATGCAACATAATACCAGTTTTTTGGTCCTCTTTCCATCTCGAATGTAATTGATTATATTGTAGCCAAGTTAAATTAATTCCTTCATCCAACAGTGTCTGCAATGTCTTCAGCTGCCATCTACCCGCATCTGTAAAAAGAACCTCTTTGTATAAAAACCCCCCGAGTGACATTATATTTGTATTCCACATAATATGACCAAGATCCAGCCATAACGGTATTTTGTAATTCCATTTGAGTCGGTGCTTCTTCCAAACTCTCATCAAAGAGTCCCTAAGTATATGACTTTTAAATACTTTATCTACTTTGTCGTCATAAAATAAGTAAGCATGCCATCCAAATTCAAGATCAAAACTTTCTGCATTCAATATTCCAGTTTTTTTACTTCCAAACCAATCACTTGTTGAAGTTAAAACTGCTGCATCGTAATATAACTGTAGGTTTGGGAGTTTAAGACCTCCTCTTTCTGGAACATCTTGCATGATTTTCAATTTCACTCTCGGCTTCTTCTCGTTCCAGACAAACTTATTCACACCAGACTGCCAAACTTTGAGTTGTTTATCACTTTTAAGCACCGGAATCATTTGAAACAAAAACAAAAATCTTGGCAAAATATTCATCTTTACTGCTGCTATTCTTCCAAGTAAAGACAGTTGCAGCTTTTTCCAAGTCTCCATATCTTTCTGAACCTCTCGCCACAACACCTCATAGTTATTTTGAAACAATTTCATGTTTGATTCTGCAACCTGAACTCCTAGATATTTTACCTTAGGTACAATTTCAAAACCTGCCTTCTTTTCAAGTTCATGTTTACGATCTTGTGTCATATTTTTAACTATCATTTTAGTCTTTTTTGAATTCAATCTAAAACCGGAAACTCTACCATAATCTTGTATAATGTCATTCATCAAGCTTGTTGATTCCATTGGTTGTGATAGGGTAACAACCAGATCATCTGCAAATGCCTTTATTCTATAATCCTCTTGCCTTATCATTATACCTTTCAAAATTTTTGAGTCCCGTATTGTATTTAACAAGACTTCCAATGTTAAAATAAATAAAAGTGGGGACAACGGACATCCCTGTCTTGTTCCTTTTTCAATTTTAAACTCTGTAGTCAGGCTTCCATTAATAATAATCTGTGCTTTTTGCTCTTGATAAATTGCTGAAATCGCATGTATAAATTGGTCCCCAAAACCCATCTTTTTTAAAGTCTTTAATAGAAAATTCCAATCCACTCTATCAAAGGCCTTCTCTGCATCCAAAAAAACCAGCACTGCAGAAATCTGTTTGTTCTTATCAAGATATTCCAATAAGTCTATTACTTGCCTTACATTGTCCTTCATATATCTGCCCTCAATAAATCCCGCTTGGTCCTCATGAATCACCTTTTGAATTACTGGCATCAACCTGTTGGCTAATACCTTCGCATAAATTTTATAGTCTGTGTTCAAAAGAGATATTGGTCTGTAATTCTCCGGTTTTTTAGGACCGACTTGTTCTTTTGGTATCAAAGATATATAAGCAGTTGTCCATGAAGGGGGTATTTTACCCCCTTGTTGAATATTGCAAAATAAATCTCTAAGTTGTCCCACCATTTCAGCTTGTAAAGTTTTGTAATACACTGCAGTCAAACCATCCGTACCAGGAGCTTTGGCTGTTTTTAACTGTTTAATTGCTGCAGTTATCTCCTCCTCTGTTATAAGATCATTCATTCTTTCCTTTTGTTGATCAGTAATTTTTGTAACTCTCTTGTCATTTAAATATTTTTCTATAAGTCCATTCTGCACCTCTTCTTTTGCATATAGTTTAGTATAATAATCCACAAAAGCTTCTTTAATTAATTTTTGTTGAAAGATTTCTTTCCCTCCAATATCAATACTATCAATAGTCCGTATACTTTGTTTTTTCCTCAATGTGTAAGCCAACCATCTGCCCGGTTTATTAGCGTTGCAAAATGTATTATGCTTCGCGTATTGTAGACTTGTTGCAACTTGTTCCGCCATGAGCATTTGAAATTGATCTTTCAAAAGTTTTATAGCACTTCGTATTCTTTCATCTGTTGGATTTTTAATAAGTAACTGTTCCTTATTCTTTATTTCCGTTTCCAACTCAAGTCTTTTCTTTTGTCGGAACAGTCTATGTTTAGAATTCATGTGGATAAGTACCCCTCTCATATAAGCCTTACTTGCGTCCCAAACAATTTCAATTGGGGTACCTTTATTCAAATTTATTTCAAAAAATTCTTTCAAATGCTTTTTAAGTTCTAGTGTATTTTTTTCATATCTAAATAAATTCTCATTTAATCTCCAAGAACGTCTCTCAACCTTATCCGTCTCAACTTCTATCCATACAGGGCTATGGTCAGTCAAAGTTCTTGGAAAAATCTTTGTTCTTTTTGTCTTAACAAGTAGATCATTTGACAACAAGATAAAATCAATCCTAGAAAAAGATCTATGTCTATCAGAAAAAAAAGTGTAATCCAATTCATTTGGATTATGTATTCTCCAAACATCTTTTAGTTCCATATCTTCTTTCATATCAAAAAAAGTCTGTGGTAGTCTAATTCTAGACTTTGCCAAACTCTTTTTATCTAATTTAGAATCAATTACTCCATTCCAGTCTCCCATAATTAAAATAGATCTATAATCCCATTGCAGTATTTTAGTATGTAACATCTTATAAAAATGATCCTGTTGTTGGTTGGGAGCATAAATTCCAATCAGAAGAATTTGGCCATTTGTTGTAAGCAATTCAATTGCTACAAACCTACCATCTTGATCTGCTTCTATAATTTTCGCTGTTAATTTTTTATTTACATAAATAACCACACCATTCTTTTTCTGCGAGGTTGAAGATATATAATGTGCTCCTAGTTTTGAGTTTATCAAGTATTTTTGATCTTGAGTTGTAATATGCGTTTCTTGTAGGCATATTATGTCATTATTAAATTGTTTCAAATATGTAAATAATTTCTTCCTTTTCTGTGTTGAATTCAACCCATTAACATTCCAAGATAAACACTTAAAGGTCATCAGCCTCTTTCTCGAACGCGGAGCAAAATATTTGAAGTTCATCCGAGAGCTTCGATCTCGCTCCTCCCATAGCGCCACTCTCTTGTACAGTACTCTTAACTGCCTTCTTGTCTTGTCTTGCCTGTTGTTGTTGTTGCTTTTGTTTAAGTAGCTTGGATTGAGCTCTGGTTATGCGTTGATCTTTAACTTCAGTCAACTGAATCAAATCCAAAATTGGAGAAGAATCCAACAGGGGTTCACTCAGAAAGCCTCCTTCTGCACCTTGCACTATTTCTAATTCCTGCTTGGGCTGTTCTTTCAATTGGCTCTCTTCACTCTCCTTAATCTCCAAAACTGTAGATGTACGTGGAGATGGTGTTCTTTCCTGAAGAATAGTACTATAAAAGTGTTGTGCCTTCTCCACAGTATTCAACCGATATCCTTCTCCCTTGTATCTAAAAATTATCCCAGCTGGTGCGTCCCACCGGAAGGGTATCTGTAAATTTTTCAATTCCTTAACGAGAAAACCAAATTCTTTTCTAGCTTTCAGCATTTTAGGAGGTAATTCTTTAAAAATTTCAAGTCGTGAGCCCCCCACTTGTACAGAAGTGTGAAAAGATTTTTGCAGGATATCATTTCTAATTTCTCTGTCAGTAAAGTATATGACCACATCTCTGGGCAATTGTCTCTGTCTGGCCACCCAAGAGTTGACTCTGTAGATTTTATCTATTTTATGAAATACCAAATCAGGATTAACTTGTAAAATCTTAGCCAAGGCTTCAGAGCAAACTTGCCTCAAATCCTGTCTCTCCTCCTCTCGAATTCCCCGAAGCCGTATGGCGAATTCCATCGCCCGAAACTGTATCATAACAATCTCATCCTCAATTCTCTGCATTTTATTATCAGCTTCATCAATTTTATAATCATTATCTTTCATCTTAACATTAATTTCTGATTTGAATTCTTCAACTTTAAGATCAACTATCCCAATGAATTTTGCCAGGCCAGATGCCACTTCTGATATTTTTTTAGTCACCTTATTTTGATTCTGTTTCACCATATCTTTAACTTCATTAATTTCCTGCATAAATTCCTGATGTGATTTTTGAAGTTTATCATCTATCTCCTGTTGGGATTTCTGAAATTTATCATCCAAAGTTTTAGAAATAAATTCTTTTAAATCTCCCATATCAAATTCTTTTTTCTGAGTTTGTTGCTGTTGAGCAGGGGGAAGTTGCATTTCATGTTTATGTGTGGGGGATCCCCCCCCCTGATGCCTTCCCTTCCTGCTTCTTTGAAGCCATCCTGGCTCGTGATCTAGTTTTTCTAAAGAGGGAAGTTCCTTTTCCTTTCCCTCCTGCACAAAAACTTCTAAAAAAAGTCCCCCAGATTTAATCAAATAAGGATTAAAATAAAGCAAAGTCCAGTATTAGAGGGGGAAAAATTGTTGTTTCTCTTATAACAAGCAAGGCAACTTTGTAGCAACTTGGAAACTTTGTAGCAAAACAAGATAACTTCACCAATCCACATTCACTGGCTCGTTAACTCTGAAGCTAAGCGCCATGTTTTTTCAAAGCACCAGTTTCCGGTTTCTTTGTCTTCGGCGACGGCGGTGCCTTTTGAAGCTCCGCCAGCCCCGCCGCCTGTAGAGCCGCTTCGGGACGAAGAAGCGGCTCGAAAACTTCGAAATCCTTAAGGATTGAAGAAGAGAGATCGCAGGGCACAGGTAGAGCCCCTGTAACCCCCCAGGGAAGTTTCTGGGGAGAGTACAGGCGTGGCTCCCTTCCAGCCTGCAGAAACTCCGGGCGACGTGGGACGATTCTGCTTTTGCAGAACAAGCCGGCTGCAAGAAACTTAAAGTGAAAGATCTGGTTTTAACAAACAACGAAACCACCTGAACCCTGAAATTGGGAAACGCAAGTATCAGTACTTTATTGACTTCTAATTTGAGAAATAAGAGTGAGTGAAAGTGGGGTGCTGTTAAATTTTTGAGGGATTTGGGTTACTTTCAGCGTTCTAGAACAACCCACTCCAACTAAAAACTCTGAGACAAGCATTTTCTCAAAGTTCCCATTTATTAGAATAGGTGTACTGGCTCATCTGGGAAAACCCGAATCTGAGAGTTCCGGGTTTTCCCCCCAGTAAATCAAAATCCCAAATCCTGCCCCCTGCACCCATCCGTACCTCATATGGCCCAATCACCATACGTCCCAACTTGAGCCATCACTGCAATCACTCCTCTTCCAGATGCAGGAACACCATGACCTTGACTGAAGGGAAGAATGCTATTATGCCTAACTACAATCCCTCTACTAGATTCCCCCCCTCCTACTTTCCCAAGCACAAGAAGGTGGCAGCATGGAAGTTTCTGAGGTTAATAAGGCTTCCAAAGCTGACAAATACTATATTGACAGTCATGTTTCAGTTTGATACTCTCCCACCTCTACACCCTTTTTCAGCTTTAAATATGAAAAATTAACTCTTAGGCCACCCAAACATATCATTTTTTGTAAGAATTAACATACATCTTAAGTCTCATGCCTAACCACCTATATTTTAAGAAAAACACTGCTACTAATTTTAAAACATTAATTATATTTTACCCTTATGCAACTAAAATGCACACTATACAATTATGCAGAAGAAGGTGATTGATGATTAGAGAGCCCTAAAGACCACAGAATCTACAAAGAAGCTTTAGGAGACAAAAGAGAAGAAAAGAACTTGATAAAAGCTGCTGTGCAGCCAGAGAAAAATGAGCATTGTTGCAAATGGAAAAAGAATGATAAAATCAAGGACATGAGCAACTATGAAGAAGAATATATAACCTGTTTACAGGCTATAAATCCAAGAAGGATTATTAAACTATGAATCCCACTTATGTCATTGCACTATATGTATTTGGTTTTTGCTTTTTTTTTCTAGCAAGCATAGTTGGCTGAGAAATACAATAAATAAATAAAAAGACAAATAGATAAATAAATAGATAAACAAACATAGTGGTTAGGAGTTGATTCAATCTGGGTCAGTCACTGGGACCAGAGGTTTAGTCTTCTGATTATTCGGACTCATGCTGGTGCCCATTCTCAGGGAACTTCTCTGTCACCAGAATGCCTTCATTCATTAGGAGTTGAGTTTATTTTTTTGCTTCACCTCATTTATGTAAGGTAATATTTTGTATGGCAGATTAAAATGGGGTAACTGCAGCTTTTGAACATGGCTCAATTTTCAGAGCTCCAGTTGTTGCACATGCATATTGCTGGCAACAATTATTCTTCTTGTCTTCTGCTAATAATACTCATCTAAGTACTCGCTAATAATGCGAGTACCTCATCTCGCTGCTAATTTCCATATGTCAATATGTTGACTTCTCCAAATGCTTAAAAAAAACTTACACTTAAAACACACTAACATACATGCATGCAAACCACACATACAGAGACACACATGAACACATGCACACAAAACGTTACAATAGTGTAGGACTTTGATAGTCATGCTTCAGTGAAAAGCAATATAAATGGTTATGCATGAAACAATTATTTCACTTTTATTTCCTGTCATTAAAATACTCTGTAGGAAATGACTGACACTCCATCAAGTTATTTTGTAGCTATAATCTTCTGGGGTTGGATCAAAAGGAAAGGAATTGAAGTTTTTTCATTGATGATAGCTATCACTATATTTCCCACTAATTTTCTTTAGAACATGCAACATTTCTGCTAGCTGACTTCATGCATTTTTCTTTGCAAATTTCTTGTCATACACGGAACAACATAGGTATAACAAGATTTATATGACTTTAGCCAAATTGATCATTGTAAATGGATAGCCATTCTTCATGTTTATTTAGCAGATGCTCAGTTGTCAAATATGATAACACAAAAACGACAATAGGCAACAATCAATCTAAACCCCTGTCCTAAATCCAAAAGACTCTGTCCCTAATCATGAGCTTTCTCCATCGAGTCCTCAAGAACGTTGGCTTCTTAAAAGAGAAAAGGTAGAGATAAGAACACTGGCTATGTCAAGACACAATTGCATCTAGCAAGGCTGCTTGAAAATAAACTGCTGGAAATAGCCAGACATGATAAGGGACAACTGTGCCCAGGAGGGATCAGAAACTGCTGATAAATAGGCTTCTCACTAATATCTCCAGAGCAAAGCCCTATCAAAAGTTTCCTGTCAAGTATTGCCAAGAACCTTTCTCGGAAATTTGACTCACTTTGTTTTTAGATTTTTCTCTGTTGCAGCTTCTATGAACATAGTTTTCCTGGGAGATTGCTTATAGCTATATAAAATATCTTGAATTTATGACTTTGAGATACGATAATTGGGGGCAGGGAGAGAGGCAGAAAGAGGGATGATGCAGGCATGCAGGCTATATATGTATTGTTTACTGACCCATAGTATTCCATGTTTCCCTTCTACTGTTTCTTATTAATCCCTCAAAGCAATCAGTACCCTTGCACGCACATAAGTTCATAAAGTTGGATAAAGGAATAGATACTAAAATTAAATCCCAACAAGGCAGTGGTGTTGTTAGTCAATACAGGTAATCCTTGACTGACAACCACAATTGAGCTCAAAATTTCTGTTGTTATGTGAAACATTTGTTAAGTGGATTTTATAACCTTTCTTGCCACTGTTGTTAAGTGAATTGCTCCAGTTGTTAAGTTAGTAACACAACTGTTAAGTGAATCTGGCTTTCTTATTGACTTTGCTTGACAGAAGGACACAAAAGGCAATCACATGACACTGGGACCCTGCAACCATCATAAGTATAAGCTAGTTGCCAAGCATCCAAATTTTAGTCACATAACTGTGGGAGTGCTGTAACAGTCATAAGTGTGAAAAATGGTCATAAGTCACTTTTTTCAGTGCCATTGTAACTTTGAATGGTCACTAAGCAAACTATTGTAAGTCAAGGACTACCTGTAGAAATCTGGGATTGGTGACTGCAACTCAGTTTATTTTACATGAGTTTGACTGGTTGTGGAAAAAAGCAGATTCACACTTTGCCAAAGTGTTACTTTGCCATTCAGTATTAGATTTATTGCCTGAATTGTGTCTTTAGGGACATCCCATCTTGATTATTGAATATACATGTAGTTCTCATTTAATGACTACAATTGGGACCAGCAACTTCATCATTATGCAAAGCGGTTGCTAAGTGAAACCGTGACTGTGCTTATGATCTTATCCAGCTGTCCTTTGCTTCAGAAGCCTGCAAAGGTCATAAATGTCAGGACTAGTCACAAAGTTATTTTTCATCACTGGCATAACTGCAAATAATCACTAAGGGAAACAGTCACTAAACAAAGACTACCTGTAGTCTCGAAATACATCAAAAATTGTTTATTTTACTGTAACAGAGAGAGTCGGAAGTCAATCCTTCTTTTTCTTTTTTCCCCCTTATCTTTCTTCACTTCTCTTTCCCCCTTTCCCCCCAATGCTTTTCTATTTACTTTGTATTTTGTATTTTATAATACTTTATAACTCAATAAAAATGTTAACAGAGAAAAAAGAAAATTGTAATTACATCAAAACAATTGTAATTAGTGCAAAATATGCCTACTAATTGTTCTGTACAGTACAATGTAGACTGATACTACACTAGTTGCTCACTGGAAAAGATCAGCACTGTCAAAGGCCTATCTTTTTGGGATGGAGAAGAGGGATTTCTTCCTTACTGTTTTTAATCTGCTGCATTTGGTTTCCATTCTCTCAATATTAACAGAAATGTAAAGATGAATTTATTGCAACAGGATTATAACTGCAAAATTATATTTTAGTTTGTATAAAATATAGAATATTCCATATTAATTTTGATTTGTTTTTGATACTTTATTACCTGTTCCGTGTGATTTGTTTTAATTTTGCTAGACACTATGTTTATTAGAACAGAAAGTTTATTAGAATAGAAAATCAATCAATAAATCCAAGTGGTACAGTTCTGATAAGAATAGTAAACAAAAGAAAAGAAATTAAAAGTTTTATTACCCCTATGGAAGGTTCTGCTCATCAGATATATCTTAAATATCAGAGAACTCAGAGATAAAGAATTCTTCTAATACTTAATATACGTAACTATAATAAAGGTGCTGATTGACATATTAGGTTTAAACCCATAGCCACACTTAGAGCATTAGTTATAGATTACAATTTACAGTAATCTTAGTTGAGAAAGCCAGTTGGGAGTTGGAACCAGTTACACCACCTATCACTCTGCATCATGAATCGTTACAAATATTCTTCAGGGAGATTTTCCTCAATATGTAAGCATGGTCTGAGGCCCAACTTCACAGACCACACATCCTGTTTAAAAAATAGGCCACATTAAAGATCTAGTCTTTACCTACTGTAGTCTGTAGTCCTTCAGCAAATGCACTAAAAGAGTGGTTTCACTAAACTGTGAGGCAAACGTTTATCCACAGATACTCTAGAAAACAGTAGCAGTTTAGCATCTTTATTATCTGCAATCAAAAGGTACCACTGAACTGAACTGACATTTGATCAGAAGACATTTTGGCCTGTATAAATAAGATTGGTAGAAAAGAATGATTCTTCTTAGTTTACATTTAGCTGATTTTGAAGATTGTGTCATCTTCTTAGTTGGGTGTCATTTTTTAGGCCAAGTTTAGTATAATCAAAAAGAAAAATCACATTATTCAAAAATGGGAATTTTAGCTAAGGCAAAGAGTAAAGGTATTGTGATCAATATTTTACCCAATGTTAAAGTTTATATGAGGCAGCTATTAAAATAGATTATAAAGTTCACTTCACTTGAAAAAGGAGGCATGCCATATTTTCCATGTCAATTTACTGAAGTTATAGAAAAAGACTTATGCAGAATATAAAAAGAATGTCTCTGAAGGACAGAAGAAAGATCTATTACAGAGGCAATGGTCAGATAAACATAGCATAAACTCATTCAAAGAAATAAACTTGAAAAAAATTCCTTGATAAGCTCTTCTCTAATTCACCTGAAGATGAAGTGAAAGGAAAAAAAAGCACAATTAAGAGCTGCAAGATTCTGTTACTATAGCTCTTCTAATAAAAGTAGTTTTATATCTATGTGGCATTGGTTTCTTATTCCATACTGGTCTTGTAGAAGCCAGTGGGAAATACAAAAATATTTGGCTGGAATGGTTGCTTCCTTCTGAGGAAGATCTACCATAGCTTTCAGTTTCAGTTACAATAGTACCTTGTTTCCCCCAAAATAAGACATCCCCTGATAATAAGTCCAATTGGGCTTTTGAGTGCATGGCAATAAGGCCAAGTGCTTATTTCAGGGTTTAAAAAAATACAAGACAGGGAAACACAGTATGTAATTAAGATAAAACATAAGGTACAGGATTTTTTTGGGTCTCTGCATATCTGTTAAGCTTGTCACAATATAAGTGCCTACATAGGACAATAATACATGTTTATTCTGAACTTGGTTCCATAAATTGAGATAATTGAAAAAGAAAGCAGAAATGATGTTGGACCTCAGCATTACTGACAGATATAATAAAAATATACCTATTTGCAGTGATCGGATTCAGCCAGTTTACACCACTTCGGGAGAACCGGTTGTTAACTTGACCAGTTTGGTGAACTGGTTGTTGGAAGAAATCATTAGGACAGAGAACCGGTTGTTAAATTATTTGAATCCCACCACTGCCTATTTGCCTGTACATCTAAAGAACAACTATTGTAATTATCTGTACTAATAATCCTAAATGTTTCAAATACAGTATAAATAAAGTACTATACAGTACTTAAACTATAATGCATTTGTTATTGTATATACTTAAAATTATAATAATCCTTTACATACATTTATTTTATTTTTAGTTAAATTTGTATAGCTACTATCTCATAAAAAAGGCAACTCTAGGTAGTGTGCAACTTTGAAAATGCACTGATTAGATACAAATATGAACTAGCACAGGAGTTAATCACTAGCATATTACTAGTAGAACAAATATAATTAATTGTTCTACCATTAAAAGGGACAATTAGAGTATGTCTGGAAAAAGGAAATATGTTGGAAACTATAATATGAAAAGGATGGAGATAGTTGAAATGAAAACAAATATGTCAAGGTTGAAATTTTAATGGGAGTGTAATCGATAGTAGTAATAACTTTGAGGAACAGGAAGAAGAGCTGTAACCAACACAGTGGTCTTAAAGGACATCTTAGTCAAGGGCAGAAAATTATTTGAAAAAGAAGTATATTCAGATTTGTAAGATCATTTTGCTATACTCTTAGAATAAAAGCAGTATGAACATTCATATCTTGATTTCCTAATCTGTTCTTGAAACAGACAAGAAGTAAAAAAAAAAAGCAAGAAAAATTTCCAGAACATTATTGCCATAGCTTTTTCCCATAGAAGTTCTGAATATGTGACATCCACATTTTTGTTGTTATCTATATGAAGCATATGTTTATGTTTTACTTGAACATAACTTCCACTATATTTACCAAAACAAGTGTGATAATAATATAATTCAAGATAATTTAAAGTTTCAAGAATAATCTAGTCAATTTTCTGATGAAGTGAAACTATTACAATGGTTGTAATTATCTCTTGCTGAGGTGTTGTTGAAAAGATTGCACTATCGCAGAGGATTTCCTAGTGTTTATTTCAAGTCCCCGGTACTGTACTTTGAAATCAATAATTTGGATGCAATTTGCCTATTATGCACAATCTTCAAATAATTGAATATGGCACTCTTATAATTATAGATTTTATGTATATACTTGTGTAGCCACCCACCATAGAACCAAAACACTGGGTGGCTCAAAATTCCAATATAAAAACAATATCATACAAACAATTAAGACAAAAAAAGTAGAATAAACAATGCAACTCAAGATACATCTTGCAACTTCAGCTTCACCTTGTCCCAATGCGTGAAGACAAGTAAGCTCGTCACAGCTCTCTCCTGAAGAAATTCCCATGGAAAACATATGCTTTAGAGATCTTACAAGATAGCAACATATAAGAGAAGGGACCTGATGTGTGCCTATTGTATCCAGTTGGATAGACAACATATTTCCTACAATATCTGTAATCCCAATTACTATAGTTCATTTTAAACATGGAACATCCCATTTTTCATTTCCTGTAAAAGGAAACGGAACTTTTCACAAAGTTGAAAGCAATTACCTTTGTTTATGCATTTCAAATAATTGTAAGACATAAATTTTGTATACGGAAAAATAATAAAGTAGAAAAGGTAGTATAGAGATCATTTTGTGACCATATGTAAATGAACAATATCAGTCTCTTCACTGAACAAATATGTTCATTTGGATACTGCAAAACAGTAGATTCCTTTGAAAAAATCTATAGCAGAATAAATGGATACAAATTATGAATAAAGCAAATATTTTCAAGTAAAAATATAGTGTAATGACCTATAACTTAACATTTGTAGCCTAAAGAATGCAATAGAAAACAGAATATTAATAAATTAAATAAATTTTATAGTATAAATTATCTGATTTTATCTTCAAATTAGTGTTATGGGGTACCCCCCCATTTTAGGAAAGCCACAATCAATGGATCAATAATCCAATTAAACTCAATTATTTTGAATGTTACAAAACCTCAGTAAAGCAAAGTAAAACAAAGCAAAATAAAACAAATTGGTTTAACTCTAAATTAGTTCAGGTCTCAAATCCCTGAAACACGAATTTATTAAACAGAATTCATTACTATATAAAAATAGAAATTAAAAAGAAATGACAAAAACAAAGCAGGAAACTTTTTTTTTTACTTTTATCCACATCTAAAAATGTATATAAAAATAATGTTCTTTCTAGACATAGTTCTTCTAGTTACTATATAGGGTTGGTCAGATTCAGAAATCATAGATTCATTCTAAGACAGAGTCATTCTAAGCAAGTCTCAAATGTACATGCATATTATATTTTTCTCCTTTCTAAACAGTCTATTTGGTCTAAGCAGTCACCCAATTATATCAAAACTAGAATAACAAATGCAGTTTACTATGCCTTGTGGACCATAGATGATGTAGATGAGAATGCATGTGATCTTCATAATTCTGATTTTTTGAATTACTGCATATTGTCCTGTACCTCATTCCTTAACATTACAAAGCAGCAACTACTGTACATGGCAAGAATATTTCATCACAGTTCTCTGTATTTGTAGCTTACTGACCAACTTACTGACCATCTGGAACCATTCTGTAAGCAATTACATTTTGTCCCAACTTTCTTCTCACAAGGAGTTAAATTTAAATTCAGGGTCATTTTTCTTTCAGATGGATACCAAATTCAGTTCCAAACCACTGAAAAAGAAATGGTGCTCTTCCGATTGACAATTCAGTGATGAAAGATGCAATCATATGTATTACTTCTTTGCATCTTCATATATTATAATGGTTAATTGGATCTTCATCAGCCTCTTAATTTTCATTACCATGCCTTCCTTCCTAAAATATTTTGGAGTTTTTACTTTTAGGGCTGAAAGTATCACACTAGCTCCTTGATAAAAAATATTATGAGCACACATTCCCTCTTCATTGTCTTCTTCAAGAGTAGAGAAAAGAATAAGAATTTACTGAATACAACAGTCAGATTGCACTTTTAATAACTTTTTAATACTACATGCAACGGATAAGCAACAAGAAAGAAAAAGAGAAACTTAGGACTCACTCTCTTATAAGTGAGAGCCAATTATTTAGAACAATATTTGCTTTGTTCTATGGATAAAATAGGTTTTATACATACTTTGCAACAAATTTAAACTCTCATATAGAAACTCATTCTGTTCAATTTATCCTAGAACTGAAATGCTGACAAAACAGAATTCCAAGAATCAGAAGTGATCATGTCCAAGTATTTTCTATGCCAGACATTTTTTAAAAGGCCACTGAACATAGATTTTCAAAGGCCAGTATCAAAAAAACCTCAACACTGCTTATTCCAGTAACTTAGTTTATTGGCATAAGCAATTTTGAGGGTTTTTTTAAAGTTAATTTTAAAGTATGTAATTTTCTATTGTTTAAAATATTTTTATGGTAATGAAATAGTAATTTCTCCAAAAGAATGAACCAAAGATTTACATATGAATGGTCATTTATAGTCTTCTTACATAAAAATAACAAATTCAATGGTAAGAAATCCAGAAAAGAGAAATACTATATTGTAAGGAACATATTAATATAATGAATCATTGAAATGTTAAATTCTCATTAGATTAGAAAATTGCATTAATCATTTTATTGAGCAAACAAACTTGATTTCTACATGTATTACTAACCATGTTTATTCAGAATTTGTACCATTGTACTGATTAGAATTATTCCATAATTAAATGAGAGCAACAAGCATCATATTGAACTGTA
This sequence comes from Pituophis catenifer annectens, assembly GCF_029215685.1. NCBI lineage: Eukaryota > Metazoa > Chordata > Lepidosauria > Squamata > Colubridae > Pituophis > Pituophis catenifer. The sequence continues at coordinate 84,217,468 of NW_027256884.1, forward strand.
CTTTATCATGTTTCAAGACTTGTGTCATTAAAATGATAAAAAATTGCATATGTAACTTAATATATATGTATATGTATACCGTATATATAATGTTTGTGTGCGTGTATTACACACTACATTACATACTTCTTTTATCCAACTCTTCTTATTTTAAGTAAACGGTGCTGAATAGTAAAAAGGAACTTATGAAAGTTAAATTTCTAAAAAAAATGCAGCTAGAAATTTTGCAGATTTGTTTTTGTTACAAAAATCTTTGTCTTAATAGCTAGAGCTGTGAAACATATAATACTATATACTATAATTCAATATTTTTGTTCTAAGAATATAATGGGCAGTAGTTTAATGAAGGCAAAGTTCCATCACAATTCTTAACACATATAGAAGTAAGTTTTGTTGACCTCAACAGGGCTTCCATAAGATGAATATAGGATGTCTGAGAAATGAACGACACTATATAGTTTAGAAGGATTCATCTTCAGTTTACAACTAGAAGACATTGAACAGGCCAATAGGAACATAGCTTTAGATAAGGTCAGGGCATTTCTTTCGGAACATCTGATCACAGTTTCTTCCCCCTCCCTTCTTTAATTCCCAGGAACAAAAAATAAACTAGTATTTTATTATTATTATTATTATTATTATTATTATTATTATTATTATTATTATTATTATTATTATTTAAACACATGTCTACCAAATGTTTAGCAAGATACGTTCCATTCTGGAACTGTGATGTGACAGTTACCAAAGTGATTTATCAATATGCTATGCTCAAAAAGTTATGATTTTAGGAAAAGCTCCTATTCAAATAATATTACTTCAAATTGTAAGATAGAAATTATTTATCTCTGCCAATATCATATTTTAGTTAAATATCCTTATTCTGCATAAGCAAAAGATCTCTATATTATTTTTAGTCAGACCAAATACTTTATGTAATTCATATAAAGTTTCTGTTTTGAACCTGAAGTCAAAAGTTAATTATATTGGATCACTAGCCATATAGAATGTTAAAAATACCCAATCATTAATGACTAAAATTATTTTCACGTTAAAAACCATATATAAATTACAACCACTTTATGCTCTATATGATATATTTGGGGGAACATTTTTCTGCTAAAGAAGTTTCATTGCACTATGTTTTTCCACTTAGCAACTTTTTAAAAGAAATCTCCAACTATATCTGCTAATGCATTTGTAGTTGATATACATTATTTTTTTTATTTTTTTTTAAATTTGATTTATATGCCGCCCTTCTCCAGAAACTCTGGGTGGCTTACAATGCATTAAGCAATATCTTTTATTGCTAACACTATTCATTATTAACACAATGAATCTATTAGCTAAACTTATTTCTATTCTGGAAATTTCCAGAGGTAATTATTACACTTTAAGGAATTGGTTATTGTATTATAATTTGGACTACAACTATATGATATTGAATAACTACAAAACTGATAAGAATTTGGAGATCTTCAGTTTGTTTTTTAATGACAAGTGAAGGTCTCCCAGATGCTTACTTTTCAACCACTGGATTCAGTTATTGAAAACAGATGGGCATTATTCACATCCACAAATACAAATGAATAGCACATCCATATGCAGTAGAAGATTTAATTATAATAGATGTGTAAAACAAAATTCCCACCTATAATATTTAAAAATACAACATATGAATCCATGGTGAATTTTTGAGTGATTTCTTTTTTGTTCACAAGAACAAAAAAAAAAAATAGTTTGAATGTTCCCAATCATAAAGTACGTATCTTGTTTAATGTGTAATTTTTACAGAGATTAAACATTCTAATATTAAACACATATTCAACCATTGTAACATTTTTGTCCCAAGACAGTTCTTCTAAACTTTACTTGCACAATATATAATAAATAATTACATAACTTTAATAAAATATTTTCTTAAAAACTTAAATTAAGGAGACAAAATTCTAGAAAGGTGTTTACTTACTCTTCATTTAGCTCTAATAAACTGAAAAGTTAAAGAAACCTTCTGTATCTTGATGTGTTTTGAAGCAAAACTTATCACTGTAAACTGACCCAAATGAGATATGCTTATATTGATTTTCTGGGAAACTATATATATAAGTACAAACCTTCTATACCACTAAGCTCAATGAAACCTATTCTGAATGGTTAGCAGTCTGAAAGAAAGTAAAATGATAATTCCAACAATTTTGCATACCATGAAAAAAGAACCTGGAGTGAAAAGGAATGTTTCACGTCCATGTATAAAGTCATTTTGACATGCCTACACAACTGGTTATGGCAGCTTTCAGAGTAATTCCTCATCACAAAAAAGAAAGAAAAAATGCTCCAGGTTCTTTTAAAGAAAGCTCTCCGTTGGGAAGTTGATTCTGGCCAAGTGCCAAAATCATGTGCAAAAGGGGCCCTCATTATCAATTCATGGCAGCCTTCAACGCTAACAAAAAATGTGACCCAACAGGCTAAAGCAACAACAAAAATTAAAAAGTATGAGACAAAGACAACTTACTTAATATTCCCTTCAGAGCTACGTTAAACTGTAGTCATTCAAACCTTATTAGTCCAGAGCTATTCTCAACTGCATTTCAATTTTTGTACAACTCTGTAAAAGTTGAAGGCATGCTTTGAATCTTTTCCCAAACACTAGATCTTTTTAAAAAAATTATTTCTGTGCAATAGCTGAACTATTTTTTTCCACATTCATACCTAGAAATCTTTTTCTAAGTAGGCATAAGAATATCTAACATGTTGATTTCTATGAAAATTCTAAAGCTAAATAGAATAGCACAACATTTTGCCAGTTTTTAAATAGAACAAATTCTCAGTCAGATTTTAAGGATATATTCATGAAATCAAGGCAGTTTACTAATTTGCAGTTAGCTGAATTTCACTACACATTCTCAAAAACATAAATTTGATAGTCAGCCTTACCTAGATGTCGTCTTGCTTTTCTGTGGATCAAAAAGTTTCCTGCCTAAGCACACAGATATTCTTTCACAACCCATAAAGGCCCCTTTTATTAATCCAGGACGGTAAGAAACTTCTTTCTGCACCATATTGAGAGCAGGATGCATCAGCTTTCAAGACAGAACGCATTTTAATACACAAATGTTGGCAGATTACATAATACTGAATTGATCTTCAAGAGGGAAAGGACTTTTGAACAAAACAAAAAGGGTAAGAGGGTGCGGTTAGATGTTAGGCTATCCCTGAGAAAAGGCCTAGGCTGCACTAGTACCTAAATGCTAGCAGAAGCTTACTGGGAAAGGAGCCAATGGAATGACTTTGTTTGACCCAGCTGCCAATCTTTTCTGAAGCAGTGCGCCAGACTAAACACTGACACTATTTTAACTCAAATCAGGCTACAGCAGCTGTTTGCTTTCCTGCTCTGAGCTATGCACCATGGCTGTGATGACTCTGCATGGCATTCTATCAGGTTAAAATATGTTCCTTGTTTGGTTTGTCATATAGCAGTCATTAAGTTTAACCACTTCCTCTCTCCTGGTAAATGAAAGTTGATATTATGTGATCACTGAAACTTCCCGTAAAGAAAAAAAATTACCATGGAATTCTAGAGATTATGAAAGAATAGAAAGGCTACAAAACTAGGAGCAGCACTAACAATACTAGGACTGCTAAAGAAAACTTCATTCCCTCATCATCAAAATATATATTGTCCGACATGTGTAAAATGCTTTAACAATAATATATTGCTTTAGCAATAATATATTACATTTTCTGTTATAGACTAAAATTATATTTTAACCAGGTGCTGGTGATGGTTATGATCAAGAAGAGATACTCTAATCATAGATACTTAGATAACAAGGCCAGAGTAAATATATTTTATCTACTACTTCCTACTTTTGTAGGAAAATTATGGCTACCTTCTGGTTTAAGTAATATTCATAATTCTTTCCTTCAAGACAAACAGCTTCTGACAATCCTTACTGGTACAACATACTGTCTTTTCTAACTATACTCCATCTTCTGTTGTCAGTCACCAGTTTCAGTAGAAGAATATAGCTACAGTTCTGTATAGCCTTTCTGCTTCATTTGTGCCTGTAACTTTTAAATCTTCTGCTGCAATATGAGTCTTATGTTTTATTAATCATATCAGAGAATGTAGATATATACATCAGGATGCAAATATTCTGCAACTACCACACTTAGATTCTGTGATGTACAAACTCTTGAACATGCTTCATTGTGCTGCTCTTCTATCATGTCAGAGCTTCTAATTCTAAGAGGTTTTTCATACATATGCTTCATGGCTGTTGGTGAAGACATGTATACTGCTGATTCAGTGGTTGGTTGCTCCCGGCTCAGTCCGGTTCTTGCAAACAGGTAGTAAAAGCGGCAGGAGGCTCCGCCCAGCCACCCAGACGTCATCATGAACAATCTGCACATGCGCAGAATCGCCTGTGCAAGCGAAGCGAGCATACATGCGCACCCCTGTTGCGAATCAGTAGTAAAGGTAAGTAGAACTGTGCTGATTATATACTGGATGATACATTGATATTTACAATCACCTGGATTTATCACACTTAAAAAGGCTTACAAAATTACAAACTGAATATCCCACTTTGCTACAAACTTGTTATCCAGTTTCAAGTGCTGAGGATTTATCAAACAATATACCTAAATTTAGCTATTTAGCATAAACGAGGTTTACATAGAATTAAATTTATACTCAATTCCTACTCAGTTTTTATTTATTTCTATTTATTTTTTAAATTATATTGCTATTAATCTCACAAGAGAGTCATTATTGATTGCTGTGGAACCTTATGAACTGCAAAGCCATCAGGCTATAATGTAATACACTTATTTTCAATAGACCCGATTGTTCTAAACTACTTGGCCAGACCAGCGAGTCAGGTTCCAGTACACTTGCAAGCTTGCAAGCCATGGCAAATACACAACAATTTATAGAGATTTTAGCCATGGCATTAAGAGACAGATATGTTTCAAAGCTAGACAAATCATGAAAGCAGCAACTATAAGGGTAATAACTACACATCTAAAGGGCTGGAGGCAAGATTTACAGTAATGATCTTCTGAAGATACATTTCACTGCAGCAAAATAAAATCAGTGGCTTCTTTGCAGAACTCAACTGTAGTGGCACAATGGTAAGCCAACCAGTCCTCCAGAAAACTCCTTAACACCTTGAATATCCATAACACTTGACATATTCTTTTGTCTGGAGAAGCTCTACTCTTTTCCTTTTGCCATGAAGCAGAATTTGGCAAGAACTGAAATTTGAGATGTGTTTGCTTATTTTGCGATGAAAGACTTATTGAATTTCCAAGTGGCTCTCTCCTGTGGCTGGTTCTGGAAATTACAATTTTTAATATAATAAAATACATGCATTAGACAGTTAATATACACAAAGCAACAATATAAAGCAGATGGCAAACACTGGATTTCCTCCTGAAGGCCTTAATGTGCCTGCTCTTCTAGAAATATGATAGTAGTTCAATTTTAAAAAATCTAAGTAACTATAACAAGCAGATATAATTTCAATCTGAACTGAATCTAATCATAAGAAACTGAAATAGAACAATTAGAGTATTTTTCCTATTGAAAATAATCTGTATAGTCAAAAATTCTATAAATATGGAATCTAATAATTATGTTATTTATGGCCTGATTTGAGAATAATTACTAAATGTTTACATGGACAGATCTTGGGTTTTTGTACTTCCCTATATTCTTCTAGTAGAGGTTCTGTGTCATAAATTCCTGAAAATGTTAAAACACAGCCAAGACAATCTAAGCATTTTTATTAGTTTATGGTTAATAAATGCAAAGCAGTTTGAGCTTGCCAAGAAATAACATGATTCTTTTTGTTAAGGAAAAGGGCAAAAAACTTTATTTCAGCAAAGCACTTTATCACGTAACCCGTCTTGACCAGCAAGCAGTTACAAAAGCATTAAAAGCAAAGAGTGTTCTCTCTCTTAAAAGTACAGGGATTATGATGCTTTATGAAAGTAACTTCCAGGGGGAACTTCACTCATATCCTAGTAACTAGTTGGAGGAAAAGATCCTTCAGATCTTGGATCTAAAATCCAGGCCATGATGCTAACTGTTTATCCAGCAATGTATAAACGTAAATCTTTGTGTATCTCTATGTATGTGTTTGTATGTGTGTATAGATAGATATAGATGGTGTAGATATAGATGTAGACATAAATATAGAGATATATAGATACAGATACGGATACAGAGGTAAATATAGAGATTGATCTCTAGATATCCTGAGCTTTTTCAAGTCTTTGGTATAAGCAATTCATACAAAAAAGAAACATTGAAGAAATATTTACAAACAGGATATTCCAAATATATTTTTCCATTTATTGAAACAGATCCAACAAAAATTCACATTCACACTCTCTCTTCTCCCTCCCTCCTTCCCTCTCTCTCTCTCTCTCTCACGCACACACACACTTATTCAAATCTTTTTGCTTTGGCACACAAATAATATTTATAAGGGTCATTCTAAATGTTGTGAAAGATATTAAAAGTTAAAAGAAAAAAAAACCATCAAGTATACAGTACATACATGTTTCACCATGCAGTTTTTTTCCCCAGGAGAAAGGAATATAACTCACTGTAGAAAGAAGAGTAAGAAATACTTAGAAAAAAATTAAAGAAGAGATAGAAAAAGAAAGAAAAGAAAACACATTTAAAATGAGTTTAATACTATTCTTATTGTCTTTTTTTTTTTTTTGGAGGTTCTCTTCAACTGTATTCAATCTTGGTCTTTCTCTTTCTGTCTCTTGACCCATTCACATGCACTTTCACACACATATAGATAGTTTTGCAGTTCAGTGTTCCTTAATACTCTCCACATGATCAAACCAGCTCAATACACATCTTTTGTCATTCTCATTTACTTGTACATTCAATGCACAAGCATCCATAAATTCTTAATCTGTCTTAATCAGATACATTTCTTAAATATTATATTCACACTATATTCAACTTGCTTTTATGGTTTTTTTCTCAACTTGGTCAATTCTCACTACCATATAAAAATAGGGACAGAACTATATTCTTATACATCACATTTTTTTCTACTTTTGAGAAACATTCATTCTTCATAGAACACCACACAACGTCCACTATTTTTCTAATAGTATTTATATGTTTTAAATATTCTCTATCCATTTCTCCATCTCTAGTAAACATTCTACCAAAATTCACAGTGTACCGGTAATTTGTGCTTGCTAATTATGTAGAACATTGATATTTCTCTGCATTTTTCCTGCCAACACTAATCTTGGAGAGAAATAATTATCTCACACGTGTTAGAAGTTTATAACATCTGTGAATTACCAGTATGCAAACAACAATATGTTGCCAGCAAGAAAGCTTCAAGAGCAGACATTTCTTTCATGGAAGATCATATACATGCTTAGGATAAAAAAATATCACTGGCTGTGCCAATTGCATACTAGACAAAATGGAGCAAAATGGACCAGTACTCTCCTTTCAGCTAGCATGGAATAGTTGTGATTTATGTATGTATTATGTGTGTGTGTGTGTGTGTGTGTGTGTGTGTGTGTGTGTGTATCAAATATCAGCAGTTGTCCTCTGGCAAGTGTCAAACCACCATTATTGAATGAAACCAGAACATCCAGGTCATCAATAGTGATTTTTGGTTCTATGGGTTTGGTATTCGGCACGGACAGATAATGTTCAGGCTGTTCAGTTATGTTCAGGCTGATAGTCAGGCTGTAGAGCACAGCAGCTTCTGCAAAGTTGTTCAGAATGACCTATAGAACACTGTCTTTGTGTATTAGGCATCAGCAAAGCAGATTTCTTATATATTGTATGGAGAAACTTCATAAAACTGTATTTTCTTAGGCAATGGAGTGGAATGGAACAGAACAGAAAACAGAATAAAACCTAGGACTGGAAGAAATCTTGGAGGTCTAACCTCCTTTGTAGTCCAACTCCCTGCCTAAGACAAGACACTTTATATCATATCTGACAAATGGTTATTTTCTTGAAAACTCTACTTATGGAGCATCCAGGAGGCAAGCTGTATCATTGATTAATTGTTCTTACTGTAAGGAAATTTTTCCTTAGTTCCAAGTTCTTCTTGGAAAAGGTCTTCTGCAGTCATGACATAAGCCTAAGACTGGAAATCAGGCTTGTCAGATGTTACATCTTTTCTATCCTGCCCTACGGAGTAGAGAGTTGGTCTCTGACAGAAAACCACTTGAAGAAACTAGAAACATTTGAAATGTGGATTTACAGATGGTTGTTACGTATAAGATGGGTTAACAAAATCACAAATGAGGAAGTGATAAGCCACCTGGGAAAGCAAAGGGAAATAATCAAAGCCATTAAAAAATGAAAGTTGGAGTATTTTGGACATGTGATGCGACACCCAGAAAAATACAGCATCTTTCACTTAATCCTCCAGGGAAAAATTGAAGGCAAATGAGGCCTAGGCAGAAGAAGAACATCATGGCTTCAAAACCTAAGGGACTGGTTTGGACAAAACTCAGCAGCACTTTTTCATACGGCTGTTGACAAAAATAGGATTGCCAACATGATTGCCAACGTCCAATGACGGACATGGCACAAGAAAACAAGTTCCAAGTTCAATCTCCCTCTGATGAGCTTCCATCCATTTCTTCTTGTTGGACTCCCAGGTGCTTTGAAGAATAAGCCAATCCCCTCAAGTACAGGAAAACAGCTATCATTCCACCCCTGAATTTTTGATTTGTTGGGTAGTCATGCCTAGTTCCCTGAATTGTTCATCATATGATTTAACCTCTAGACTCCTCAACATTTTTGTTGCTCTTCTCTGCAATCTTTCTAGGGCCTCAGCATCTTTATTTTTTATCTTGGTGACCAGAACTGGATGCTGTATTCCATTATGGTTACTTTAATGGTAAAAGTAACCTGTTTCTGATCTCTTTGAAGTTCTGCATTTTTAAAAATGTGAAATGGTATTAGAAAATATATTTATCTGTATTCTGTAGCTGTCCTTGAATGGATTTCCATATTGGAATATATGTATGTATATATGTATTAGCCTATTTTCTTCTTCTAGGCTGAAACAGAGCATGAAAATAGTTTACATGTTTCAGAAGTAATTATTCTATAGAAAGTGCAAGAGTCATTGATTAATCAAAGATTTAAAATACTTTCTTCCAATCCACAAGCAACTGTGCAATTTATTTCATTTACAGCATATGCATTTAGGCTTGTAACATTCTTATTATAAAAAAATAAACTTTCCTTTGGATATAGAGCTATTGAGCTAACAATATATTTCAACATAATTATGAAATGAGAATACATGTAATCTGAACTTCCTTTGTTTTTATATCCGATTCTATACGCTCGTAGTACAATTTAAAGCCAAATCAAAAGTTAGTAAGAAATTTTATCATGCACAACAACCTGGTACTATGCAATTAATTACAATCTGTCAAGGATATAATAGATAGATAAGGAAATACCAGTTGAACATATTATAATACAGGTAATCTTCACTTGCTGACCGCTCATTCAGTGACTGAGTTAGAAGGTGCAATGATGCTGAACAAGTGGTACTTAGAACCACTTCGAAATTTCAGCCATTGCCACATAGTCAGATGACTGTTGATGTGTGCATTTGGCAAACAGGTTACACTTACAATAGTTGTAATGTCAATAGTCACATAATCACCACTTGTGATCTTCCCTGCTGGCTTCTGTTAAGCAATGTCAGTTGCAAAGCTGGCAAGGAACATCCTAAATTGCTCTAGTAAGTACTCCCCCCTCCATCTTCTTGAACATCACAGGACTCTTTTCTTTCCTCATCCTCCTGTAATAAGCCCCATTCTGCTTTCTTCCTTCTTCAGGCTCATTTTGCACATGCTGCCTTGTACTCTCCTTTGTTTGATTCTCCCTGTGATCACATGTAACCAAACCCTCCTTCTCTCAGCCTCCCAGTGTTTGCACACAGCCTCAATCTTCTTTCTTGGCCTCCCTTCACATGCATTGCATCAAGCCTTCCTTCCCTCAGCTTCCATTTGATTGCTCACACCTACATCCGCTTTTCAACAGTCTCACTGTGTACACCTTGTCAAGGATAGGCAGGCACTAATACTTGGCCTACCTGGGATGACATGCACCTGCTGTCTCACTGCTACACCTGGCTCCCCAAACTTGCACATGGCCTGTGTAATCCTGTCTCTCAGGATCTCCCCCACACCATCCCATGCTTCTTACATGACACTTCTACCACTTCCCACTTAGCAACCTGTCCAACTTAGCAATAGCAATAGCGTTTAGACTTATATACTGCTCTATAGTGTTGGGTGGTTTACAATGTCAGCATTATTTGCATATTGCTCCCCAAAAAATGAGGCTTCATTTTACTGACCTCGGAAAGATGGAAGCCTAAATCAACTTCATGCCCCATCAGTAATGCCATCATGTGATGTCAGTCTTTATGACCACATTGCTTAGGAACAGTGTCCCAGTACCAATTGCTATTATAACCCGAGGTCTACTTATATTTTAAATAATCTGCTTTTTTTTTACACTGATGCAGACTTGACAACAATGAAAATATTTGCATTTTCCTTTTATGAAGAAACATCAGAGCTCTTGTCATTACCCTGATTAATCACATCATGTTATGTCTCTCAAAAATGCATATAGACAAAATCAAAAGGAAAATGTAGCTACATTTCTATTAATTTTTTTCAAGTAGTTTAGAGGTTTAATTAATTAATTAATTAATTAATTAATTGAATATTTCAATGGTAATAGATTTTTTGTAAATATTTCAAAAACAAATCAGATCTGGCATCCTGTCTATTTAGACGTTATTCTATTTCTTTGATATCTATTTTGTGTAGCCCCTAAATGTTTTTTTCCCTTTTAAACTAATAGAAAAACCAAAGAAACCAAATAAAACCTAATTTTTGATGAATAATTTTTCTTCTCTTGCTTTTTTATTTGTATGCTTTGGATCTTTTATTCTATGACACAATTTTTATCAAGTACATATGAGTAAGAAGGTTGATACTTTATAAGAGTATTAATATTAAATAAAATATATCAATCACCAAAAAAGGAGTACTAATTAAAATCTACTGCTTCAAAAGAAAATAAACAGAAAATCTGCTGGGTCAGATCAAAGGTCCATTAAGACAACATTCTTTTTCCAAGAAAAGCATTCCAAGTTTTCATATATTTTTTAGATGATTTTATTAACAATTTTACATGTGAAGGATAGAAGTCAATGCAAACTACACAAAATACAAAAGAAAAAGAGAGGAGTTGTGAAAAAAGAAAGAAAAAGTAACTTTTACCTTCATCCCAGCAGGTAAAAATAATTTTATACCTCATCACTGTCTTAAATAAAACATAATTTCTATTCTGAGAACCCATCTCTTAGGTAAGAAAGCAAAACCAACTGTTACTTCAATCAATCACATCAATCAGTTTTTATCAGCAAAAGTCCAGCAAGATCAAGCAGCAGGGCCGGATTTTCCTATAGGCTAACTAGGCTTCAGCCTAGGGCCTCAAGATCAAGAGGGGCCTACACAGTGGTGGGATTTTGGGGGCTTTAGGGGGTTCGGCCGAACCCTTTGTTAAATTGCTGGCTCGCCCACCCCTCGCCTCCCACCTGCGCGGCGCCAGCCTACCATAGCCAGGGATAGGCAATTGTGGCTCTTTTACAACCTGTGGACTTCAACTTCCAGAATTCCTGAGACAGCTGTCTCAGGAATTCTGGGAGTTGAAGGCCACAGGTTGTAAAAGAGCCACAATTGCCCACCCCTTCCCTAGCCTGAGTTGCCCACCCCTTCCCTAGCCTGAGTTCCGCTGCCACGTGGGCTGCCACGTGGTTCCCCACCGGCTCCGGACGCAAGAGAGCAGGATGGAGAAAGCAGCTTCCACGCCTTCACTCACCCTCACTCTCTGCTCTGTTGGATCGCCGACCGTTCGCTTACCCCGCCCACTCCCAATCGATTGCTGCCTCTGATGGCTAGAGGAAAAAAAAAACTTCAAATTCTTGCCGCGGGGCTTCAAAGGGCCGCCCTAGAGCCAGTGGTGCAGCCAAACCCTTTGTTAAATTGCTGGCTTGCCCCGCCCCTCCGCACCACTATTTATTGCCAATAAATAGAGGTGGGCGAGGGGCGGGGGAGCCAGCAATTTAACAAAGGGTTCGGTGTTTTTTTTGTAATTTTATTGGCTCACGGAGCTTCAGCATAGGCTAATTGGTCTCCCGGCTCTCAGCTGATTTGTCTCAGCTGTTTTGCTCAGGGCTCTTCTGCTTCCTTGCAAAGAGTGCTGATTTTTTTCCCCCTAGCTATGCTGAGAAACGAAACTGAAACTGCTTTGCTGTTGCTGCAAGGTTGGAAAATTAGGCAGGCAGAATTCTTTTCTTTTTCCTCACCAAAAAAGGTAGGTGCAAACAATGGGAAATTTAGGGAAAAAGAGGAGAGTTCAGGATTTTAAAACACAAAAGAAAAAAAGCTCTATTTAACTAGGGAATTGTAATAATTGAGATACTATTAATTGTATATTTCTGAAAGCAGAAATGGTTAACTTGTGGTTTGGAGGAATATATGGGGGAAAATATTTGGTTTATTATTATTGGTAAATATAATTAATTGATTTGTAAGAAATTGGATTGCATGGAAATAATTGGAATATTCATGTTCATATTGATTCATATACAAAAAAGGTAGTTATATAACTAATTGATTTATATTAAAATGTTGAATTTATATTAAACAACTAATATTACATAATTAACCAATGTGAGGATGGATATAAAAATAGATGACAATGAGAAGGAGTATAATATAGAATAGAAGGGAAAAATTGAATTTGATTAAGATTAGAGATGAGGATGAAGGGTAATATTGGTTTTTTACAAAAATAGATGAGGAATAAATATGGCAAAAAGGAAATATAGAAATTGTAAATTTAATTGAAATGACTAAACACTGTTTAAATTTGTGAACCGGCCAAATACTCTGTTCAAAGAAAATACATTGTATGTTTGTATGTGTGTTTCTAATTATTGTTATTTATTCATATTTGTTCTCTTTTATTCTTTAAAGTTTAACAATTCATTCTTTATCTTAATATCTTTATATTTGTTTGGGGTTGGCTTTCTTCCCTTTCATCTTTTTTATTGTACAGCAATCTTTCTCCTCAAACCTACCACCTCTCTCTTTTCTTTCCTTCTTACTTTCTCTTCCTCCCCCTCTTCTTCTCCTCCCTACTTCCTCTTCCTTTCTCCTTCTCCTCCTCTCTTCCTCCCTCTCTTACCCTCCCTCTCTTACCCTCCCTCCTACTCTAATTTCCCTTCCCTTCCTTCATCCCTCTCTATTGCTGTATCCTTTTATGCATATGGACTACTCAGAGGGCTGAAAAAGTTATTTCTGACTGGTCCTCGCACTTTGGACCAGTCCTCGAACTTACGACTGTCCTCACATTTTACGTTTTTGCCCTATCTTGTCACCATGGTGAAGAGAAGCAGTTGTGAAATGAGTGACATGGTTGTTAAGAATGCTACAATGGGCATAAATGATGACCAGTCATAAGTGCGAAGACCGGTCAAAAGTGCGAGGACCTGTCAGAAATCACTTTTTTCAGCCCTCTGGGTAGTCCTTTTGTGCATATGGACTACTCAGAGGGCTGAAAAAGTTATTTTTGACTGGTCCTCGCACATTTGACCAGTCCTCGAACTTACGACTGTCCTCACATTTTATGTTTTTGCTCTATATGGGCACCATGGTGAAGAGAAGCAGTTGTGAAATGAGTGACATGGTTGTTAAGAATGCTACAATGGGGGACTTCCGGGTTGGCTCCGCAGCACCATTGACGGTCTTTTTATACCGCCGCCCCCGTGATTCCGTTGAGCCGTTCTGACAGCGTTAATCAGCTGTCAAACGGCTTGAAAATCTCCCCTTCGGGAAAAGAAGGGGAGGAGAGCAGGTGGGTGAGGGTAGAGCTCCCTGAAAACCCCTGGATTAATTCCAGGGGTTAGGAGGGTGAGAGCTCCCCGTTCAGCCCACTGAAGCTCCGGATCCGGGGGGACTCTGTTTTTTTTTACAGAGCTAGGTGTTGCGTCCAATTTCTGCTGTCAAACAGAAGATTAAATGATTTCAAAAAAGCAGGCGGAACAGAAGCAGGAGGACAAGCTTTTTGCAAGTATAACACTTAACTCCGGGGATACAATGTTTCTAATTGGATTTTCTGAGCTGGAAGTTAAGATGGCGTTTCTTTGTTGCGATTTTAAAAGGGAAAGTTAGAAAAAGTTTTTGCTAATAGACTCGTGCTCAGAGACTGGCTTTAAGTTGCTGGAATAGATTTTGAAGAGCTGTTTGGGAAAAGATTGTTTATAAAGAAATTGCTGAATGCTGCTCAAAAGGATGGCTCTGACTTTATGATTTTATGGTTGTGGGAAGAAAGAAAATTTCTTTAAAATAAAATGGCTTCTAAGAAAGGAGATCTTGAAAGTGCTGGATGCTATTTGGAGGTGTCAGAAACGAAACAGTTGTCTGATTTACAGAGTTGTAAGGATTTTGATGCAGAACTTACAGAATTTATAAAAGAAGCCATGAATAATCATACTGCAGCTATAAGTAACCAAATAGCAATTCTTAAAGGGATAACAACAGAAATGACTGAGGAAATCAAAACAACTACGGAGCATGATGACAACTCAGGAGATATTGCAGCAGAGAGGGTGGAAGAATTTTCTCAAGAATTTTCGAGCTTACTCTCTGCTCTTTTCGGAAAAATTGATAGAATCCTTCAAAATTATGACTTGGTTTGGAAAAAAGTAGTAAATGACCAGACTTTCGAAGTTTCAGAAGATGAAGGACACTTGTCAGTGGCATCTATACATTTAATAGAAAAGAAACAATTGAACTTTTCTTCACAAACTCTTGACAAACTTTGGTTTTACAGACGAAGGAATGAACTGATTTATATAAGCATGAAGAGGCGATTTGGGGGCTCTAAATCAGAGGAAACTTTTTTAAAAAGGGGACAATTTTTGCAGTTATATCAACCTCAAATTAAAATGAAAAACCTCCTCAAAATAGAAGTAGGAGGGATGCAGAAAGATTGGAAAAAATATAAAAAGAAAGCAAGAATGGAAGATTAATCTTTTCTTTTGGCTTTGTAGTTGTTCTACTCATGGTTAAAAATGATTATGTTGTAGGTATTATAACTACTGAGGGGGGAAAAAGTATAAAGTTAAATATTGATTTTTAAATATGATGTACTAATGGTTGATTAATCCTTTTTGGTTTTTTAGTTTATGTATTAATGGTTAATTATGTTGTTGATTATCTTTTAAATTTTAAAAATTGGAGGGAGGAATAATGAAGGGGGGAAATTTAGAAACTTAAAAAATGTAGAAATTTAATTAGTGAATATCTAAGGTTTATTTTTTGTTATGAGATTTTAAAATAAGAAACCAAGAATGGAAGATTATTTTTTTTTTTTTGGCTTTGCAGTTGTTCTATTCATGGTTTAAATTGATTATGTTTTAGGTGTTATAACTACTGAGGGGGAAAAAGTATAAAGTTGAATATTGATTTTTAAATATGATGTATTAATGGTTGATTAATCTTTTTTGGTTTTCTAGTTAATGAACTAATGGTTAATTATAAAAATGTAGAAATTTAATTAGTGAATATCTAAGGTTTATTTTTTGTTATGAGATTTCAAAATATCTGAACTTTGAGAAAAGTAGGAGGGGGAAAAATGTTTTTAGGTTTGAATGTTTAAGATTTGTTAATGGTTTTAAAATTCTTAGAGTTATTGGATTACATGTTACTTTGTGTTTATATAAAGGGAGGTTGATGAAATTGTAAAAGGGGAGTTAAGGGGTCTTGGGAGTTATTAAATCTTGCAGTTAGCTAGTTTATTTTAGCGAATGTTTGGTGAAATCTATGCCCTGTTTTTGTTCTGGGAAGTCGGGGGTGGGGGGTGGTGAGGAGGGGTTGAAGATTGAGTTTACCAAATTGATTTTTTTTCTTTTTTTCTGATGATAGTATGAATGATTGTTTATATTGTATACTTGTTTGATCAGAAAATAAAAACTTTTTTATTAAAAAAAAAAAAGAATGCTACAATGGGCATAAATGATGATCAGTCATAAGTGCGAAGACCGGTCAAAAGTGCGAGGACCTGTCAGAAATCACTTTTTTCAGCCCTCTGGGTAGTCCTTTTGTGCATATGGACTACTCAGAGGGCTGAAAAAGTTATTTTTGACTGGTCCTCGCACTTTTGACCAGTCCTCGAACTTACGACTGTCCTCACATTTTACGTTTTTGCCCTATCTTGTCACCATGGTGAAGAGAAGCAGTTGTGAAATGAGTGACATGGTTGTTAAGAAAGCTGCACGGGCATAAATGTGAGGATGGTCATAAGTGTGAGGACCGGTCAAAAGTGCGAGGCCCAGTCAGAAATGACTTTTTTCAGCCCTCTGAGTAGTCCCTATGCACATAGCCACGCCCACCCGGTCACATGATTGCCAAGCCACACCCCCCAACTAAGCCACGCCCACATAACCTGTTGTTAAAAAAATTGAATCCCACCACTGGTGAAAGGGCCTCATAAGTGGAATAGCCTAGGGCCTCTTTTCATCTAAATCCGGCCCTGTCAAGCAGACATAACTATTTTCTTCATAATCTATCTAGTCCTCATAGTTTATTTCTTAGTTAAGAAAAACAAAACCCAAATAGTCCATCAATCTTTGTCAGCAAAGGTCTAGTAAGGGCAACCTAATATAATTTTCTTCTTTTAGTCCTAATCAAATAAGCCAATCTTATGAATCTTCCCTGATGTTTTTATTCTTTGGTTCTTCTTTTTTAAAAAAGCCTCATAGGTAATTTTCTGCTCGTGTGTTTCAAAGTGAAAATCTTTCAGAATTTTAACAGATTTCTCTTTTATTCATTTCTAAATTTGCCATTTCTAAAAAAGTCCTTGCAAATTTTAGCAGAGCACTTTTGTATAACCAGAGAGGGAAAAAATAAGTATCCAAATCACTATTCTGACTTTATGTCTGTTCATCTCCTTTAAGGAGTCAGTCATCAGTCTATCATTCCCAATTTGCATTGCATTTAAGTCACCCTTCAAATTAATTTCATAAACACACATTGCATTTCGTTCTTGTTTTATAACTTCATGAGAACATGATCTGTCAATTTTATCAACTGTCTGATCAATTCTCTCCAAATGCTTAGTTGAAAGGTATTCAAAAATTGCACTAAGGATTTCTGTTCCATTTTATTTATCTGCTGGTTCTAGTGTCAAGCCTTGAAGATACCTTATCATAAACATAAACAAACAAACAAATAAACAAAAACACTGTCAATTTTCTCTGAGAAAATAGTTTCTAAATAATTCAGTTATAATTCAGCATTCCTCTGGTTCCTTAATCTGTTATTAACTTTCCAAAATTCATAGACTAAGTATCATTTGCTCATATATTTTTAAAACTTTCAAAATCAAACTTACCTTGTCTTTTCAGGAGACAGAAACTCATCCAATGAATGCAGTTGACACTTGCCAGTCTGAAGGGCTTGATATCTTCAATATGCAAAGAAATATATATATTTAAATATAAAGACTTATCAAAGCGTTTGTTTGCCATGCACATACAGGAATTCTCCAAAAATTTTATTTCTGGTTTCTGATATATGAGTTAAATGCCATTCCTTTTTAGAATGGACACTCTTCGTTGTCTGTTCCCCCCCCCCCCCCGGGACTGTTCCTTTAGGCAACAATAGGAAAAAAGGGATCCTTTTTTTAATCCTTGGAGATCCTTTTTGATCTTTCAAGTTACTTGTTCTTCCTTATGTATTTTCATATTTACTTTGAAATATGTCCTGTGCAGATTTTAGCATCTGCATAAGTAAAGTTGGCTCCTGAGCCTGATTGTCAAGGATGCAGAGTCATTGATGGTAATCTCTCTCTCTCTCTCTCTCTCTCTCTCTCTCTCTCTCTCTCTCTCTCTCTCTCTCTCTCTCTCTCTCTCTCACACACACACACACACACACACACACACACAGAGAGAGAGAGGGAGAGAGGGAGAGAGGGAGTGAGGGAGGGAGAGAGAAACTACATTTTAAAAGTAACATAAACAGTATTGGACTGTTCACCACATGTTGGATTCTATATCTCATGAATTAATAATGTATTAGTAGATAACTTTAGATTGCTGTAAATATATTACCTAACAAATTCAACAGTTAAAAGTACTTTTAGAAAAGTACTTTTAGAGTCCCTTTTTTCTATCAAATTTTCCTTGTCATATATTCCACTTTATTTATTCAATTATCTAAACACACGAATATTTTAGAATGCATTATAAAACGTAACAATACCTATCCTGCAAGAATAAATTGTATCATGTTAAAACATTATCTTTCTTTGAAATAATTATAATTTTGTCACAGCGAAATCTCAATTTTCCATACTTAAAGATAATAGCATTTGCATGCAATGCAATGCATGCAGTGGTGAAGCCCTTCCTCAAGAAGCCTTCCCTTGACCCGGCTATATTAGTGAACTATTATCCAGTCTCCAACCTTCACTTTGTTGCGAAGGTTGTTGAGAGTGTGGTGGCGCGACAACTTCCCCAGTACCTGGATGAAGCTGACTATCTAGACCCGTTCCAGTCGGGCTTCAGGCCGGGGTACAGCACGGAAACGGCATTGGTCGCATTGGTTGATGATCTCTGGAAGGCTCGGGACAGGGGTTGTTCCTCTGTCCTGGTCCTATTAGACCTCTCAGCGGCTTTTGATACCATCGACCATGGTATCATGCTGTGATGATTGGAGGGGTTGGGAGTGGGGGGCACCATGCTGCGGTGGTTCTCCTCCTTCCTCTCCGACTGTACGCAGTTTGTGATGGCAGGGGGACAGAGGTCAACCTTGAGGCGCCTTGTTTGTGGGGTGCTGCAAGGGTCGGTCCTCTCGCCCCTTCTGTACAACATTTATGTGAAGCCACTGGGCGAGATCATCCGTGGTTTCGGGGTGAAGTTCCATCAGTACACTGACGACACTCAGCTGTACATCTCCACCCCGGACCATCCCAATGATGCCCTTGACGTGATGTCCCGGTACCTGGAGGCCGTGCGGATCTGGATGGGGAGGAACAGGCTTAGACTCAACCCTTCCAAGACCAAGTGGCTGTGGTTCCTGGCATCCCAGTATAGTCAGCTGGTTCCATCGCTGACTATTGGAGGTGAGATCCTGGCCCCTCAGAGAGGGCTCGCAACTTGGGTGTTCTCCTGGATGCACGGCTGTCTTTGGAAGAGCATATGACAGCCGTGGCCAGGGAGGCTTTTTTTCAGGTTCGCCTGATACGCTAGTTGCATCCCTTTCTGGACCGGGATGCCCTGCGCACGGTCACTCATGCCCTCATCCTTCCGTCTGGACTACTGCAACACTCTCTACATGGGGCTCCCCTTGAAGAGCACACGGAGGCTCCAACTGGTCCAGAATGCGGCCGCGTGGGTGATTATGGAGGCGACTCGTCGCACCCACGTGACACCTCCCCTGCACGAGCTGCACTGGCTCCCAGTGGTCTTCCGGGTGCGATTCAAGGTGTTGGTTACCACCTTTAAAGCGCTCCATGGCTTAAGACCGGGGTATATACAAGACCGCCTTCTGTCATCGACAGCCTCCCACCGGCCAATACGCTCCCACAGAGAGGGGCTCCTCAGGGTGCCGTCAGCCAAACAATGTCGACTGGCAACACCCAGGGGGAAAGCCTTCTCTGTGGGGGCACCAGCCCTCTGGAATGAGCTGCCCCTAGATGTGCGTATGATCCCCAACCTGCACACCTTTCGCTGCACTCTGAGGACCCTCCTGTTTCAACAAGCCGGGCTGGCCTAACATGAATATGAATTTTAATAGGTGTATGTTAATTTTTAATTTGTGGGCCAAATTTTTGTATATTGGATTTTAATGGTTTTTAAATTTTGTAAATTTTACGTGTTTTAATATGGCTGTACACCGCCCTGAGTCCTTCGGGAGAAGGGTGGTATAGAAATTTAATAAAAGTAAATTAAAGTAATTTGAATTTACAATCTCTTGGCTTATAGCCTAGTGCCAAACTACTAGATCTAACTGTTGGCTGACATAATCACAAAACTAGTATAATATACCTCACTTTAGTTAATGCAATGATACTACAACCCTTGGGGCCTAATGCATACCTCCCACCAAATAGTTTGTTAAAATGTGGTTTTACTTTACTTACATTCAAATGCAAAAGCTTTCCTGACCTTTCACTGACCTAGTGATGGGTGATTCAAACAACAATGTAGCTTTTAAACAATTTGTCATGCATAAAACATAGAGAATACTCTTTATCAAAATACTTAATAAATTGCTGTTAAATGATCTTCTGACTCCGTTGCTTTTGAAGAAAATGTACCGAGGCAGAATTTAAGGCCAGATTTGGCCATCCCTGCCACTCTGTGGCCTCAAGTCTGCAGTTACTCAATTATAAATTCATCAGATCTGTAAAATTTCAGCTACACAGATATTCTTGCCATCAAAACTGATTTAATTAGATTTGCCTAAGCTGATCAAATATATATAAGCAAGTCTTTATAAGTAAAAAAAAGTTTTGGAAATAGCTAAGCAAAAAAGCCTTTCATTTCTTAAAAAAAATATTTAGAATGGAAAAGTAATTTGTACTGAATCTTGTGAACAAAAGACAGCCAACATAATGATTCATGTGCTGGAATAGAGTCAGAGACATCCATATTTAAGTTCCTTTGCAATAATTTGGTTTGTTATATAACTTTGGGCTGGTCTTTAGTTCTCATTCCAATCAGAATTGTTGAGCTGCAGAATGCTATGAGTCTCAGTTGCAGTAATGATTTTGTACGAATAATGTAAAGTAAGAAAAGCACTTTATAACATTGAAGCAAAATATTTTATAAACTATTAAAAATAATGCAAAAAAAGTATTATTTCCTCAGTGCCAAGGAATACATTTTAATGTATTTTATTTGGTATGGTTTGCCCCCTTTTGTTAGAAACTTTCAAGGCAGATTCCAAAACCATATTATCAGCACAATAATTATTTATTTATTTATTTATTTATTTATTTATTTATTTATTTATTTATTAAATTTATATACCGCCCTATTCCTAAGGGACTCAGGGCGGTGAACAGCGAACGATAAAAATACATGTAATACAAACGTTAATAAAAAAAAACCAATTAAAATATACTAAACACTCTGGTCCTAGATAATTCAAGACATCCAAGTTTAAAATAAAATCAAAAAGCAATATAAAGGGAAAGTTAGGCCAGGCCGGCCTGCTGAAACAGGAATGTTTTGAGGGCACGGCGGAAAGTGTGCAGATCCGGAATCTTCTGTATCTCTGGGGGGAGCTCGTTCCAGATGGTGGGTGCCCTCACAGAAAAGGCTCTCCCCCTGGGGGCCGCCATCGACACTGTTTGGCTGACGGCACCCTGAGAAGCCCCTCTCTATGGGAGCGTACTGGGCGGTGCGAGGCTATTGGTGGCAGAAGGCGGTCTCGTAAGTACCCCGGTCCTAAGCCTCTAAAGGTGGTAACTAAGACCTTGAAGCGCACCCGGAAGACCACAGGGAGCCAGTGCAGCTCGCGCAGGAGGGGAGCCACATGGGAGCGCCATGCTGCTCCCATAACTACCCGCGCAGCCGCATTCTGGACCAGCTGGAGCCTCCGGGTGCTCCTCAAGGGGAGCCCCATGTAGAGAGCATTACAGTAGTCCAGGCGTGAAGTGACGAGGGCATGAGTGACCATATTTAACGAGTCCCGATCCAGAAAGGGACGCAACTGGCGAATCAGGCGAACCTGATAAAAAGACCTCCCGGCCACAGCCGTCAAGTGTTCTTCTAAAGATAGCCGTGAGTCCAAGAGGACGCCTAAGTTGCGAACCCTCTCCGTGGGGGGCAATGACTCATCCCCAATAGTCAGTGATGGCACCAATTGACTATATCGGGACGTCGGAAACCACAGCCACTCGGTCTTGGATGGATTGAGCCTGAGTCTGTTCCTCCCCATCCAGATCCATACAGCCTCCAGGCACTGGGACATCACTTTAAGGGCATCATTGGGGTGGTCCGGGGTGGAGATGTATAGCTGAGTATCATCAGCATACTGATGATACTTCACCCCAAAACCATGGATGATCTCACCCAGCGGCTTCACATAAATGTTGAACAGAAGGGGTGAGAGAACCGACCCCTGTGGCACCCCACATACAAGGGGCCTCGGGATCGACCTCTGCCCCCCTGTCAACACAGACTGCGACCGATCAGAGAGAAAGGAGGAGAACCACCGCAACACGGTGCCCCCCACCCCTAACCCTTCCAACCGGTGCAGCATGATACCATGGTCGATGGTATCAAAAGCTGCTGAGAGGTCTAATAGGACCAACCCCTGTCCCGGGCCCTCCAGAGATCATCTACCAATGCGACCAATGCCGTTTCCGTGCTGTATCCAGGCCTGAAGCCTGACTGGAACGGATCTAGATAAGCCGATTCATCCAAGCACTGAGGAAGCTGTCGCGCTACCACACTCTCAACAACCTTCGCAACGAAGCGATTATCACCTCATATAAAAATTAAAATGAATTCTGGGCAAATAAAAATATACATATACAGTGCATTCAGAAAGTATTCAGACGTCCTTTACTTTTGTCAATTTTCTTATGCTGCAGCCATATTATCCAGTTGTTGAAATTCATTTTTTCTCATTAATCTACACTCAGTACTCCAAATGACAGACTGAAAAGAGAATTTTAGAAATGTCTGTAAATTTATTAAACAGAAAAAACTGAAATATCACATTGGCATAAGTATTCAAACCTTTCAAAGTACAAGTACTTTGCTGAAGCACCTTTGGCAGCAATTACAGCCTCGAGTCTTTTTGGATATGACATGACAAGCTTTGTACACTTGGATTGGGGAATTTTCTGCCATTCTTCCTTGCAAATCCTCTCAAACTCAGTCAGGTTGTATGGCGACCATCGGTGGACAGCCATTTTCAGGTCCCTCCAGAGATGTTCAATAGCATTCAAGTCAGGGCTGTGGCTGGGCCACTCTAGGATATTCACAGAGTTGTCCTAAGCCACTCCTGTGTTGTCTTGGCTGTGTGCTTAGGATTGTTGTCATGTTGGAAAGTGAACCTTCTGCCCAGTCTGAGGTCCTGAGCATTGTGGAACAGGTTTTCATTGAGGATATCCCTGTACTTTGCTCCATTCATCTTTCCATCAAACCTGACCAGTCTCCCAGTCCCTGCTCCTGAAAAACAGCCCCATAATACTGCACCCACAACATGCTGCCACCACCATGCTTCATTGTTGGGATGATATTGGACAGGTGATGAACAGTGCCTGGTTTTCTTCAGAAATAACATTTACAATTGAGGCCAAACAATTCAGTCTTGGTTTCATCAGACTAGAAAATCTTGTTCCTCACAGTCTGAGAGTCCTTCAGGTGCTTTTTTGCAAGCTCCAAGAGGGCTTTCATGTGTTTTGCACTGAGAAGAGGCTTCCATCTAACCACTCTGCCATAAAACCCAGATTGGTGGACAGCTGCAGTGATGGTTGTCCTTCTGAAACTCTGTCCCATCTCCACCCAAGATCTCTGGAGTTCAGTCAGAATAACCATTGGGTTCTTGATCACCTCTCTTACTAAGTTATTTCTCCCCCAATTGCTCAGTTTGACTGGGCGACCAGCTCTTGGAAGAGTCCTGGTTGTGCCAAACTGCTTCCATTTGAGAATTATAGAGGCCACTGTGCTCTTAGGAACCTTCAGTGCAGTAGAAAATTTATTGTAGCCTTCCCCAGATCTGTGCCTAGCAATAATCCTGTCTCTGAGCTTTGCAGGAAGTTCCTTTGACCGTATGGCTGCTGATCTGCTACAGTATACGTTGTCAGTTATGAGGACTTCTATAGAAAGGTGTGTGCCTTTCCAAATCATGTCCAATCAGTTTAATTTACCCCAGATAGACTCCAAGCAAGGTGTAGAAAAATGTCAGCAATGATCAAGAGAACTGGGAGGCACCTTAGATAAATTTCAAGTGTTGTTGCAAAGAGTCTGAATATTTATACCAATGTGATATTTCTGGGTTTTTTTTTTCTTTTTAATAAATGTACAGACATGTCTAAAATTCTGTTTTCACTTTGTCATTATAGGGTACTGAGTGTAGATTAATGAGAAAAAATGAAAAAGTGACAAAAGTGAAGGAATTCTGAATACTTTATGAATGCACTGTACATAACTATGAAATGGTTTTATCTGATGCAAAAAAACTAAGTTGCATTACAGAAAGAGGGTATCTGACCATTCTACCAGGTCTGACTGCGGGGATATGTCCAGGCCCGTTCCCTAAAGGCTGTCATTGTATGGACCTAGGAAGTACATCTTCTTTATAGCTGCCCTTGACTTGTGAAACATCCCTTGAAATCATCTGAGTGCTCCATCCTCCTAGTCTTCTAGGGGGCGTGAAAGCACTGGCTCTTTCCACATGCATTGGGATAGGGTGAGACTATAGCCCAGTACAGCTGAATGTGAATGTTTGGGGGAAGGGTAATTGCCTTTCAGGTGCTGGGACATTTTTGTGGTTTTTATAATTTTTATGTATTTTTAAATTGTAAGCCGCCTGGCATTCTGGTATATAAAATAAGCATCTATATAAGTATTTTAGATAAATATATAAAACCCATTATAGATAGTTTTGTGCTATTCCAGTTCACTAATTTTCTTTCTTTCTTTTTTTTGCTAAAGAAAATATATGTAATATATTTTCAGTTATGTCTATAGCTATTAGTTAGGAAACAGTTCCAGGTACTGTGGCAGAAGTTAGACACAGTGAATTATGAAATTAGCATGTATATTTGTGTTGCTGCCAGAGCATATAAACTTGAACTTATTAAAAGCTTCAGTATATGTTTGAAATGTAAACTTAATATCCATATGGCTTTTCAATCGAAATAAATTCCCACTAAACCTATTCATTTCATATTCTTTATTACTTTCACGTCAATATATTTAGATGACAAATTGAGATATTTGGCTAACTGTATAATGTTCACTTTCAGGGGGACTATGTATAGTGAATTCTTACAATATGAAGTTGATGGAATTTGGAATTTAAATTTTTATTTCTTATGAAATGAATTGGATGGAAAACAAATAACTCTCATCTACCATTTATTTTCTTTAACCTCTGAGGGATGGGGGAATCACAGTTCATTTGAAAGTATCTCAGTAAAACAGATCATCAGGACTTGAGATTCAAAGAGTAATTACTAGATTTAGCAATTTAGTTAGTCAGTTTATAAACTAGATTCTTAAATCATATTACAAAAAGCAGCTGTAAAAATGTGGCTTGGCCTTATATTCTTCCTAAACAGTTACTCAGTTATTATCAAAACAGAATTTGTCAGCCAGCTTTTCTGTAGTAGTTAAGGGACCAGACTAGAAATCAGGAGACCATGAGCTACAGCTAGCTAGCATCTCCCATTATGAATGAAGCCAGCTGCACTAGTTTTTTTCAGCTTTAAGAAGGAGGTAATGTATTTCTAAAATTTTGCCAAGAAAACTACCATATTTTTCGGAGTATAAGACGAACTCCATCCACAAAAGAGGGTGAAAATTTGGGTGCATCTTATACACCGAATTTAGCTCCACCCACCGCCCACCCGCCGGCCCCCACCCACCGGCCTCTGCCTCCCAGCAATTTACCTCCTTGCAGCAAACAGCCAATTTCAGTTTCAGCATAGCCTGATTAGCACAAACAGCTGATTGTCGGTTGGCCTCCCGACCTTCAGTATTTCAGGCTGGAGGGATTGCTATTGCAGGCCTCCGCTGTTTGCTGCAAGGAGGCAAATTGCTGGGAGGCAGATTTTTTTTTTCTTGTGCTAATCAGGCTGTGCTAAAAATGAAACTAAAGCAGGCTGTTTGCTGTTTGCTGTTTGCTGTAAGGAGGAAAATTGCTGGGAGGCAGAGGCAAAAAATATTTTCTTGTTTTCCTGCCCCAAAAATGTAGGTGCGTCTTATAGTCCAGAGCGTTTTATACTCCGAAAAATACAGTCCTGGGATTTATTCAGGTAGTCACCTGAAATCAAAAACTGACCTAAAGGCATACACGCACATAAACAAAAATAGAATTTAATATAGGATTATATGGGAAATATAATCCTATATTATGCTTTAATATATTTGTATCACTTGGAGCTAAAAGGTTTGGTGGCACAGGGGTTAGAATGCAGTACTGTGGGCTACCTCACTGCTCACTCTAGGAGTTCAATTCTGAGCGACTCAAGGTTGACTCATCCTTCCATCCTTCCAAGGTTGGTAAAATGAGGACCCAGATTGTTGGGGGCAATATGCTGACTCTGTAAACTGTTTAAAGAGGGCTGTAAAGTGCTATGAAATGGTATATAAGTCTAAGTGCTATTGCTATCTATTCAGCCAAGAAAATTTCATTGTCTTTAATTTTAATCTTTTAAAAAATCTCAAAATTGGTTTCAGAAACAAGTACAACATTCTTTTTCAAGAGTCTGTTTTAACATAATTCCAATATAATATACAATTAAATTGATAACTCTAATAATGCACATATAACTGCTGTATAGTGTATGTTTAATCTACAGATTACCATGAACATAGTTTAATCTATTAATTACTATGTATAGAACAGCATTTGACATAGACTATTTTATATTGATCACTAGTTCCATTAGCTAAGTTACAATTAAAGTGACTACCAGCAGTTATTTCTGATTGAAACAAAACATATGTATGTATTTACTCATTTCATTTAAGAGAAAATAATTAGAAAATAATAATAACCCAAAGAATCATAAGACTTGAGATAACAAAATGAAAATAAAGATAATAACGTAATACAAATTTGTTTATATCAACCTTATATTCCTACATATTTTGTATTTGCAAAACATACTTTTTTTCCTACCATATCCGACCTTAGATTATTCATTTCATTTGGTTCATTTGCATAAATTTTCACCATTTATATTTTTGGTAATATTACAAATTATTGTGTATTTAATTATAACTTTATCGGTTTTTCTTTTACTTTTAGCCTAGCCTTTCACCTTTCAAATGTTCTGTGATTTTATACTCATTCATTCTCTTTCCATGATCAAATAATCTCTGGGGTTTTTTATTGTTAAATAAAGATCATTCACTAACCTTTCATTCTTGACTTTATCTTTTATATACTTAATTCCAGTTTCATTTGATTTACAGTTATGCTTTTAAATAACCAATTCTCATGTACATGTAACAAAGTGGGTAAAAGCAGAACTTCATAGTTATTTTACTACATAAAATGTCCATTTCTCTTTACAGATTATATGCTACACATGAGAGTTCTACCAATAAATATTATATGAAGGCAAACAAATTTATATAGTGCTGCTTAATTTTTTTTGCTGTTTATTTATAAGCCAGTTTGGTTAAAGCACTAGGCTAGAAAGTAGGAGACCACGATTTCAAGTCCAGTCTTAACATGAAAAGCAACTAGATGACTTTGGGCTAGTGACTCTCCCTCAGCCCAACCCATCTCATAGGATTGTTATTGTGGGGCAAATAGGAGGACGAAAGTCTGCTGGATTTTTTTGCTGCCTTGAGTTATTTGTAAAAATAACAAAAGCAGGATACAAATAAATAAAAATTAATTAATTACCTCATTTTCAAACTGTATGTCAACTCTGAATCAAACCTGGCTGAAGCCATCTTTTGCTGCTTTACAGTTGCCATGTACTCTAGGAGGTGGGGGGGAAATAGGTATACTGTCTCACAGACAAAACAACGAGCCTTCCCATGGGAACCAAGGTCATCCCAACAGGTGGCAGTGGAAGGACGAGAGGAGTGACCAGGGAGCTCATTGATGGTTTTAATTGGACAATGTGACTTGGGACACTGGGGGGAAAGGAAATGTTTATTTTTTTAATTATACTTTTAATGCAGGAAACTTCAGAGTTGGTTTTCACTAGCCATGCTGATATGATGTATCCAATAAATATGTTCTTTGAGGGAGCTGCCTGCCTCGGAGTTCTGATTTCTTGGGTGAATTACTTGGAACCCTGACACTGTACTAATTTACTATTTAATGCATTAATCTTAATATCCATATTGCTTCTTTCATCATGCAGTCTAATATCTCAATAGAAGAAATATACATAGCTCAGGATAGAATTGTAGAGGTGTTCTCTAACTCTGTTGTTTGTTTGAAAATGTTTCATTAGCAAAGAAAGTATATTAGTTAGATAATGAAACATCTGCAGACAAATAACCAAATGCAAAAGCACCAAAGTCTCCATAGTGTAATATTTACTGAACATCATTCAGGTTCTTAGATTGCAACACTGCATTGTATGCATACATTATATATGTACATTCATATTCCTAAACAATATATTTTTAATGTTATTATAAACATTACTTATACATTTATCCATAAATATGTTATACAAGAGGAATGCTACATATTCACATTTTATTCCTTTTTCAATGTTGAACAATTCACTAATCTTTCATTTATTCTCATGTGCATTTTACTTTCATCTTATATGTTTATTTGCAAGTGTTTCCATGTCACTCCATTGCCATAGGCACACAATTATCATAAAAAAAAAAGATTTAAAGCACTGTACCATTATAAATATATAAATTTTAAAAATGAAATAGTAGCACTATGCACTAGGGACATACAATGTAATAGACATTTTCAATGCCATATTCATACAACTCTTCCAGTGCTCAAACCAATACACTATTACATACAGTACTTTCCTTAGAGAAGCACACAAATAATCATTCTGTTTATACATTTCTCAGTGACCTTTTTAAGACCAAAATTGCCCTTGTTCTACATCATATTTCCTTGCCCTACACTATACCACACAAATTCTAGCTCTATTTGTTATTAACTTATTTGACACATATTAAATATTATATGTTTATTTTGTAGAACTCAAAGTGCGGTAGATAACACTCATTGCTTATATTTTCCCGACAGCTTCAACAAATATATGAAGTTAGTGGGGTTGGAGAGAATGACTGGCCTGAAATCACTTACCTTCCATGCCTAAGAAACAACTAGACCTCAGGGTCTCCCAGTTTCTAGTCTTCTATCCCAACCACTACACCAAACTAGTGTAGTCTCTCTTTTCCTTCAGTATTTTGCCAAATCTCTTCTAAGGCAGGTTTATCAAAATTCCCTTTGTTAGTAAACTGCATATAGCAACAGTATTTTGACTTGAAAAACAGTCACTAGATTAGGTATAGTTCCATAGAGTATACTCTATATGTCCATAGAGTAGCCTGAATATTCTTGGAGTATTTCATGGAGCTTTGGTTGTCCTTATGGTATTTGATCTGAATGGTTCGATGCTGACCAGTACAGTCCTTCTAATAGCAGGGAATGCAAGGCTAGTAATCTAGTCTATACTTACTAAAGTATAGACTAATACTCCATACTTTCTAAAACATGTTACCTTTCTAATATTTGTGATCTTCCTCATTTGTGATCTTATCTTGGAGGGGTGTGTGGACCTGGCAGGTATTACGGAGACCTGGTTGGGCCAGGAGGGGGGGTACCACTCGTTGAAATGTGCCCACCAAGTTTCTGTGCATTTCATCAGCCAAGGGCTCAGGGGAGGGGTGGGGGAGTGGTGGCGATTATTAGGAAAGTCTTTGTCCGAGGGAGACCACTGTTCCTCAGATAGCCGGATGTGAGTCCCTTTTTGTGAAGTGGGGCCATGGGGTGCAGATGGGTTTGCTGACTACGTACCTGGCTCCCTGCCACGTGACGGCGACCCTGCCCGAGCTGCTCGATGTTATTGCCAGGGTGGCGGTTGATACCCCCAGACTCATTGTCATGGGGGATTTCAACCTACCATCCGCAGATGAGGCATCAGAGGTGGCTCGGGAGTTCATGGCTTCCATGGTGGCCATGGACCTGACCCAGTTAGTTCAAGGCCCCACTCACATAGGGGGACACACTCTGGACTTGATTTTCGTCTCTGGTCAGTGGTTGAATGATCTTGGTAGACGGACCTAGACATTAAACCCTTGTCATGGACAGATCATTCGCTCCTTCACTTGGACTTTCCAGCTGCTTCCCCCCACCACAGGGAGATGGAACTGACCAGATGGTTCCTCCCCAGGCGCCTGATGGATCCCGAAAGGTTCCTGATGGAGCTTGGGCCGTTTCCTGAGACCCTGTCACACGACCCAACTGAAGACCTGGTGGCTGCCTGGGAGAGTGCAGCCGCTGGAGCTTTGGACCACATTGTGCCTTTGCGACCTCTGACCCAATGCCGATCTCAATTGGCTCCTTGGTTCTCCGAGGAGCTGAGAGAGATGAAGCATCAGAAAAGATGCCTAGAGACCATCTGGAGGACTAGTCAATCCGATTCTGACCGGACACTGGTGAGGTCTTATATCAAGACCTACCTAGTGGCGATAAAAGTGGCAAAATCTAACCATTTTTCCACTCTTATCGCATCTGCAGAGAACCGCCCAGCCGCTCTGTTTAGGGTGACCCACTCCCTTCTTCATGGGGGGAGTGCGGGAAGATCCCTTGCAGGGTCGAGGTGAGGATTTTGTTCAATTCTTGCATGATAAAGTCGCTCAGATTCGGGAAGGCTTGGACTCCGACTGGATGAGTCCAGGGGAGGAGACGAGGGTAAGTCTTGAGAATATTATCTGGGAGGAGTTTGATCCTGTGGCTCCCGAGGATGTGGACAGGGTTCTGGGTAAGATTAGTGCCGCCACGTGTTTATTGGACCCGTGTCCCTCCTGGTTGGTACTGGCCTTCCGGGGGGTTACACGAGGCTGGCTCCAGGAGATTATAAGTGCTTCTCTGAGTGAGGATGTTTTTCCTGCCACCTTGAAAGAGGTGGTGGTGAGGCCCCTCCTCAAGAACCCTTCCCTGGACCCAGCTGAATTAACTAACTACCGTCCGGTCTCCAACCTTCGTTTTGTGGTGAAGGTTGTTGAGAGTGTGGTGGCACAACAGCTTCCCTGGCACCTGGATGAAGCTATCTATCTGGACCCGTACCAGTCGGGCTTCAGACAGGAGTACAGAACAGAAACAGCATTGATCTCTGGAGGGCTTGGGACAGGGGTTGCTCCTCTGTCCTAGTCCTATTAGATCTCTCAGCAGCTTTTGATACCATCGACCATGGTATCATGCTGCAGCAGTTGAGGGGGTTAGGAATAGGGGGCACCATACTGCAGTGGTTCTCCTCCTTCCTCTCCGACCGTTCACAGTTTGTGTTGGCAGGGGGGCAGAGGTCGACCTCGAGGCACCTTGCATAGGGAGTGCCGCAAGGGTCGGTCCTCTCGCCCCTTCTGTTCAACATTTATGTGAAGCCGCTGGGTGAGATCATCCATGGTTTTGGGGTGAGAGTCCATCTGTATGCTGATGACACTTAGCTGTACATCTCCACCCCAGACCACCCCAACGATGCCTTTGATGTGATGTCTTGCTGCCTGGAGGCCGTGCAGGTCTGGATGGGCAGAAATAGGCTCAGACTCAATCCTTCCAAGACTGGCTGTGGCTTCCGGCGTCCTGATATAGTCAGCTGGTGCCATCGCTGACTATTGGGGGTGAATCTCTACCCCCCACAGAGAGGGCTCACAATCTGGGTGTCCTCCTGGACACACGGCTGTCTTTAGAAGAGCATATGACGGTCGTAGCCAGGGGGGCTTTTTATCAGGTTTGCCTGATTCACTAGTTGCAGCCCTTTCTGGACGGGGACGCCTTGCGCACGGTCACTCACGCCCTTGTCACCTCCCGGCTGGACTACTGTAATGCTCTCTACATGGGGCTCCCCTTGAAGAGCACTCGGAGCTTCCAACTGGTCCAGAATGCAGCCGCGTGGGTGGTTATGGGCGCAACCCGTTGTGCCCATGTGACACCCCTCCTGCACGAGCTGCACTGGCTCCCAGTGGTCTTCCGGGTGCAATTCAAGGTGTTGGTCACCACTTTTAAAGCGCTCCATGGCATAGGACCCAGGTACCTTCGAGACCGACTTCTGCCACCAATAGCCTCCCACCGGCCAGTTCGCTCCCACAGAGAGGGTCTTCTCAGGTGCCATAGGCCAAGTTATGTCGGCTGGTGACACCCAGGGGGAGGGCCTTCTCTGTGGGAGCCCCTGCCCTGTGGAATGAACTCCCTCAGAAATGCGTAAGATCTCCAACTTCCGTGTATTTCGCTGTGCCCTCAAGACCCTGCTGTTCCGCCAGGCCGGGCTATCAATGTAATGATTTTAAATTGGGTGGTTTAAATTTTGGGGGTTTTAAATCTGAGCCAAAATTATTTAATAATTTTAATTATTTTTAATTGATATCTGTCTTTGTGCTTTTAATAGGCTGTACACCGCCCTGAGTCCTTCGGGAGAAGGGCGGTATAGAAATAAAATTATTTATTTATTTATTTATTTATTATTTAATATCTGTCCAAATATGCAAGAGACTGAACTCCTAAGGAGAGAAATAATAAGTTAGCTTCTTATAATTTTTAACCATGAAACATTCACAGCAGAGAAGGTATTCTAAATAAACTTCTATGCCTTAGCTTGAATGTAACAATATAACACATCAAATAAAACTAGAAACATTTTCATTTTTTAAATATTTTTTTCTACATCTTGCTTTGTGGCTTCTCATTTCTTTCAGTTCCAGCCTTCCTTCATTAAGCTTCCTTCACTATGCCTCTTTATATTTTCTTTTTCACCAGAGCCAAACAATAAGAAAAACTATCTCTCTCCTCTTTCATTACAATTTGGTATGCATGTGTGAGTGCATGTGCATATCAGTGAAAAAGCTTGCATTTTTTTTCCAAAGAAAAATGCCTATTCTAGAGTTACCGCAAAGAAAAATGATCCTAACAATGATGAAAACTAGGTTATTTGCCAGTTATTTCCCGAGAAGCTTCTGTAAATGCAAAAAATAACACATAGTCATTAGGATACTACACTGTTCTTTCAATAAATAAAAGATACTTTATTTTATTTAGATAAAATAAGGTATTATATACATATTTTATGACAACTGCCACTTGATATATCTAACTGCTGTTTTCACTTGCAGTGATTTAATATTCTTTTTTTCCCACGAGGTGGCAGTCATTTCAACTTAACAT
Source organism: Pituophis catenifer annectens (assembly GCF_029215685.1). Classification (NCBI taxonomy): domain Eukaryota; kingdom Metazoa; phylum Chordata; class Lepidosauria; order Squamata; family Colubridae; genus Pituophis; species Pituophis catenifer. Next base: position 84,250,666 of record NW_027256884.1, read on the forward strand.
AAACACAAATGGTTGCCACATGTGAAGCAAACAATGATATTCTTTGTGTTTGGAATTATAGCAAGAAAAAATTGATTTTAGCTTTCTGAGTTTCACTAGGGTTTGGCTAGTTAATGTAGATCAAGCTATACATTCACAAGTTAGTTTATACCAAGCATTGGGACATTTATATTGTTTTATTTTTTATTATTTAATGTTGAAAAACAGTTTTCAACTACTTGGGATAGGCTGTTAGTGTACTAGTGTTAGTGTACATTTATGAACCTTAAATGTAATATATCACAATCCATAGACATATTTCCAAATATTAGCATGCCAAACCTTGAAACATTTAAAAAGAGAAGTTGTGAATTTAATTTGTCCTTTGTGGTTAATACCAAATCCCAAGCTATAAAACTAAAGTTATCATTAAAGATGTTGATCAGTCCCATATGTTGCAAATTAATACGATAAAGGGAAGATATATTAATTTTGTTAAATCTATGACTGCAAGTACAATTAGGCATGAAAACTGAATTCTAGGTTGGATTCCAACAATGCGAAAGATCTTTGAACTCCAAAAGATTAGATAGATGATAGATAGATAGATAGATAGATAGATAGATAGATAGATAGATAGATAGATAGATAGATGATACAGATAATCATTTTAGACAAGTCCATCCAATCAGAAAGAGAAAACAAAAGAAATACTAGTCATTGCATGTTGTCCATTGATGATGTTTCTAGATCAATTATAACCAGTTTATATGTCTGAGAATTCAACTCACAAATTACTAAATAAAGGATTAGAAACTTAATTCTCATTTGTACTATTAAAAATCTATTTCTATGGAAAATCACCCCCTGAAATAACAAAACATCTAAACAAAGGAAAGGATTAAGGTAAGGAGATTTGCATATTTTGTCAGCAAATTATATTAAGATGAATCATTGTATAAAATGGCATATTTGTTAATGTGTCTTTAGCTTACATCGATACTTAGAAAAGTTAATTTAATACTAGAAAATACTAAAATTCTTCAGATTCTTTACCCAGCTGATCTTTAAAAACTGATTCTGCATATGTGTTGATTTATTACAGAGGAGCCAAGATTCAGTAATCACAAGGATATTAGGGTCTTTGTTTAAGATGCTACTCAGAACATTGGCTGACAGGTTCCATTTTTTTTCTGTTTTGTTTTGGAAAAATGCAAAACTGAGGGAAAAAAATGACAGGAACAAATTACTAGTTATGCCTTCTGTAAAAAGAGAAATGGGATTCTTACTAAAACAGCAGAAATTTCCATTGCATATTTTATTCCAAGTCACACTATCCTTTTAATAAACTTACAAGGAAAATCATGGATTCATTCAAACCAAAATCCTGATAGGAAAATATACAAACAGAAAGCATTGCAATGTTCAAACAAGCCAGAATATTAATTGTTCCATGACATTTTCAGCAATCTGTAACTTTTAGACAGATTCAAACATTCTTGACACTTGACCAAGGTTTAATTTTTTAAAAAATATTATTATTCAAAATCTATCCACCTTGCAAAAAACTCCTTGCAAATATCTTTGGATCAGTGGTGGGATTCGCTTACCTTCCCTACCAGTTCGCAAATGTGAGTGCACGCGCCATCTCTGCGCATGCGTACAGCCTTCTGCACATGCACAGTAATCGCATTACGTCCAGGTGGGTGGGCAGAGCCTCCCGCAGTCACCGCTACTGGTTCACGCGATCCAGAGACAACAAGCTGAATCCCACCACTGCTTTTATTTAACAGTATAGACATAGACATGGACACATTAAAAAATTGGCACAAATAAAAGGATATAAATAGGCAAAACATAGTCATAAACACATAGAATGATTACATATAAATGGGGACAATAGGACATGATCTTGGTCCCATCATTTGGGATAAAAAAATGTGTATTTTCAGATCTAGAAGCATTCATTCGCTTATTGATTAATATTATTATTTTGCTACCAAGGTAAATTCCTTTAGCAGTTAAACCCAGCATTTTAGTTTCATGTAATTCATAGTTCATTGTCTACTTATTTTTTCTCCTTTTGATGTTGCCACTGAGAAACCAATAGTTTAATACTCAAGCAAGGAATTCATTCCAGATGAGAGAGTTGCCTAAAAATTGTGAGATTGGCATGATTGTTTTTTTAAAACTAGGTTTAACCCAGTTTTAGATTCTCGTATAAAATTTAATCTCTACCAGTACCTAATCATTTTTTCTAGATGATAACTTTCTAGATTATGCCCATACATTTTTAGGATCTTATATACATATTGCATATTAAAGGTAAAGATCCTGAAGGGGTCTCAAACTAAGGTCAAAAATCTCCTGAGAACCACTCAGTCATATGTACTAATGAGACTATTTTAGGAGTGGGTGGGAACATTTGTGTGTGAGAAGTGAATGACTGGCCCAACCCACAGTTTCACAGTTCAGTGACCCTAACACTTATTTTAAAAATCATCTGTTTGCTCATCTCAAAAAGGAGCTTTTCAACTCAACTGTAAATTCCAAATCTATCATTTACTCAATCAATATATCATTTCAAGTAATCAATATATTTTCTCATACTATTATTACTCTCCCTCCCCTCTTTCTCTTCTTCCTTATTCCTGTTCTTCTTTCTTACTTACTTAACTGAACTTCGACTGATTCTGTATGTAAAAGACTACCAAGAGCCACAAATTTTTATTATTTCTCCAAACTTCCCCTTTTCCCTATCTGTATTTTAGAATAGTTAGGAGTTTACCATAATTTGAGCCAGTGGTAAAATCTAATTTTTTTTACTACTGGTTCTGTGGACATAGCTTGGTGGACGTGGTGTGGCTTGGTGTGCGTGGCTTGGTGTGCGTGGTAGGGGAAGGATACTGCAAAATCTCCATTCCCACCCCACTCTAGGGGAAGGATACTGCAAAATCCCCATTCTCCCCCATTCCTGGGGGAAGGATATTGCAAAATCACCATTCCCACCTCACTCTGCGGCTAGCCAGAGGTGGTATTTGCCAGTTCTCCGAACTACTCAAATTTTCCACTACTGGTTATCCGAACTGCTCAAAATTTCTGCTACTGGTTCTCCAATACTGGATTTCACCCCTGATTTGGGCCTGTTTGGAGTTATGGACACTTTCAAATATAGGTAAGAAATAGTTATTTATTTATTTATTGTTTATTTATTGGTTCGATTTATATGCCGCCCTTCTCCGGAGACTCAGGACGGCTTACAATGTGTTAAGCAATAGCCTTCATACATTTGTATATACCTGCTTATTAGGGCTTTCGGGCCCCCCTAAGCGGTGTTCTTTTTTATACAAAGTTATCTTATTGCCCCCACAGTCTGGGTCCTCATTTTACCTACCTCGAAAGGATGGAAGGCTGAGTCAACCTTGAGCCTGGTGAGATTTGAACTTGCAGTAATTGCAGGCAGCTGGTGCTATTTAATAGCACTTTAGTCTGCTGAGCCACCAAGGCTCTTTTTTTTTTACGTGTGAAAAGTGGACGTAGTACTCTCTTTAACAGTCTGCGTTAGTTGTATACACATTTTAAATGAGAATCCTTAGCTGTCTGTGACAGCTAATAACAACAGCTGTTGTTATTTGTCTGTTACAAATAACAACAGTTATTTGTAAATCCAAATATGCTATTCTCCAGGGAACAAAACTAAAAATGCAGACTCCTTTTTTATTCAATGGTTGAAATTTCTGGAAATACAGGTAGTTGTAAGTTATGCACATGAGATTCCAAGCAGTAATTCAGTTGGCTCAAGATCAATTTAAAGACAATGTGCAGGTGTGGGATAAATATAATGTAAGGACATATTTGTCTAAGTAAGAACACAAAAAATACAAATCTTATTTTCTTGAAAGTTTGTTTTGTGACCCTCATAGTTTAAACAAATTATAACTGCAAATTAGGTTTGACTTTAAAATAAAAATATCCTCTGATTAGATATCAAATTTTTCTTGAATCAATTCCCATTAAATTGAAGTTCCTGATACCCAGTATCTAATCAATGACACGGAACTCTTACATATATTATACTTGTTTGGGAAATATATTGTCCAAACTAGGTGTTATAGTAAAAATATTTTCATGTTTTTTTAATAACTAAAAGAAGATCAAAAATTAAGTTAGGATCTATGATGAAGTGAAGAGATATGTATAAAATTGATATTAAATTAAAAAGAAAGGAATATGTCTAGATGTGTACTGAGTTCAATAATTTTAAATTTTCCTAATTAGGCTTTAATTATAATATCTCTATATTAATTAATTTTGTATGTGATAAGGTTACTAAAGTGAAAGCACATTATTCCGTATATGCGAAACCTACATGCAGGCCCAAGACAACCAGGCCAATATTCCTTGTCTTGTACTGAAAGCATCATAATATGTGGAAAGATTAGGAACGGTTTCATTAGCAACAGGGATCTTCTACTCTGTAGTATCAGATGGCTATCAATATCAAATCCAATTTTGAGTGTGGAAAAGTGCTCAGAGTAAGCAGCCATTTTTATTATTTTTCTAGTTCTTCTGTTTCTGAGTCACAGTTTGATCTTTCCCCAAATTGTGTCATATATCTTATTTGAAACATGACATTTTTATGGAACTTACTTTTTTTAAAAAAATAATTTATATCTGTTGTAAAACTTTCCACACTTCTATTTTTCTAGCAGACAACATGGTCCTATGCTTGTCCGATAAGTCAAGCATAGGATTATCAGACAATAAGTCATAATGTCTACTTATATTTGCACACAGCTGTAGCTATTATTACAAAATAACGACAAAAGCTAGGAATAAAAGGCATGATCTTTTAATCTTCTCATAGGGCTGTGACTTTCTTATTTGCTCCACATTAAAAAAATTATAAGAATAAATGATAATCTTAACTCCTAATGTTTCCATCTTGGTAACTACAGGCAAAATGAACTTCAGCTCACATAAATTTGAAGCTAAGAGCCAAAGGCAACATATCTGGAAGAGATTAGATTGAGGAGCACTGAAATAATCAAATGCTTCTATAGTTGTAGCTGTAGTTTTTACCCTAACCCAAAAGACGAGTGTCCTTATGGCTAAATTTATTTGATGCTTTACTTTAAGAATTATCCATTAAATTATTCTCACCTGCATGTTGGAGTTTTTTCTATAGCTGACTATGTTTGAAATAGAAAAATAGAATTCTAGAAAGAGAAATAACCTATTTGATTACAAGTTTCATCCAAAACAGAAATAGGAGACAGAGAAAAATTCTTAAGACATCAAAAAATGGCAAGGTAAGTGGAATTATTAGATTTTCCAAGGCATCACCATTAGTTTGCTGTTAGTATCATAAAAGAGATGGAATATAAAGCTGAGAAACATTGCAAGTTATTCTGTTACAGTGGTATTTCTCACATGAATTGGTCTATAGATTCTCATCATATGAAATACCCATAGCCTTTATTATTACCCATAGCCTTTATTATTATTTGATAATTTCTTATGCTATGTGATTTTTTCCTTGCTTCATTATGCATAGAAAAATGATTCACCAAATTGAGTCTTTGACAACCACTTAGATTCTTCCATACTACCTATGTAAATCTGAATAATATTTGAGCCATTTATGTAAAGCAGCTAGTAACTTTGCAAAGAATCTCTCCTACTATCTTTTAAAACCGGTTGGAAGTCAAATGCTCATTTTCCCGATTCCTAGCCCCAGAAGGTCCTAGTCTAGAAAAGGCATGGAAACAGCTGCTTGGCAACTCTTAGTGTACTTCCATATTGCTTTCTGAAACTCAGAGGCACTGCATCTTTCAATAGACTATTTTAATTGGATTAGAGCCACTTAGAACTGCTTATAAACAAGAGGGTAGAACAGAAAATTATGACTTGCAAAACTATAGTAGAAAAGGCAAAGCCCTACTTAACTGCCATTAGACATGAGCATGCTCAGTACAAAAAAAATGTTTGTTGAATATGGACCACTAACCACTAAATATATAATGGAAAAGGAAACTGAAGAAGGATAATTCTCTTTACTATTTTTTATCAGAGAATGGAGTTCTAAAATGCTATATAGAACAGCAGTTCTATATAGCATTAGAGGAACATTATAAATTAGAGGAACATTCATGTGGGGGCCAGGATATTCTGAAACTTTGACAGCTGTCAATTCTAAATGTATACAAAGGCTGATAAAGTTTGCATGGATAACAACAAAAAAACAACATATTGCTTGAAAACCGAATGCTATGTCTTTGTATATAACAGCTGATTTTTCCAAATAATTAAGCAGAAAGTAATATGAATGATAGTTTCTCTACATGCCTTGTAGAGATGTATGAATCTCTAAAAGGCAACATTATATCTTTATATAGCAATTATTACAGCAATTGTATTTTGTTTAGTATAATTCATATATTTAACATTTTTGCCTATAATGTTAAGAGTTGGAAACGTTAAAAATGTAAACAATTCTGTGGTAATTCACTACTCTACCGATGCCTGGTATCTTCCATGCAATTAAATACAGTGATGCAAATGTCCAAGCTGCTATGTAATTTCAATTTCTTGTGGTTTATTTATCTGTTTGCATGAAAATAAGAAAAAAATGCTAAGGCAAGAAAGGTCTGGAATAAAAATGTTCCTTTATATAATCCTATACTTGTTCCATTGTTTTAAAGATGTGTGCCAAAAATTAGTTTCAACTATGTTTATTTTCAGCAGTGATAAAGTTAAATATTTATGTATAATATTCATCTAATGTATTTTAATACTAGAAAAATATCCTTTAAAATATTTTAAAAATGTTATTCAGAATGGGGATGTGGGGAGAAAAAAAATCACTTTTAAAACAGAAGCAAAATCTGGATTTTGTTATAACTTGGTCACATTCAATCACACACAATCTAGGGGGCAAAAAGCACTCATGTAAAGACTTTTGTTTAAAGATACATTATTCAAGACTAACAAATTCAAGGCTTCAGTTTGTAGAGGGGACATCATATGAATACCTCAGTATGTTACTATATTTAATTAAATTTTATTTAATGTTGTTATTTTATTTTCAATTCTACGTGTGAATAACCAGAAATATCTTATAACATGCAATATAAAATTAGTTTATTTTGATTTTCCAGGAATACAGATATAAACATTAAATGGTAAAGTAAAATATATCAAACAATAATAAAAAGTGTATGAGAGAGCTCTGTATTAAACAAACATCTTAAAAATCTACTATTTGCAATTCTATTGAATTTTCTGATGAAAAGCAGTATCTTTCTAAAATGTCTTAAATGATTCCTTTAGTAGCATTTATGTTTGCTCTAGATTTTCTCTAAGTGTTTGAAAATGTTGTTTGTTTGCCTTCTTCTCTTCCAAGAACCACATTGTATACAAAAATTCTTTAAAGAAAACATTCTTTTAAGCAACTAATCCACAATATTTCATATGGAATAAAGCTCTTAATTATATTTTTATATATTTTTTGTTTTACTAAATATTAAATACTTGGATATGGATTTTATTAAAAAAATCCATATCATAAATCATTATTGTAAAGACTAAGCATTGTAATAATACACATTGGTTAAATTATAATCAGACTGAAAAATCCATTAACATTCAATATTAATTTATATATTGAGAAGTATTCTTCGATTTAAATATTTCAGTAATGTATACCTATCTTTATAGACTTTAGTAATCAAAGTCTATAGTTATAGACTTTAGTAATCAAAGTAATCAGACTTTAGTAATTTTATATAAGGAGATTAATAAAATGATTTCTTAGTTAATATTGTTCTAATATTCTAACAAATATAAAATTCTACAAATGACAAATACAATATTAAGATGCCCATATTGCTAAGGCAGATGCAGGGTTGTCTATACTACATTTAATATAAAACAGTGTTCACAATTTCTAAACAGAAGCTTAGTTCTCTGTTCATTTAAATTTGTAAAACAAAAATAAATGATGGTATACTTTCACCAGATGAAGAAAGCATAAGATCAGAATTAACAGCAATTGTTCTCACATTCTATATATAAGTAAAAATAATGAAATTAAGATTGTGAACGACAATAAGAAACTGTAGAAATAAAATAATTAAGATTGGCAGAAAAACCATTTCTATGCACATCAAGCTTATAATAATAGTTCAGATCAAATGAAAAACAAAATCTTACTAAGCGTTCTCTAAAGCTTTCTTAACAAAGGGACTTGTGGCCCTTTCATGCACAAAGACACACAAACCTTAACCCTTGACCTTTTCTCAGTTGACAAAATAAGAATACTGAAAATGTTACATATCATATAAATGTTCATTTTGTACAAATTCTTTCTTCTCTATTCTTTGGTTAGGAAAAGGTGCTCTATTCAGAAGGAGTCCAAGACAAGCCTGCTTTTTAACTGTCATGTGACTCTTTTTTTCTCCCCCCCCCAAAACCCATGTGGTCGTGTATCATTTTACTCCAAAATATCTATGCGGATTTCAGCTCAACCTGGCTTTGCTCTGAATGCATGACATAGACTGTGTGGGAGCATGAGAACTATCTCTCTTAAAAGCAAGGTCCTCATAGTTGGCCTGTAACCATGGAAGCAGATGTCTCTTTTTTGCTTGTGTTTTTTTTTTCCCTTTTGCTTACCCTGCTTACCTCTTTGCAGCCCCGAGCTGCTCCTTATTGTTAAAAGGGGGTTGGCTTGATTTTTCTTCATCATGAACGAACTTGTCTCTTTTTTCAAAGGCTATGATGCTGCAGGTCATCGGTCTAGACTGTTTGGACGGTCCAGAGAATAGCCTTGAAGTAACCCTTGCTCTGTCTGTGCCACACCACCAGCCGAGCAACTGCAGACTGTGGGGGGACATTGGAGATCTGTTTTTGAAAAGAAGTCCGTCTGATTTTGCCATTGTGCCTTTTCACTCATCGATCGAATGAATATCGAACCTTCTGTCGTTGCATGTGTGAAATAGATAGCTTAGCAAGCATATTTGAGCTCAAACCTGTGCAAAGGGCCAAACTGTTATTTTGTTCTTCCTAATTTTCATTTTGTGTACTCCAAGATGTGTTCTCCATTAGGAATCTCTTTTTAATATATATTACCCAGTTACATACTAATGTTAAATGCTGTCTATACATTCATATTTCCTGCCCCCCACGTCCCGGGCTACATCAGCTAGCATCTTTATATTCTAAGATTTGGAAGTTGTTGTGTATGTGTGTCTCTCTCTCTCTGTGTATTTGTGTGTCCAGTTCCTTTAAGCTTCATTACTGAGCAAAACACCTGAGTTTTAAAAATAATTTATTGAAGGGAAATATGAGTTCTCATAACCAAACATGTTCTAAAATCACACCGTGATCTATTGACAATTATTATACTAATTATTATAATAAAGCTTATTAGAGAAAAAATAAAACACATTCTCATATTTTATGTGATAATGTAACTGCTTTCTAGAATATTTTTTTTCTAAATGGGAAAAAGAAACTGTCTCTCACAAATGTTTATACAAAAATCCAAACACAGAGCATTCTTATATTTTTGTATATCATCCAAATAAACCTCAATATGAAAATAATAGGCAATGTTATTTAACTAAAACGTGTTCATGGTTTTGATGAAACAAAGCACATGAAAATTATGTGGAAATTGATTAAATCAACCAAAATTCAAATGCATTTGCTTTCTTTTTTAAAAGTCCTAAGGTACTTAAATTAGATATTCTGAAATTCATTTATACTATTTTGCTTAAATTCAAAGTTTATGAACATTTATGTCACAACTGGCTATCAAAAAAAAAAAAAAAATTCCCACACTGAAAACTGTGGGGATGTGCTCATTGTAGAGTATTCTTGCCTTTATACTGATCCAATAAAATTCAAATCAAATGGGCTTACATTTTCTTCTGGGGGTCGCTTATCCAGCATTGTCTATATATGGCTTCAGCATCTATATATGTTTTCAGATATCACTGCCTCTGTACTTGGAGACATACCTATTTTCTCTAATTGCCAAAGGCAAAGGGGAGGTGCACTAACGAATAAAGAAGGTTATTGTGACAGATGAAACATAATTCACAATGAATACTCTTTTCATTCAGACTTAACATGGAAGAGGATTAGTCCAAGCTGAATTTTAGGAGAGAGAGAGTAGACTTCATTCCAATAATACAAGGACAGGCCAGAAATTGGGAAACTACTGTAAATGCAAACAGGATTTTGGTCATGATTTTGGATTGTTTCGTACCAGAAGAAATATTAAAGTTGAAGATAAATAGCAATAGCAATATGACATGCAATGTTTTTTTCTAGACTGGATCTTGATGAATGCTTATAATATGTTTCTTCTTCATTTGACAGAGATTTAATGAATGAAAAATGTTTTCTTTCTTCAGTAAATACGTTCTTTGGAAGTAGGTATTCCTTTTTATATGTTTGCTAAAATTAACCTTTCTTTATATTTGTTAATCATTCTTTTAGACTTTGTTTATACTGCATAAGGGAGGTTGAATTTAGTGAAAAGTATCACAATAATTATATTACTATATGCAAATATGCTGAGCTTCAAATGTTAATTTGGAGTAATAATTGCCTTAAATTTTAATTATTGCTTATAAGAATTTTATTAATTTTGTTTCTTTTTACATTCTTTGAGACTACTAACAAAGTGAGTTAAGAATTATTTGCTATGCTAATTTTTTTTAAAAAAATGTTGTCTTACATTGTTTTTATTTCTTTCACTGCAAATTTGTTTGAGTAAGAGATGTGCATATTTTAAAATTTGACCATTCTTAATGTTATCCATTGGTAGCTATTTATACAGACTGATGCAAGATATGAGCAACCTGAAAAGAAAATAGCTAAAAAATATGCATGAAAAAGATGTTCTGTATATTCAATGTTATTATATATTATAAAATAGCGTAAAAATATTTTTAGGAAGCTAACATTATCAAAATATTTCAGATAATTGAGCTCCTATAGTTATTTATCTGAAAATCTCACTGAGATTTATAAGTAACTCCTAAAGTTACTTATCTGAAAATCTCACTCAGGTCAACCAAGATGGCTTTTGAGAATGCGAATATAGCTTTGTACTATACCTTTTTAACATGCTACTTCTATTTTCAGCTGTTTTTTCTAGATTCTATGACCCCTAACTTCTGAATAATATGCTGTATATTTCAGCAACATATGAACATTAAACAAACATGTGAATTAAGATTCCATAAAACAATAGAAGATTGTCTGTTGGATTTTATTTGCATAAAATTTTATACAAATTTTATACAATTTTATTAAAGGAAAAAAATCATCTCAGAACATTCTTCAGAATAAATGCTACAACAATATTTCTCCAAATTTATTTAATCAAATATAATCCTTCTTTTATTAAAAAAAATTAAGAAATAAGTCAACTGATGAAACATAAAGATTTAGCAGTTAGCAGTTAGCATTATGAACAAGAAATATCTTTTTTTAAAAAACTTTCCTTTAATTAAATATCTACATTTCTATTTGTTATCTAGAAAAAAACATAATATTTTTATGTGATAAAATATATACTTTTGGTTTTTGTTCTAAATGATATTCATTTAGATTTATTTAATCCTTAGGGAATTGTTTTTTAAACAGAAACTGTAACTAATCTTTTAAAATATGAGGTTTACAATTAAAAGTTAAAGGAGAATATTTTGAACACTGCTAAATTTGTACATGGGCATGTTTAGAAAAAGAAAGAATTGAAGTCACTAATCTAACTAAAGAATAAGATATAATAATTCTATTTGAATTTCATATTTTAAATTACTCAGTAAAATATTATGTCATTATATTGTAAGCTTTTTTTTTAAAAAAGCATTTTATAGAAAATGGAATAAAACCACAACCTTCAATACTTTAAATACTGCATTGGATATTTTTAATATTAATTCAGGATATCAGAATGTATGAAAATGAATTCTTCAAACTGTATTTTTTATCTAAAACTGCTTGTAGTTTATTTTCCATGATTTTGGATTGTTAATTATTATATAAATTCTGGCTAGTGCTGAACCATACTGAAGTAAAAATATTTAGATTATGTGGGGCTGGGAGCAATACGCTGGGTCTTTCTTTCTTTTAGATACTATGATTTCATAAGACAGGCTGGAGGGGAGTCAAATCTGCCACATGCTGTGTGAAAAAATGCCACCCTGGTGTGAACAAAGGGTTTAGAATGGAGTCAAGAAGCGTGCAAGCTCAATGTCTAAGCTTTTCCTGTGAATTGTTCTGCCACAACCTGCAGGATATCAAGTGGGCTGGAAAGAATAGGGAGCTCTTGGAAGCTACAGCAGAGAAACACTTGCAATCCAAAATAGAGAGAGAGCTTCTTTGTTTTGTGCTTCCTTCGGCAAACTGTTTTACCCAAAGCAGAAACCAAATTTCAGACAAAAATTTCAATAACAATAAAATGCCAAGATTGGCTAAAGAATCCATATTATCTGCCTTTACATCTTGAACTAAATGTTGAAATTTATTAATAATATAAATCATAGCATGGCTCTTTCAAGGGTCGCTCCAAATAGGCTTTAATAGTCCAAATATAAAAATAACACAAAATACATCAAAAGGCTCTGAAATCATTTTGTGAGCTGAGACTGAATAAAGCATTCACTATCCCATATTGTTATATTGTGGTTCAACTGACAATAAAATTTAGTTTCGATTACTTGACTCAATGAGATCCTTTAGTTGCCTAGCTGATTAACTGAAAAGAGTTATTACCATGTTTACATTTATTACTAGAGAGTATTACAGTATATTATATTTTACCCTGCATTAAAAAAATTCTAGCAATAAACTTTCAAAATATGAATAATAATGATCCTATGATTGTTTATAGAATCAGTTAAATTTGTTTAAAGTATAGCATTACAAGCAAGTTTCAGATGTATGTAACACTGAAACCTTGCTTCTTGAATGGATTATAAATTTATTTCTAATTACTCTACAGCTTTAATGCATTTGAATTATAGTTTGAAAAAGTAATTCTTAAGGCTTTAAGCTTTTATGCTATATCATACTATAAAAAATAAAATAGATTGATTCTGTCCCGCCCTATAATATCCTATTTCAACTTTTGTTATTATTTTTGAATAATAGGAAAGAAGAAGAAGAAAAATATATAGTATATTTTCTCACAAAAAATATACTATTCATGGCAAATAGACTGAATCAATCTATTCATAGGGCTGATTCAATCTGAACATATTATTATGAATTCAGTATAGGTGTGATTAAATGAGACATTCTCTATTCAGGAATATTCTACTAAATACTATTAGTTCAAAAAGGCCTATTCTGCTATGAAACTGTTTTATTCTGAAACTGAAGTGGAAACAACAAAGCTGTAAGTTAAGACATAAAACTAAATTATAAATTTAAGAAGACAATGACATCTTGACCAGCCTGTTTAAAAATGATCTGACCATTTGATATTATAATCAAAGCCTGTACTGAGCAACATTTTAATATCTTCCTGTTACCAGATTTGTAACAATGAATCAATTTGTCAATCCTAAAGGGGCGTATAACTAAAATTATTTAGAATCCTTCCGCCCATTTTGTAAGGACAACAATATTGCATTACGTTGGAAGAAATGTGTCAACAGCTTTAATTATTCTAAACTCATGTGAGTTAATATGGTTTCCTTTCTTTGTTCTATATTATCACCTGTCTTTTAATTTCTTTCTCTTTGCATTAGAGCATATAACTTCTTTTTCGTCCCAACTAAAATAGACTAAATTTCCATCTTTCATCTCTCCAATTTTAATAGGACAGTACATCTACATAGAGACACAGATATCTTTAGATCATGTCTAGTGTTCTGCTTTTTATTTTTGTTATCTTTATTTATATCTTATAATGTCATGCTAATTTATTCCAATTTCTTTATTCTCTATCTCTTATGTATCCTCTGTTATCTATCTTTTAAAAAATTAGGCCACATTTTTCTCTGTAACCCATCTAAACATATCCTCTTCTACTCTGTTCATCGCCCTTGTTTCCTTGTTCTCCCATGTCTTGTTTCTTCTTTTTCTTTCTTCAATCATTATTCCTTTGTCTTAAATCTTTATCTCAAAGTCTATGCAATTTAATAACACCATTCCCATCTATTAACACAGTAGAAGATCTTGATAGAAGCTAGCAAAACTGGTACCAACTTCATCTGTCCTCTAAAAGGAACAGCAGCAATGGATGACAAATGATTTTGAGATTTTGATAGTTCTTTTTAATTTCTATAAGAAATTAGGAAAAATGCACATGTGGGATTTTCTTAGTAACTGCTGCTCAGTCACCTCGAATTGCAAAATGGGCAACAAATGAATTTAATAATGATAACATCTGTCTGACTGTGCAACGGTCCATAATAATAGAAATGGCGGGACCATAAAATGGAGAAAGTCATAGAAAATGAAGAAGCTAAAGTGTTCTGGGACTATAGAATTCAAACAGACAGTGACCTGCCACCTAACACCTGAGACTTAACAACTGTCAATTAGACAGACAAAAAAGTCTGGATAGTAGACATGGCAGTACTTGGAGACAGAAAGGTAGAAGAGAAAGAACGAAAGAAGATAACAAAATACAAAGACCTGCAAGTAGAAATAGATTGACTGTTGCAAAAGAAAGTAAAGATAGTACAACTAGAAATAGGCAATCCCAAAACAGGAGTACCACTTGAACACCATTGGCATTGACAAAATGACCATCAGTCAATTACAAAAGGCAGCTTTACTTGGAATAGGTTACATCCTATGATGATACCGTTAACACTCTGAACATCAACATTTGCCTATTCCAGGTCTTAGGAAAGAATTCTATAGGTGGAAAAAGTCTAGTATTTTAAAAATGTTTATATGTACTCATTTAATTCAGAAGGCTGTAATTGTAGCATTTAGGCAGGTTTTTTATGTCACTGCCACATCTAACTCTTATTATTCACAAGTTTTATTATTTTCATATTTCTAATGGGGAACATTTCAGACATTTAGGTAATTGTTATTAAACTTCCCATTAATCTGGAAAGTCTTCATAATGTGGCATGCTAAAAGTTATATAGACAACTGAATATAGAATCTCATAGAGTAAGTTTAGATAACAAAATATAAACCATAAATCTTTTTCTGGACTTTATGTAGCACTGAGATACCCACAATAATGCTGCAATTTTTTTTCTGAAATTTGTTACTTATATTTCTTTAAAATAGTGAATATATTTGGTTGACCAGAGACTCCAGCAAAATGTACAGAAAATATGACAACTGGTTTTACTGAAAATATAGGACTAAGGTAGAAGCAGAAAGGACTGGCACACAAAAAGAACTTAAAGATAAGGAGCAACAGAGCCAGATAGGATTAACTTTGTCTTAGGGTTAACTTTTACCTTAACTTTACATGGACTGATAAAGACTGTTTGGAATATATACATGTTATGTATGTAAACATGTTATGATGGCATTAAGGAAAACAGGGAGCTCCAATTTAGAAACCTATTCAGAGCCAAAAAGATTTTCCTGTCCCCTTCCAGTGTTCCCACCAGCATGGTTACTGGATGTAGTTGTGCTAATTAAAATGGCACAAATTTAAACTTTTCTTTAAAAATAAAGAGAGAATATTTCTAGCAGAGAAGGAAGCATTGACAAATTTGAATTTATCCCAGTGGAAATAATAAATTGACAAATGTAAATGCTGTTTTTTTTTCTCTGTTTCAGCTGTGTTTACTTGCCACTGCTTTCCTTGTCCTACTGTTTTTCTTTCGTTCTTTTTTTCCCCTAAGAGCTCTTGAGCTGATTTTTTTCCTATTGCCGATCTGCTAGCAACAGCATTCAGCAAACCCCAAAGATTTCATTTTGGGCTTTTGGTTTGGGGGAATGGGAGTGGGAAAGAGAATGGGTTATAAATTGCTGTTATATACAAATAGTATAAAGCAAACAAACAAGCAGAATACATATAATATAAATTGCTGCAGTGGTGGTTTTCTACCAGTTCACTCCAGTTCGGCCGAACTGGTAGTGGCGGTGGCAGGAGGTTTCACCCACCCACCCGGATGTCATCACGGACGCTCTGCACAGTGTGCATGCTCCCAGTTCCAAACCGGTAGTGAAGGTAAGTGGAACCCACTACTAGATTGCTGGTAGGAAGGATGAGAAAACTTGTAGTAAAGGTAGAACTGAAATCCACCTACAGGTCTTGTTTCACTGAATGGGTAATTAAAGGATGAAATGTCTTCTATTTATGGCTTGTCAAGATATTTAATTTAACAAAGGATATTAAGGCAATTAGCAACATCAGTAAGTTACCAAAGATCAAAATGATAGCAATATTAAAAATTAAACTTGTTTTACAAATTTGAATACATTAAATGATATTATTTATATTTTTATGATATAGCTAGGGTTTAATAAATCCTGATATCAAGTTCTGATTATTCATTCATTCATTCATTCATTATTCATAAATTCATTCATTTATTTGTGTAGCCCAAAAAAGTTATTGATGCTAGAACAAAAACCAAGCTAATCCTATATATATATCAATTAGACATGTTCTGCTTATGATGGCAGAAATGCTAGTGAAAGAAATAGCCCAATTATTATTATAAACCTCTATTCAACTAAGTGTAAATTGTGAAAATATACTTAACCAAACAGAATCAAAATGACAAAATGTTATCCTAACACAATATGACTAGTTTTGCTCTGCTTTTTAGCTTAGGATTTTTTCAGTGTGTCAAACCTAAATGACTATTAATATGCACCAGGAAACTGCCAATCATATTTCATAAAATTAGAAAAAAATCATGTTGTTCCTTCCTTCTATATATGAAATGTTATAGATAAACAATCATTCTTGAATATTTTGTTAGCGTAAGTTGTGGTTATCTTCCCTAAGTCCTGCAATGCTGCCTTATTGTGTCAGGCGTTTTATTGGAAATAAATGAGTAAACAACACCAGGATTATATTTTAAGGCAGTTCTCCCAGTAGAGTAGAAGCATAAAGATCACCTAAAGTTTCCAGCTAAAGCAACCAAGCAGCTATATCACACAGCATCAATTTTGGAGAAAGGTTTACCAGTTTCTGCCACTTCAGGGTATACCAAGCAAAGGACAAACAACACTGGAATTGCAGGAATGCTACTTAGAATATGATAACAGAATGTATAAAATGTTCATGTTTCCTATATATCACAAATATTTTGAATTGGGTTATTTTGACTTTCTTCAATTTCTGATTTGTAAAAATGCAAATCCATTCTAAATGGTTCTTCAATGTCTTCGCCAAGGTCACTCTGAATTCCTTTACAAATAGCAAAGAAAACAGACTTACAGAATGTGCATACTATTGCACAATATTTTTAATTTCATGTGCTAGCAAAATAATGCTTATCCAATACAGATTAGAATGCTACATGGGAAAGGAGATGCCAAATGTTCATGCTGGTTTTATAAAAGACCAAGGAACATTATTGTTGGTAGATACTGGATAACTGAGAAAGTCAAGGCATACGGAAAAGAAGTAAATGGGGTTTTAAAAAACCCTTCAGTTATGTTAACCATATTAAGCCATGAAATATCCTTAGGAAAACAGGATTTATAGGCCATTTTATTGTTTTCATGCAAAACCTACAAATAACACAGGAAGCCAAAATCCAGAGAAAACATGAAAAAACACACATCTGATTATATATTGGGGAAAGCTGAATGGGAAGATGGATATGGTTTTAAAATATTAGAAACTTATAGCTAAACATCATCTCATGATGATGAGAACTACAATGAAAATATTGATATTGTAATTAAAGATAAAGAAGACCAATTAATGACAACTACAGCCACCAGTCTTATATCTGCCAATTAAAATATTAAAGTGATGAATAACTTCTTCCTTTTAGAATCAGCTTTCAACAGTAAAGGAACCAGGAGTCAAGAACTACACTGCCAGCTAGTATTTGGTACAATAGCAATAGTATTTATGTCACACTTTATTGAAGTTGGATTTTGAAGAACCAGAACAGAAAAGGAATTGGTGCATTTGAATTCTGGTTTAAAGAAGACTCCTTCACAAAACAAACAAATAAATGAATCATAGAACAAATCAATCCAGAATTCACCCTTGAAGCACTAGGTTTAAATTATCATATTTTGGACAATTATGCAACAAAACCACCATCTCCTTTGAGAAGCCCATAATGCTTGGAAAAACAGAAAGAAAAAGAGGAAAACTAACCATAAGATAGATGGATTTCGTTACAGCAACAATGGGTGTACTATTGGAAGACCTAAAGATTGTGTATATATAGCAATAGCAATAGTACCACTTAGACTTATATACCGCTTCACAGGGCTTTACAGCCCTCTCTAAGCAGTTTACAGAGTCAGCCTATTGTCCCCAACAATCTGGGTCCTCATTTTACCAACTGAGTCAACCTTGAGCCTGGTGAGATTCGAACTGCCAAATTGCAGTCAGCCGGCAGTCAGCAGAAGTAACCTGCAGTACTGCATTCTAACCACTGTGCCACCATGGCTCTTGTAAAACAGTCCTATGTAGTTGTTAAGTGTCAATGCTGATTTCATGGCACAATCAAATAATCATAACTAATCATGGGTTATATTCTTTTTTTTTCTTTTCTTTTTCTTTTTTTTCTTTTTCTTTTTGATCATGGGTTATATTCTTAATTCAGTTTGCAGATACTGTTGGAACATATAACCCATTAAATCACTGCTGATAGCAGAAATGGAATCTGGGAAATTGAATATGGCAATTTCTCTATTTCATTTAGTCACAAATAATAGAGAATTATATTTGCATTCAAACAAGCATCGGTACTGCTCACCTTCAAATCTTCCTGTTGCACCTTATCTCTGTTTATTTTCAAGCCCTCATATTTTGAGGCAAATGCCTGAAAAGGATAAGGGTATATCATTATGGAACTAGAAAATCACCCACAATTATTAATGTATACAAATTATGGGATTCCTGGATAACTGTACGTACATCTCAGTTCTGTAAAAATAAATGTATTCATCTATTTTTTTTGGCATAACCTGCTCCCACCTACACATAAAGTGTCTTGATAATGAACAAATGGTTGTTTTGTGTCAGGAAATATAAATTATATTGTACTTATAGTGAGGAATTGAAAACATAATGAAATTTAAAGTAATCAATAGGACAACAATAGAAAAAGAAAATAGATTGCATCAGTAAAGGTAAAGATTCCCCTCGCACATATGTGCTAGTTGTTCCCAACTCTAGGGGGTGGTGCTCATCTCCATTTCAAAGCCGGTAGACGTCTCCGTGGTCATGTGGCCAGCATGACTAAACACAAAAAACGCGCGGAATGCTGTTACCTTCCCACCAACGGCGGTCCCTATTTTTCTATTTGCATTTTTTATATGCTTTCGAACTGCTAGGTTGGCAGAAACTGGAACAAGTAATGGGAGCCCACCCCATTTCATGGCACTAGGGATTCGAACTGCTAAACTGCCAACCTTTCGATCGACAAGCTCAGCGTCTTAGCCACTGAGCCCCGCATCCCTTAAATTGCATCAGTATAGATGGTTATTCCTGCAAATAATTATAACATTACCAGATTAGAGCAAATAATCTACTTTAAATTAAGTACATTTTAACATTAAATTAAACTCATTTACAATTATTTATAACTTTTTATTTTTAGGTTTGGACTATTATTAGCTAGAACCAGGTTCCCCACAGCAACAACAGCAGCAACAACAATAAATAATAATAATAAATAACAATAATTATTTATAACTGTCAGCCAAGGGAGCTTGTCTTCATGGCTAGACAGGTAGGTCATTTAATTAAAACTGCATTGACCATATTGTGTTTGCTGTTGATGAGTGACAGGAAGACAGTGCCAAATGCAATCTCAGGATATATTGCTTCTCAGAATTATTTTTAAACATCTTTAATCTCTCATTCAGCTCACACACTACCTCTGTCTTCCTTCTTTCCTTCCACAATACATATTACTTCAATAGTTCTTTGTACAGAGTGGTTGGGAACAAAGTGGGAATCTATGTAGCCTATTCACTTTTTATCTTAACTGAATGACACACAAATTCGATCGATTAAATGAAACATAAGACAACTTTGCATTTCCACATTCACTTTCTCTATTACTTTCAGCCATCATTGTGATTGGAAGCATTAAGCATGTTGTGATTTGAACACTGCTGCCAAGCATCCACACACAAGCTGTTACTATATGAATAAATTGTCAGGAAAACAAAACCCATTTTACATTATAAGAGGCCAAGAAGTCAACTCTAGAAACATCAACCATGTTCATTTTGAAGGCTTGTGTTAGTGAAAAAAGAGAGAATTTATAAATTATCGTTCTCTTGCTTTCAACAGAAGTTCCCACCTCCTTTTTCTACTTTTTTCCAGCTGTGTTGGGTAGTGTGATAAGCAGCTAAACTGACCTTTCAGCTTAATTTTGCAGATTTCATAATAAATCAAGACCAGCTGTGATTTCCTTGTATATAAGATTTCTAAGTTCTCCCATATATTATTAATAAACTTAACAATGCAAAATGCATGATTTACAGAATCATAATCCTAACTCTTTCTTGAAAAGTTTTGCAAAGCCAATTGCATGAATCATGAATAGGAAAATTGAGGGGGGAAGTAAGTAATTAAGATATTTACATTTATAGATTTTACTCAATGTTTTAATTTTGATTTTGCATCCCAAAGGTGCTTTTTCAGGAGACAACTGGACTTTCTTGCTTTTTCTTTGAAGACATTTCATGTTCTGCCCCAGCTCCAGATTCTCAAGGATTGTGACACACACTGACGGTCCGTATCAAAGTTATAACGTACCAAGAATAAACAAAGTCCGGCAAAGTTGGCAACCAGCCCAGAAAACAAGATACAATAAGACACTCACTCTCCAAAATGCTCTGTAATAATTACACGTTGTTTTCAGCAAGAAATTACTAACTTCGTGCGACTTAAATAGGCTAAGGGAGTGGCCAATTATCCTCAAACCTTACTCTCGACGAGGACACCTCCTCCTCCTGAGTAGCCACTCCTGCCTTTTGGCAGCCCTGTGTGCTCGAGCATTGAGGAGAGGCTCCTCCACTTCGCTCTCTCCACTTGAAGAAGCCTCTGGAGGTTCTCAAGGCCCTGGCTGAGTCTCTGCCTCTGGCATCACATCCTCTTCAGCCTCCTCGCTGTTCGACATGAGCGCCAGCTGCATAGGCTGCTGGCGCGACCCCACACCAGCCTCCTCGTCGTCAGGATCAGCCACGATCCGCGCAGGCCGCTGGCGGGCCACAACATTTCGCTTCTTATCCAAGAACGCTATACTTCTAACTAGGGCATACAAAACCTTTGCCAGAACTATTCTTGAATACTGCTCACCTGTGTGGAACCCACACTGTATTTCGGACATTAATACATTAGAAACAGTTAGAGGTATTTTACAAGAAGAGTACTCAACTCTTCTGCTCGCAATAAAATTCCTTATACCACCAGGCTTGAAATTTTAGGCCTGGATAACCTTGAACTATGCCGTCTATGTTCCAACCTAAGCTTAGTACACAAGATTATCTACCTTAACGTCCTACCTGTTAATGACTTCTTTAACTTCAACTGCAATAACACAAGGCCATTTTTTTCATGTGTCCATGTGTATGTCTATACTGATACTTGTTTCCTTGTACTTGTTGACAAACAATTAAATAAATAATAAAAAAATAAAATAAAATAAAATAAAATAAAATAAAATAAAATAATAAAATAAAATAAAATAAAATAAAATAAAATAAAATAAAATAAAATAAAATAAAATAAAATAAAATAAAATAAAATAAAATAAAATAAAATAAAATAAAATAAAATCTCGTTCAACTCTGACAGGATAGTGGGGAATGGAAGGATTTATATTCCTTGCAGACAGCTGGTCATTTGCATCCTTTTAGGGGTTGTTGAAGTACTTGGAGGTTTATCTGTGTCCTCAGGATAACCTAAGTAGTGCTCCTGGTTCCTGTAGTCTGCAATTTTTCTCTGGAAATCCATTCCTACTTCCACATCATTCAACAGGTGTTCATCCCAAATTGCATAGCTAAAAGTCTGTAGAGATTCTCAGGATGCAAATGACCAGCTATCTGCAAGGAATATAAATAAAGCAAAACATCATAAAAGAAAAAGCAAGACAGTCCAGTTGCCTACTGTTGAAAGCACCTTTGGATAACCATATCCCAGATGACTGAAAATCTCTACAGCCTTTGATTTTGCATGTACCTCTTTCCAGCCCTTACCGTCCTTATATTTTTAAATATTGACAGTAACAGTTTATTTCTAAACTATGCCAACTAGCTTTTATCCTAATTATAATTGCTCCTTAACAACAACAACAAACCTGCAGACCAAGTTGTTTATCTATTCTTACTAATGTGGGTATTCCTCATTCAATTGTGGATCAAACAAGAAGCAAAAAATGCCAATGTACCAAAACATAAGTCCATAGTAAATGATGTTGGTTATTTGGCTTTTGTAATAACATCACTATTCTGTGGGCTGCATTGGTTGCCATTATGCTTTACCTCAGTGTGGGTTGTTACCAGTTCATTCTGGATTAGGCAAACTGGTAGCAGTGGCAGTGGGAGGCTCCGCCCACTCACCCAGATGCTTCTGTGCATGTGCAGAAGTGTTGTGCGCATATATG
Organism: Pituophis catenifer annectens; assembly: GCF_029215685.1. Classification (NCBI taxonomy): domain Eukaryota; kingdom Metazoa; phylum Chordata; class Lepidosauria; order Squamata; family Colubridae; genus Pituophis; species Pituophis catenifer. Next base: position 84,273,414 of record NW_027256884.1, read on the forward strand.
AGCAAACCGGTAGCAAACTAAATTGAAACCCACTACTGCTTTACGTGCAATTCAATGTGCTGATTAGCACTTTTAAAGCTTGGGTTGGAACCAGGTTACCTGAGGTGCCATCTTAACCCAGTTGTCTTTAACCTATCCAATCTGGTCTGGCAGGATGGGCATGCTTCAGGTCCATCGGCTGGTGCAATGGGACCCAGGAACAATGCCTTTTCTGCTATAGCGCCTGCCTTAGGGAACATTCTTCTTACAGAAATTAGAATGTGCCCAATCCTGCTGGTCTTTCGGAAGGCCCTGAAAACCTGGTTCTATGCTCAGGCCTGGGGTCCTGAAGGGTCCTGCCTCCTGATTGTGCCAGCAGCCATTGATTGTGTCATCTTCCTCAGCTGTGTACTTTAATTTTTTCATTGATGATAGAAATTTGTTTTTAAATTATTTTATTATTATTTGCCATCCAAAGTCATTTGTTAAGATCTGCAACCATATAAAATGAATGAATGAATGAATGAATAAAATTATTTGCTATTAATTTTAACTCATTTGAAGTCTTGGCCAATTGTTTATTTGTCTGATTGGTTTATTTTTTGTTATCTCTCTAGCCTGATCTTCCTTGCTTTAATGCTTTGAAAAGAAGTAATGTAATATTAACATGGTAGGACTGGTACCACTACATTTTTATCTCTCATTTGGTATTTCTTGAAACTAAATCTTTGATAGACAACGTTTCACAATTATGGATATTAGAAGTTCATCAGTAAAGCAGGTTATTTCTTACAAGAAATATACAGCTGAAGCAGTGGTGAAATCCAATTTTTTTTACTACTGGTTCTATAGGCGTGGCTTGGTGGGCATGGTGTGGTGTAGTGGGCGTGGTTTGCTGGGCGTGGCAAGAGAACGATACTGCAAAATCTCCATTCTCACCCCACTCCAGTGAAAGAATACTGCAAAATCCCCATTCTCACCCCACTCTGGAGCCAGCCAGAGGTGGTATTTGCTAGTTCTCTGAACTACTCAAAATTTCCGTTACTGGTTCTCCGAACTGGTCCAAATTTCCGCTATCAGTTCTCCAGAACCTGTCAGAACCTGCTGGATTTCACACCCTGAGCTGAAGCCACAAATGACATTGTTCTAGCAGGCTAATTAATTAACATAGGCAGGCTAATTTAAATAATATACTTCTCTTAACATTGTACAACAGCAGCTTTTTAAATGGATTTAGAAAAATGGAAAAGCTTTCTGAATCTTGAAGGTTCAAGTAATTTTCACAGCTATATACATAATTGTTTCATTTGTATCATTAATTTTCTAAGACCAGAGTAACATGTAGAAAATTACTGTTTATACTTTAAGAATATCTCAGCTTTCCATCTGCTTGTACATTTAAAGAACCTAACATCAATTTTTCTTACCTGAAATAGGGAGAAAATTATATTAATGAATACTACATGAAGAGCTAAGGTTAACTCCTTTTGTAAGAGCAATAGATATCACCTAACTGCTGGAACTCTACGACTGTATGAGAGTATAGTGGCATACTAAATTGGCACATAAATAATGCAATTTAATGCTTAGATAGATGTGTATTTTCCAAATGAGTATTTCTAAACATTATCCAGACTTTTCTGTAGATTAAAAAGCAAGTACTTTGAGGATGCTCAGTCTAGAAAATGTCACTATCCTAAGTTTGTCTTAAATTTTGATTGATCCAAGATTGAACAATCCAACAACCTTAATGTTGTCCCCTTGCAAATTGTTCCCTATGATATTTGAGCAAGGTAAGAATGTATGTCTGCACAGTTCACAATTTGAAAAAAAAAGAATACTGCAAACAAATTAATGGTATTCCTCTCTTACTTCAGACTATCCCCAGAAAAGAAAGAGGAGGAAAAAAGCCACAATAAGATTTATAGTTTGTTTTTCATTCAGGAATTCAAGGTTACATACTTCCTCATCTTACTTTTTCCTCCAACTATTTTATGTTAGATTCAATTGATTTATGATGAATGTATTTTATGATTATGAACATGATTTATCACATTGCTTGTATGTAGCCTGAGAGTTTATGCACCAGAAACAAAATCCTTGTGTGGCCATACACTTGGCCAATAAAGAATTCTAATTCTAATCTTCTAATTCTAATTAATTTGTTTACAATTCAAATATGATATAAGCTTTCTGTAATTATATGAGCTAGATCAGTGGTTCCCAACCTTCTTTGGCCATGCCCCATCTAAGCATCTCTAAAATCCTGATGCCCCCCCCCCCGTGGCATATAATTTTCACTATTCAAAAAGTGAACTCCTATGCGGAGGAAACCTAAAAGGCCATTAACTTGGTTTAAACAAGGTTACAAAGAACAGGGCATCCATAAAAGAGAAAAATAAAAGAAAGACAATAGAAGTACTGAGGAACGTAATAATAGTATGAAGAGATATGAAAAACAGAAAATAAAGTTTCAAAACATATAATAGAGAGCTGAAATGCATAAATATAAAATAATTTTAATGAAAACTTTTTCTGTAATACTTTGATCATATTAGTTACAATATATGTTAAAATAAAGGGAGCTAACAAATTCAAAATACAATTTGAGCTCACCTCAAGATCATATTTACAAAGCAATCCTATGCATGTCTACTCAGAAGTAAGTACCATTGTCTTCAATGGGGCTTACTCCCGGGAAAATGTTGTAAGATTGCAGCTTTAGTCTACTTAAGTTAGTGAGATCCTTGTGCTTGATGTCTGCTGCAGAGATATTTTATATTAGGCTCCAAATCATTTACAGCACTAAAGCCACATTCAGCTAAATATGAAGATGGGAACGATAACAGCAGTTTTCTTGCAAAGTAGGTTGAATTTGGGTATTCAGTTTCTGTCTCATCACAAAACCATGCCATCACTCTTTTTATATTGAATAAATATTCTTGTGAATACTGACAAACTTTTTTCTTGCTTGCACTACTCATTTTATGCATAGGGTTTGTGATTAAAAGAAATAAATGTGAGAAAAACTTATGAAATGGTGCAAATTATTAAAAGAAATAACTATTAAAAGAAGATGGTGCAGAAAGCAGGAAATTTAAAAAAACATTCTTAGCTTAATTTATGAATAATAAGATTGTCATGAATGAAAGGGGAATTGTAACCTATGACCCCAACCCCTACTCGCCCACTCGGTTTGAACCTGCAGCTTAGTGGGGAAATGCTTTGGTAGTTCAGTAGGTGGAGGTGAATCACACAGGCCTGGCAAGCCTATGCATGTGTGGCCCAGCCACATTGCTCTGAGAGGAAAAGTCTTTTTTACTTAAACTTGGCTCCTGGTTCCCCCAGCAGCCATCTACTCTGTCTTCCCACACAGCAGCTCTCCCTGCAACCACCCAGCAGCAAAGCCCACAGGAAAGAGATAGAGAGACTCTGCCAGTCCCATGATCCTTAGTGGGAACACATCTAATTGGCTGACAGTTGCTCTTTCTTCCCCCCAGCTGGGATATCCCTTTCAGACCAGGCCCTAGGAAATGCACTTTAACAAAGACAACAATAGGTAAATGAAACACAGCTATTTCATCACAAATATATAAGAACAATTAGCGGGCTTTCAAAAAAAATTAGTTAATAGCTCATTTTCGAATTGCCCCCATTAAAAATCAAATTGCCCCCCTGTGGGGCATGGGCCCCACATTGGGAAGCACTGAGCTAGATGGATAGAAGAGGATATTGTATTGTCTTTTCTACCTGATCCTGTGTTTTACAACTGAAATGAGTGGAACGCAATATGAGTTTTCTTGGATAAAAGCAGAATGTTTTGTTGCCAAACTTGGAGAAGGAAAATGAAATTGAGGATTTTCAAAGTTTAACATTCAAAAAGAATTTAAAGATGAGAAAAGCTTTAACATACTAAACGACTCCTAATCCATTGATTCCAGGAAGATAGGAATGTTTGACAATACTGGAATCAGTCATGATTGCACTGTATTGTCAAACATTCCTATCTTCAATCAGTCATCATTGTTTCCTTTACATGGCAAAATCTGATTTCTTTTGGGTGCACAAAGAAACTAAAAAGAGACTTAATCATGACTTAGGTATAACTTGAAATTAACAGTATATGATTTGTGTGAAAACCAGACATTAACAAAACATTCCCTGAAGAAAGTCTTATAGAACTTATACCAGAAGCTATGTCCATGCCAGTCTTATCAATCCTAGATCAAAATTAAATCTATTATAAATGTTACACATATATAACATAGGCAAAGTAAAATAAGATTTTTTTTTATAATAAAGCACCAACATCACAAATGTGAAAGTAAGAAAAACAATCACAAATGAAACTGTTTAGTTTAATTTTGTTCTTCAATGTAACAGGGCATATGAGGGGGGGGAAATTAAAAGTTCCAAAACAGCATTTCCCAGGGATGAAAGAAGCAAATACCACTAGAGAGAAATCATCCCTCAAATAAACTGGCCCTATACCTTGAAGGGTTATATAGGTGACCACCATCATTTTGAAATTTACTTGGGAACAGACTCGAAGCCAGGGCATTGTGATATTTTTTACAATGACCTGTAAAATGAAGAGGGACTGAATCAGTCAAAACAATGCCATAAGAACACTCCAAGATGGTGAAAAAATATTTGGACCATGACGGGGAATTTGTAGTGATTTCCCCCAACTGCAAATCACACTGCCACTGGCCGTGACCAAAGTGTTACCACTGTTATGTGTCAGGATCTTCATGATCTGGGTCACATTCATTGCTGTTATGGTAGCTAGCACCCTTAAGCTTTTCTTCTGATTTCACCCCTGGAGAATGCAAATTGAAGATCCCCAAGACAATAAGTCTGGAAAACACCACTAGTCATACCATGATATCAAGTAATTTAGGGAGATAGGTTGCTCTATAACAGGAGGCTAGTATAACAGATAGCAATCCTATCTGATTCAAACTTAACAAATAGGATTTTACATCCAGTCACTTGAATGCCACCAGAATGTCCTGGATAACCAGAGTTATTCCAATGCTCTGGACTCAAGTTTCAGCTAATGCCACACCAAACCCAGATGGACAAATTTATGATAGGGCAGCCATTCCCTACATGATCATCCAGGTTTTGGCAATACATGCCAAGTTAATCCTTTCATCTATTATTATATCACTGGTGGGGACAATTTTATTACAGACTGATGTACTGTTTAGTAGCAGCAGTTATTAAATATTGTTTTACAAGCCCCAGATTTTCAAAAATACAGAACAAATCTAGCCATAGGAAAGAACTAACAATTCGGATATGAAATTGTCACCACCCATCTATTGGGATTATAACTCACTCTTTTTTTTACCATCTGCTAATTTGCAATATTTGTAGACATACAGACCCCCTTAGAAGCCAGATTGTAAATTATTCCATTTCCCATGCTGCTGCATGATACATGGTATGTATGAATACTATACTTGCTTAAATTTAAACTTGTGTGTATATATACCATTAGTTTTGCCATTGAATTTTCAGGTTTGTGTCTTTCTTCAGTATTGAGCAAAATTAATTATCTTGCTGTACACAAATATCTCATTTAATTAAGATGCTTCTTGTTGTTGTTTTTCTAAGATTATGCCTAGTAGGGAAAGTTCTGGTTTCTTTAAAATTTAAATTTCAAGATTATCTGCATTATATCCCATGTAAGTCATTCCACTACTGTTTAGGATTCTTACTATGTAGCCACAACATGTGGTAAAATATTCCTTGAGTTTCATGACATTTATAGCATTTATTGCTATATGATTTGTCTCTGTTAGATATTATTGATGGAATCATAATAATTTATACCAATTTTCCATTAGAATATAATTTGGTGTAGAGCTCAATTCTTCCCATTAGTGTGTTTTGACTAGATCTTCAAAGTTTTGCATCCACGTTATCATAAAGATTTTTTGTTTGTTTTGTGTCTGTATCATGTCTAAGTAAAAGTTTATATATGTACCCCAATAGTTTGTTGTTTTTCTTATATGTGTATTCTCTTTGTAATATATAATAGATTTATTAGTTATTCTTTTCTGTTTATTCTTTCTCTCTCTCTGCTGTCCTCCATAGGTAACCTTCTATTAGTAGCTGACCAAAAAGTGAAGCAAAATAAAGAACAAGATAATTGAAGAATACAGCCCCTAGACCATCAGCAGGCACCATTTTCAGTGGAGAGTGGAAGCAAATAAAAAGTCTATTTATCTTGATTGCATGGCTAATACTAATACATTTCCCCTTATAAACTAACACAACAAAAGAAGATGACGTGACTTAAACAAGACTAGAACAAAGTGTAAAAATTTAGAAAAATAAATAAGACCCTTGATTTGTTTATAGTATAAAAGAGGAACATGGCATTAGAAAGGTGAGATTCTCCAACAAAGAACTCATTAGAATTTTCTGGTTCCTTTTTGTCCATTTGGATGAAAAAGGTACTGTTTCTCTCTACTTCTCTTCCTTTCTGTAGGTATACTGTGGATATATACATATATAAGATATCCATGTGTGGTTTGTAGAATACGCAGTTACACTCACAATAATGTCATACTCACATAAACACATTTGTAACATTCACAGGATTAAGAACACAATCAATAACTCTTCCCTGTCTTCCATGGTCTGGTAAAATATCTATGACTTGGAAAGTGAGAAGGAAAAAAAGCTTAGCATTTTTATCTGAAACATAGATATAATTGTAGGTTTGTTTCTGGAAAATACAGGGAGTCCTTGTAATACAGGGAGTCCTTGTTTAATGTCCATTCATCTAGTGACCATTTGAAGTTATGGCAGCACTGAAAAAAGTGACATAGCATCAGTTCTCATACTTAGAACTGTCTTACTCTCACCGTGTTCAGGTGATCAAGATTTTGGTGACTGACAACCAGCTGTGGTGGAATGTGTACCTAAAGGAGCAGGTAACACAGAGCTTCCCAGAAAGAGATCTGGAATAAGAGACTGCAATCCTGAGCTGGATGTGGAGGGGGGAAAAGTTTCCTCTCAACCTCTCCTCTCCTACCCAGGTGCATTCAAAAGTTTGTATTCAAAACTAATGCATCAGATGCAAAGGCCTGTTTGGGACTTCACAGTCCCAAACTGGAGCAGGGAAGGGGAAGAGCTTCAGGATAGCTACACTTTAGACTTTCTCAGGATAGATCTAAGAGATTGGAAGGCTATAGTTTTACTTTGGCAAGATTCTATCCATTAGGCGTAAGCAAATAAAGAATTGGATCTTGTTGTCTCATCTCTAGGCTTGGCCCTGATATAAACTTCACTTTTGACAGTTCAAGCATTCTGAAGTCATGTGATCATCATTTGTGACCTTACCAAATGGCTTCCCACAAAAAAGTTAAAAGGGAAACTGTAGGTGTTTGCAAGTCTTGGTCATGTGACGTCTTGCTTAACTCCCTTAATTTACCCATTATAATTTATATTGTGCCATAATATATTTATAAGCTAAAGGCATATGGATTTAAAACTTCTAGAAAATTATTAACTACTGAAAGAAAATGGGAACTTACCATCTATCATTAAATATAAATCATGCCATTAATATGAACTTCAACTACAAGATCCATTAACTACTGCTAATGATGATGAATTAGTAAAAAGAAAAATGCAAACAATATGTCAAAGTTCTACTAGTATAAACAGCAAGAAATGCCAAATAAATTATGATATATGAAGGCTGTCTTTCAGCACAGTGCCCTGGTTACTTTCATCAAAATGGTGTATGATCACACTGTTAGGAAGCTATTTGGGGGGGCTTTCACTTATTCTTGACTTCTTATGACTTCAAGAATAAGTCTGTACAATTTTAGTGACAACATCTTTTTTCTTTAGCTTTCTTCAAAGAGCTAAGAGGGAGTGACTGATCCAGATTCAGCCAATTGGATTTGTGCCATGGCAGTATTGGAGTTCACCATCTCTCATGTTTTAGTCCATTGCCTTTAACTGATATACTCTTAATTATTGATCAGAGAATCAAACACACATATATTTCTTTATGCTTATAAGTGCTATCATTTAGATAAAATTAAATCAATGACAGTTTAGTGATGAGCTTCCAATAAGCTGTCAAATACTGAATAAACAATTTTAACAATTGGAAAAAAATCCATTAATTAAGTTAATATTTATTTTATTGCAATTATATAAGGACATTATAAGGATATATAAGGACATGATGAGCTGCAGTGGCGCAGTAGTTTGAATGCAGTACTGCAGGCTACTTCTGCTGATCACCGGCTGCCAGCAGTTTGGCAGATTGAATCTCACTAGGTCAGGGTTGACTTAGCCTTCCATCCTTCTAAGGTCAGTAAAATGAGGACCCAGATTGTTGGGGGCAAGATGCTGACTCTGTAAACTGCTTAGAGAGGGCTGTAAAGCACTACGAAGAGATATATAGGTCTAGGTGCTATTTTTATTGCTATTAACTTGCAAAATAGAGAAAATAGGGAAAAATAAAATATTTGTTATTTTGAGAAATAGCTATTTTAAGAATGGCTGCTATAATATTGTTAGAATTATTTTAATTAAGATACTTTGCTATTAATTTTTTAGTTTCTTCAAGCTTGTCAGATAAAAATGATTGGGAACTAAAATATATTTAAAATTTCAGCATTCTATAAAATGGAATTTTTAAAGTAAAAAAGAAGCAAATGTGCTCTAAAAGCTGAATGAGAAAGCATAAAGCCCTTTGAAGAAAATAATATAACTCCACATCCCAATTTGAAAAACAAAATTGTTTAAGAAAACTGCTATAATTTTGATGGAAAACTGATCAATACAGTGTTCAATCACAAGTAACAATGCAAATGCCACATATATATCATCAACTGCAATAGAAACAAGTGAAGCCACCAAACTTTATTGCCTCAAGATGTACTTCACAGTTGTATACCTTTATGGCTAGAAGCATAAAGCTACTCGTGTTTTCTCAGCATTGTAATTTGATCAACTTCTAGGATACAAACTTCAGATAAGAACTGCACATAGAACCCCAGAGCCAAAGGAACCAAACAGAACATTGCTATAGCTTCTCCACACAACTGCCACATTTGTATTTTCTTTTAAAAAGTAATATATTGACAGCTATTTCACTTAGTATGCCAACTTAACAACATACTGATGAGAAGAATTTGTAGAGGATATTTAGTCTCTTCTTTTAAAGGGTGATACTTGAAAGGTTGAAAGTCTGGTGCTGAAGTGACTTGTAATGATAAATATTTGAAAAGCTCAGCCCAATTTCAGTCCAACTTTGTAATTTCCATATCAAATTATAAACTCAGAATGCCTGGAGCGCAAATAAACATACTAAAGGCTTTTTAGCCACAAGGAGATAAGATCTCTCTCTGGAGAGACTTCGCAAAACTGCTCCCTTGCTTTTGTGCAGACTGCTGGAATGTGCTTGCTTTTCATTTCACTCTTTGTGTCTGGCTCTCAGGCCTCACAGGCAGTGTCTTAAGCCAGGCAGGGTCAGCACAAACAGAGAGTAGCATTCATGGACAGATCAAGTTTATGTGAGAATCTGCTCCTCCTGTGCCCTCAATTTCCATTTGAATTGTTAATAAAATTTCAACCTGAAAGGCACATGATCGCATCAGTAGAGAAGTCACGCAGAGAATCCTCAAGCTCAGAAAAACAAAATTTCTTTATTTTTTTTTAAGCCATCCTTCTCCTGTATTCATGGGAATTATGCCATCTAACATCTCTCCTGAACTGATCCTTCCAACCCCATAGTAACATCTGATAGCAAGTAAGGTGCTTGCTTTAAAAGAACCGGCATGTAAATGAAAAAGAACACCATCAGCCATCCAGCAATAAAAAATAATAATGCAAGGATAGCAAGAAACAAGAGTTAGAACTCGGTTCTCCAATGTTACAGCTTCAAAAAATGCAGAGGCTTTTCATTATTTTAATGGCATTTCAACGAGCTAATAGTTCTGATTAGGAGACTTTTCCATTGTTTTATGATATAATATGAACTATGGCTCCACAGAGTTAGTCAAACTCCAGTTAATTTGGTCCCCCAGTACGAATACTGTCTAAGAACAACAATCGAGCTTTGCTTCTGGAAGTCAAATCACGGCAACTGTACTTCTTTTCTTGTTGGTAAGAAACATTTCACTGCTTATCTAAGCAGTTTCTTCAATCTGAGGAAGTTGGCTAGAGGGAACCAGATATGTCTTCCATGGAAGTTGCATTTCTTACCTAATCTGAATAGGCTAGTTAAGTAAGCAGACAGAGAGCCATTGGAGTGTAAATATTCCAACTCCTAAATTGTTTTCCCTAGGTGGGTCATTAAGTATGGCCTCACTGGTGAACTGTGAAGTGGTCTTAATCTTCTTGGGGACTGATGAAAGAGCAGCATTAAAAAATGGGGGACAGGTTGTGTCTGAGACCTCTGTTGAAGGATGGATTTTCCACTTTGACCTAAATAGATTCCTTCATTCTTCTCTCGAACCTTTTATTTTCCCTATTCAAAATTATTGTTTCAAAAGAATACTTTTTTTCTTCTAAATGAAGGTATACTGCTCATTCTGCAATTCCTATAGCAATGATTCAACTACACTATTGTAGTTGCCTCGTAAAAAACATGCATTCTAGATCAGCTGAAGTTTCTGAGTGGGGTACAAGGCAATCGTATGTAATGTGAATTACAATAATTTAACTAGGCAATTACAATGGCATGAGTGATTGCCCTAAAAACATCTAAGTAAAAGCATTACTGATGTACCAGCTAAATCTGTACAAAGCTCTCTTGGCCTACATTATTTAGTTGCTGATTAAGTATGCCTTTCCTATGGCTGAATGCAACCTTAATAAAGTCAAAATTTATATGATATTGGAATCAGCTCAGTTCTGAGTTTACATTCATTTCATCTTACTTAGGATGAAAATGTTCCCTATCCAAACTCCCTGAGCCTCCAGGGACCACCTTAGAATTTCCATTTTTTTTAAAAAAAATTGATTTATATGCCGCCCTTCTCCGGAGACTCAGGGCGGCTTACAATGCATTAAGCAATAGCCTTCATACTTTTGCATTTTATACATAGTATAAAAGTACAAAATACTTTTGTATTTTATACAAAGTCAGTTTATTGCCCCCACAATCTGGGACCTCATTTTACCTACCTTAGAAAGGATGGAAGGCTGAGTCAACCTTGAGCCTGGTGAGATTTGAACTTGCAGTAATTGCAGACAGCTGATGTTAATAACAGTGCTTTAGTTTGCTGCGCCACCAGGGCTCTTATTTTCCATTTAGCCTACATTGAGTATCATCAATTTATTGATAAGCCCTTTCTCAATGGCTTTGTGTTGACTTAAATAGATTTGGGAAATTGAGTTCTGAAGTTCTGAAGAACCCTATAGTTGAGTGCTTATAGACTATACATCTCCCCACTACTATTGTTGACTAATTCTACCTCATTAACAGTGAAACCATAGTAAAACAGTGCCTCCAATTTCTAACTTTCATTGTTAGTACCGAAAGATACTATGGTCAAAACTATTGAAGACTGCCAAAACATATCAGAAGGCAAAGATGTTTGTGAACCTTCCTTCCAAGTTCTAGTTCACATCATCCATGAGACTGACAATTTCTATTCCATGTACAGATTTGAAACCAGATTGTTGTGGTCTAGATAATGCATATCTTTTAGATCTGTTTCTTTCATGGTTCTTGAAAGTTTCCTTTCCTTCATAAAAGTATCATCTACTGCTTGGATCAAATTCCCAGTCAGCTAGTTAGCTGATTCAGCTTCTGGATGCCAAGATCATAGAGAACTCTGACTGATTCCTTAAGATCCAAAACCTCCCTGATAATATTTTAAGACAATATCTCTCCAGTGTCAGCAATTTCTGTTCATATGACTTCCAACTGTGTATCCACAGAAAATGGTGTTTACTTGGTGATCACAATTCACACTAATTTGTTCTTCCATTCCACTTTTCCAGTAAGATTTAGGACACTCTACAGTAAATAATGCAGCTGATTGATATTACATAAATAATGTAAGCTGAACTACACTTCAAGGCTATTATCACCATAGAATAAGCTTAAAACAGAGCTCATAAGAAGACATACTGTTTCCTGTTTTCCACTTGCCTAACTCCAGAATCTGGTTCCTTGCTTCATTTCCTGGAAATGAAGGAAAAAGGTAGCTAGGAACAATGTTGTCCAGAATCCTGGTTTTCTTTGTAGTTAATATGGAAAAACTCTAAAGTTAATATCAAAGAATTTCATTGATTATTGAGTAAATTCAAATCCTTTTTGAAAACTGGGTTTCAAATTATTGCATCTTTTTTTTCCTATCCATGCTGTGTAAGAGAATAGAAAGCAGGTGGCATGATTCCTACCTATTTTGATTGCTAATTTTTCTTCCTTTTCTTTCTCTTTCCCTAAACCTCCTTCATATATTATTCCACAGTTGGGCCCTAAAATAAACCGCATTGATGAATGAGATGATGGTTACATAATAACAATATAATGTCCTTTGTCCATCTGTAGCTTCATCCATTAAAGTTAAACCATTATATGAACAGAGGAGAATCAAAATGAAATAAATATTCATATGTGCCTTAGGCAACTCCAAAATTACATTGTTGGTCAGTGAATTGGTCCCCAAATCTCTACTAAAAGTTAAATATCTTCTTTAAAAAGTTAATGTCAGGAGTTTGCTGGAGGCTTTTGACTTAGAATCTTCCTAAAGAAAGAATAATGAGGACCTGGTGGACAAGAAACAAGGCAGGTAACTTCAGCTTAGGGAATGTGACTATTTTAAGATTTTAAGAAGAGGAAATCCAATGCTCCCAGACTTCTAGATTCAGTAAATAATCAGGCTATGCTAGAGTTATTGTTTTATTTGGAATGTGGTCAAAGCCTTGCCCAGTTCCTTCCACAGCTTCTAAGGGTCAATATGGATAAGCTAAGCCATTGTTTTTACTCTTGAAATCCAAGTCTTTTCCTCTTGGCCCAATACCCATCTCTGTTTCTATAAGCTGTGTTCTGATAAAATAAATCCTAAACAATAGTTTAAATAGCCAGTTTATGTCTTAAGAGACATAACCTGCTAAAATGCCATAGAATATATAAGCCTCTGCAGATCAATTATCAATTTCTCATCTTAAAACAGCATTTTTAAAATTAATATAAAAGAGAATATATTTTCCTTGGAGGGGTGGGGGGAAGAAGGAGCTTGTTTGTAAAATCTAGAAAAAGATAAAAAGGATGCCAGTGAATGCAACTCTTGAGCTATTCTGGTTGGGTAGGGCAGCCCTGAAAAACTTTTATATGGGACTAGAGTGGGATTTTTGATCACTTAGAACAGCTCTGGTAAACGCATAGTTCAATATAGATTTTGTTATTGTTGACTTCTGGATAAGAAAGGGGGAAAAAGGGCAAGCAGGCAAATGAACATATGATGTTTTACTGACAATAATATAATAATTACAGTATTTTATTTTATTTTTTTGTTACAAATAACATACTATAAAACATCATATGCCATATACCTGCTTTTTTTTTTTTTTTGATACAAATATATTACTGTACTCAGAGTAGGGTAACTACATGCTCCTAAGAAAAAAAACAAAGTGTCTGAAAATGTCAACGCAAGTGCAAAACATGAACTGCAGATGAACTGGTTTGCATATTGTTTTAAATAATCTCATAAAAATGGAATTTCATAGAATAACTTCTAGAATTAACTGTATGTAACCTTCATCAGAAGACCCTATTCAAGCCCAGTATGAACCCACCATAGCTGAATATTGAAATTCCAAAGGATCAGAGAGTATTTATTCAAATCAACGATCTGGCTGATGTGACATATAAAATTTAGCAAGTAGATATTTTCCTAGTACATAAGGCTCTTGTCCTAAGTCAGTCTTTGTACAGGGTACCCCTCCCCCTTCACCCAGTGAACCCAGGGCTAACTCATCACAGAAAGGCCATTTTGTCAAACTACCTGTTCAGACAGTCGATGGAAATAGAAATTCAGAAAGGCACAGAACTGCAAAGATATGCAACTGGAACTATAAAATGTAAATTATAGTTCAGAAATGAAAAAAACATTAAACTTCATATAATACTCAACATACAACAATAATAAAAGAGGTCATATCCACAAATAATTAGTACAAGGTACTTGTACTATAAAAGACATTGGTGCTGCATGATAGATCAATTTAAGCAATAGCAGGGTTCTCATTTTTTTTAAAAAAAATCCTACTTTCAGCTGTAAATTGAAAGTATAGTGCATAGAGTACAGTGCATAGTGCATACATATGTATACACACATACTGCATATATACTCTGTGTGTATGTGTATATATGTGTGTGTGTGTATATATATATAGTGCATATATATGTATTTATATATATGCAATATGTGTATATGTACACACATATCCATTATGTGTGTACATACACATATCACACATATACATATGTACACACACATATATACACACACACACAGAGTATGTATGCATGTGTACCCATGCACCCGCGTGTGCACACATACAGAAACACAAATCCATTTTCACATTTCTAACTCTCTGTACCATTTTAGTGCAGTAGCCCATGTATGATATAGTGGTGCAAGCAAAAGGATTGCACAGAGATACTAGGAAGAAAAAGTAGATTTTATATGATTAATGTTAACCAAAATTTCTCATATAGTACATTCATATTTCCGTAGAGTGCTTAACCAAATTTAATAATGTGCCTCTCTTTCCAGCAACAGCATTATGAGGAAAGATTGCAGTATAGGAATTGCTTGTTACACAATGCAATGAAAAGTTGTGTACAGGAAGAGATTTAGTTCTCCCACTGCTTATATCAGAAGTACAGAATTGAGGTTCCAAGTCTACATAAATTCTTTGAAATCCTTGAGTTTATCCTTAGAACCGTCCAAGACTTGTTAGCAGATTAGAATTTTGAAAAGAAAAAATAAATAAATACATGATTGGAGAATAATTACACTAAATTTCAATTTAATTGAAATTAGATATATTTTTACCTTTTATTTATTTATTATTAATAATTAATTAATTAATTTTATTAATTTAATTTGTATACCGCCCTTCTCCCAGGGCGGTGAACAGCCAAAATTAAAAAACATACAAATACAAAAGTTAAGATAATTAAAAAGAATTAAATCACTACCTTCCCAATTTAAAACCCCAAATCCATAAAATTTAAAATCCCAATTAAAAACCATTTAGGCTAGGCCGGCTTGATGGAATAAAAACGTCTTCAGGGCTTTACGGAAGGTACGGAGGTCTGGGATCAATCGTATTCCAGGAGGCAGCTCGTTCCACAGGGCGGGTGCCCCCACAGAGAAGGCTCTCCCCCTGGGGGCCGCCAGCCAACATTGCCTGACCGACGGCACCCTGAGGAGGCCCTCTCTGTGAGAGCGTATTGGCCAGTGGGAGGTTATCGGTAGCAGCAGGCGGTCTCGCAAATACCCTGGCCCTAAGCCATGGAGCGCTTTAAAGATGAGAACCAACACCTTAAAGCACACCCGGAAGACCACCGGGAGCCAATGCAGCTCGCGCAGGTGACGTGTTACGTGGGAGCGCCACGTCGCTCCCATAATCACCCGTGCGGCCGCATTCTGCACCAGCTGGAGCCTCCGGGTGCTCCTCAGGGGGAGCCCCATGTAGAGAGCGTTGCAGTAGTCCAGGCATGACGTGACCAAGGCATGAGTGACTGTGCACAAGGAGTCCCGATCCAGAAAGGCGCAACTGGCGTATCAGGCGAACCTGATAAAAAGCCCCCCTGGCCACGGCCGTCATATGCTCTTCTAAAGACAGTCGTGTGTCCAGGAGGACGCCCAAGTTGCGAGCCCCCTCTGTGGGGGGCAATGACTCGCCCCCAATAGCCAGCAATGGCACCAGCTGGCTATACCGGGACGCCGGCATCCACAGCCACTCGGTCTTGGAAGGGTTGAGCCGAAGCCTGTTCCTCCCCATCCAGACCCGCACGGCCTCCAGACACTGGGACATCACTTCGAGGGCATCATTGGGGTGGTCTGGGGTGGAGATGTACAGCTGAGTGTCATCAGCGTACAGATGGCATCGCACCCCAAAACCACGGATGATCTCACCCAGCGGCTTCACATAAATGTTGAACAGGAGCGGCGAGAGGACCGACCCTTGCAGCACCCCGCAAGCAAGGCGCCTCGAGGTCGACCTCTGCCCCCCTGACAACACAGACTGTGACCGGTCATCGAGATAGGAGGAGAACCACCGCAACATGGTGCCTCCCACCCCCATCCCTCCAGCCGGCGCAGCATGATACCATGGTCGATGGTATCAAAAGCCGCTGAGAGGTCTAACAGGACCAGAACAGAGGAACAACCCCTGTCCCGAGCCCTCCAGAGATCATCCACCAATGCGACCAATGCCGTCTCTGTGCTGTACCCAGGCCTGAAGCCGGACTGGCACGGATCTAGATAGATGGTTTCATCCAGGTACTGTGGGAGCTGTCATGCAACCACACTCTCCACAACCTTCACAACAAAGCGAAGGTTGGAGACCGGATGGTAGTTTGCCAAAACGGCCAGGTCCAGAGAAGGCTTCTTGAGGAGGGGCCTCACCACCGCCTCTTTCAAGGCGGGAGACAAGAAACCCTCTTTCAGATAAGCATTTATAATCCTCTGGAGCCAGCCTCGTGTTACCTCCCGGGTGGCCAGTACCAGCCAGGAGGGGCACGGGTCCAATAAACATGTGGTTGCGTTTAACCTCCCCAGGATCCTGTCCACGTCCTCAGGAGTCACAGGGTCGAACTCATCCCAGGTAACATTCTCAAGACCAACCTCAGTCACCCCACCAGGATCTACCCAGTCAGAGTCCAAGCCTTCCCGAATCTGAGTGATTTTATCGTGCAGATACTGTGCAAAATCCTCAGCCTGCCCTTGCAAGGGGTCTTCTCGTGCTCCCTGATGTAGGAGGGAGCGAGTCACCCTAAACAAGGCGGCTGGGCAGTTATCTGCCGATGCAATAAGAGCGGAAAAGTGGTTACGCTTTGCCGCTTTTATCGCCACTAGATAGGTCTTAATATGAGACCTAACTAGTGTTCGGTCGGATTCAGAGCGACTAGCCCTCCAACTGCTCTCTAGGCGTCTTTTCCAGTGCTTCATCTCCCTCAGCTCCTCAGAAAACCAAGGGGCTGGGCAGGTTCAGCGTCGGGTCAGAGGCCGCAAAGGCACGATTCGGTCCAGAGCACTGGCGGCCGTCCTATCCCAGGCAGCCACCAGATCTTCAGCCAAGTCATGAGCCAGAGTTTCAGGAATTGGCCCAAGCTCCCTCTGGAACCTATCAAGATCCATCAGGCACCTGGGGAAGAACCACCTGGTCGGTTCCGCCTCCCTGCAGTGGGTTGCAGCAGTCAAAAAGTCCAGCCTCAGGAGAGAATGGTCTGACCATGACAGGGGTTCAGTAACTATATCCCCTATATCCAGACCACTCCGCCACTGACCAGAGATAAAAACCAAGTCCAGAGTGTGTCCTCCCTCGTGAGTGGGGCCATGAATTAATTGTGTCAGGTCCATGGCTGTCATGGAAGCCATAAACTCCCGAGCCATCCCAGATGCCTCACCGGCAGACGGCAGGTTGAAATCCCCCATGACCAAAAGTCTGGGGGTATCAACCGCCACCCCGGCAATAACATTGAGAAGCTCGGGCAGGGCCGCTGTCACGTGGCAGGGAGCCAGGTATGCGATCAGCAGGCCACCTGCATCCCATGGCCCCACTTCACCAGGAGAGACTCACATCCGGCTATCTGAGGTACAGTGGCCTCCCTCGGCCTTTATAATGACCGCCACCCCCCCCACCCCTGCCCTGGGCCCTTGGCTGATGGAATGCATGGAAACCTGGTGGGTACATCTCTACGAGGGGGACCCCCCCCTTGGCCCAGCCAGGTCTCTGTAATACCTGCCAGGTCCTCACCCCCCTCCTGTATTAGCTTGGTAGCCATTGCAGTCATCCCCTCTTGGCCCATTAAAGCAGGCCTACATTGCCTCAGTATGTAAGTTGTGAATTTATAATTATGTCCTGATTTTATGTTTTACTATGCACAAATCTGTCAGTTTTGGAAATGGTATTAGAAAAAGAAAAATTACTATGTTTCCAGAAATGAAGAGTTGCAAATTTTAAAAGAGAAAATCTACAAACATTGGGTAAGCTAGGATGGGCCTCTCTAATAAATGACAAATGGACATCTTTTGCAGGCTTGTAAAAATTTATACAACTAAAGGTTAAGGCATAAGAAATTTAAAATCTCTTCCAGAGATGAACATAACAACACAACATCTACAAAGAGTAGTAGACTCTATCAAGAGTCCTGTATGCTACTGAAGATATGTAGTAAATAACATTTTGACCCATTAGTCAAAATAGATACTAGTTAATATGGATTGATGATTTCAGAATGAAACTAAGACTTATTAAAATACTGGATTCAGTTAGGGCAGGAGAAACTAATATTGTGAGTTTTGGCATTCCCACAAAGTAACAAACCATAATCGGTATTCTGCAACTAAATGTAAGAATAGTATTGTATTTCAGCAAGAAGTACAAACATTGTCAATTTTAAAGCTATGTAACTTCAAAGCAAAATCTATGACTGAATAAACACTACTTTAGTGGCTTATGTATTCCCCCCCACACACACACATATAGAGAGCTTCCATTGCATGCTACTTCTCTCACATGAAGTAAATAGAAAACTCCTTTGTGGAAGAGGCTGACCATACATGAGGATCTTCGCCCATTGTGTTTGAAGAGAACCTTGACATCTAACAGGTTGTGGGCTGTCCATAATGTGTCCGCAGGTGGCTAGTAAGGCCTATATGAGCACAAAACATTCTGCCTCATGTCGTGCAGACATGTGTGGGCAGCATTGTTGCAGCATTTGCAGCTCTGACTTTGCAGAGTGCTCACTTCTCTTGTGCTATGGTTGTTCTTCTGTCCTCAGATGTCTTGTAGCCTTGGTGGATCAGCGTGTGCCATGTCAATCAATCTTGTGCCAAGGTTTCTCAGGAGGTGGTGTTGATATCCAGGGATTTGAAGGAGGTTTTCAACATGTCTTGTGTGGAAGTGGTTCAATTGCCTAGAGTGCCTCCTGTATCCAGTCCAAGTCTCACTGGCATACATCAGGGTAGTTTGCACTACTGCTTGGTTGACTTTGAGCTTTGTAGCAAGGCTTATTCCATGGTGGTCCCACATGTTGGTCAGTAGTCTGCCAAATGCAGACCTTGCCTTGGTGATTCTGCAGTTGACCTCAATGTCAATTGTCACTGTACGGGAGAGGGTGCTGCCAAGGTATATAAATTGGTCCACTGCTTGTAACTTTTGTCCCTTCACTTGATGGTGGGCTCTTAGTGTTGGGCTTTCACTCGGTCTTCTTCCTGTTGATGAGGAGGCTGAAGTTGTTGCATGCTTCTGCGAATTTGTCCACACTGGCTTGCATTGCATTGCATATGAGCCTTGGTAGCTCAGCAGACTAAAGCACTGTTAAGTAACACCAGCTGCCTGCAATTACTGCAAGTTCAAATCTCACCAGGCACAAGGTTGACTCAGCCTTCCATTCTTTCGAGGTAGGTAAAATGAGACTTGGTTTGTGGGAGCAATAAGCTGACTTCGTATAAAAAAAGAACACCGCTTTGGGGGGGGGGCGAAAGCCCTACTAAGCAGGTATATACAAAAGTATGAAGGCTATTGCTTAACGCATTGTAAGCTGCCCTGAGTCTCCAGAAAAGGGCGGCATATAAATCGAACCAATAAATAAATAAATAAGTAAACATTTCCTGCTCTGATCCAGTATTCAGGGCACAGTCATCAGGAAAAAGGAG
The DNA here is from genome assembly GCF_029215685.1 of Pituophis catenifer annectens. NCBI lineage: Eukaryota > Metazoa > Chordata > Lepidosauria > Squamata > Colubridae > Pituophis > Pituophis catenifer. The sequence continues at coordinate 84,293,291 of NW_027256884.1, forward strand.
GTCACGTAGCACAGTCTCCTTTATCTTGGTGACAGCCCAGAGTCTTCGCAGGTTGAACAGTTTCCCATCAGTCCTGTATCTCAAGCTAACTCCCAAGGAAATGTCCTGGAAGGCGTCTGACAGCATGGATGAAAACATTTTGCTAAACAAGGTTGGTGGCAACACACCCCGTTGCTTGATGCCATTTGTAACAGGAAAGGTCTCTGAAGCTTCTCTGTCGTCCAGAACATGAGCCGTCATACCATCATGGAACTGACATACCATCAGACTGAATCTATCAGGGCATCCAAACTTCAACATGAGCCACAGACCTTCACGACTGACGACGTCAAAAGCCTTAGTGAGATCCACGAAGGTGGTGTACAATTCACGATTCTGCTCTTCACACTTCTCTTGGAGTTGTCGGGGTGCGAAGATCATGTCCACAGTGCCATGCTGTTTGCGGAAGCTGCACTGTGTCTCAGGTAATAAACCCTGTTCCAGGTGGTCAGTTAGCCGGTTCAGCAACACTCGTGCAACACAATAGAAAAAGGAATCTGTAGTACATATTATAATTTTCAAATTCATTTTAATTTAACATATAAAGACCAATACTTAGAATGGGAAGATTCTAATTATGTGGGAATCCCTGGTGCTCTCTGAATTTAGTTGTTTTCTTGCAAAAGTTTCATTATCCAACTAGGTAACATCATCAGTGCTAGAACAGTTTGGGGTTTGCTCTCTCTTTTAATATTTAATTAATTTTGAGTATACATGTAATTAGCTGTAATTATATTACAGATTTGCCTTAATTACTCCATGCAATTTCCTCAACACCCAAAGTGTAAAAGAGGAAGAAAGGAAGAACAAGACTCATCCAATGTCTGTTTCTGCAAGTTTTCTTTGCAGCTTGTTTTTCATCATTCAATTGCTATTTCTCATTGTGTTCATTTAACACTTCATTTCCTATTCATTCTTCATTCCATGAGCTAGTTTGAATAAAATTATATCAACTTAGATTTTTTATTTGAAATCAATAGAGCAATTTTTGAAGAAGAAAGAAAGTAATGCATGATAGCAGAAGGATAAATTAATGCAATAGTTTTTAAAGGTAACAGATGGAAAGTTCATTAAAAAAGCAATAGAGTGTTTTGAAGTTCTTTGACTAAAGCTGCTTCCAATTTCTGTTTAAAAAGAACAAACAAAGAAGGCCAAAAGAAAGAGGGATGATTATGCCAAAGATTTGTTCCACTATCTCCAAGTAATCTCTGTCTATTGTGCTTACTATGTTTATTTTGCTGACTTAATAGGAGACACTGTAGATAGATCTTAAAGTACAGACATATGACAATTATAAGACAACTGGATTTTTAAGTGATATGGGAATACCAATGCAACTGGGACTTAGGATGCCTATTTAGGATTTTCACGACCATAAGTAACTGAGCAAGTAAAAGATCCAAATCTCTGGAGAAACCTATCACTCTAGAAAAGATGGAAAAAATGAGCAAATAAGGATGATTTGCATCAAAGTGGATGGACCCAGTTAAAGTCACAAGATACACTTTTGGAAGATGTGTTGGCTACAGTTCATCCTGAAGGAAATATGTCTATGTAATGATTAAGAGCCACAGTGGCGCAGTGGTAAGAATGCAGTACTACAGGCTACTTCTGATGATCGCTGTCTGCCAGCAGTTTGGCAGTTCGAGTCTCACTGGCTCAAAGTTGACTCAGCCTTCCATCTTTCTGAGGTTGGTAAAATAAGGACCCTGACTCTGTAAATCGCTTAGAGCACTGTAAATCACTTAAAGCACTGTGAAGTCTAAGTGCTATTGCTATTAATAATCAAGACCAAGGTGATGGCATTAAGTAATTAGAATTTTCAAATGGAGCTTTAAAATGGTACAAAAATTTATACTCATTATCTATTCTAATATATAGAGCTGCGGTGGCGCAGTGGTTAGAGTGCAATATTGCAGGCTGTTTCTGCTGATCATCAGCTGCCAGCAGTTTGGCAGATTGAATCTCACCAGGCTCAAGGTTGACTCAGCCTTCAATTCTTCCAAGGTCAGTAAAATGAGGACCCAGATTGTTGGGGGCAATATGCTGACTCTGTAAACCACTTAGAGAGGGCTGTAAAGCACCATGATGCGGTATATAAGTATAAGTGCTATTGCTGTTGCTATTAAACTTTTATAGATGTATTTATTTTATCTATATAATCATTAGCATATATTTCCCATAAATGTTATTACAAATATAAGCTTTTTTCAAGGAACTTAAAAAAAACCTGCTGTGTCATTCACAATTTTCTTTGTAAGAACATTTATAAAAATGACTTTTATTTTTATCTGACTATTAGATACAACTTCTTCATGACTGAAATAGTCATGCCACTGAAAAATCAAATTAGAAGACTCAGTTTAACTATCAGTGAATTCTTGGATAAATTTATTTACAATATTATTCTGTAGTTTGGTAGATCTCAGGGATTTGGTCAAAAAGCAAATATATTGTAGTTTTCCCAATACCAGCAAAGGAAGTTACAACATATTCTGTATTTGTTACTAGTGACCCATCATTTATATTTATTATTTATACTATATGCATCCAGTGGAAAGCAAAAGAGCAGCAAAGTCCTTATATATATAAATGTTCCATAATTTCTTTGTTGCATATTTTAATTCTTATTAGTTTAATAGCTTACACATATGTTATTTTCAGTCTCTACATTTTCATTTATTTATGAACCAATGGTTTAAAGTTTTAGAATAAAAACAATATTTGTGAAATGGACATTTAATTATAATTATAACTTGAAGGGCTAAGACCACCTTAAATTATGAGAGCAGTTTGGAATTGCATCTAAATCATAAAAAGGTAGCCATGTTAGTCGGTTGCACCAAAAAAAAGTTAGTGGAATTTTTAAAACTAACATTTGTTATGGCACAAGCTTTAGTGGATTACAGTCCATTTCATCTGATGGATAACTATGATCCAGGGTGAACAGTACATGCATATCCTTGGCTTGGGGATAGGGTCTATTGAGAAAGTAAAAAGAGGGATTCATTAGAAATAAACGTACAAACAGTGAAAACTATTTATAAAGGATTACATTCTAAATGCATATAAAAGCAGTTTAGGAAATTAGAAAACTCTGAAGCAAGTGCTCCAAAAGCACACTGTTTACATACTGGCTGATTTCAATACAAAAATTGACAGCCAAGCAGAAACAGGTTTCACTGGCAGTTTTGGACCTGAGATGAATGATGTAGATGATTGTTTGAGTCAAATTTGTCATGAAAATCTATTTCAAATCATGAATACCTGGTTATAACAGTTCAAGTGTCGCTTACACACTTGTACCTCGATAAATAAAGGACACCATAATCAGATAGACCTGCCAGCTATATCCTAGCCAGCCATTAATGGATTTATTTATTTATTTATTTATTTAATTACATTTCTATACCGCCCTTCTCCCGAAGGACTCAGGGCGGTGTACAGCCATATTAAAACAAACCCACCACAAAAATTAAAAACCGTTAAAATAAATTAAAGCAATTTGGCCATTATTAAAACCCTTAGCTAAAACCCCTTTAAAACCAATTAAAACCCATTAAAATTAATTTATTCGGTCAGGCCGGCTTGATTGAACAATAGAGTCTTCAGAGCACGACGGAAGGCGCGGAGGTCAGGGATCCTTCTTATATCTGGGGGCAGCTCATTCCATAGGGCAGGAGCCCCCATAGAGAAGGCTCTCCCCCTGGGGGTTACCAACTGACATTGCTTGGCCGACGGCACCCTGAGGAGGCCCTCTCTGTGAGAGCGTATTGGATGGTGGGAGGCATTCGGTGGTAGAAGGCGGTTCTGTAGGTATCCCAGTCCTATGCCATGGAGCGCTTTGAAGATGGTGACAAGCAGGGTTGATTAATTCAACCTTCATTGTCAAGACATATTCAGGTGCTTATTGCAATTCAGATCATGCATGAATTGTTGCTGGCTAAGATCAGAGACAAATTAATAAAATCAAAAAGATGTCATCACCAAATAACTTTGATGTGACTTCCATTTCATGTAATCAACTGCAGTGAAAAATAATTTTAATTGCGGAGAAGATGCTGGTGAAAGGCAAGAAATTAAATCAACCGTCATTGAAACAGTGGTTGAATACATACCAGAAAAAGACAGAAAAAAGCACAAGTGTCTCTTAGATGAAACCGTCAGATTACTTGAATGAAGAAAATCAGTTGTAATTTTATAATATTTAACATTTTTTTAAAAAAATCATAAATTCTTAGGTTTTTAATGTTTCATTATATTGGGTAAATTGTACAGAGCCCTTCTATTAGGGAGATAGGTGGTTAAGAAGATTGATATATGAATAAATAAATAACTGTCAATTTTTTAAAACAATTAAATTTTATTTAAAACGTAAACATTTATTTTATTTTTTCCCCCGTTCCTAAAGAATTATGGATTACTCCAGCTTGTTAAATAAGTTGCCAATATAATCAGAGTTGCTTCTGACTTCAAATATATTTTTAAAAGGGCTACCATATTATTCTAAAAAAAAAAAACCATACAAAATATCATGAATATATTGCATTACCTTATTATTATTGGTTGCATAAAGATCCCATTGTCTTGTACTGTTGCTTATTTAACTTGGCCTGGCTGTACATCTTGTAACTCTTGCAGACTCAAGGTGTCTAAAAATAGAAAGCAACAGTAAAGCCTATTCCTAATTATTCTGTATTAATATTATTCTTTGTTAGAAGAAAAGGCACAACAGTGGCAGCTGGAAATTAGCCTGTCCTTATTTCCAGATGAAATGAGGCAAAGTATGTAACTTATTAAGAAGTTTAACCATTCTGCAAAAACCCTAGTAAATCAGCTTTCCATAACTAGTAAATATAAGGCATCCAAACCATTATTGATTCCAGGGCGTTTTAGGTTTCATAACCAAAACCAGAATGAGGAAAAATCTGTTGTAACCCATACAAATTAACTTTAAAAGATATCTGAAGATTGCCAGATTGCAAAGCGCTAAAGGCTGAATTTAACTGTAATTTTAAGGCATTCTGAAAGAAAACTTTCACAAATACTTTTAACAGAGACAGATTTAGCATGTTTAGAGAACAGCTGAAGTTTCTATTCCCATGGAAACGTCTACTAATAACTTACACAACTGCAGTCAGAAGTAAATGTGAATGAGCTTGAAATAGCATACAAACAGAGAGTAACAGGTCACCATAAATTGCTAGCATCATAACAAAGATTTACACAGATAATTTCAATGCAGATTTAAAAGAGAAATCTGCAGAAACTTCAATGAAGTGAAATATTACTCAGAAAACCCATATCTTATGAAAAAGTAAATCAATTGCATAACCTAAGCAAACAAGATATTACTTAAAAAGAAGTGCAATATTGAGTGTCATAGGATGTGACATTGGATAATGAACATAAAACAGGGATAGATAACCTGTAAATTTTATAGCAACAATAAAGTTCAAACCAGAAATGAAAGCCAAAAACCATACTAGTGCATTTGGGTATTAGTACTGCCGTATCAACATTGAAAAGAACAAGAACCTTTCAGATATGCTAAACCAAAGCCAACAAGCACACCTCTAAAAGTTGTACTGAAGAAAAAATCATTCCCAATGGAGTGATATCTATAATTGAAAAGACTAGCAAGATATGTTGGATTTCTATGTTGTGGAAATAGACTAGCAGTAGTCCATTGCTACTTTGCCTCCATTTTCTCAGCTCTTCCTAAATAAGGATTGCTGCATCTTTTGTATAACAGGTATTTTTCACTAGCATAATGATTATAACATTTGCCTGACATGCAGAAAATCCCCTTATTTGGAACCATGATGATGGATGGACAGATGGATGGATGGGTGGGTGGATGGATGATAGAGACAGACAGACAAATTTATTTGCCTGAACTATATACTGAATGACCTCTTTTTCTGCTAAATTTTAAATAAGTCCACCAGTGTACTGTTTCATAATTTTTCCACTCACTTGAAATTAAACAAGTTTTATATTAATTTTGCTAGTTAGAATTTTTATAACAACTTGCAGCAGACTTGATTCAGAAAAAATGGGAAATACAAGATTTTTTTATATCTTTTAAAGCAAGTTATTGTGCATGTTAATGCTTTAATTTTCTCTATATAAATTTTATTGTGTGTGAGAGACAGTAAGAGAGAGAGAGAGAGAGAGAGAGAGAGAGAGAGAGAGAGAGAGAGAGAGAGAGAGAGAGAGAGAGAGATGGAGTGAGAGAGAGAGAGAGAGAGAGAGAGAGGAGTTGAGGATATGTGAGGACTATTCACAACTGGACTAGCGACTCATTTTCCTAGGATGAAACTTAGTAGGACACAATAGTAAGGGAGCTGTCCAAGTATTTTGCAAGCTGCTGAGTGAAGAACAGGAGCATCTTAAGAGTGTAGTGCAGATATACCAATAGTTAGATATGCCCATAGTTGATGAGTTCTTTTCATAGGTGGCTAGTGCAATCCTATATATAAGTAGGCCCCACTAAAATCAACTTTGCCATATACCAGGAGACTAGATTTTGATCTTAAGTCAGCACAACTAATTCCACAAGGCCCTTTCATCTGCAACTGAAGCATCCCTTTGGATCCATTTGTTAATCAGCTGCAACATCTCAAAGGCTCAGCACATTACTCTGAAGTCATTTTGAGTTTTTTGAGCATTATTTGCATAGGTCAAATACAAAGATAAGAATCCACATTAGCATTGTGATTAGAAGTGCTAAATTAGAAGCCAGGATATCACAATATTCTAGTTCTGCTTTATGCATGAAAATCAGCCTCTTTCTTCAGCCTCAGGAAGAAGGCATTGGCACACTATTTCTGAAAATGTTGTCAAGAAAACTGCATGGACTTCCATCTGGAGTCACCAGGAGTCAGGGTTGACTATAATACATAGCTGGATTGAAACAATCTGAATGACCAGGCGATGGCAGCAGGAGTTAGGATTTTCAGGTTTTATTTGGTATCAACCTATGATAAGAGTGATAAATGTTTTTCTGATGCAATCAATTTCTTACACTTGTCTCTGTGTGTAGAAGTATGTAAGTATAAAGAGGTATATTTATTATATATGTGCATACAGATGTGCATATATGTATGTGCATATATAATAAATTATGTAATTTTTTTATTGAGCAACTGTCAGCCCTGGAGGTCATCATTTTCTTTGGATCTTCAGGGCTGCCACACTTAGCGGATAGTCATGCTATGGGAACTGGGAGGGGGGGTTGGATGGCGACAGGGTGAGATGTATAGTTATAACAACAACATTCTTTCACTGGAAGTCAAGGATATTCAGCCTGCACCTGGAGAGGTGTGACTGAAGAGCTACTCCAATTAGGATGGTGGCTTGATTGGGCCACGTGATGGACATGTGGGTGCAGGGGAAGGGACTTGGATTTCCTTTGAGGTGGGGAAAACCAGGGAGGCTTCAGATTCGGGTTTTCCCAGATGTGCCAATATGACATCTCTGATAAAATGGAACTTTGAGGAAATACCTGCCTCAGAGTCTTACTTACAGTAGTTGGGTGGTGTTACTTGAAACCCTGACAGCAACATTTTTCAGAACTTCAGAAGATGTTACTTTTAAGTGCAAATAAAAAAAATAAAAATAAATAAATAAATAAATAAATAAAAAAGTGCAAATAAAGCAGATTTTAAATTATATTATTAAGGATTATAGCTTTAATTTTTACTATTACATTTATGTGATATTTTTCCCTTAGATGGCATTTTTGGGTAAAATGCAATTCTATAAAATTCATTCATAGATGTATTACTGCTCTGTTTCAGGTAGAATGTATGTTGGAACTATCTGGAGTCTGAACTATCCTAAACTATTGTATGATAAAAACTAAGAATTGTGATACAGATTTGGTGATATCATGGAAATGTACACAATAATATATCTATATTTGTATACTATCCATATCTGTATCTCCTTTACCGACATGTCTGCGCCAAATCTGTATTTTGACTCCATAAAAGCTGTTTTTTGGGGTGGTGGAAAGGTTTAGTTTTATACTACATGCATTATTCTTTGTGTGTAAGTGTAGGTGTGCATCATAGACTCAATGTTGGCTCCTAGCAATTGCCCAGACTGTTTCCTTCAATTTTCTCTGCAAGACTTTTAGAAACGACTTGCCATTTCTTGGGGGGAGGGAGGAGGGGGAGGGAGGGAGGGAGGGAAGGAGGGAGAGAGAGAGAGAGAGAGATTACTGGAAGGAAAAATTGGATAAAGGAATAAATTCAACAAGAATTAAAATACCAAAAAGTAGAAGGTGGGGGGAGAGAAAGAACTATTGGGATTATAATTTACCTCTTTTTTTTATCATCTACTAATTTGCAATATTTGTAGATATTTAGGCTCTCTTAGAAGCCAGATTGTAATTTATTCCATTTCCCATGCTGCTGCATGATATATGGTATGTATGAATACTATACTTGCTTAAATTTAAACTTGTGTGTATATATACCATTAGTTTTGCCATTGAATATTCAGGCTTGTGTCTTTCTTCAGTATTGAGCAAAATTAGTTCTCTTTGCTGCACACAAATATTTCATTTAATTAAGATGTTTCTTGTTGTTGTTTTTCTAAGATTATGCCTAATAGGGAAAGTTCTGGTTTCTTTCAAATTTAAATTAAATTAAATTAAATCTTAAATTTCAAGATTTTCTGCATTATATCCCATGTAAGTCATTTCACTACTGTTTAGGATTCTTACTATTTAGCCACAACATGTGGTAAAATATTCGTTGAGTTTCATGACATTTATAGCATTTATTACTGTATGATTTGTATCTGTTAGATATTATTGATGGAGTCATAAGAATTTATACCAGTTTTCCATTAGATTATAATTTGGTGTAGAGCACAATTCTTCCCATTAGTGTGTTTTGACTAGATCTTCAAAGTTTTGCATCCACATTATCATGTTTGTTCTGTGTCTGTATCATGTCTAAGTAAAAGTTTATATATGTACTCCAATAGTTGTTGCTTTTCTTATATGTGTATTCTCTTTGTAATATATAATAGCTTCATTAGTTGAAAAGGGAGAGAGAGAGAGATTGTGATCCAGTTACCCAGCTAGCTTTGTACCTATTTTAGGATTAGAACTCACAGTATCCCAGTTTCTAGCTTCATGCTTTAAATGTTTTACCAAACTGACATTCATATATGCATTGCTTACTATGGGAGAACAAAATGAAACTCTATAATTTTCTAATGACCAGATTTATGTTTAATTAAAAAGATAAGAGCACAAATATAGAATAAGTATGCATTTGCAGGAAAAAGCTAGCATTAATTTTTTAAATAATATTTCTCACTTTTTATGCACAGAAGAGGGTAATGGCCTATTCCTGTCACCAGACTGCCAGATAACAATAAGTAGTTGATTTAGTGACAATAATCTGTGAAAAAATTACATTATTATGTTGTTATCTTGCCTCTATTTTAAAATGTTGCTTAAAGCAGGTGAAAGAAAGTATGATCTGTCATTTATATCTAACAATGAAATTGTCTTTGTTGGCAAGTAAGCATAAACATAACTGGAGAAGAAAGCAAACATTCACATATCTTAATATATAATCAGGGCAGGCACTGGAAATGTTGATGGACCAGTAACCAGGAGATTGTTTGATGGGATCCCATGTTAACAATCTCTTTTTACAGGTCTTGCTATTCCACAATGAAAAATGTGAAAGGTTGATTTGTTGTTGAGTTAGCTTATTACCATAGAAAGATGGATTTGGGCCTCTATTGGATTTGCCCCTGAATTTAATTTGGAAATTGGAAGTCTTCCTTGCCTTCAAAAGCTTTGAGAAGTTTTAGGTTCCTGAGCTAGGAGCCTATACTTTACTTCCACAAATCATTCAGTCAGTTTTGCTGCTTTGGTTATGAATTTTGGGATTTGATTAAATACATACTCCTGTAAGTTTGTGATAAGCTTTAGAAGAATTGCTCAAAAGTATCAGGTCCTTCAATCCTTGCTATGTCTTGTTTTCTTTAGAGGCTGGGCAAATTTTACGTACTTAATTCAGTTCATCTTAAAGAAGTTGATATATACATAAGCCTGGGCCTTAACCCATTTCAGGACATACTACTATTCTCCATGATCTTTATCAGTAGCAAGTGCACTCAGGTGTGATTTTAATGCCACTTTAGGTTATGGCACAGCTGAAGGAGGCGATAGTGCATCCTCTCTTCAAAGCCATCCTTCAATCCAGTGGCAAGTACTGCTACTCTCTTATTTTCCTTGAGAAGGTCATATATGATGGTTGCGGAAAGCTATTCATTAAGTCAGGGTTCAGAACTGAATGTTGGATTCATTCAGCTTTATACACTTCAGTCAGACCTGAATGCAATGATTATGACCCCCCCTTATCTGATTGGATCTCCCAATAGCATTTTATCTTGACCACAGTATCTTTTTGGATTGCCATGGGATTGGGATTGAAGAGCCCTGCTTTATAGTGATTCTTCTTCTTCTTGAGTACGCAATTCCAGTCATATGTTGTAAAGGTTTCCTGGAGAGTCTTTTAAGTCTTTTCCAATCTTTTCCATGGTATTTAATATCTAATGAAACTTCTGCAAAAGGTGGTGTATCAATTTGAAGTGAGTTATCATCAATATGCTCATGATATCCATCTGTGTGTGTATGTGTATTCCTTACTCAATATTGACATTAAAAAAGCCAGAGTGCTTGCAAACTGAACTGTAAACTTTATAGAATGCAAAGTCAGCTATTCATTATAACCTACTACTTTTTGGCAAGCTACTATACTTACAAAATACAATACTTATTTTTATAAAACTATGAATATTTCAGTAGGAACAGCATTTGAGGCAGCTGGGAGAAATAGTAGTCTCATGCTTCTACAATATTTCAGAGTTCTCAGAGTATTTTTTTGCATATCTCCCAAATACAAATTAAGAAAACAGTGTATTAGGTCTGTTCAATTAAAAAAAGTATGCTATTGTATCTTTCATATAAAATTGATATATTTATAGATAATATGGACAACCATTCTTGATGAGCAAAGGACATGTAGGGGATATAATAAAAAAATTGCAAGTAGCTAGACATTGTTTATTCCTTGATAAATATTTATTTTCTGTGACAAAAGAATCTTGATAGCCTATGACTGTTTATTCACAAATACATTCTAATAAAACACATGGGATTAATCACCAGAGAGGGGCTAAGTCTTAATGGTATCATATTAAGGCTGCAAAAATCTAATTATCATCTTGATATTTTTAGTCATTTTACAACTAAGTTTCCAATTTACAACTGGCTTCAAGTTCGTTGGAATATGTATTTAATTTAAAACTGATTACTTTTTAGTCTTGATCCTTAACAATCATACATGAATTAGAAAATTTTATAAAATGTATGTAAAAATGACTACATGAAGAGTTTATCATAAATAGATGCTTACAATTCCTTTTCAGTGTTCCAGAAGTTGCAAATCATAATAAACAGACAAAGTAGTCTAGACAATATTTTTTAAGGAAGTAAACAATATAGTTAAAAACCAAATAAATAAAATTTTCCCAAATGGTTAGGTGACCAATTTGCAACATTTTGGTTTTAGGGTTCTGAATATCTCTCTTCTTGTAGGATACTGAATGACAAACAGATTTAAATTTCAATCTGCATCTACAGAATTTTTAGCAAAAAATAGTCTGTTTCTACCAGATTTTTACCACACCATTTTCATTCTGCCACCACTGAAATCACTTTAATTTTTAGAACAGAAAGACCAATTGTTATAAAACAAGTTTCTGATGTGCTAAACATCTGGCTTTTGTAGACTGTTTGGAGAAAGAATAATTACATAAGATAATTTCCATCTCACAATCTGTGTACTTGATAACAAAGGAAGTAACAAACACAACCAATATGCAATGCAATTAATTCAAGATTAACTGAATTGATCTACCCAATAAGTGAAAATAAATTAGCACTCAATATGATAATGAATAGACAAAGAAAAATTTGAATGAAGCTTCAATCTCATTCCTATTAGGTTATTGTTACATTCTATGTTGGGCACAAATAAGTCTGGGTAAATATATACTGTAGAATATCTGAGATTTTAGACATATTTCTTCAAATCATATCTTTGCCTCAAGATATGTTGCTACTATAAACAAAGATTACTGTGAAGCTAAAGTATGTAGATCCATAAGAATTCACATCACGTGCATTACAAAGTTTGGCCTTTCCAAATATATTGTATTTTTATAAGTGATAAAACTCAAATTAAAAATGACATGTTAACTTGTCTTAAAACTAATACAATCTGAAATAGTTAATCTAGAATACATAAAAACACCGTAACTGGTACTTCTAATTGAACATCTCTTTTTTCCAGATAAAAACATTTCTCCCCATAATTTATGTTCCTAGTAAAGCAGAAGAGTAAATAAAACACAAAAGCAGATAAATGAAAAATGACATCATCTAATGTACTGATGAATTTCAGTCTATCCTATTTCATTTTTATGTGCACTAAGATATACAGTGCATATAAAGCCTACACACCCCTGTTAAAGTTTTTAAGATGTAAAAAAATCAGACCACTTCAGAATTGCTTCCACCATTAATATAACTGAAATCTTTTAGGGGGAAAATAATAAAAAAAAACTTACAAGAACATAGTTGCATGAGTGTGAACACACTCCTATAAATAGGGATGAGGCATTGTTCAGGTTTAACCAATCACATTCAACCTGGTGTTAAATAATGGTCAGTACACATCTGCCATCAATTAAAGTGACTCTGATGGAGCCCTTATAAAGTTCAGTGGTTATAGTAGGGTTTTCTGACAATTACTCAGTTACCTATTACAGCAAAACACATGGTCTTTAAACAGCCAAAACGATCCCAGCTGAGTTCCTTGATCGGCAGAGAGGTATTTTTTAAAATGCCTCTCTGACAATCCCAGCTGAGTTGCCAGATTGGCAGAGGTTTTTCAAAGCATTCTAAAAAATGAAAAATTAAAAAAAAAAGTTGGCTACACCCACCCAGTCACATTAACCCACACACACCAAGCCACGCCCACAGAACCGGTAGCAACAAATTTTACGTTTCATCCCTGATTAAAGGGATCTCATTGTTGAAAGGTATCAATCAGGAGAAAGGTACAAAAACATTTCCAAGGTATTGGACAAACCATGGAATGATTAACAATGAAATAATTTAACAGTGAAAACAGTCATCAATTAGTGGCACAAAATGCCACAATAGTGACATTATCAAACTCTGGATGTCTCTTCAAACCTGATGAAAAAAACAAGAAAAATATTCTGAAAGGCTGCCAAGAGGCCTGCAAACGTCAGTGAAAATCAGAAATGTGATAGATAACTGTATTTCCCCCACCCAGACCAAGGGGAAGCAAGAAACAGATCAACTCATTTAAAAACACAGATCAAATTACTCTTTCCAACATGATTTTACCTCTGAAAAAAAAATGAATGAATGATGTAACACTATCTCAGAACAACAGAAAAACACCATACTTATGCAAAGATTTAAAGAAAATTATTCAATAACTATTTTTAAAGCTTGGAATAATTCTTACAAAACACACAAGCATACATTGAAATCCTTAATCTAACACTATTATCAGTTTACATCTTGGAAATATCTCTTCATCCCAATCTTAAAAACACTGTGTTTTTTTAAAAAAAGTTTTTAAAAGTGTTAAAAACACTTTTTTCTCTTAAAAAGAGAAAAAAGAAAAGCAACTAGCATATATTTTTTTACAAGGCTGTGGAAGCATATCAGTAGTATAGGCAGTTGATATTTTCCTTCCTTCCTTCCTTCCTTCCTTCCTTCCTTCCTTCCTTCCTTCCTTCCTTCCTTCCTTCCTTCCTTTTTTCAGATTAAAAAGGTTTCTCTGTCCAGTTGTATCTGAATCTAGGGCTCAGTGCTCATCTCAGTTTCTTGGATAAGGGAACCAGTATTATCTGAAGGTATTTTCTGTGATCATGTGACCAAAAAGGCACACAGAATGCTGTTTCCTTCCCTTTTCTTAAGAAAAGGTAATTGATTCTTGTAGCACTTTATAAAATAAATATATTTATCTGCAACAGATTATGCATTAATACCTGTTAGTCTTTATGGTTCCACGATACTTCACATATTTGTGTCCATGTTTTAAGCAAACTATCTTTTAATTTTAAGCAATTTGGGAACAGACTGTGTTGCTTTGGACCATTATAACCAGTGATGGGATTCAAATAATTTAACAACCAGTTCTCTGCCCTAATGGCCAGGTGGGTAGGTGTGGCTCAGTGGTCATTTGACTGTGTGGGCGTGGCCAACTCAATGTCACTCACGTCAATGGGCGCTTCGCCTTAGCTGTTAAAATGTAATAAGGGTTAACCAGAGAGGCAGTTTCTCTAAGCAGGGCAATAAAGATTAGGCTACAAACAACATCAGAATGTTTCCTTCCTGCCTTCCTTCCAGGATTAGCCCTGTAAAATGGGAAAAAAACAAAACAAGATTTCTTCCAACAACTGGTTCGCTGAACTGCTTAGAAAGTTAACAACCGGTTCTCCCGAATAGGTGCAAACTGGCTGAATCCCACCACTGATTAGAACCCACATATTAGTAGAAACCAATTAATTATATATCTTAACCCAAATGTTCCGACTACTGCAATTTCATGTATTAAACTTCTTATTTCTGGGTCTTATTTTCAAGTCTTAAACATCCCTACATTTTGTCATATCTTCATATTGACTTAAATAATTCATTATTACCATTATATTATTTCATCAATTATTTATGTTCTTATCTCTTATTTTAAAAGTAATCAATTTATCATAATTTCACTAATTAATGAAACATATTCAATAAAAAATCAATTAAATATCAATCTTACTCCAGTACCCCTAAATTTAAAGTCACACAACATAATACAATTCCTGATTATTTTCTTAGAATCTCTTATTCCAGTCTCAAATAATTTTTTCTTTATCAACTGTTCCAAATAGTACACTTCAACATTTTTATAAAAACCAGTTAATTCTATCTAATTCATTCATAATCCAATATCATTTCAACTTTCTTTTCTTATTTAGTTAAATTCCAAATATGCAATTGAAAATATTCCAGTTATTATAATCCCCTTCATTAATTAAAAATATTCCAATTATTACATTCATCATATATCCATATAGTTTAAAATCATTTCATTAAAAATACAATTTCATCTTTTCTCTTAAGATTCATTTCATTTATCCAATATTCCTCTTCCATTTCTTTCTCTCTTTCTCTCTTTATATTTTATTTTCTTCTTCTTCTTTTTCTTTCCCCTTCTTTTCTTTTGTATTTTAAAGTCCTGAACTCTTTTTTCCCATTTTCTTATCTTTCCACTGTTAATCCCAATACCATCATTTTGTTTTTTAAGAGCATACACTCTTCTATTTTTCTGTATCTTTCCCATTCTTTTCCAACCCTTTTCTCTTTTTCTTATGTACTCACTGATAATCCCAACGTAATCATTTATGTTTTTATATTCTTTCTATTCCTCCTCTTTTCTTTCTTTGTTTGTTTCCCCTTTTTCTATTTCTTCCATTGTTAATCTCAATGTAATTTTTGAAATTCTCCTTTTTATTATTGCTACCCACATAATCATTTAATTTTCCATAATCAATCTCCTTGTCTTTGTCTTCTTCTTTATCAATCTCTTTTTCTTACTTCTCATTAGTTGTTTCTTTGTCAGCTTGAATATATCCTAAATCAGTTTTTTGGTCATCAAGTTTCAATTTTCCCTGCAAGATTGTAGTCATTTCCCTTACTTCCATTTTCAATGATAAGCACATCATTTTCATCATTTCCTTAAGTTCCTGCACCATTTTGTTCTTTCTAGGTAAATATTGTTCCAATTGAAGTTACCTTGTAATCCTCTTTTTTTCTTCTAAAGCCAAGACACTTGTGAACAAACAAAGCCACCTTAAAAATTGTCACATGCTGTTATCCCGTTCAAGGTCCAAGTTTTTTTTTTTCTTTCCAAAACAAAGATTCAGTGTTGCAATAATTTTTTTTCTCCTGAAGATGGCTCTCTGCAATCCACTATTACAATCAACAACCTGGAAAAGTATCCATTTTGTTTGCTGTCAGCTTTAAACAATTTTTACTTATTTAATTTTTCTTCTTCTTCTTTTTCACCTTTATATGCACCAAATCAGTTTAAAATTCAGTCCAAATTCAACATTACATTCCAATTTAGTTTCAATTTAAAGTCATTAACCAGTCCTTTCTTTACAAGTTTTTATTCTTTCTTTATCCTTCCTCCTTTTAAAGTTCCCAAATTAAAAAAGGGTCTTTTCAGGTTCTTAATTCTTCTGATTTTTTTTAAAGTTCTCCAAATACTTAAATCCAAAAAAGCAATTTTCAGATCAGGTTTTATCACTTTATAATTTCTGCCTTAATCTTTTTCCATCCTTTCCCATGCCTATTAGCCACTGTTATCACACCAGGACATTTACAATTGTTTTAAAAATCCTCTTTTTTTTCTTTATCCCTATGAGTTAAATATCACTTACCTGGCATCAATATTCTGCTCAATTATCCACTCCTGCACAGTGCTTGGTCCAGTTGCCCCAGCTTACTGGCGGTCGTAATGGCCGCCACCCCCCACTGCAGAGTCAGAGAGAATTTCCTCTTACCTGCAAGGAACTTGCCTGTTCCTCTTGGTTTTCCAAGATGCCTCTCTTTCTTCCCTGTCCCTACAGGACAGATCCGGTCCAAAGTCCCCTCTGCAGCAGTTCATCAGCCCAGGATTTCATGGAGCTTATCAGAGCCCACTAATCCCCGACTGTCTCACCGCAACACTTCCAGTCGAATTCCGCAAATATTGAGTTACATATTTCTAGCCTATCTAAATTGTATGGTGCAGTACAGCAATAAAATGATTTTAGTAATAAAAACAGCTAATAAATCAAAGAAGATCTGAAAAATTCAAAATACCTTTTTTTCAAATAATCAGATTGTAAATTTTTGCTAAAGTCAAATTAATCTACAAATGACATAATTCTTTGGGATATTCAAAAGTCCTGGTCTTACCATCTTTTTCTGAAGAATAGTTTTGCAATGTCTAATTTCCCAATGGTAAACATAGAAAATATTGTCTATAGCAGGAGTGTCAAACTTGATTTCATTGAGGGCTGCATCAGGTTTGTGTTTGACCTCAGTGGCCCAGGGTGGACATGGCCAGAGTGAGCATAGCCATCTCAATGTCACTCATGTTGGGGCCACCTAGGGTGGCTTGATTGCTCTGCCAGCAAAAACAGGCTCCCAAGCTCTATTTTCAGCTGCAACATCCTTCTGCAACCCTCTGCCAGTGAAAATGGAGCTTGGGAGGGGCACACACGGCCAGCCCGAACTCTGTTTTTGCTGAAAGAGGGACCACAGACTGGTCCTTCACTGTTTCCAGGGTGGCCCCATGGGCCAGATCTAAGCACACCTTGGGCCGGATCTGGCCAGTGGGCCTTGAGTTTGACATCTCTGTTCTATAGCATACCTTACTGCAGAGTGAACATATGGCCCTTCAAATACAATGGTGGCACATTTCTCAATAAAACATAGCAATAGAATATTAGTAAATAATGCAGTTCTTTTAGAGCCACTATTCCAAATGCTGTTCTACACAGAAAAAGAACACCATGCTAAAAATTCATTTGGCTGCCAAGAAGAAAGATGTCAATGACCTCTTAGCTTGGAACATGGTAAGCAAGAAAATACAAAGGCAGTATAGAAAATTACACATGATATGAAAAGTTTGGCAATAATTTTAACATTGCTGAGTAATCCAATAAAATTGTGAGGAATTCAGGACTGATAATTGTTCTTCTTTATATGATACTTGGTTATATTGGAATTGGTATATCTGGGGTAATAATTGCTTAAAAGAAGATTGAACAACTTCATAAAGGATAAATGGCTGTCAATGTTGATGGCTGTTAGCTCTGTCCAGAATCACAAGCAATTGTCTATATTATATAATAGGTGTTTGTGAGTAAAAATGGAAGAAACCTATCCTCATAATCACATGGGTGACTTTTCTGAAACCATCTCAATGTGAGACACAGACAGCTGGAATAGATGGGACACTGACTAGATTTAACACTGACTAGGTTACTACCCTGTTTCCTCGAAAATAAGACATCCCCTGATAATAAGCCCAATCAGGCTTTTGAGCACATGCTAAAATAAGCCTCCCCCATGAAAATAAGCCCTCCCTGAAAATTTAAACGCAGAACTGGAAATCATGTAAGACAGCAAGAGGAGTCCCATCTTGCTCCATGCGCCCCAAAATAATAAGAACTTCCTGAAAATAAGGCCAAGCGCTTATTTCGGGGTTCAAAAAAATATAAGACAGGGTCTTATTTTCAGGGAAATGGTACTTTGTATTATGTTTATGCTTGAAATAAAATATAATTAAATGCAAGTTGTAAGATTTGTAAAATACAGTTTATGCAGGTTATACAATTAAAAAATGTTGCAAATATTATTACAAATAATAAAATACAATAAAATTAGCTGCACATGTATATAGATCAGCATCAAGTCATATGTTAGACTAGGAAGAAATCAAATGCCAAGATAAATGAAATGTGTATTGGTTGAGGTTGGAATAGAGGGACACATATGCTGCTAAATGTTAGGCAAGTCACACCTTGCCAAAACAATCTGAATGCAATTGACATGACAAAAAGGAATAAATACCATTACTACTTAAATATCTGGATGAGAATTAACTATATAATATGGATAAATCTATAGAAGAGTGATTAAGTGAAGCATTTCAGGCAAACTTTGCCCACAGCCTGGAGTTCGATCCTATCAGAATTGAAGGTTGACTCAGTCTTCCGTCCTTCCAAGGTCAGTAAAATGAGGATTCAGATTGTTGGGGGCAATATGCAAATAATTGTGATATTGTAAACCACCCAGAGTGCTGTAAAGCACTATGGAGCAGTATATAAGTCTATATGTCTAAATGCTACTGCTATTGCTATTAAACAGCTTTGGAATTTTCTCCTGTTTATAGGGAGTTATTTGCAACTGACTGCTATATACTGTAATAACTCAACAGTATTCAATAATTATACAATTCAGTAATAACAGACAAGTCCAAAACAACTTACTCCCTGTGGAGTTACAGCTTGGCATGTAGAAGTCCCAGAAATCCTAGAAAATGAAGGCAATAAAAACTAGTTGAAAAACTCTAATATGATTGCAAGCTCAATTTAAAAGTTTCTAATTTTATGAGATTTTTGTTTGGATATCACATTTTACGAATGGTTGTTTTTTTTAAAATTAAGTGATTTGTCCCATTGGATCTATTAGTATTTAATATTTTTCTATGGGACATGAAATACTGCTTTATTTCTCACAGGGCAAATTTTATGTTCATAGCTACCATGCAGACTATAACTCCAATCATACTCAATCTGATCATACAATATAGAAATAAAATGTAATTCATTTATTATTCAAGCCTGCTGTTAGGCTTTTTATTCATAATAGTTATATTTTCTCTTTTTTAAAATGACATTTCATTTCATTTTCCTGTATTGTAGGCCAT
Source organism: Pituophis catenifer annectens (assembly GCF_029215685.1). Classification (NCBI taxonomy): domain Eukaryota; kingdom Metazoa; phylum Chordata; class Lepidosauria; order Squamata; family Colubridae; genus Pituophis; species Pituophis catenifer. The sequence continues at coordinate 84,312,949 of NW_027256884.1, forward strand.
TCCAATCTCAATGACACAGGGCAGAGACAAGCAACAGATAATTCTACAGTCACTACACCAATCAAATATACACAGTTATGTGGCTTTGATATCTAATAAAATGGGTACCATAACAAACCCAACAAACCTGCAAAAAGTGAAAAGTTAATTTAGATAAATAAAATAAACTTAGAATTCAAATTATCCTATGCAAAAAGCTATTACAAGTTTCAATTCAAAAGTATGATTTGAAACAAGTCCAACAAATTTGACACTCAGATTGCTGAATCAATTCAATAAATTGAATTATATCAGATGCCTTTGATTTGATTCAAAGATCTTAACTTTTTTATGCATACATATACCTGTTTTTATTAAAATGAATCATCAAACTGACTCAATTCTCTGACTTTTATGTCAAATTCAAATTAAATAATACTGAAACTTCAAATTAAACTGAAATCAAATTACAAATTGCAGAAGGCACATAAACTTATCAAGACCAGATTTTAATATGCAAAATTACAAACACTGAAATTATTGGAATAATTTAGTAGAGTAATTATTTACAATATGTTATATATTAATTTTTATGAGATACAGAAGTGATTGCTAGCTTAGTAGATTATTAAAACAAGAGCCCAACAAATAATAGGGATCTTTAATGGGGAAGAATTTGACTAAGAATGTAAATAAGTAATTCTGCAAGTATTTTATTGGACCGGATACTAACCTACATGAATCCTTGGTTTAATCTAAAAGTTTTATTTGTATATTCATCATAGTTCTTATTAAACTGCCGCATTCTAAAATACTACAAATTTCTAACATCTTTAGAATAGATCAGATACACCAGGTTAGAAATCAGTCTAATTCTATTTTCCATTTCATCTTCAGATATATTATTTCTTAAATCCAACCTATTCAATTTTAATCATAAGGATTTTTAAAGCAACAACAAAGATAGCAATTAATATGTATAAATGTTAAATGCATATTTACTTACTGAACGTATTTACTGTAACTTAACAATAAAGATAGTATTAATACGCATATTTTGTTTCTTGACTGGACTAAATCAAAAGACACATAAATCTTGCTAGTCTGAAAGTACTTAATCTTCCCTTACTTTTATTTTCTAGGGAAATGTCAACTTTCCCTGGTAGTCCAGACAGAAAAACACAATGAGCCAATTCTACTTTATTTTAAGTCTACATTAATATTACATTAATCTTGCAAGTCTGAAAATACAAATCTCTCATCATCTCCTTTTTACTATCTGATAAATTAGGGAGGATCCTTTCTTTCTCCCTCAATTGCATCTCTTGTCCCCCTATATCCCAATTTCACATACCATTACAGGAGGCTCCTTTCTAAGGTTCTTTCCATACCTCCACTGCTTCTCTAGTTTGAGATATGTTTTTGTGTGGCCGTTGTCTAAGCTGCCACTTTTCCTCCTGTCTCCCAGTTATTCTCACAGCCCGTTATTTTATTTGTATATGCATACAAATAAACTTTCATACAAAGTCCACAGCCTTGGATCTGCACATAACATATGACCACTGTGATCACCTTTTCCATGCAATATCTCTGAGAAAGCCAACATATTTACAAATCACATCAGTCTCATAGGCATTTTATAATACCATTTTTAGCAGGCAAATAATGATAGCAATAGGCAGTGGATTCAGTGGCCATTTAATTTATTGTCTATAGAGTGAGTTTTTCTGTTTAAATAACCATTTGCATCATCTTTTAAATATGGAGCATACATAATGTCAATGTTTAACTTAGTTCTGACCTGCAATTTGTATAGGATCAGGAAAGTTCACTTCAGAATATGTAAATATCAAACTGCTCACAATTCTGCACATTAGTCTCATTCATCCATTAATATCTGGTAAAGCTGTCACCCCAGAAAAAAAAATCATGTTCATTACAGAAGTACATTACTTGCAGAATCCCCTCAATTCAACATTTATTGAAACATACTGAGCAATGAATATAACAGAATAACAGAGTTGGAAGGGACTTTGGAGGTATTCTAGTCCAACCTGCTGGTCAAGGAGGACACCCTATACCACTTCAGACAAAAGGTTGTCCAATCTTCTTAAAAATCTTAAGTGATGGAGCCCCTACAACTTCTGAAGGCAAATCATTGCACTGATTAATTGTTCTAACTGTCATGAAATTTCTCCTTAATTCTAGACTGGTTCTCTCCTTGATTTCTTCAGCAATGAAATAAAACCTGCAATTCATGACCATTTGCTTTTAAAAGGATCTTTAAAAACAAAATATTGGTTTGTTTGCTTTGGCAGAAGGAACATAGAAAACTCCAAAGAGAAAGAAAAATCAAAGATGAGAAAATATTTTTACTTGCAGTGGAAACTTTTATTCACAACCAATATCTCTGCTTGTGTTGAGCAGGAAAGACCAGATTTTTTTTTAACAATCTATGCAGGATGTTAATAATAAATTACATTAATGATATATATTCACAAGAGTTCATTAAGGATACTTTTTAATTCCTCATTTTACTTATCCTGTCAATAAAGAGTTTGTGTGTTTGTCTCCTAGGAAAGAGAGAGAAAGAGAGACAGAGAAACATAAAAAACCAGGAGAGCTGACAAAATGGCTTTGAAGGACAGGATATACTACCTACTAAAATAAACGTAATATAGGATCACTAAGCCTCAGTTTAATTGTTAGCTGATATACAACATGTAATCCAGTCCAGATAGATGCTTTTGAGTTCATTTAAACCACAGCATGATTTTGATTGCAGGTTCACTCACAAAGTCTCATCACAATAGACCTAGCAGAGATCATTCCTTGTAAATCTTATTCTCATTCTTGAGCTAACAAAGATAATTAAAGTGACCCATAGAAGAAGAAAAAAAGCAAGACCATAAACATAGCAGACAATTCAAGTAATAGTGTAGCAGAAACAAGTTCATTTCCAGAACAAAAAAAGCAAGTTCATAAAATTGTTACCAATTCAAAACTGTTCTTAAGAGTTCAGTTCTCAATATCTTCAAGCAAAAATTGATAGCTAACTAGAAGCAGAGAGGAGATCCATCAGAGGTCCCTTAGATATTTCATGACATGCCTAATAATTAGTTGGCTACTTGTCCAAAACAGAAACCATTTATAATTCCAAGGAAGGACTAGACACCTGTAACTACTTATAGACATCTATAACCATATAACCTTCATGATAAAATAAAAAAAATAGCCAATCAATCAATTTTTATTACGGTCACAGACAAGCAACATGAAGTAGTAGATACTCATACAATTAATCAAAGCATTTCACTCTACATTTTTGAAGTTCAATTTGAAAATCTTAAAAGAACATATGCTCTGCTAATTAAAGTTAAAGTATGATAGTGGAGAAAGAAAGTTACAGAATAACTTTTGCACATAGTAGTTTTAATATGATTATACAATACACTGGAGTCCCCAATCTCTGGACCACGGACTAGTACCAGTCTGTGGCTTGTTAGGAACTGTGTCACAGGTATTGGTGGGTGAACAAGCATAACCAACACCCTCCCTCCCCTGGTGTGTGGGAAAAATGTCTTTCAAAAAACCGGTACCTGGATGCCACTGCCATAGACCAATGCATGTCTACTCAAGAGTAAGTGAAATCAATTAACAGCCAGCTAGGCCTTCTGAGGCATATTCTGTGCATGAATTTTTGGATAACAGTTCTGAACTGTTTCAAAGCAAAATTTGAAAAAAGCCTTATGTTTCTGTAATATTCTCTTGTTAAAACATTAAGATTTAGACAGTGAAAGCTAGTCATTATATCATAATATGCAAAGTTTGATTTGTATTAAAAGCCTGTTTAGAGCTGAAGAAACACAATTGGCACAATCAACTAATTGAAAGCTAATGTACTTTAATTAATTGGGGAGATCTCTGTTAGCTTTGTATACATGCAAAGCATCATTCAAATTTTGGCCTATTGAATTTACTTGTTAAAAATGACTTTAGATAACTTTTTATGCAATGGAAGAACTATATATCTCTTGGTGTTGGCACTTCAGTACAACAGCTGTATATAAAACTGTAACCCCCAGCCATCCATGTCACCCAATAGATTCTCCTTACTAAAAGACATTTTGAGATTTAAGAAGTTATAATTTAGTTTTCAACGACTGGTTGTATGCATTTTGGGTTACTTAATCAATGTCCTATATTCTAACTTTTCAACAACCCTTCACCTAAGAAATGAAGTTTTGTGGAAAATTATAGCAATTTCCAATTGTATTGATTTTAATTTTAATTTTTATTATTGAAATATCTTTGTATCTGGAGGTCAGCAACATGCGGCTCCAGAGCCACATGTGGTTCTTTGGGCCCTCTCCTGCGGCTCCCTGTCAGATGATCCTACCACTGGCTGGCCCTGCCCCTTGCCCTCCCCTCCCCGTCACTCCTCATCTGTTCTGAGAAGAGAAGGGCGACTGTGGCAGTTAGAGACTTGTTCCGTATTCCAGAGCGAGAACAAAGCACCACTCTACTTGCCTCTTTTTCTGGCCCTTGTTGGTGCTGTGCACACCTCAGCCACTGGGGGAGACACCCAACTTTTCTCCACCCTGAGACACTGGCTGGGCCAGCTGCAGCTGATGGTCCATGTCATAATGGGCTCGAGGAGGAGGAAGAGGGGACACCGTCTAGCCCATTGTGAAGCATGCTAAGTTTAAGTGTGCTGCGCAAGATGCTGCAAGAGCAGCGAGCAGTCATGGAGGCGATGAGAGCAGCAGTGTCAGCAGCAGCCAGCCCACCCAGTGTCTCGGGGCAGAGAGAAAGTCACACATCTCCCCATATTCCTCTCACTGCCTCCATAGCTGGGCTTTAATCAGCATGGTGTGAACTGATGACAGGCCTGTTCTGGAGAGGAATTCTGTGTCTGGCACCTTGTCCTGCCACTGGATCCTCAGAATTCTGTGGAGGTAGGTCGTGTGGAAGTGGTTCAATTGCCTAGCATGCCTCCTGAATACAGTTCAAGTATCACTGGCATACATCAGGGTAGTTAGCACTACTGCTCGGTAGACTTTGAGCTTTATAGCAAGGGTTATTCCACAGCGGTCCCACATGTTGGTCAGTAGTCTGCCAAATGCAGACCTTGCCTTGGTGATTCTGCAGTTGACCTCAATGTCAATTGTCATTGCACAGGAGAGAGTGCTGCCAAGGTATGTAAATTGGTTCACTGCTTGCAGCTTTTGTCCCTTCACTGTGATGGTGGGCTCTTGGTGTTGGGCTCTTGGAGCTGGATGATGTATCACTTCGGCCTTCTTTATGCTGATGAGGAAGACAAAGTTGTCGCAGGCTGCTGCAAATTTGTCACACCAACATGGAATTGACGTACCATCAGGATGAAACTATCAGGGCACCCAAACTTCGACATGATGCTCCACAAATCTTTGCAACTGACAGTGTCAAAAGCCTTAGTGAGATCCATGAAGGTGGTGTACAATTCACAATTCTGCTCTTGACACTTCTCTTAGAGCTGTCGGGCTGCGAAGATCATGTCCATAGTGCCACGTTCTTTGTGGAAGCCACACTGTGTCTCAGGTAATAAACCCTGTTCCAGGTGGTCAGTCAGGTGGTTCAGCAACACTTGTGCAAGGATCTTGCCTGCGATGGAAAGCAGTGATATTCCTATATGATTATCCCAGACTTGTCGATTCCCTTTCCTTTTATAGAGGTGTACAATGGATCATCTTTCAGTTCCTGAGGAATGGATCCTTGATTCCAGAAAGATTGGAACAGGTAAGCGAGTTTGTTGACAAACACTGCAGAACGATCTTTATAAACCTCCGCTGGGATCACGTCAGATCCTGGGTCCTTGCCACTGGACAGCTGGCTGATGGCCTGTAGGGTTTCAGCCTTCAGAGATAAGTGTATGAGATAAGCTATAAGACAGTCACAGAGCAGAAGACTCACTCTACTTTGGTCAGTCACCTGTGACGTGAAGATCTTCAGCATATTTTATTGATAACCTATATAGGATATCTATAGTGTACCTGAAGATGATAGTCCCATAAGTAAAAAGACCCAAGAGACATAGGATTTCATAGATAAAAAACAGTACCTTCAATTGAGTCCAGAAACAAACTGACAATCAAGCAGCAACCATTATGTAAATATTACCTTATAAAGGTACCTCATACAAAAGCAGGTGAAACCTATATTCTTCACCAAGTGATGCTTCTGAATAATCCTAAAAAGCAGCCTCAAATAGAATGTAAACCCAACGTGAGATGAGGAAAGTATCAAAGACTACTGTCCAGGATCACAAATGGCATATCAGATGAAATTGGGCAGAAGTTCTTTTACTTGCTATTCCTCAGAAGCTGTCAATCCAGAAGAATTTCCAAGTTGCAAAGTAGTCCTTTAGGTGGAATGTTACATTCTATACATATTTTGCTGTTTCGTCCTGAATGATCAGTTTTTGTCTATAATTCAGTTTGTCAGTCATAGCTTACTGTATATACAAGGTAGATTGATCAGTTTTTCTAAAAATGCCCAAGCTGCTATATAATGCCTATTCTTTAAATTTCACATTCACATCATTTAGCTAGTTTGGGCAATTATAAAATACATCAACATAGATGTGTTCTGTTGCATTAAGCTATCTAGAAGCAGGATGTTAGGAGTTAGTTTTAATGGCATATGACAACATTGGTTATCTTTGTAGATAAGGACTCCAGGTCCCTTTGATAGAAAAGGATTGGTTGATATGTTCACTACTCCACTGATAGAAAAGCATACCCACAGAAATTACTTATATGACTTGTTTTATTTTAAAAATTGGCTTAGTATAAATATTTCCATTATAATATCTTCTAAAAGCAACAAAAGTGCCAAATTGAATATCCTTCTCCTATCATAAATTACATCTCCTAAGTGCTCATTTAATTACTTCTAAACTGAAAAACATTGCCCAAAATATTTTTAAGAGAATGAGTATTAAGTAAAGAAATAAAATTTCAGTATTGTAGTAAATTCAGTAAATTTTCAGTATTGCATTGTTGCTGAACCCGGAAGATCAACATGTGACTGAGAAAAGTTCCACATTCTTAAGGCATAAGCTACTTGACATATTGAAACAGATTTCCAAAATTTTGCAAGCATCCATTAGCTTATATATTTAAAAGGATTTTTCCCAGATGCATTATGTCTTAACTGTATGACTGAATATTGAGTATGTACATGCGTCTCTTCCTCTCAATAACAAGAATAAAAGAGGACTGCATTGTTAAATTCAACTTCAGAGGCCCTGGTTTCTGTTATGTGAAGATTAGATAATAATATATTATCTAATAATATATTATCTAATCTTCACACAACAAGAAACAAGTTTAGCTCAGTAATAGTTGCAGAAATTCTGAAATGCCTTCTCTATGGTAATCCTCCAGAATCCTCTTCTCTATTAAATCCGTCAGTCCCATGAGGTTTGGCAGGAGAGACATGCTGCGCACCCTGTTTGAAAAGACTTTCAACTGATGGGAATCTAGGAGTGAACCTTTTCTGGCATATAGCCATCCTCTGAAACATCATCCCTCCTGAGGTGAGATTCGTTCCAAACCTCAGGCTTTTCAGAAAGCCTCAAAACATGCCCTCCGCCCCCCAGCAAGCTTGGAGGTACCTTGCTTATAGGGACCAAGCACATTGGTTGCATTTGTAACATTTTATTTCTCATGGTATGGTTTATTTATTCTTATTGTTGTTGCCCTGCAATAGTTAAAGTGCAGTATTGCAGGCAAACTGCCCACAATCCTGAGGAAGTTCAAGGTGGACTCAGTCTTCCATCCTTCCCAGGTCAATACAATGAGGCCCCAGATTTTTTGGGACAATATGCAAATAATAGTCTACATTGTAATCACCCAGAGGACGCTGTAAAGCACTTGGGGTGGTATATAAGCCTATTGCTATTTTAATGTTTTTTTAAAATATATAATAATTCCTGGTTTTATTATACACTGCCAGAGTTACTTTATAGGAGATGGGTGGACATATAAATTTGACAAATGTATAAAATACTATTACCCTGTTTTCCCCAAAATAAGACATCCCCTGATAATAAGTCCAATTGGGCTTTTGAGCACATGGCAATAAGGCTAAGTGCTTATTTTAGGGTTCAAAAAAATATAAGACAGGGTCTTATTTTCGGGGAAACACGGTATTAAATATTTACCATGTTTGTTTTTTAACTTTTCAATTCTATTCTGGTTTTTACACTGAGTTTTGTTTTAGAATTCCTCCCCCCCCCCCTTTGCTTTGACTCTTTTATTTTAAGATCATCTTTGGATTCTATTAATTTTATTAAGAATAACAATAGTACTTAGACTTATATACTGCTTCATAGTGCCTTACAGCACTCTCTAAGTGGTTTACAAAGTCAGCATATTGACCCCAACTATCTGGGTCCTCATTTTACTTACCTCAGAAGGATGGAAGGCTGAGTCAACCCTGAGCTGGTCAGGATCGAACTCTAGTAGTGAGCTGAATTAGCCTCCAATACTGCATTCTAACTGCATCACCACAGCTCAGTAGAATAGAATAACTCTATTGAAGAATATGGGTAGCCCTCGATTTACAACAGTTCATTTAGTGACTGTTCAAAATTACAACAGCACTGAAAAAAATGATTTATGACCATTTTCCACACTTATGGTCATTGCAGCATGCCCATGGTCATGTGATTTATATTCATATGCTTGTCAACTGACTCACATTTATGATAGTTGCAATGTCCCTGAGTATGTAATCTCCTTTTATTACTTTCTGACAAGCAAAGTCAATGGGAAAACCATTGATTGCTAAGATTCATGATCATGTTACTAATTTAAGAACTGCAACGATTCAGTTAACAAATGTGGTGAGAAAAGTCATAAACTGGGATAAAACTCACTTAACAATTTTTTCACTTAACAATATAAATTTTGGGCTCGATTGTGGTTATAAGTTGAGGACTACCTGTATAGCATGCAGAACTAAACATTGTGGCATTCCATTCAATATAACTCTCCAGTTTGATAAGAATCACTCTTACAGAGACTTCCGGTTGGTCCGAAGACGTCGGCGGTCGCTCCTTTGGGAGCGCTAGCCCCGTGATTTCATTAAGCCACTAGAACAGCGAAAATCAGCTGTCTAGCAGCTTGGAAACTTTCGCCTCGGGAAAAGAGGGGCAAGAGAGCAGTTGGGTGCGGATAGAGCTCCCCAAGAGCTCCAGGAACAATCCTGGAGCTCAAAGGGTGAGAGCTCCCCGGGAACCTGGTAGAGCTCCGAATCCGGGACGTGTCTACTTTATGCAGAATAAGATGCCGCGACCATCCCTGCAAGCAACTTCTTAACAACATTTGGATTAAAATCAGGCAGAGCAAAGACAGGAGACATTATAACTGCAAGTACCAAATTTTAACTCCAGCTGAATATTGTTTCTTTCTGGGTCTGATGAGAACGGGAAAAAGTTGAAAGAAAATGGCGCTGGCTTGTTAAGGGCATGGAAAGCTAAAGTTAAAGAAGAAAGTGCTTGTTAACTCATTAAAGCTGTCAGCCCCGTTTAACTCTAATGGACATTGTTTTAAAGAATTAAGACTCTGGGACTAAAAGAATAAAGTATTGACTTACTAATAAGCCATATTATTGGTTAAAGATCAAGATTAAAATATTTACTGACTTACTGGGCTGGTTGTTGAAAATTACAATTTGGGAATGGCTTCAAAGCAGACAAAAACAGGCATTCCAAAAAGTGCTGGAAGTTCTCCTGCTCAAACCCCTAAATTGCAGTCTTTGTTGGCCCCAGTGGATACACAAGCACAAGCACAAATGCAAACACAAGTATTGACACTGGATGCTCTCCAAGGTGCCTTAAAGGTACAAGCCTCTGAATTACAAGAAAAAATCACATCTGCATTTAAAGATGTCTCTGAGGAAATGGCAGCAATTAAGGACCTAATCCAAACCTGTAATCAAGAAATAAGAGAAGACATTGTGGAAGCATTTCAGGGTTTGGTGGTCTTGTTACATCGTTGGAGGAAAAGGTTGAAGAAATTAATCAATCTAATGTGAATTTGGAGGTTAAAGTGGATGAAGCTCAAATCAAGATCAACAAGACAGAGGCAGAACTTACAACGATACGATATAGAGTGCTGGAATTTGCTTTGAGGGTAAGAGGCTTGAAAGAAAATAATCAGGAAAATTTGAAAGAGATTTTTGTAGAAGCTCTTGCACAGTTAACTGGAGAGTCCAAAGCAGAGTGTGACTGATAAAATTTATCGGGTTAACTCATGGATTGCCAGGCAAAGACAACTACCAAGAGATATTGTGATCTACTTTGTTACCAGGAAGATAAGAAATGGGATCTTACAAGCTTCTTACAAAAACAAACTACAAGTGACAGGACAGGAGGTTGCAGTATTCAAGGAAATTCCCCCTAAAATGTTGACAGCTAAAAAAGACTATGCATTTCTAGTGGATGAGAAATTGTCAGATACAGTATAGATGGGAGGTTCCAGCCGGATTAGTGGTGAATTATTCAGGAGAACAATATCGTGTCAATACAATTTGGAAGGCAAGAGATTTTTATGTCAATGTACTAAAGGCTGGATACCCACCATCTCCAGGAGCCAGAAAAAGAAAAGAAGCAGGAGATGCTAGAAAGGAAGGCTTGCAAGCACAAGCCCAGGGAGGGGCTTGGAGTACCCAAGAAGAATTAATGCAACTTTCGGGGGCTGTGCAAGCCTTGGAACTATTTGAAAAAACAGAAGAAGCCCAAGAACAAAGACAAACATGAGTGGCAACTAAACGAAAGGAACAAGAATTAAAGATGCAACAAACCCAGATAACAACCCAAGGAAGTACAAACATGAATACAAAAGCTGTGGGGGGGGGGGGAGACCGAAGAAAGTTGGTAAGGCCCCTGGTACAGACGGATTGACAGCGGCTTATTACAAAAATTTACAATTGGAAATGGTAGAACCCCTTAGGGAATTATTCACTAGAATACAATTGAGAGGAGGGGTACCACTATCTTGGAGAACAGCCTTTATTTCTCTGATTCCAAAGGAAGATCAAGACCATACCCAGCCAAAAAATTATAGGCCTTAATAGAGACTATGAGATTTTTGCTAAAATATTAGCAAATAGGTTAATGTCAGTTATGCAACAAATGATCCATAATGATCAATCTGGTTTTATACATGGGAGACAAATGAAAAATAATGTAAGGCAAATTGTTAATATATTGGAGTATTTGGAAAGGAACAACCAAGTCCCTGCGGTGCTTATATTTTTGGATGCAGAAAAAGCGTTTGATCGATTGAACTGGCAATTTTTATTGAAAATGGTGCAGAAGTTGCAGTTTGGAGAATGTTTTACAAAATCTGTTAAGGCAATATATCAGGAACAGACAGCGTAAATAATAATTAATGGTAGTTTAACAGAACTTTTAAAATAGAAAAAGGAACAAGACAGGGTTGTCCCCTGTCCCCATTACTGTTTATTTTAACATTGGAATTATTGTTGAACAAAATACGTGACTCTGATAAGATACGGGGAATTAAGATTAGGCATCATGACTAATGATGACTAGATTACGAGCATTTGCAGACGACTTGGTTGTAACCTTAACTCATCCAGTGAAATCAGCTACAGGTTTAATGGAGATAATTAATCAGTATGGTCAAGTATCTGGATTTAAAATAAACATTGGGAAAACAAAGATGATAACTAAAAATATGACAATAAATCAAAAAGAAGAATTAGAAAGAGTAACAGGATGTGAGATAGTTAAAAAGGTTAAATATTTAGGAGTTTATATTACAACTTCAAATGGGAAATTATATAAGTATAATTATGAATTGTTATGGCATAAAATACAGACAGAGATGGATAATTGGAAAAAATTACAACTGTCTTTGTTGGGTAGAATAGCAGTAGTAAAAATGAATGTTTTGCCTAAGTTTTTATTCCTTTTTCAAATGATACCAATACTTAAAAAGGATGTGAACTTGGAAGAATGGCAGAAGGGCATTAATAATTTTGTTTGGGCAGGGAAGAAACCAAGGGTTAAATTAAAAATAATGCAAGACATATGTGAAAGAGGAGGTTTGAAAATGCCCAACTTAAAATTATACTATGAAGCAGCTGTTTTATCAGCAATTAGTGATTGGATTAATTTAACAAATGAAAGAATATTGAATATAGAAGGATATGATTTGGTTTACGGCTGGCATGCTTACTTAGTGTATGACAAGAAGGTTGATAGGACTTTTAAAAGTCATATATTAAGGAATGCTTTATTGCGTGTCTGGAAGAAATATAAATATAAATTAAATGGCAAGATACTTATATGGACAGTACCCAGACACGCGATAGAGAATATAAGTATAGAACAAAGACAGGATGTAATTACATATAAAGAAATTCTTAACACAGAGAGAGGTATATTAAAGTTAAAGCCCTTGAGGGTATTAAAGGAAGAAAGGGTAATCCAAACTTGGTTTCAGTATGTACAATTACAAGCTAGATGGAGAAAAAAATCAGAACATTGGTATCATACAAAGTGAAGAAAATTTGATAAAACAAATTAGAGACCAGAGTCAAATGCATATAAAAAGGTTGTATAATATATTGATAGAAACAGACTCGGAAACAGAGTTAGTTAAGGATTGTATGATAAAATGGGCACAAAACTGTGAACAACCAATAATGATGGAAACATGGGAAAAGATATGGGTAAGAAATGTAAAATTTACACAAGCGCAAAACTTGAGAGAAAACTTTTACAAAATGTTTTATAGATGGCATCTAGATCCTAAAAAGTTAGCTTGTACGTATCCGAATTTACAATCTAAATGTTGGAGATGTGATTGTGATGACGCTACTTATTTTCATGTATGGTAGACTTGTAAAAAGGTTAAAGCATTCTGGATAAAAATTTGGTGGATTATTCAAAATATTCTTAAAAAGAGGATAAAGTTTACTCCACAGTTATTTTTGTTGGGTATAATCATGGATTGTACGGTTATAGAGACTAATTTGATCCTGAATTTAATAACTGCAGCAAGATTGTTGGTGGCGCAGTATTGGAAGAAGGAAGATTTGCCTATTATTCAAGAATGGATATTAAAAGTAGCAAACTTAGCAGAGATGGCAAAGATCTCAGCGTATTTGAAGGACTATTCAAATGAGAAATATATGATAGAATGGAGAAGATGGATAGATTATATTCAAAGTAAATATCGGACTAAAAAAATTCAAATAGCTTATGAATAGATGTTATTATGTATTCAAATTTAGTTGTAAATAAATGGGGAATTAAAGTCATACCACCCACCCCATACTTAGCCAGCTTCCAGTTAGATTATCAGTGTGCCTTGTCAAATGATTTGCTTAAATAAAAACATGGTATATCCACAGACTTGCCAGAATCAGTTAAGAGAATTACTCAGTCAAGAAACAAGACAAAGTTACTCTGACAAGATTTATTTTTGAGAAATTTGTGCTGACTTACAACAATTATCCTTCGTCTTCAAGATGCTTAAGCAGCAATCTCTTTATGATTTTTAGTACGTCTTAACATTAATGCATGAAATTTAGCAGACCGTTAGCTAGTCCTTCAATACCATATTAACCTATTAAATTTCTATCACTAGAAAATTGAATTAATTCAAGTAAAAAGATATTCCCTAATTTTGTTTCTGCTAGACTAAAGATTCAGCCCTTGTCTTTTGGTGATATAGAAATGAAATAAATACATTTCTTGATGGCACACCTTTTATTTTTGTAGAAAGAAGAGTAGCTACTGGCTTGCCTTCTTTTTTCAGTTATTTTTCAGTTATTTTGTCCTTATCCATATTTTTCTCCTTTCTTTTATTTTGACTATAGCTAAAGGACACATTTTGTTTCACTTTGTTTATTCTGTGCTTTCTTATTCTTAACTACAGTACTGGATGCGTATGTATTTTTGCTAGTGAACTGGCCATCTTTCTGCCTTCTAATTTGTCTCCTTTTTCAATTTTTCACAAAGGTCTTATATAGCTATTTGTCCCTCTATGGTCAACTGTTTTTGCAAATATAGACCCCAAACAGATGCAAAAGAAAATCATAATCTTGACTATGGGTGGTGGTATTCCATTTACAGGAATTGCTGTAGTTTGGAGTTCACATGGAAGAATTGATACATATTTTATGTTAAGCAGATAAATTTGCACCGGGTGTACTTAAAGGCATTTGGTAACAGTTTCTAAACTGTAAAAAATAAAAATAAAAAAAAAGGAAAACAAAACCCCAGACTTTCTTTTTAATAATGATTATTCACATAACTGTTTAGTTTATACGTAATATTTACTTTAATCTATTCCAGTGCCAATAAATGGATTCCAGAAGTGCCTATGCACATTACATGCATAAAAGTATTATTAGAGTTGTACAAAACATTCTGAAAGATACCTTCCTGGTGGCACTCCTGTGGGTGAAGTGCTTTTCTAAAGCTTCTCCTTGAAGCACCAAAGTATTCATGGTACAATCCACTCTGAGAGCTTCCAAACTCATCTGTTATGAGACTGATGGTGAAACTAGCTGATCTTTTAAATGGTTTGCACACTTCTACTTATTAGGAGTCATAAGTATGGTTAAAGTTATATTCTGGATTTCTTTCAATGAATTTAAACTTTATGGCTTCATGTCCCATTTGTATCTTCACCACATGCTACACAGGTAAATGTATTTGCTTATTTGATTCAAATAAGATAAAGAAAAGCACAGTGAAATAAACAAATAGGAAATATAGGTAAGCAACATGAAAATATATACAATATACAGTATGCCAAAGATATCCAGGAAATAATGCCATCTACCCTGTCTCAAAGTCTGACAGAATTATTTATTCTATTCTCTACTTTTCTATCTATTTTTCATCTCTGTCTGTCTGTCTGTCTGTCTGTCTCCCTCTCCCTCTCCCTCTCCCTCTCCCTCTCTCTCTCTCTCTCTTTCTCTCTCTCTCTCTCTCTCTCTCTATCATATAAGAGGAGAGAGGCTGAAATGTTATACATTTGATAGTTCTGGCAACCTCTAACGTTGGAGCACTCACAACTTCTGAGATAATTGATTACAATTAGAAGATGTCTCCAGTGTATAGAACAAAGTATAGACAGATCTAACACAACATTATTGAAGCTCTCGGGGAGGGGAGCCATATAATAAACTCTATAATCATTTATAGGTTTAGTTTTGAAGAATAGCAATGTCTAATTTCTTTTGATTCTTGTCAATGGATCCAGTGAAAGTTATATTATGACACAGAAAAATAAATTATTTTTTTCTTCCCAATATTTCTGCTGCAGACATTTTTATCTGAGCAGAATTTTCTTCTGACAAATAGATGCAGAAATGAAATAACCAGACATCCAACTTCTACTCTGTCATCATTGGATAGTTCCATAAAAAAAGGCATTTTAGATATTAGGATTGATATCTGTCTAAATGGCCGTTATCTACTTTTGACAAGGGCTGATTAATTTAATAATGTTTAACATTCATTTCAAATAATTTGTTTTGTTATTTTGTACAATTTATATGACCACCAAAGAATTCCAGTTTGAGAATACAGATTGCTGACTTCAGGAAAATTTGAGGTATAGCCTTGCCTTTGTAAATGTTTGCTTGTTAACTACACTATTTCTATAGTGTATATATTTCAATAAAGATTTGGTATTTCGAGAAAAACACATTTAGAATTTAGCTCTAAGATATTCCATTATCTCTACCTCAATGCTTTTCATTTCTAAGACTAGCGATATTAGGTTCATAATATTTTACTGACAGGTCAATCAGTTAGGTTCAGCATAATGTGAACAATGTGGGCTCATAGTGAAATTACATACAGGAATGCCACAGTTCAGAATAATATATGTCTGTAGACCCCAATATTACTTTCTTCATGATACCATCAGTTGAAAGTACAAGTATTAACTGATTGTGTCAACTAATATAGTAAATATAGTACTACTCATTTATAGATGTGGTTATCAATATTTTGACAAATATTTGACAGATTCAGTTTTAATTGACCAAGGTTATTATGTAACAATAAAATGGTATTTTAGAGAAAATTTGGACTGACTATAAGGACGTCTACAGAGATTCTCAGTCATCCAGGTCATGGTTGTCCTAAAGCGAAACCTCTTCGAAGAAAAACCAGAAAGTCCAATTTCAAGAGGCAGCTGGATTTTCTGGTTTTTCTTCGAAGAGGTTTCACTTCTCATCCAAGACGCTTCTTCAGCTCTGAGTAAATCATGAAGAAGGTTCTAGGATGAGAAGTGAAACCTCTTCAAAGAAAAACCAGAAACTCCAGTTGCCTTTTGAAAAAGCAGCTTTGGGACAACTATAAGGACACAACAATTTAATAATACAAAAAGTTCTACATAAGATACAAATTATATCTTAAATATCAGGCAAGGAATAGTTTTGAATGATACAATATCATATAATGCATTTATGATAATCTAGATGTCTTATGGCATTAAATACTATTGTTCCGCAATGCAGATTATGTATCTTGGTGCATGCAGATTTTTATCAGTTTAGAAAGAAAATCCAGTTAGGCTCAGCATAATGTGGATTCTGGATTCAAGTCTCATGTTTGTTCAATTACTGTGAGAATTATAAAACCAATAACTAGGTAAGTTTGTTTCTAAATTATACTTTTATTTATGGATTTTGAAAAATTATCAGAAAATATGCACCTAGAATAATTCTCTATTACAAAATTCTAATTTAACTTCTTTAATTTGTTCTTCTAATGGAATGTTGAGAAATATCAGTGACCTTAAAAAAAATCCCAATAGCCAGATTAAAGAGATTTTTGAAGGTGGTAAAGTATTCAAAAACTGTATTCTCCTTTTCCTGCAATAGAGAAGATACTTATGCTCAGAACAAGTACCTGAAATGGCTGCTTTCATTCTTTCAACCACATTTCCTTATCAGTCTCTGATTCAAAATGTACTCGGAAAACAGTCCAAAGAAAATAACCCATGCAAAGTAAAAGTTCAAGACTCTTTCATACTTTCCATCTTTGTCTAACTACGGAGTATAAATCTCAACCCCTAAAAAATTTCTGCTGAAAATATAAAGTTTACAACTTGATGTAAACGCTATTTATATCAGAATATACATAACAGTTATGCTTTTATATCTCCACTAGATAGATCTTCCACAAGCAAATCATATATACTTGAAAGGTGGCATCCTTGCTTTTAAGGTAACAACCATTGTAAGATCAAACAGAGAAAAACTTTTTTGCCCACATATTCATATTCTCAACAAATCTAAGATAATTCCTCCATTTTTAAGATGAGTTGGGGGGAAAATAACCTTTTTCTTGGATCAATATAATTAGTCCCTTTTTGCAAACTATCTGGTCAGATAACAGATAACAAACTTTTAAGATGAAACAAGTAGGAAGAAAATAACTGCATGATAAACAACTGCAAATGTGCACATATGAGTTCTGTACTTCAGGGTGTTACTGATTTTTCATTCATATCTGAAGTAGAGGTCTATTCTAAAATGTAATATTCTTTGCAAAATTTGTAAAGTTGAACGACTTTTATTTGGAAGGTATTTCCAGGCATTTTAATGTTGTGGGATTATTTTTTTCAACATCAGAAATATTAAAAGCTTCATTACTTTTCTACATTTTCTTCTTGTCCACAGCAAAGGAGTAAAAATCCTTTACGTTTAAATGAAAGGAAATGCAGTTAAATTGCTTAACTTGGGCTTGTTTGTTTATTTATTTAAGTTAAGATGTTAAAATATAACACATGTTGTAATGTTGGCGTGCACAGTTTTTTTTACTCTAAATTTTATGCACTCAGGAGATTTTGCAGTTATTTCTGAACTTCCTGTCACATAATATGTTATGTAGTTTTTAAAATAAAACTGATAAGATTTTCAAACCAATCAGTCATGCAAATTAGAATTATTAATTATTAATTGATTACATGGCAACTATTTAGGGCAACATCTTTTCCACATCTGTCAAAAACCTTTAGAAAATATTTGATTCCATACATAAAATAAAATGCAGCAAGAACGTATCGCAGTATCCAAACTCAGGATAATTTCATTTTTGCACAAGTTTATCTGTTTCAGAACAAAGGAACTTGACACCTTGTGATTAGCCAAGAGTTGTTAGTAAATATGGTCAAAAGAAAATGAAAAGCTGACAATCCATAATACAAGCCTCTCGTGTAACAAAGGGTGAAGTTGAATACAAGCACAGATGAGAATGGGGTGGCTGGGAGGAAGGATACCCCACCTCATTTCGCTTGAAAAATAAAGGACAGAGAAATGAGTATTGCTGGCAGACAGATAACTTGCAGGCCCTGACCCTTCGACTCACCAGGAATTCAAACACAAAGCTCTTTTCATAGTGACTGTCTTATACATTCTCAGATAAGGCAGCACATAAGAGCAAGCAAAGGAACAGAGGCTATTGTGGACACTATTGCAATAGATGGTTGTTTCTTTTCTCACTGTTCCTGTTGACGGCACACCTGGGAGTGTTTATATGCAGATATGCCACCTCCTTCTTTGGATCAGTTTAAATAATTATGTGGTTTTTCATTCAGGAATCGTTAACCCTCGCAGTGATGTGCATGGAAGGCAGTAGACAAACATGACAGAGAGGAGGGAGTCTGGAATCAACTCTCTGATCAAGATTATTCTCTCATCCCATCAAAAATAAATAAATATCAACATGCACATAAAGAAAACTGGGCATATTTATACCCAAATTTCAAATCTGGACTCACCATCAGAAAGAAAGCAACAGTTGCCTGAAGTTTGTGGTAATTTTTGTCTTGCTCCACTGCACTTTTTTCCCCCAAGGCTGTCCGGAGCTTACAGCTCAGAGATGCCACATAGAGGCCCTTTATGTGATACGGCTTATTTGCCTGTCAGCCTGAAAACAAGTTTCTGCACTGAGCAATAGTCCATTTTGTTGAACTCTGAGTAGCATATCCACAAAACTCCTGTAATTGTCTAGAACAGCAGCTGGCTCTTGGCAACTCACCGCACCCTGGATTCACTTTTCCGTTGCACTGAGAAAAGCTTTAAGCTGTTCGCCTCCTCCTGGTTTAAAAGTTTAGTTAGTGGTGGGTGGAGAGAGGATTCAGTTCAGAAAGGAAACTGCGCATAATCAGAACTTGGAGAGCTTCCTCTGTTCCTCTCTCCTCCCCCCTTCCCAACCAAGCTAAGCAGCCACTGCTCCTTCATAGAATTTAGGAATGTAAAGGGAGGACTCGAAAGAGGCCCAGTCAGACAAACCTTTCTCAATCAATTAGCTTGCAACCATTACTTGTGACCTAAGGTCACGCAGCATAAGTGTGTGGGGTGTGCCTTGAGGAGCACCAAAGCTGCTTATTAAAACTTACATAACCTAAAGTGTGCTAAAAAGAAAAAGAAAATCAAATGAAACACAATTTGGAAATGGAGGAAAGAGGGAAAAAAACATTTGCTAATATTAGTCTAATACAGGAAATGATTAGATGGTTTTGGGACAACTAAGTGAATATAGAGTTTAGGGATCCAAATGTTTCTATGGATTTTATTATTCTTTTAAAATGTCCATTTTATTTTGGGGGGCATTGGTAAGGCTAATCAGTGTTTATAGGGTATGTTCTATGTTAAAAAACAGCTGGGTATTGGTTCTGAATTTGATTTTATTACTTATCAGATCAGTTTTATTCTTTTTGTAAGACTATTTTCAATTACAGTTTCTCCATTATGTATTATCTTAAACATTTCAGCTTAAAAGCAATTGCATCCACGATACAGGCAGAATAATTTTAGGCTAAGAATACATGTTTTCCATTCCAACACCCTGCCATACTGACTATGGAACAAATACAGCACTTAAGAACTCTAATGTAGCTTGTGATCTTAATATAGTTCAAAAGCAATGGTTTCCACATTTTAACAACACCCTGGTGTGAAAAGATGATTTCAAAATGAATTTCAACTTATGTTGTCAGAAAAGAAGCAGGGAAATGTAGCACTGAAAAAGTAAAAGAAAATGGCCTGTTTTCTAAAGAAGATATTACTGTATCATGGGAATCATATCAGCAGTGAAATCCAGCCGGATCTATCCGGCTCGCGCGAACAGGTAGGGCCAATGGCAGGGTGCTCTGCCCACCCACCAGGAAGTCATTACATCCCATTTTTGACTTTCTGCGCATGCGCAGAAGAGGTCACACACTCACATTTCTGAACCAGTAGTGAAGGTAAGTGCATTTTATCGCTGAATCATATGTCTTTATCTCAGTCCAAGAATAAACTTTAATTGAACAGACCAAACTAAAGAGGGGCAAATGCAAGATGTGGGATGAAGAAAAAAGAAATATCACATGGGAAAGAAAAAAAAGAAATATCACAATGGTAATGTATAAATGTAACCCCTTTGCTAATATATTAAAATCATTTCTGTGCATCATCTTGTTTTTGGAGTAGGATTAACATATCCTGGAATCATGGCATGAACCTAGCAATATTTTTCCATAATTTAACAAAATACTTAATTTGAGTCTATTTATCTACAACTTGAAGTTTCCACTGTAGGTCTTCGTACCTTGTGATTAAAGTTTTGCATACATGTCCCCTAAGATTTTTCAGGGTCTGACCATTATTTTTAAATTCTCTAAGAATATTAAGGGAGGAGTGGATGCCAAAAATATAACTCATAGAGAACAAATTTCTGCATATCATTGTTTAACAACCTAAAATATTTTTGTTGTATGACACTATGTGGAGCAACTTATATCAATTTCATTCAGCTTGGCATATACTCAGGTTTCAAAGTGTGCTATCAACTCTTTTTTATCATATGAACTGAAAATTGCAAAAGAAGCATTCATTTTTATACATCTCCTAAAATTTGCCTTTTGCATACAATTTCTAAAACATATTTTCTAAAACATATAGACAATCATAAAAGATACAATAGAACAGAGAACATACAATAATAAGGCTGGAAGGGACGTTGGAGGGCTTCTAGTCCTATTCAAGCAGGAGACTGTGTACTATTATGGAAAAATGGTTTTCCAGTCTTTTCTTTAAAACTCCAGTGATGAACACCCACAACTTCAGGAAGTAAGTTATTCCACTGATTAATTGTTGTCATTGTCAAGAAATTTCTTCTTCGTTCTAGGTTGGACCGATTTTCAATGATCTTCCATTCCACCCATTACTTCTTATCCTGTCTTCAGAGTTTTGAAGAATATGTTATCTCCTTCTTCTCTGTGACAGACTGCTATCATATCACCCCAGTCCTTCTCTTCATTAGACTAGATAAACCTAGTTCCATCAATCATTCATGATATGATTAACCTCCAGCCCCTTATCACTTTTGTTCCTCTGCATTTTTTGTAGAGTCTCAACATTTTTTTTGTATCATGGTGATCAGAATTGGACACAGTATTCCAAGTGTGATCTCACATTGCAGCATAAAATGATACTACTACTTAATGTGATCTTGAAAGCATTTCTCTGTTGATTCAATTTAGAACTGCAGCAAGTTTTTTGGCAGCTGCTGCACACTGCTGGCTCATGTTAAAGTGGTGGACTAGTAGCACACCTAGTTCTCTCTCATAGTTGCTACTATTGAGCCACATACTACCTACACTATATCTGTGCATTTAGTTTTTTTTTTGGGGGGGTGCATGTGTGTATGTACATATATACATAGAATATATGTATATTCTAGAAAAACATATTGGTAGCATACTTAACACACCTGGAAGTGCAAATTACTTAAAATATAGATTTGACAAGATTTTTCAACATCTCTAACTGTAGATTTAAAAGGAAGAAGGTAATAGTTTTAAATGGAGAAAAGAATGAGGATGTAATTCTAATCAAGTTTGTCATTAAATAAGCCCAACCAAATACAATGGGATTGATTGCCAATTAAACATTTACTTGATTGTACTCTAATTCTATCTCATCAAAGTTTGAACCATTCAAGAGCATATTTTCAAAAATTTCCTCATTTTGTCAGAAAAACACAGTTAAAGGGTAGAATACAGTTTTTCACAACAAGATTATTTATAAGGACAATAAGATGTATAAGGACAAAAAGTAAGTAAAATAAAATATTATTAAACTTGATTTACTAACTAGATTTTATGCTGTCATCCTAGTTCTATTGGTATCCCTATTTCATTGGAGTTACTTTCCCAAGGAATTGTATTTAATGTAGGAAGGGGATAGGAGAGTAGGAAAGAGAACAAGCTAAACTGTTGGGTAATCAAGGAGTCCACAAGTCACATTACACAATATCTGCCTTTTGGATATGGAATATTGACATTTGAATTAATAAGTTTTGTGTCCAAGATAAAATAGATGGAAATTTATCATGGCAACTCATCATAACAGAAGCTGCTTGTTATTTCATATAGCAAATTTCACGGTTTGATTGACATAGTTGAAACTTGGACAAATAATAGTAATAAGGGATTTTTAAAAATTCATAGGCATTAATATTTTTTCATATTAATAAGATCTACTGCTGTTACAAGCAGTGTTTGTTTTGCTTTTCTCTTATAACAAATTTGAAAAATTGTGATTTAGGAGACTTAACACATACCAATATGCACAAAATGGAAATAAGCATATTGTTCATGTCTACCATATGCAGTAACGGATATGCTATAAAGGAATTTTTCTCTGAAGACAATATAACTCACGAAATAAAATTATACATTGTAATAAATTCAGCCCATATTGGTGTGTTTCCATTCCATTTTGTTTTGCTTTTAGCTGTTTTTTAATATTTTTCCTAATTTTGTCTACCACCTTGAGTCCACTTGAATTGGGCAGCTAATATATTTTAATACATAAATATTCTGATTTTAAAACGTTATAAAATCAAAATATAAATTCCATGCATACTTAAATCCATATTTTGGATGGGTGTTAAATTATAGTCTATCAATAGTTTCTAGTTTCAGTTGTGCCAGATTTATTTTTAAGTTACAAAGTACTTTAGACATCAAAGCATACTCCCACAACTTAGTTAGCCATTCTTAGGTTAAGAGGATCAGATAAATTTTCTAGTAAGAAGCATATAGTATTCAATTGTAATTTGTAAATTTAAATCAGTATACTTTGAAGGCATACATACTTCAGTAAAATTTAATAAAAAATATAATAGGTTGAAAAGAATTCAATTTTATGATTTATTTCATTCTAATATGAACATCATTCCACCCAACTGTTGAACTTGTCACATGTCATTGTCACCAAATAGGAAAGAATAATCTAATCTGCTACTTACATTTCTATGCATGTAATGTCCATTTTAGCAATCAAAACTAGACTAACATAACAATGACAAAGTATCTTCTATCATTTTTTTTCTGGAGTTAAATTTTTTTTCTTCTACTGAAATACCCATAAAAGAACCTGTATTATTGCATTCAAATTATTTATCCATTTAACCTTACAGTATAATATCTGACCTGTTTGGATTCTAACTGCATCAGGAGTCTGTAAATAAGGCTATACATCAGTGATGGCTAACCTTTCCTGGACCAAGTACCCAACCCCCAAAATACAATGTGCACATGGCCCACACATGCGCCCCACCCCTGCACATGCACATGCATTCACCCGCATGCGCCCTGCGCATGCATGCACGGCCCCCATATGCACCCTGCCCCCACAAATAAAACTATGTGCATATGTCTATTAAGTGACCAGGACTCAAATTAAAGTTGAAGGATTAGCTCTTGGAGAAAATGTGCTATGTTAATAACAGATGCAGTTCTCTGGATAAAATAATGTTACTATTTTATTAGTTTTGTACAAATCTGTACAAATATATATATACTGCAAATGTCATTTCTAAATTCAGAGAATGAGATTGGCTAAAATGAATTAGTGAGCAAATAAATTAGTTGCCAGCTAACCAGCAGAGGGCATAAATACATGACAAAAACTTTTTTTTATTTATTCTCAATTCTGTACAATTGTCTCTATTTATGCTTTGAAGCATCCCTAATCTCAATGAACTGCCATAGACAAATGTAAAAAGTTGATATTGAAGCCTTCAATTTATGGAACCAATACTGTGGTAAATACACCATGAAACTTGCAACAGATTCAGATAATACTTTCAATCTGAAAAAGTAAATCATATGTCACAGTCATTGTCTGCTTTCCTTCACCGTTGTTCCAGACAAAATACATCAACTCACACATTCTTTTTCTCTTCTATCCTTTCACATTTTAGCCATCTGCTCACATGACCTATTCCTTTCCACCATTATACTATTCTAACACCTTAAAGAAGACCTAGATAGAGGCTTTTGTATATATTAGAATGTTGAAGATTAGTCTGAAAGAGTTCATATGGTGGTCCATTCTCAATCCCTATAACATGTCATGATAACTGAAACTAAAGTATTCTGTAAGTAAATTGAAGGAAGTTTAACTTTATTTCCAGCTAAATAATTAACACTTATATATTTTATTACACAGTATTAAGTTTATGTGTTCTGCACTTTATAAAAAGAAAGAAGAAAATTAGCAAGAGGAAAAAAAATATCATAGAAGACAAACTGAGAACAATACCTAATGCATAATTCTTTTATGGAGAATAAAAGAAATAAAAAGCTACCATGATTATAACCATTGAAAATACATGTCATAACCAAATTGAAAAATACAATTTCAACATTTTGCTTGTCTGTTCTAATATTACAGTAGCATCTTTAATTTTGAGTTAATAAGTGAAAGATTATATTGACATTATTAATGAATCTTTAGTTCCTTATAAATGTTCTCTAACCAAATTTGTTTTATCACAAAAAAGCAAATCATAGTTGGAAATGGTAAGTATTTAGATAAGAAACCACAGGCTCCCAGCGTGTAACTACACTGGCAATTTAAAAAAATCAAAACTTTCTTGTAAAAGACAAACTGCTTTCATATTATTGCAAAAGAAAAATATGGATATGCTATCAGGAATAAAATTAGAAACTATTGCCAGTATCTCAGTGTACCTGGAATGAGTCCAATAACCTTTAAATTGCAAATTAATTGTAGAAAATACTGATGTTTAGTTTGTCTTATAGACAATGGTTTACTCCATTGTTTGTGCTCTCTGCTCCCAAATATTTGAATGCCTAAGTTTTTCTTATGATTCATTTGAGTCCAGATAATGTCACAGTTCTGAGCATTACATGCTCATAAAAAGGAGTTTCTAAATCACTAATACACTAATAATTACGGGTTTGAATCAAATTCAGCCTAATCCCAATTGAATTGCATACATAAGGCTATGTAACCGTGGTAAGTTAACTGTTGTTAACTTACCAGAGCTTCTGTGGCCTTTGTGGAACCAAGAATATACAACATCAGGTATTTTCTAAGAAAATGCTACTTGCTATTTCCTGAATATTCTTGCTCCATATTTATATAGTGGTAAGATAACAGAAACCAGAATTTTTTTAAAAAATGAACTATTGTTCATTTATCCTAACTTCCATAAATGTCTCTACATCTCCTTCTAAATTTTTAAAATCAGTTTTATACCAATGATCCTTTGAGTATATTCTACATGTATGTGCTTGTATACACCATCTAAGGAAGCCCTACAAGAAAAGCTGCTGGCTGGTGTCCTAATTTCATAAGGCAGAAACACTGATTTTCTCTAAAACCTATATTAGCATTACATTTATAAACATATTTATATGTTTTATAACACACACACACACATACACACACACACACACACACACACACACTCACACTCAGGCATATACCATATATGTTATACTACCAAAGGGCTTTTTACAGTATTACCAAATTGAGATTACAATTTACAAATTTATTAAGATATAGTACATTTGCTAATTAATAATTGACATTATAATTGCCTATATAGAAAGGTAGATTATTGCAGTAGATCTACTTCTGAAAGTAGTAGTTTCAGAACTACTGAATCCCATGCATATATTCAGAACACAAATCCCGTGCATATATTATAAGAAAGAATACACTATAATTTAGTATTAAGAATGATATGTTAGATAAATATTTGAACAGTTAAATCAGTGGTTTTCAGGCATTTGGGGATTCCTTGCTACTTTTCATAATAGATTGCTGCTTTGTCATTTTGTCACTTTAAAACATTATTATCTAAAACTTCATGAAACAATGGAATAAATTACAGAAGATACAAGTGTTAATATGTGCAAGATCAAAAGTCCTGAGGAGTTCTGCCTTCTGAATGCATCTTCTGTGAGTTTTTCTCATGCATTTGTGGTAGGTCTGAGTTACTATGGTCTACTGTTTGAGTTTGAGTTTGAGTTTATTTAGATTTATATACCACCCTACTCCCAAAGGACTCAGGGCGGTGAACAGCCAAAGATAAAACAGATACAATATAAAATTTAAAAAACAATTTAAAAACATATTAAATAAATTTGGCCCATACTAATTAAAACACTCCTGTTTTTTTTTAAAAAAAAAAACAAATTAAAATTAAAATTAACAATTAAAAACAGCTAGGCCAGCCCCGCTTGTTGGAATAAAAAAGTCTTGAGGGCACGGCGGAAAGTGTGTAAATCCGGGATCCTCTGTATCTCCGGGGGGGAGCTCGTTCCAAAGGGCAGGTGCCCCCACAGAGAAGACTCTCCCCTTGGGGGCCGCCAGTCATCATTGTTTGGCCGATGGCACCCTGAGGAGCCCCTCTCTGTGGGAGCGTACTAGCCAGTGAGAGGCTACCGGTGGCAGAAGGCGGTCTCGTAAGTACCCAGGTCCTAAGCCATGGAGCACTCTAAAGGTGGTAACCAATACCTTAAAGTGCACCCGGAAGACCACCGGGAGCCAGTGCAGCTCGTGCAGGAGAGGTGTTACATGGGAACGCCATGTTGCTCCCATGACCACCCGCACAGCCGCATTCTGGATCAGTTGGAGCCTCTGGGTGCTCCTTAAGGGGAGCCCCATGTAGAGAGCATTACAGTAGTCCAGGCGGGAAATGACAAGGGCATGAGTGACCGTGCATAAGGAGTCTCGATCCAGAAAGGGACGCACCTGGCGAATTAGGTGAACCTTATAGAAAGTCTCCCTGGCCACAGCTGTCAGATGCTCTTCTAAAGACAGCCGTGTATCCAGGAGGACACCCAAGTTGCGAGCCCTCTCCGTGGGGGCCAACGATTTGCCCCCAATAGTCAGTGATGGCACCAACTGACTATATCGGGACACCGAAAACCACAGCCACTCGGTCTTGGACGGGTTGAGCCTGAGTCTGTTTCTCCCCATCCAGATCCACACGGCCTCCAGGCACTGGGACATCACTTCAAGGGCATCATTGGGGTGGCCTGGGGTGGAGATGTACAACTGAGTGTCATCAGCGTACTGGTGGTACTTCACCCCAAAACCACAGATGATCTCACCCAGTGGCTTCATATAAATGTTGAACAGAAGGGGCGAGAGGACTGACCCTTGTGGCACCCTGCCACAAGGCACCTCGGGGTTGACCTCTGTCCCCCTGCCAACACAGACTGCGACTGGTCAGAGAGGAAGGAGGAGAACCACTGCAACACAGTGCTCCCCACCCCCAACTCTTCCAACCGGCGCAGCATGATACCATGGTCGAAATCCACTGAGAGGTCTAATAGGACCAGGACAAAGGAACAGCCCCTGTCCTGAACCCTCCAGAGATCATCAACCAATGCAACCAATGCCATTTCCGTGCTGTACCCAGGCCTGAAACCCGACTGGAATGGATCTAGATAAACCATTTCATCCAGGTACTGGGGAAGCTGTCACGCCACCACACCCTCAACAACCTTTGCCACAAAGTGAAGGTTGGAGACTGGACGATAATTTACTAACACTGCTGGGTCCATGGAAGGCTTCGTAAGGAGAGGCCTCACCACCGCCTCTTTCAAGGCAGCAGGAAAGTCACCCTCACATCCCTACTGTGACAAATTGTTTTATCATAATCAAAAAGGGTAGAGACAAATTAAGAAGAAAAAATATGGGACTGTAATACGCAGTTCTTATTTTTAATAGGGTAAGAGATTCCCTTTTTAATAGGGTAAGAGATTTCCCTTTGAAAGAAGTGGTCAAGAAGGGGTTAAGGTATATTTTCCAAGAAGGAATAGATAAAAGACAGACCTTTGAGCCATCTTCTGCAAGATGAAACAGATTTTCCTGATCCCCTCTTGGAAATGTGTAAATAAGTTAATTTACTTCTTGGGAAAGAGGCCAGAGAAAGATTCCCCTATGGCACATGGGCTTCCTACACTGCTTTTCATGTTCCAGTCCATATTCCATGTAGTCAATCAAAAAATGCCTAAAGATAATCATTGGATCAGAATTCCAGAGATGTAAGGTTTATGCATGATATACTTTATAAAATTTACCTGGCATTAACTGAAGTTGGATGTGCTAAATTGGACTTAGCACATCATCAAAGCGTACCATCACTATCACATCAATGATCAAAATCTGAGATGTAGTTCTATTCTGAATATTTATTATTCAGTAAAGCAGGATAACAAATTAATGTAAAAAATACAGCCAAGGATTAATAAAATAAAATGAAATTACATAGCCAACATACCAAGCAGGAGTAATTAATCAGATATATCTAAACTCACACTCAGGATTGTTTAGCAACCATAATTGCTAAAACATATAAAGGACAGTTACTGGAATTGGGTATGTCTAGTTTAATGAAAAGCAGGACTAGGAGTAACATGGTAGCAGTGTTCCAATATCTAAGGAGTTGCCATAAAGAAGAGGGAGTCAACCCATTCTCCAAAGCATCTGAAAGCAGGACAAGAAGCAATTGATGGAAATTAATCAAGGACACAAGCAATCTAGAATAAGGAGAAATTTCCTGACATAACAATTAATCAGTGGAATAACTTGCCCACAGAAGTTGTGAATGTTACAAAACTGGACGTTTTTAAGAAGAGATTGAGCAACCACTTGTCTGAAATAGTATAGGGTTTCCTGCCTGGACTAAAGACCTCCAAGGTCCCTTCCAACTCTGTTATTGTGTTCTGAATCAAATTTGGCAACTCGCCTTAAAAAAACACAGTTGACTGATTTTAATATAAAAATACCAGACAAACCAAAGTGGTTAGTTAATAGGACAGTTTTTAAATCAAAGTGCCAAGGTTGATACAATGGCCAGTGTAAGTAATCCAACAAGCTAACAATTTTTTTAATCATAGTAACATTTGTATATTAATTTCATGGTATAAACACATATTACAAAATAATAAATTTTTACTAAGAAAAGTTTTCAAAAATAAAAGTAAAATTGTAATTCATTAATAATGTTACAATTTAAGTGCACATTTTTCATGATAAAAATAATATAAAGGTAAGATAGATAGATGATGATAAGATAAGATTTTAACATTTTATCTGACAGTAGTTCTGTCCTCAAATTTCATCCCATTATGATTTTAAAAGTTC
This sequence comes from Pituophis catenifer annectens, assembly GCF_029215685.1. NCBI lineage: Eukaryota > Metazoa > Chordata > Lepidosauria > Squamata > Colubridae > Pituophis > Pituophis catenifer. The sequence continues at coordinate 84,342,445 of NW_027256884.1, forward strand.
ACTTTTGTTTTTCTGTGTTTAGATGCAGCAGAAAAGAATTCAGAATTATTGGTCTTCGTCCAGAATAACTGGTCATGAGGATGTTTTAGATCATGCTTATCATGTTGTTTCCAAGCATAAACTCTTGTCTGAGTCATTGAAGCAGATTAGATGGTCTCTCTAACTCCTTAAACCTATTCTTATTTTAGCAGAATAGAAATACATAGAAATTTTTTGCCATTAGATCTAGGTATGCATTATTTGGGGTGGGGGAGAATTAAAAACAATTACTACCAAGATATAATGGAAATAATGAGTGTAACTACACTGGCAATTTAAAAAACTAAAACTTTCTTGTAAAAGGCATTGACAAACTGCTTTCATATTATTGCAAAAGAAAAATATGGATATGCCATCAGAAATCAAATTAGAAGCTATTGCCAGTATCTCAGTGTACCTGGAAGAGTCCAATAACATTTAAGTTGCAAATTAATTATAGAAAATACTGAAGTTTAGTTTGTCTTATAGACAATGGTTTACTCCATTGTTTGTGCTCTCTGCAACAAGTAGTTGGTAGCTAGTCTCATGAGAAAGAAGAATCCAAACTATATACAGAAGACCTATATGGGGTGGGGGGGGGGGTGTTTTGATCTTTTATTACCTTGTAATTTTGTAAGGGTTTTTTTCCTAAAAAAATTGGGGAGAAATTTTAAAATAATTCTAATACCTTCATCTTAAAAATGTTTAAATGTCAAAAGATGTGGAAATACATTTTAAAAAATGAACTGATATGAAGAAATTGAGAATAATATTTGATTTTTCACATATTTAACATAAAATTATTATTTTTATTTACACTTATTTACACTATTTTCTTTCCCTTTCCCCCAACATGATTATACAGGAAAAATCTCTAATTCAGTCAATGGATCTGATACAATGAATATAATCCACAACAATTTATAAGATAATAATATGGTGTAAAACAATTTACATATACAGTAGCATTTTGAACAGTGCTGAATGCCAAAAGTACAGAAATAAACTTGGCTTTAGCTTAAATGGAGAACAGAATGGATAGATATTTTTTTTTCTCAAGTATTATGAAGTATTACAGTAAATGAAATCATGATCTTGAATATGGAACATGTAATTGTAGCAGGAAACAAAATAATATTTTGTTACATATTTAGTTAAAACTTGAAATATCCACTGTATGTATAGATAGCACAAAATCTATCCCAATTTATTTCTTGAATATAGCCAGCTTAGATTTGAATCCTATACTCAGTTACTTAAGCTTTCTCTTGTGTTGTCTCACCCTCCTTTTACAACATACCAAATGGTTATATGAAAAGTAATACTCAATACGTCCTATATTGTTCACAACAAGAAGTGATAGGCATTTAAATTGCCTTTGCTTCCCCCCCCCCAAGACTTAAATAGACACTAATTTAAATGTGAATTAATCTAATAATTGCTAATATTTGTAAAGTTACTATATAGAAGTGTATTAAAAGAGAACCGATTGTTGTGTCGATTTTCCAGAGATTTCCTCTTTTAAAGTAAATGCTGGGAAGGTGCTTTGCAAAGGTTGCCTTAGTTGGCTTGCAATTGTTTTATACACTTTCCCCTTTCTTCATTCTTTTCTGAATATCCCTGGAATAAGTAATTACTGTGGGAACACTTCTTTACAACTCTTCTCAAACAGTGAAGTTGGCAGAGACTGGTTTTATAAAGTTCACAAACTGAATAGTGCCTTATTGCCAAAAACAAAGGGACTTTAACTACAAGCATTAAAAATACACTAAGAATATGAGATAAGCAAATCTGTGAATAAAGATAAGTCTTTAATTGACAAGAAAATGAAGGATTAAGCTAATGTAGTATTATAAGCAATATGCTGAGGATTCAAACTCTGGCCTACGTTACTATTTTGGATGAGGTGATTAAAAGAGCTTTTCAAAGGACAGAAAGTAGCACTCCTCAGAGAGAGCTTCAACTAAAACGCACAAGAACAGGCACAATGGCTCCAAAGTCTTCTGCATGTGCATAGAGGTAAATAACCGAGATAATTGAAGTCTTTACAAATTAATTAAAGATAGAGTAGTAAATGAGAAACACAACTCCCACCGTGGAACTGCTACATGAAAATATGTTCTTATTCGTAGAAGGGGAATTTTTTTAAAAAAAATAGTTTAACATTTAAGTTCCCTCTTTTTTTTCAATAATTCGTAATGATTCAGAACCCAAGTTAATCATCTGCTATCTTAAGCTCCTACCTATAATGTAGTAATAATAATATTGTACTTCTTCAGAAGACTGTTAAAAGAGCTATCATGAACCTCTGCAAAAATGAAAACTTCCTATAAATAAGGATTTAATTTTTCAACAATATAATGCAAAGGTCACATTTAGACTTAAAATTATATGCCAATGGCTGTACCAGGAAATGCAAGCAGAATCAGGCCCAAAAAATTAATAAATTGGAATTTATTTGATTTGCATTTAATATGATTTCACCCATTTATGGAATAGTGTCCCAATAAAGTTACAACTTAATGGTCACTTTTGTAAGTATTTTAGGCATAGATTTTTATACTAAGGTTTGTTGGGAGTGGGAGGTTTACCCTGTGTACTGTTGGTATAAATAGTTGCCTTGCAAGTTAGGCAGTTTTATGAAATTGATTAAAAAATAATAGACAACATTTATGATGGATCTGGTGCATTTGATAACTAGGTCATTATCAAGTGAGCTAATTTGATCTTATGGGTAAGGCATTAGGCTAGAAAGCAAGAGACCATGAGACCAAGAGACCAAGTCCTGCCTTAGTCATGAAAGCCAGGTGTGTAACCTTGGGCCAAATGCTTTCTCCCAGCCCAACTCATCTCACAGAACTGTTGTTGTGTGGAAAATAGGAGGAGAAACATGTATTGGATATATGTTTGCTGCCTTGAATTATTTGTAAAAGTAATATAGGCAGGATACAAATAAATAAATAAAATAGAAAAATAATTTTGATAGGAAAATGTATATATAAACCAATAAAATCATATGTAAGGAATATATCTGTCAGTTGGTGAGAACCATAGGAAAATGTTGCACAAAATGCTGGTATGAGCTCAGAATTCATTCCAAATTATACAGCTAAAAGTCTGTAGATATTCTTAGTCATCCAGGTCATGGTTGTCCCAAAGGTACTTTTTCAGGAGGCAAGTGGACTTTCTTGTTTTTTTCTTTGAAGACATTTTGCTTCTCATCTAAGAAGCTTCTAATACTGGGGATTAGAAGGATTTATACTCCTTGCAGACTTTTAGCTATACAATTTGGGTTGAACACCCTTTGAGTGGTGCAGGAGTAGGAATGGATTTCCAGAAAAAAAAAATTGCAGACTACAAGAACCAGGAGCACTACTCAGGTGACCCTGAGGACACCGATAAACCTCCAAGTTCTTGAACGATCCTCTAAAAGGATGCAAATGACCAGCTGTCTGCAAGGAATATAAATCCTTCCATTCCCCACTATCTGTCAGAGCTGAAGAAACTTCTTGGATGAGAAGCAAAATGTCTTCAACGAAAAAACAAGAAAGTTCAATTGCCTCCTGAAAAAACACCTTTGGGATTATTTCACCATAGTAATTATATAACACTAGTTTTAAATTGAGTAACAATATTTCCTCAAATTAAGAAGGTCCATTCAATGACATAGTGTAGCATAAACATTATAAAAAAGAGAACAAAGAAACTACAGAATTTACAATACTACTTTAAATGTTCAATACAAGTAGGAATTAATTCAAGATATTGATAGGTCAACAAAAGGGTTAAGAACTAAACTATATGCTGCTTTAATGGAATATAAATTCTTCCCATTAGATTAACATCAATTTGGGCACATGACTCATATACTATTACAAGGGAGGGGAATCAAAATGGATTAGTAATGAAAATTATGGTTAAAAAAAACTGTTGGCTTATATTGATTTAGAAAGATAGTGCTATTTATAACAAAATTCTAGAAGTAACATGACTGATGAAGTCATATGAATATTTTTGTATGTTATTCAATTATTTTATGTTATTTTGTTTTTACACAATAATAAGAACAAGAGTAAGAATTAAATATAACCATCAGAAATCTTGAAAAGTTTTCTTTCTCTTTTCTCTTTCTCTTTCCTGGGAGAGGGGCAACCAAACTTGCTTGACCAAACTAATGTCTTATAGTTTAGGAACAGATGCGGCAATGCTGTAATGGTTAGTTAATTAAAATAAGACTATCAAAAAAGACTGTCAGAATCGCTGTATGTGCTCCATTACACAAACTCAAACAGATTCCCTTCAAGTCTTAGAAACAAGTTCTTTCAATCTTCTTTGCTTTACTGTCGCAATTCATAATGCCATTTCACGGAGAATGGCAAGCACTTCCTTTTCCAAATATTTAAAGCTCTAATAAGTTTTGTGGTTTTCTTTCTTTTTTAAATTGGTACTAAGGAGGATCAAGTCAGCTATGAAAAAAGAGGATTTAATTAAAATGTCTTTTACAAAACTGATGAAAAGAACTGGCAGCAATTGAAGAAGAAGAGTTAAGAGCAAAGCTAAGCTGTAAACTGAAACACAAGGAGCAACTGGAGAAGCCCAACATGCTTTGAATGTAAGTAGAAGTATACCTGTCCAGTTCTGATTACCAGTCCATCAAGATTTTAAATAGCCACTCTTAGCAATAAAAGCTTTTCAAGCACTCATCAATTCTGATCTAAATGGATTCCATAGGCATGAGGTTCTTTTAATAATGAGAAGACAACTCTGCCTGAAGGCATTAAAAAAAAACCTGTCCATAGGAATGCTAAGTAGTCAGTGAATACAACTTGTGGGATATGTGAAAATCTTCTCTATCATGCATTTAGATTTGTATAAACATCAATGTATGGTTTCAAAAGAAAGAATGCCTAACTTATATAAGGTAAAGGTAAAGGTTCCCCTTGCCCATATGTGTTAGTCGTTCCTGACTCTAGGGGGTGGTGCTCATCTCCGTTTCAAAGCCGAAGAGCCAGTGCTGTCCGAAGACGTCTCCATGGTCATGTGGCTGGCATGACTAAACACCAAAGGTGCAGGGAACACTGTTACCTTCCCACCAAAGGTGGTCCCTATTTTTTCTACTTGCACTTTTTACGTGCTTTCGAACTGATAGGTTGGCAGAAGCTGGGACAAGTAATGGGAGCTTATCCCATTACGCAGCACTAGGGATTCTAACCACTGAACTGCCGACCTTTCGATCGACAAGCTCAGCATCTTAGCCACTGTGTCCCTTTAACTTATATACCTTGGTATATAAATGGCCAACCTTGTTTAGACTTTGTGAAACCCAATGGATTAAAATTTATAGAAAAATAGGGAGAGACTCTTCAACTAAATTGGAGCTCCATTCTAGAATAACTTGTTTTTTAAATGAATTATGTTACAGTAAAAATATTTTTTAAATGTCTACAATTTTATTTGATCATGAGTTACTTTATTTTAAAGTATGCAGAAAAGGTACAATGGGGCAAGATTATAAAGTGGTAATTAAACTTTGTGAATCCTTCTGAATGCTCAATATTTCTGCATAAATGTGATGTAAATTATTTTTCTTCAATAAATAAGTGGTAAGTATAACATTTTTCATTCATTCATTTGAGTTCTCTTTACCTAGTTTTAGGACTTGTGTGAAGACCAGTTGACTTTTTAGGCCATATTTATGCAGAAATATTGAGCATTCAAAAGGATTCACAAACTTTTAAGCACCAATGTACATGTAGTCACTATCATGTTAAAACAAAGAAGTAGCCAAAACAAAGAAAAAAAAATCAATTCAAATGTCCTGAGAATTTGTAGTCTTCCAGGAGTAGAAGAATTCAAGTGAATATTTAGCACAGTAGACTTTTCATCTTAAATGCTGAACAATACTGCTAGTAGCACAATAATAGAATAAAATGCAAACAAAAAACTTAAGTAAAAATGCAGACACTCAAGTGACAAAATCAATTAAATCTTAAAATGCATACATAAAAACATCAATTTCTCTCAAAGTTTATGTTGTATATAAAGCTGTTCCAGAGTTTGAAATAGTAAGCTCTATTTTCATAATGCAACAGTTGATAGAGTAGTTGGTAGACTAAGCTTAGATTAATTTTTTTCTGACTCTAATTTATAGTAAGCATACTGTTTTCTAAACTTTGATTAATTTAGATTTCATATAGTTCTTGGCATCATAAGTTTATTAACAAACTCATATGGCATTTCCTGGTTGAAGGACTCTTAAAAAAACTAGAAAAGAACTGAAGTTACATTTATTAAAGTAGAAATAAAGAACAGAACTAATCCAAAGATCTAGAATGTACTTGTGCAAATCTATTTATTCTACAATTCTTGAATTTTATGCAGAAAGCTAGGAACTATAAACTATATCCATTCTATCTGAACTAACATTTCTTTCTATTTAATCTGGATTAGTAATAGTATTGATACATATGTCACAATTCCATTCACCAGAAACTTATCAAAGGTATCTAGAAAAATATATGTCATGATAGAAAGGTTCATAGATGAATAGCCTATCAGGGCCTTACCTAAATTGGAAGACAAGATAACATTTCTTTGTCCTTTATCCTCTTTCCTCTGAGTATTTGACTGAAGCCAAATAAGCTAAAATATCAAATTAGTTACACAATCATACAATTTTTAAAAAAAAAATTGAATATTTTTACTCATAACATTAATAAGCCAACTAACAATGACAGTTAAAAGCTATGAAAATTATCAGGCATTTATCACAAATAAGTCAATAATAAAAAAAGAATGAGATCAGTGACATGGTATCAGTGTTCCAAGGAACACAAAGCCACAAAGAAGAGGGGGTCATCCTATTTTTCAAAGCACCAGAAAGCAAGACAAGAAGCAATGATTGGAAACTAATCAAGGAGAGAAGCAACCTAGAACTGAGGAGAAATTTCCTGATAGTGAGAACAATAAACCAATGGAACGGCTTGCCTTCAGAAGTTCTGGGTGCACCATCACTGGAGGCTTTTAAAAAGTGATTGGAGCATCATTTGTCTGAAATGGTATAGGGTTTCCTGCTTGAGCAGGGAGTTGGACTTGAAGGTCCCTTCCAACTGTGTTATTCTGTTAAGTCCTCTTTTAATAGTAATTTTTAAATTGCTTGACTCTCACTTTTCTGCAGAAAGGATTTGCATTCTGCCACTATAAAATCAATCCATAATAAAATACGGTAAGAAGTTGAATTTGATAAAAAAAATTACCCACTCAACCATTAAGTAATATCATCAAATTGTAATACATTTCTTAATTAGTTAACCCAAGAAATACTTTAGTTTTAGGATGAGGTTGTTTCAGATTCCCATTTTGTCCCACCAACTTAAGATCCTCTTCTTTCCAGTTGACCCCTCTAATGATGACCAATACCTTCTACTGCTCTTGGAGCCAGGCAATACAAACCAAATTACAACTCTATAGCTATTCATGGCCAACCATCATCTTGATGGACTATGAACATGCTCTAACGATTTTAGCTGGCAGGCCATTGATTTTGAATTGCAAGCTTATTTCTTAGCCTTACCCAAAAATACCTTTTTGAGTCAATCTGCATACTTTCTCCAACCAGCCAGGTATCTCAGATGTCTCATAACAATCCCAAAATTCAAAACAGTCTTTTCTTTAGTCAGATTCCACATCCCTCCAACAGCCATTACTAAAGAAAGATTCAAAAAAAGTCCCTTCAAACAAAGATTGTATCCACGTGGTGGTGGAATAAGTGAATTGTGGGAACATGTTATGCTCTATTGTCCCAGGAGCATGTCAGGAACTATTACTTCAACTTGTTATTAAGTATCCTAATTTATTTTACCTAAAAATGCTATTATCAGATCAATCTTACTCCATTTCTCTGCCCATTGCTAAGCTCAGTAATTTCCTCTTTAGGTTGTAGGATAGATTCTAACCTTTTTTAGATATTTTAGACATTTTAGACATTTTAGTGTATGTATGTATGTACAGTATGTATGTATGTATGTATGTATGGTATGTATATGTATACATATATGTATACATATACATATATTCTCTTTTTCTATTTTAAATAACTATGATTTCTGTATTTTACCTGCTGGGTTGTGACCAAATAAGGATTTGAAGTTGAATGTGGAGTCAGATGACGCTGTTCAACTGCCAACCAATTACATTATATTACCTGGCAGACAAATACTCCAGTTTTACATAACAATTTTTCCTTCCCACCTTTAATTCCATTATAGCATCATCATGTAAGGCTTTGAAGAAAATTAGCAATTTCATTTAAAGACTAACACCTATTTCAGTTGATAATGATGCTCTGTGGAAGCATTTTTCTGCATGTAAATAGTCATAATCAAGTTTATACTGCCATTCATTAAGGAGTCAAGTATGGTTGCATTCTTGTTTCCTTATCTGACATTTGTACTGATCTTCACCAAATGGGAATTCCATTTCCTGACTAAGGTCCACCAAGCATTTATTGTATATGCTCATAACACATTTTATCTGGTTTGCAAAGTTGTGTCCAAAGTTGGTTTGTAACTATGTATCATCACTATTATAATGAGGACAGTTGTCCAGATACAAACCAGTTCAGTTTAATGCTTGGGAAGCTGTCAAATCTTGACTTATACCATATAAACATAAGCCATAACTTATAGAGATGGTATGTATGTGTGTGTGTGTATATATACAGTATATACACACACATATATACACACATACACATACACTACATGCTATATGGTATTATACTATACATATTTGCCATATTGTATTTCCCATAATAAAATGTAAAGATAAGAAGACATAGTATATAGTTCTGGTATTATTAAAACAAGAGCTATTGGGTAATTTATTTCTTTTTCTGTACTGTACAGGAAGGAGAGACAGTTGGCATTATTCAAGTATTGGCTAGATGCCCATTATATAAGCACTGTCCAGCATGAAACTTAGTGTATCCTTGCCCTCATACTGGTTACGCAAAAATGAATCTTACACCAGTGCCATTGCCATTCATATATGCTGATCTGTTAAAATAATGAATGCAGTGTGAAACTCTCTAAGTGCTAAGATCAATGGTCACTTCTTGCCCTTTGATTAAATACCAGACAACAACAGGTTTTACAACCAATGAGGATAAAAAAACTCCACTTAGGATATTCATTCTCATAGCTGAGTGGTGCATTAAAGCATTTCAACAAAAAAGCAGAAGGTTACCTTGGCAGTTCAACTGTAATGGAAGCCAGCATAGTTGCTGCACTTATAATTATTAATTTAACAAAAGCTATCAGGAACACCTTTGTAAAACATTTCAGAAAAAATATCTTTCAGCATTCTAGCTCTTATTTCTTGGAAGACTGTGACTCTTCATGACAGTTTATCCAAAGAAAAGGGGAAAACTCGTAATATGTAGAAACAGGACTAGAGATAGATATTGTTGATCCTTAAATGTAAATGATCTGTAATTGCATTTTCCTGCCACAATTACCATTGCACCAGCCTTCAAATTTGAAAAAAATAAAATAAACTGCATTTTATAACATTTGCATTGTTTATTTTGTCCTTCATCTGAATCCGAGACAAAACACAGACAATGTCTAATTTCTGCCAAGCCATTAATAGCATGACCAATTTCTCTTGCACTCAGCCAAAAATACAAAATAACTTTTCTTCATTTCACTTTACAGCACCCAACATTTTCTTTACTCCTGGATGGTCATAATTGTCCCTTTAACCTAAGACACTTTATAGAAAGAGAGGAAGAAGGAGGAAGGGAAAGAGAAAACATAATATAATTTGGGGAATCTACTTTTAGCCTCAGGATCATAGGACATCTCTGAAAATATTGCATAATAACTGTTGTGTAAGTAATTGAAACTGCAGAAATGACGAACAATATTGTGATATTTTGCATGAAACCAGGTGGGCAGATAGAAGCAGAACAAGTTAGATTTTGGTCCAAAAAATCCAGTGCAAACCAGAAATTCAAGCAAAAAAATAATATTATAAAATACTGCTAGAAGATGGAAAGTTGCCTTCATAAGCATCATACTGGCCAGAGATTAGAAATGTTGTTAAATATGTAGATTATTAAGAGGTATAAATCTACTGTGTGTGATTTATAAAGAACTTTTATCTACTTTTCAGATAACAATGAACTATGATTGAAATCCTGCACCATCCTGCTTTTGCCTTACCAGACATTCCAAGACTGGAGTAAAATCCAAACTTGTTCACTTATACTTGAAATTAAAATCTAAAGAAGGAAGGGAAGGGAAGGGAAGGGAAGGGAAGGGAAGGGAAGGGAAGGGAAGGGAAGGAAGGAAGGAAGGAAGGAAGGAAGGAAGGAAGGAAGGAAGGAAGGAAGGAAGGAAGGAAGGAAGGGGGAAGGAAGGAAGGAAGGAAGGAAGGAAGGAAGGAAGGAAGAAAGGTCAAAGAATATCAAAAAGAAGTCAGCATGTGCTTCATCAATTATAAAAAAAACTCTGTTGGTCACATCAAACTGAAGAACATGCTTAGAAAAATTGGACTTTCAGAACATCTCACTGTCCTCATGAGAAATTTATATACAGGTCAGAAGATTACAGTGCAGACAGAACATGCCATGGTGTAATACATTGGTTCCAGGTAGGTAAAGGAGTGTGATAAGGGTATACTCCCCTTATTTATTCAATCTAATATACCGAATATAATATTAAGGGAAACTGGATGGGAAGAAGATGAAAATTTAAAAGCAGAAGAAGAAACATAAGTAACCTGTGTTATGCTGACAACACTTCTATGATAGCTGAAAGAGCAAAGAATCTGAAAATTTTAGTAGTAAAAGTCAAAGAACACAGTGAAAATATGAGATTAAAAATAACTATAAAGAAAACCAAACTAATGAAAATGGGTAGACCTAACAGCCTTAGAATTAACAGTGGAAGTGGTGGATAATGTCTCCCTTTCAGGATCAACCCTCAACGTTAAAGGAGTAAGCGATCAAGAAATATGCCACAGATTATGCTCAGTAAAGCAGCCATAAATCCCAGAAATGTTTAAATTCCAGATTTATTTTATTTTATTTTATTTTATTTTGAATTTGTATACCGCCCTTCTCCCTGAGGACTCAGGGCGGTGAACAGCCAGATAAAAACATCAGATACAAATATTAAAACACATTTAAAAATATATATAGATTTGGCCCCATTAATTAAAACGATAAACAAAACAGAACAATTAAAAAACCCTTAAAAAGAAATTAAGCCAGCCCGGCTTGTTGAAAAAAGAAAGTTTTAAGGGCACGGCGGAAGGCACTGAGGTCATGGATTCTCCTTATCTCAGGGGGCAACTGATTCCAGAGGGTAGGTGCCCCCACAGAGAAGGCCCTCCCCCTGGGGGTCACCAGCCTGCATTGTTTGGCTGATGGCACCCCGAGGAGGCCCTCTCTGTGGGAGCGCACGGGTCGGTGGGAGGTCGTCGGTGGCAGTAGGCGGTCTCAAAGATAGCTAGGCCCTATGCCATGGAGCGCTTTAAAGGTGATAACCAACACCTTGAAGCACACCCGGAAGACCACCGGGAGCCAGTGCAGTTCATGCAGGAGCGGTGTTACATGGGAGCGCCACGCTGCTCCCGTCATTACCCGTGCTGCTGCGTTCTGGACCAGTTGGAGCCTCCGGGTACTCCTCAAGGGGAGCCCCATGTAGAGAGCATTGCAGTAATCAAGGCGAGAGGTTATGAGGGCATGAGTGACTGTGCACAAGGAATCCCGATCAAGAAAGGGCCGCAACTGGCGAATCAGGCGAACCTGATAAAAGGTCCCCCTGGTTACAGCCGTCAGATGTTCCTCCAAGGACAGCTGCATATCCAGGAGGACTCCCAGATTGCGAGCCCTCTCTGTGGGGGCCAAAGACTCGCCCCCAATGGTCAGTGATGGAGTCAACTGACCATATCGGGATGCCGGGAACCACAGCCACTCAGTCTTGGAAGGGTTGAGCCTGAGCCTGTTCCTCCCCATCCAGATCCGTACAGCCTCCAGGCACTGGGACATCACTTCAAGGGCATCGTTGGGGTGGCCTGGGGTGGAGATGTACAGCTGAGTATCATCAGCGTACTGATGGTATCTCACCCCAAAGCCACGGATGATCTCGCCCAGCGGCTTCACATAAATGTTGAACAGGAGGGGCGAGAGGACCGACTCCTGAGGCACTCCACATATAAGAGGCCTCGAGGTCGACCTCTGCCCCCCTGCCAACACGAACTGCGACCGGTCAGAGAGAAAGGAGGAGAACCACCGTAACACGGTGCCCCCCATCCCCAACTCTTTCAACCGGTGCAGCATGATACCATGGTCGATGGTATCAAAAGCCGCTGAGAGATCTAACAGGACCAGAACAGAGAAGCAACCCCTGTCCCGAGCCCTCCAGAGATCATCAACCAACGCGACCAATGCCGTTTCCGTGCTGTGCCCAGGCCTGAAACCAGACTGGAACGGATCCAGATAGGATGTTTCCTCCAGGAATTGCGGGAACTGTCGCGCGACCACACTCTCAACAACCTTCGCCAGGAAGCGAAGGTTGGAGACAGGACGGTAGTTGGCCAATATTGCTGGATCCAGGGACGGCTTCTTGAGGAGAGGCCTCACCACCGCCTCCTTCAAGGCCGCGGGGAAGTAACCCTCACTCAACGAAGCGTTGATAACACCCTGGAGCCAGCCTCGTGTAACCTCCCGGGAAGCCAGTACCAACCAGGAGGGACACGGGTCCAGTAAACATGTGGCCGCACTAAGTCTCCCCAAAATCCTGTCCACATCATCGGGAGTCACAGCATCAAACTCCTCCCAGATAACATTCTCAAGACTATTCCTCGTCACCCTGCCCTGATCTACCCAGTCAGAGTCCAAGTCCCCCCGGATCTGAGCGATTTTGTCATGCAGGTATTGTCCGAAATCCTCCGCCCTGCCTTCCAAGGGATCCTCCCGCGCTCCCAGGTGGAGTAGGGAGCGGGTTACCCTGAACAGGGCGGCCGGACGATTCCCTGATGACGCAATAGAGGTGGAAAAGTAATTGAACTTTGCCGTCTTTATCGCCACTAGGTAGGTCTTAATATGCGACCTTACCAGTGTTCGGTCAGATTCAGCGCGACTGGCCCTCCAACCGCTCTCTAGGCGTCTTTTCTGGCGTTTCATCTCCCTCAGTTCCTCGGTGAACCAAGGAGCCGCGAGGGATCGACACCGGGTCAGAGGCCGCAAAGGCACGACTCGATCCAAGGCCCCACCAGCCGCCCGGTCCCAGGCAGCTACTAGGTCCTCGGCCGAGTCGTGTGCCAGATCATCAGGAATTGGCCCAAGCTCCGTCTGGAAACTATCAGGATCCATCAGGCGCCTGGGGCGGACCCATCTAATTGGGTCCGCCTCCCTGCGGCAGGGTGTAGCGGTACGAAGGTCAAGACGAAGGAGTGAGTGATCTGACCATGACAAGGGTTCCATATCTATATCCCCTATAACAAGATCACTCAACCACTGGCCAGAGACAAAAATCAAGTCTAGGGTGTGTCCCCCCCGTGAGTGGGGCCATGAACTAACTGGGTCAGGTCCATGGCCGTCATGGAAGCCATGAACTCCCGAGCCATCCCAGACGTTTCACCAACGGATGGCAAGTTGAAATCACCCATGACCATAAGCCTGGGTGTATCAACTGCCACCGCGGCTATCATGTCGAGTAGCTCAGGCAGGGCTGCTGCCACGCGGCAGGGAGCCAGGTACGCAAGCAGCAAGCCCATCTGAACCCCATGACCCCATCTCACGAAGAGGGACTCACACCCGACAATCTGAGGCACAGTGGTCTCCCTCGAACCAAGACCTTCTTTAATAATACCCGCCACCCCCCCCGCCCCTCCCCTGGGCTCTCGGTTGATGGTATGCTCTGAAACCTGGTGGGCACATCTCGACCAGAGGGACACCTCCCTCCAGTCCCAACCCGGTCTCCGTAATACCTGCCAGGTCTGCTCCCCCCTCCTGGATAAGATCATGAATGAGGGGGGCCTTATTTACCACAGACCTAGCATTGCACAGCATCAATCGCAGGCCCAGGTCCTGAGTATCTAAGCCACCTAGTATCCGAGGGGAGCCTTGGGGGCCGGGGCGCGCAATTGCTCTCAGACAGCGAGTGCGCGTCCCCAACACATGATGTGGCCCCCTGCTCCCGCCATATCTGCCCTTCCCAGCCACCATGCAGATGGTATTTCCCTCCGCCCCCTCCCCATTCCCTCGTGCAATGTGTCTAAATCTACAAAGATGTGTCTAAATCAACAAAAATCAAAATTGTGCAAACCATGGTATTACCTATGACATTCTATGGAAGCAAAGGTTGGGCTTTTAAAAAGTAGAATAAGAGAATTGTCATCTTTCAGTTTTGGTGTTGAAGGAGACTCCTAAAAATATCATGGGCAATGAAGAAACCAAACTGATCCATCATTGAGCAATTCAACACAGAGCTCTCACTCAATGCACAAATGACTATGCTCAAATTACCTACTTGGAACATAGTATGCAAAAACCTTTATGAAAAGGCTCTAATTCTGGGAAAGGAAGGAAGGAAGAAAGGAAGGAAGGAAGGAAGGAAGGAAGGAAGGAAGGAAGGAAGGAAGGAAGGAAGGAAAGAAAAGAAAAGAAAAGAAAATGCTCAGCAGCAAGAATGGACTCAGTTATACTGGCAATGAATGAACTGTTGGCAGACTTGAAAAAAACAGGATATGGATAGATCATCATAGACAAAATCTGTGTCATGGACAAAATCCATGCTGTTGCTCGGAATTGAAAATGACGATGACAAATGATCAATAAATATTTGAAATTGATAGTTCCATCAAGAGCCCTATTTTCAATTTAGAGTCAATACACCCATGCATATGTTACATACAAGTAATAGTTTGTAGAAATGACCTTCAGGAATAAAAGGAAGAAATGCTATCCAGGAAACAATAGACAAGAAAGGGAAGAACCTGCAAGGGTTATGGTTACGGTTCAATTGGTGAGACAGTAAATGGGACAGTGGAAGATTTGTACTTACAAACTTGTAAGATTCTATTGATGTAATTGTACAGTAAAGTACATATTGTACATCTACATTTAGCTCATCTAGTCAGGTTTACTGTACCAGGGCTAAAAATATGAGAGAACTGTTTTTATCAAGGCTTGCGTGCACTAGAGGTTGTTTTTTTTTTTAAAAAAAAGGAAATCTGAAGCTGAAAATTGGTTATATTAAGAGTTCCTGACTTTTATCAGTATTAAAAACTACTCTTATATAGAATTTCAATTAAATTCTCAATTGGATATAAAGATTTTATAGCTGTTTACTTCTGGAATGGCCAAAGATTTTATCTGAAGAACATGTAATTCATGTAGAACTTTTCTCTACAATTTTTTCCAGCATTCAATCATTGAAATGTCTTCATTATTCTATCACTCTGTGCATATATTAATTAAAAATTTAAAATGTATTACCTTGAAAGGTTGTATGACCAGGATTTTAACCTTAAACATTACATATACATCAATACAGTTAATGCCATAATAATTAGATATGAGTTTATATCAAGTGTCCCCAACCCCCGGTCTTTGGACTGGCACTGGGCTGCAGCATGCCAGAAACTGGGCTGCACAAACAAGCAAAGTCCCATCTGCGGGATGAAGGCAGCATGCAAAGCCATGATTTCTGGTCCACAGAAAAATCTCTTTCCATGGAACCAATCCCTGATGCCCAAAAGGTTGGGGACCGCTGGTTTATCAGGTTAAAAGTATATTTTTTTTCTCACAAAAAAGAAAAAAATGCTATTGTAAAACTTTAAGTTATCTAAATTGGATGTAGGCTAAATTAAGAAGCAATTTGACACTGGGGTCTCTCTCTCTCTCTCTCTCTCTTTTTTTTTTTTGCTATTAATACTAGTATTTCCATGGATAAAAAAAGTTTAATGCTGCTCATGTAAAAATATATATTCTACAATAATTAATAGCAAACATATTTTAAAAAGAATTTTATTAAGAAGCATTAAACTGACACTCTGTATTAAAATAAATTATGTTATAAAACAGCAACAGATTGCTGCTTAAGCATTTTTGTTGCCAACATTTATCTAGTCTTATGTGCAAATTAAAATGTAAACATTATATTTACAAATTTAAGGCATTGTCATCAGATGGACACAAACACACATTTTATGCTTAATATGAATAATTTATTATCAAGAGCGTATTTTTTTAAACGCTTAACATAATTTCTTTCAGTTATTTAAAGCATATGAAATTCATTCACAACAGACAGTGTGAATGACCCTAGAACTTAAGTTTCATTAGTTTTTTCATAAGGTAGCATTAAAAAGACACAATCTCAACAAAGCCAATAAGTTCAACCATAAAAGAAATTTCAGTATTCCCTAAGGCTATGGTCTGACTTGATTTAATAGGAATGGAAATGAGATTTATCTCTGTGTTATTATTCTTCTTCCCACAATCTGTGAGTATAGGACTAGTAAACTAATAGTATACAGACTAGGAAAAAGTACTGGTTTGAAGAATTACCTGTAAGGTTTCAGGTCACTGAATGGAAACTAAAAATTAAGAAGAAAAAAGTTGACTTATATTTAATATAAATGGAAATTTGAAGTTGTAACATAAAATAAAATACCAATTAAACATGAACACTTTTAAAATCAGTAGTAGTGAAAACTATCTCTGTTAATAGTAATCCAATGGTAGAAATGTAACAAGGATAAGTTTTTCTCATTTACAAACTGCTTTTAGATTTGATCTCTTAACTGAGTTTCTAGTATCTGAAATAAATAATAAAAGCCTGGTCCAGCACAATACCACTGAAAAAGGAAAGCAAGAAATCCAAGAAGAAACCAGCATGTTTGCACAAAGATCTCTGATAAACTGAAAAACAAAAAGGAAAAGTATAAAAACTGGAGAGAGAGACACATAACTAAGGCAGAATATCAGGAATAGCCCGAATCTGTGAAGATGAAGTCAGGAAAGCAAAGGCTCAGAATGAACAAAGACCTGAAATAAAAGTCAAAGATAATTTTTAAAAAGTTTCTTTCAACATATAAATAACAATAAAAAAGTCAAGGAAACAGTCAGTCCACTAAAGATACAAGATGGCAAGGAAGTAAAAAGCAGTAGAGAGAAAGTAGAGCTGCCGAACATATTCTTTGCATCAGTCTATACACAGAAAAAAACTATAGTTCAACCTACCAAAAACATAACCGTAAAAGACTAGAAACAAAAATTAAAATAAGCAAAGAAAACAGTAAAAGAACATCTGTCTGATCTTGACAAATGTAAATCACCAGGACCTGATGGATTACATCCCAGAGTTCTGAAGGAGCTGGCAGGTGTTATCTCAGAACCATTGTACCATATCTTTAAAAAATCCTGGAACCCCGGGAACTACTTGAGGATTGGAAAAGAACTGATGTGATTCACATTTTCAAGAAAAGGAAGAAAAAAAAAAACAGATCCTGAAAACTACAGAGCAGTCAGCCTAATATCAATACCTGGAAAGATACTAGAAAAGATCATCAAAAAACAGATCTGCAAACATCTAGAATCAAATAAAGTTATAACTAGAAGCCAGCATGGGTTTGTTAAAAACAGAGCATGCCAAACCAATCTTATTTCATTCTTTGACAAAATGACTAAATTAGTAGAGGAGAAAAATGCTGTGGATATAGAATACTTAGATTTCAGTAAGGCGTTCTACAAAGTAGATCACAACCTACTTCTTGTTAAGCTAGAAAAATGTGGGATAGACAGCATCACCACCAGATGTATTTGTAACTGGGTGACAAATCGTACTCAACAGGTAGTTCTTAATGTAGTAAAATCTAGCAACGGCAACCAAAAATACAATCCTTTGCTGCATAAACAGAGGCATATAATCAAAATCACATGAAGTATTAGTACCACTTTATAAAACCTTTGTAAGACCACACCTGAGATATTACATTTAATTTTGGTCACTGCAAAAAAGATGTTGAAATTTTGGAAAAAGTGAAAAGAAGAGCAACTAAAACAATTAAAGACCTGGAGACTAAATTATATGAAGAACAGCTGCATTGGATATGGCTAGTCTAGAGAAAAGAAGGACTAGTAATGACATGATAGCAGTAATCCAGTATTTGAGGAGCTGCCACTAAGAAGAGGTGGTCAACTTATTTTCCAACGCACCAGAAAGCAAGACAAGAAACAATGGAGGAAACTAATCAAGGAGAGAAGCAACCTGGAATTAAGGAAAAATGTCTTAACAGTGAGAACAATTAACCAATGGAAGAGCTTGCCTTCAGAAATTGTGGGTGCTTCATCACTGGAGGTTTTTAAGGGGAAACAGTCACTTGTCTGAAATGGTATAGGGTCTCCTGCTTGCACAGGAGGGATTAGAAGATCTCCAATGTCCCTTCCAGCTCTATTCTGACTGACTTAAATGATGTCAAGCATTGCCTTCCAAAATAACTTCATTAATTCTATGGTCTAGGTATGAGACTGGAATTCATTTTCCAACAAAATAGAATAGAATTCATTTATTTATTCATACATACATACATACATACATACATACATACATACATTTATCACATTTCTACATTACCTATCTCATCTAAGTGATTCTGGTGGTTTACAATAAAAAAGATAACGGAAAGATACTTAATGGGGGGCAGACTTCTGATAGTTTAAGGATTATATGGAGCAATGCATATGCTTGGTGCATATGGAGAGCATATGCACCAAGACAAATTCCTTGTGTGTCCAATCACACTTGACCAATAAAAAATTCTATTCTATTTTATTCTATCTAAATCCTAATGTATTATGTTTTGGTTAATTTAAGTTGCAGGAAAGAAAGAAAGCCTTTCTTCCACAGCAATTATAACCAAAAATCATCTAAATTAGCATGTGCCCACTGCAAATTAGCAAATCTAGTTCTCTGAGTTATTCCATTGCATCTTAACTTGAACTATATACAGAAATTTCACAGATTAAAAGCAAAGCAAAGATAATAACTGTTTCCTAAGTAATATAAGCTGACAGAACTTTCTAATCGCCATAGTTTGTAAACATTGTATTCAGATTAGCAATTTCTCCAATCAGGATATGCATGGATTAATTTACAATTTGTTTATCTTCAGTGACTCCACAACTGATTCCAGACACCAAAAGAGATTTTTCACTGTGTTCCTTGGTTTAACAAATTGAAGAGATAAATCTCTCTATAATCTATATACAGGAAAACAAGACAAACTAAGAAAAGAAAAGTGCTAAAATAGGGAATGATAGGGAAGCTGGAATGGTGAAATAGTTAAGCAAAGCACTGTCTAGACTTGCCTATTTTAATAACTTACTTTTGATTTGGGTATGTCTAGTTTAATGAAAAGAAGTACTGGGGGTGACATGATAGCAGTGTTCCAATATCTCAGGAGTTGCCACAAAGAAAAGAGAGGTCAATGTATTCTCCAAAGCACCTGAAGGCAGGACAAGAAGCAATGGATAGAAACTAATCAAGGAGAGAAGCAACCTGGAACTAAGAAGAAATTTCCTGACCATTAGAACAATTAATCAGTAGAACAACTTGCCTCCAGAAGTTATAGGTGCTGCAACACTTGAGTTCTTTAAGAAGACATTGGACAACCATTTGTATGAAATACTATAGGACCATGATGGCGAACCTATGGCACGCATGCCACAGGTGGCACGTGGAGCCATATCTGTGGGCATGCAAGTGTTGCTCTAATTGAGCTTCAGTGCACGTATGTGCATTGGCCAGCTGATTTTTGGGCCTTCCGGGCCCACCAGAAGTCAGGAAATGGGCTATTTCCAGCCTCTGGAGGGCCTCCAGGGGGTGGGAAAGGCTGTTTTCGCCCTCCCCAGGCTCCAAGAAAGGCTCTGGAGCATGGGGAAGGCAAAAAATGGACCTACCAGGCCCACCGTGCCATCACGTGCCAAAATTGGGGGGAGCATGGGGGGTCGCGTGTGCATTCATGGGGGTGCATTGAATTATAGGTGTGGGCACGCACGTGCATGACCCCCTCTTGCAGCCCCTGCTTTTGGCATACAATGGCATCACTGGTATAGGATTTTCTGCTTGAGCAAGGGGTTGAAGCAGAAGACCTTCAAGGTTCCTTTCAACTCTATTATTCTTTTCTGCTCTGATTTCTACTCCTGGAAGAAAATTAGGATTACTACCCCATTTCCCCCAAAATAAGACATCCCCTGATAATAAGCCCAATCGGGCTTTTGACCACATGGCAATAAGGCCAAGCACTTACTTCAGGGTTCAAAAAAATATAAAACAGGGTCTTATTTTTGGAGAAACACTGTAATCCTCAATTTACAACTGGTCACTTAGTGACTGTTCAAACTCAACAGAACATTCACCATCATGGTCACAAGGATGCATTTTGGGTGCTTGGCTATCAGCTCACATTTATGGCCATTTGAAGCATCCTGTGGTCATGTGACCATGATTTGTGATGATTTTTTTATAAACTGGCATTTATTCCCAGTATCAAGTAAAAAATACCCATTGGGGAAAAAATTGATTTTGACCACCCACAATATTTTACGATTCCAGGCTCAATTATGGTTATAAGTCAAGGGCTACCTATATACAGATAATATTACAGAACTGAACTCCTCTTTTTTTCTCCCATCGAAGTTATCTTTGTGCCACCAGGTTAATTTCAGTCCCATATCTAGGCCAGAAATCAAACTGAGATGAATCCAAAGTTTGAAGTCTAAAGCCAAAAATTCATTACTTGTTCCAACTTCTTGAGCAAAAGTTCATATTTGATCATATACAGCAATTAAATATTAAAACAATTTAAAATATTTTATTGCATATATATCACCTTATTCATTCTAAAAAATACTTGCACACTTTTTATCTCCCTGTTTGTATGAAAAAAAATGAAATTGGAAGCATTTGATTTGTACAGTGTAGTATGAGACAGAAACAATTCTTCCAATATTAAAATAAGTTTAATGCACAAGTGGATAAGAATGTGTACTTGGCTTTAAATATTTAAATAAAAAACTATAATGTTTATTGAATATTGATTATTTACAATCAGTATTTTATCTCCCTGTTGAAAATATAATTTTTTTAGATGAAAGCAGAAAGTCAAAACATTTTGAAAATGTAAACACCGAAAACAGTATCAGTATTTTTAAAGGTATGTCTTCCTTCTATGATGCATTTAATTAGGATCTAATGTCTTTTATATTAAATATCAAAAACTTTGGAGTTTATTTTACCACCCTGTAATGACTTTCTTAGTATTAAATGTTTTTGAACCACAGCTGAAAAGAGAGTAGATCAGAAAGTATTTTTTAATTCAAATAATTCCAATAAAATATAAATGCTTTAAAAGTTGCAAGCAGGTCAGCAACATTTCTATACATCCAGTTAAGTTTTATTTTGCTTCCTACTGTATTTTGTGAAACTATATATTGACTACATTGAGTTGCCATTGGTGCTTCCAAAGTTTTGAAATTAATCACAGCTCTCAATGGATAATACACCACAGTTATATTATCTGTAAAGTCTCTCTGCAGAAAGAGTTTTCACTTCAAAAATATAAATATTTGGCATGCACACAGCTTCAGTATGAAGAGTTAAGAGCAAACCAAAGAATTGCCTTCAATTTTATTCTCAATCCCTTCACCACCACCATCTACTCTGTTTCCTGGTTTTCATCATGTGACACACCCAATTCACTTTTGAAAAATCCCTTATCCTTTTTATATTTGCAAGTTTTCAGGTTCCCAGAAAGACTAATTTATAACTTGGAGGAGGTTGCAGTTTTCTGGCACAAGCAATTGTGCAGATGTTATTCCTTAAGGAACACTATCTTGATTGCCTTTGTGAATAATGGCTCAGAGCTGGCTGGCATAGTGCCAAGAGTTCTCTCATAGCTGAATGTATAAAACTACTCTCCTACTGAAAGAAGACCCCCAGTAGGATAATATATTATTACGCATGATTCAAATTACAGGATCTGCAGAGGGGAACTAGTGGCTGAATAAGAATAAGCGCACATGGAATACTGATGATGGCATGATGGAATCTATCATGCATTGAAAAAGCCATCATTTTTTGCATTTAAATCCTCCATATCTTCTTCTTCTTTTTTTTAAGGGACTATGCTGTAAATTAATCATTTTACATATCCAAATGATTTCTGCCACATTTTCATTTCAAAATAAAGCTGTGTTTCTTGCCAAGCATTGCAATCCATGAGCTCTAATTTAATAAAATAGTCTGGAATTATTCTCCTATCTGATCCAGTTACAGCTGTTTGGATATTGTAGAACAAAACGTGCCTTGTTTTGAATTGAAATCTTTGTATTCTACATCATTCTGGGATGTTTTTAAATCCTTTGCACAACAAATTACTACAGCCACAAAGAACTAAATCCACATGTTTAACACATCATTGGTTTCTCAAGCATTTTTCTTTTTAAAAGAAGCCTTGTTCGAGAAACTATGCATGAAAAAGGAAGGGGGAGAAATAAGGTATTCAGTATATTTTTCTATTTGCTAGGGGAAAAAAATCTCATCCAGGGAGACAGCTATTATTTGGGATATTAATATGCAAGTGTTAAACACATAGCCAACTAGAGAGTCTATCTATCCCTTGCTCAAAATAGCCCCAAGCTACCTCTCTTCTTAACTTCTTTTCACACACATGCTCTTGTATTCAGTTATTCTAGCAAAAAAGGATGCTAATCAGGTGCATTGTGTTGGAGTAGGAGGAGTGAGAATAAAATTTGTTCGGAAATGGCCTCAGTCCTATTCATTAATATAGTGACATCTTGGCTGAAAAGTGGCAGAAAATGAAACACAGCACTGAACTTGGTTCAGATGTGACAGATGCTGCTAAGAGAAAGCACAGCATGTAAGGGGGGGGGCTACAAGAGAAGTCTGAAAGCAAAGAAATGTTTAAGTGCTGTTTTCGAAGATGCAGAGATTGTCTGCAGCAGCACTTGCGTTACCTTGCGTTACCTTCAAAGCCTTGAAAATATTACAATGCAAGAAGCTGAAGCAGAGTGGGAGGGTAGTAAACTGCACATAAGAAGAAGCATTTTTAAAATCAGATGCTCATTTCATTATATACAAAGAAATGCCATTTTTTTAAAAAAGAAAGAAACGCTCTCTGTGGAAAAAATAAATAAATACACAGTACCCACGTTATCAGCACCTCCCTCCTGAGACAACAGTTTTCACAAAATCCCAGAGCATCTGGGAAAATGAAGCCACCATTTTGCATAGTGATTCAAATTATGCTGATAGAATAGTTAATTGAGCGACCTAATCTCAGGGAGGGGGAAAGGAGAAAAAAAGATACATTAAATAAAGTTCATTACTCTATGATGTAAATGAGTTTCTCACCAATGATGTCACTGATTGGCTGAGATGTGGAGCTGGTTTCGAAGAGTGCAGCATGGCCGGATTGGCTGCTAGCTCTTCTGGTGACTGCCTGCTTGGGCAGCTCTTGAACCAGACACTTTTCTCCCACTCTTCTTGTCGTACGAAGGAAATCTTGTTCATCCCAGCTGTGTCTCCATAGTAGTGGCACCCTAAGAGATTCTCCCTCCTGCTTCCCACAGCTCATCTGTAAGGCGGTCGCTGCTGTGAAATACCAGCCTTTGGCACGGAGCCCAGACTACGTTGTTAGATCCGTCTATAATACAGAAAAGACATTTTTTTTAATAGCAGTTTGTTCACCAAATTATTTTCACGGAATGATTAATAATGTCCCAATTGGAAATGGTTTGTGTACTTTGAAATTATGTCACTCACAAACTTTCTAAAATACACGAGACAACCTACAATAGAGGAGAGCAGCATGAGCTTGCATAGAAAATACAAAAAAGCAAGCAGGCATGATGCCTCTTTGTTTACCTTGATTATAGAATTCTTCATTTTGTTCTAAGAACTGTGACTGATTTCTTGGCAGACACCCAACCATTTTGATTATGACTGTTGTTGCTTTGGAAAAAAAGAAAAAGAAAAGGGGGGGAGTTAAATCGCCATCATTCTCCTATTTGCATCAATGTGGGTATTTTTTTTCTCCCTCTATTCAAGACAGGGGATTCTCAATTAGTATTCTGTTTTAGTATGTTACCAAAAGAAGGAAATGATATCCAAACCACCCCTGCAAATAAATAAATAAATAAATAAATCTGAAAGGCAGGAAAAGGAGGGGGAACCCTACAGCGTTTACATCTCAGCTGTCTGAGGGAGGAGGCAGAGAGAGAGAGACAGAGACAGAGACTGAAAGAAAAGAAGAATGCAGTGATATTAACTTTGCCAGACAATAGAGTACCTACAGGCTTTCCTCCAGACAAGTCTTTTATAACCACTGAGTATTATATGCTACAGACAGTGGCCAATCAGAAAGCTCCTTTCTACAGCAGTGGCACAATAGGTGCAACTGGCCATTCTGTCCTCCTAGACCCTGACAGCAGTTCAGGTTCACTTACAGTGCATGGGAATCTAGGTCCCCCTTTAATATTTCAATCTAAAACGCCACTACCATTGTTTTTAATGCAATTATATCAGTCTAATTACTGGGTATGAGCAGTGGGACTACTGATCAGAAAACGGCACATTGGCATTGCGTCATACAAATGTGCACAAATCTCCCTGATTATTTCATTAATAAAATTCATTAGTTGCTGATGCTCTACCCACATCCCAATTCCTTAGCCCCTTTTCTTTTCTGATTTTCATGTTTGGATTAACAACATTTAGATACATTTTTGGTTTTTCAATCAATACATATTTTGCGAATCTTTCTTCCTTTTTCTTTCCTGTCCCTTCCCCCATTTTGAGCTGTTCTTGGTCATAGAACAAATGAAAGCCAATGAGGTTTCACATCAGCAAAAAAAAAGATATATGGAAAGAAAACCCCATTTCAGTTCTCAACTAGATCTTAGAAATAAATCTGCAGATTTAAGAAAATATTACTACCGGCAACAAAGTTACATTAAACACCTCATGTGCTTGATAATTAACTGCCTCCAAAATAGCAGCCTGGGAAACCACTTGTGTAACCAAAAGATTAAATCATCACTTTTTATACATTAGTTCAATGTAATTGCTTTTGTTCAAGTAAGAGAAGGGCGGGAAGAAAAGTTGTAATGCTAATTTTTGTTTTATTCATGGGATTTACATATTCATGAAGAGAATAGCCATTACGATCACTGATGGAACAGAAAGGGCAAGATTCTCCAGCATTCACATTGTTAGCATTTCCACACATACAGATCTAGAAAGAAAATAGTACAGCATAAGGAGAAATTATTTGGCTTTTGTTTAAAATATCAAAATTGTTATGGTTTACAGATGTAAACACAGAAGGAAATGGCATTACTATTAATCACCCTTGCCAGTAATAAGAACATGTTTAGATCCTTTTCCCCTATGCCTTTGTCATAACCAATTCCATCATTCCAGAAAAACAAATTAACATTTTCTTTTCTGCTTCATTTTAGAGACCATTTTAAATGTTTTTTTCTGGTCAAATCCTGTCATTGTATCCTGAGTTAATTTCACAGCATGAAATAATGCCTATTTTTTGATAATTTAAGCATTTAGAATATAACCTGAATTACATTTCAACTCTCTGTCAAGATGTACAATCCATCTTGTGTATTTTGCCTCACAAGCAGAATTCTTGATTTTTGTATAATTGATACAAAAAGAAGGTACAATATTCATGTTTATTTCAATTATTCTATATCAATATATAGTTGTCCAAATTACAGTCCAATGAACAATTAAATATAGAACTAAGATGCATATTAATCCAAGGACTGAATAAAACAAAAGAAAGCTAAGTCAATGTGCGTAGCAAAATTTGGAAATACTATTCTAATTTGTTGTTCCCCAAGTGATTACAACCATTTTTATGGCTTTCCAAAAATCATAACAAGATTGGTGAGGATAGAGCAAGCATGTCTTTTCTTTTTTACTTTCTTTAATAAAAACACTATCATTACCCCAAGGTAATAGCAGAGCAGCCCAGCAACATGTATCTTAATATTGAGTAGAATACCCAGTGGGAACCATACTACATCATGACATAGCTTAATTCCTACAAAAGTATGTGGCTATAAGAGTGTATTATATTTGCTATACTGAGACCTTAATAATACCCAACTAAATGGAAGACATAGGTCAACTAAATGAACACTGAATTTAAAGAAATTATTGAAAAGTCACAATGGAGTATGAAACTTTGTTGCCTCCCACCTTACAGTTGTTCCAGAAGGCACTGAAAACTTGATTATCCTCCCAAGACTTGCGGTAGGATGATTGTGAGCTCCCATAAAATTTGGTTCTGTTTGTCATAGTTCACTTTCCTCTCTGGATGTTTCTCTTTGTTCTTTTATTTTATTGTTTTAACTTTTATAAAGATCCAGTGGGAGTTGAACTGTTTTTAAATTTATGTAAAAATACATTTTAAAATAGGGGTGATTGAGTTAACATATGTGGCTTAGTCTTTAAAAACAGTAAGATACTTAGTTTGTTCTTTAAAAACTTCCCCCATGCCCCACACACTTCCACTGCAAAAAGGGGTGACAATTTGACTTCCCCAACTTTGGAGAATCCTGGGATTGCAAAAATGACAAGTCACATGCAACTTTTGGACTTAACTTTTTGCATTTTTATTTACTGAAACAATAAAGGTTCAGACACATTAGTTTACTGCAGAAAAATAAAACTCCATTTCCTCTCCTTGAGGGAATCCCTCTCCTTGAGGGAATGCCAGAATTGACATTTAGTCAACTCTGATGCACAAATGCTTGAATGAATATATATCCTTGGTAATATAATCTCTTTAGGAACCAGAAAAATTATTATGAAGTTTAATATTTCCAAGGTATTGTTTCTAATAAATATTTAACTAACATTCTATTTATGCAGAAAATTTGGACATTACCTTGACACTCACATTTTAGTTGATCTTTGGCACAAATACATTATTTCTATTCTACTATTCTATGTATAAAATGTTGTTCTTTGAGGAGCAAGCAATTGTACCATTTCACTGCATCTGTAATCAATAACCACATTCTCTATTACTGTATATATAAAACTAGTCATAAGTATGACAAAGCCCTAAATGTAATAAATACCATGTAGTCAAATATTGCAGTAAATTATAAATCCAAACTGCTGAAGAACTAACTTCAAATTCTAAATATCAACTATCTTAAAAAGTTTATGAATAATTAATAAGGAGATGAGCACACCAGCACTACTCCTGTTCCATTAAAGACATAGTGTTGCTGAAGCTAAATTTAGTTGGATATGAGCAAGAGAAATAATTCAACCACTAGTTGACCAAAATGTTAGATGTCAACCAATTTAAATCTGTCTTCAAATAAGGGAGCCAGAGCTGGTATTTTAGGGCAAATTTATACGTAGCACATAGTTAAAATATCAATGTAAGTGAATGTTCCTTTGTTATACTGTTTGACTTATTTGAAACTTTACAGACAACTGTAAACCTTTACAGTCAGGTATCAGTCAACCGGAAGTTACCCTATTAAGATATCTGTATACATTTAGTATACATTTAGTAATATTGTCTCAGTAGATTACTTTGGATCTATTTTTCATTCCAATTTATCTCATAGAGTGGTCATTATGGGGAACATTTGACAAAAGCATCGCTATATAAATTGCTTTGAGTTTTAGATATCTCTAAGTATGTTGTTAAAACAAATGAAATGTCAGTCAGAAGACTAAATAACAAACAAAAAACAGTTATACTTTGTAAAAATCCTTGACAGGAATAAAGGTTGTTTTTTTTAAATTAGCAAGTAATAAAAATTTAAGCTGTTTAACTTTTTAAAGGAGAATAATTTCTAGTATTATCCAACTGCATCCATTTGTACAGCTGGGCATAGAGGTAGACCTTGTTCAACAATTATTTGAAGTTACAACAGTGCTGAAAAAATAACTTTAAAACCAACGCCTGTAGTTAGGACTTTTGACGCAATGTCAGTCATGTGATCATTTTTGCAGTCAGTGCTTGACTGCACTGCTATCCTGTGCTTTTCCTGTAGTTTTTCTTTTCTTTTCCCCTAGTCAAAGTGGACAGATTGGAAATGAAAGAATTACAAAGGAGTAAACAGCCCCTTTATGGGGAATCCACCAGCTGTTTGTGTAGCATGCTTGGTGTTGCTAGTCACCGTATTCTTTTTGATTTAGTCTTATTCTCTTGTAATCCCTTTATCTTCAAAGAAAGTAAATTAAAACAATAATAACAATAGCACTTAGAGTTATATACCACTTCACAGTGCTTTACAGCCCTCTCCAAATGGTTTTCAGAGTTAGCAATTTGGCCCCAACAATCTGCCCCTCATTTTACCAAGTTTGAGCTGCTCAGAATCGAACTCCTGGAGTGAGCAGTGAATTAGCCCTGCAGTACTGCACTCTAACCACTGCACCACCACGGCTCTTAATCCTCTTCTTGCTATTTATTCCACAACTGGGATGAACACCAGTGTGGTTAGGAGGCAAACAAAAACTGAAGGTATGAAATTGATTAGTTGTGTTAGTTTAGAACCAACTATCCCAATGCTGGAATGAGCTTTCCAAAGGATGGTGGAGTAAGGAAAAAGAAAGCACAGTTGCTGTCATATGATTTTTCACTTAATAACTACTTAGATGGCATCTTCAATAACTTGACAGGAGGCTGGGAGGCTACCTCTGACTCTTCTATTTCCCTTTTTCTCTTTGCTACTATCGTTAAACATATTATTTTCAAAAGAGGTTGGAGTGAAACTCATTTAATTCACACTTTAATCTAAACTTAATTTTTATTACAAAAGCTACACAGAAATCAAAGCATTTTCAAATTTTGTAATTTTGCACCTAAAAAATAAAAGGTATACAGTTGGGGGGGGGAATGCTATAAAAACACATTATAATAAATAATCTGTAAAATGAATATGTTAGAAAGAATATATTAAAAGATGCAGTTCAAGAAAAAGTGTTCCAAAAGCACACATACATATTTCTGTGCAAATTGCTCTACAAACAGGACAAAACTAACTTTAAGGTGGAAAACAGGAAACTGAATAAAATTGAATTTACGTGATAAACTACAGAAATAGTGTTGATCTATTTTTTTTAATATTTTATTGCATTTTTTCTATTTACATATCTCTATTACATATTTAACAGATCTATGACATTATTCATACAACTATAACCAATATTCAGTACATTATATATATTCTATTTCTAAACATTCTATATCTTTATGTACATTTCCATTCCTTATTTCTATTATCTATCCATTCATACCATTTCTCCCATACTGCATAGTATTCTAAGTCATCCTTTCCCTTTAGCTCTAATGTGAGTTTATCCATTTCCGCACACTCATGAATAACTAATCCTTCTGACCGTAGTGTTGATCTATTTTATACTATCTATGGATTGTTTAATATATTGAGCATAGACAAGGACTCAATAAAGTATAGGTAAAAATAAAATAAAACAGTTTGATGATCCTGGCTTCAAGTAATATTTTTGGTGAGATTCAATCTAGGACTTGTTTGTTTGTTATTTTTGCAGTCAATGGGATGCATAATAGTCATCTCTAATATCACAGTTCAAAGGTATCCAGTATTACCCTCTTTGTCTTTTTCAGAGTCCAGGTTTTGGAGTTTTAAGTAGCAGTGTATATTAAATTGGCCAGATATGCAACAACCTACGGTAGGATAAGGTCCTGGTGGCGCAGCTGGCTAATAGCCTGTTATTAAACATTCAGCTGCCTGCAATTACTGCAAGTTCGAATCTCCCCAGGCTCAAGTTTGACTCAGCCTTCCATCCTTTCTAAGGTAGGTAAATTGAGGACCCAGTTTATGGGGGCAATAAGCTGACTTTGTATAAATATACAAAAGTATGAAGGCTATTGCTTAACGCATTGTAAGCTGCCCTGAGTCTCTGGAGAAGGGCGGCATATAAATCAAATTTAAAAAAAAAGTAATATTACTTTACACTAAAATGAGAGAACAAATAATCAGTAGAAAAAGATTTGAGAGCAGATCACACCAAAATGAATGTTATATAATGTGTTTGGATTTTGTAAATGCTGTCAAAATCGTAGCATGTATGAATAAGTATTAAGTATTCATATTTATCTTTTTGAGTGATTTGCTTCTTTGCATGGGAGGTAAAAAGGAAGAGTGGGCCTTACAGTGCACAACGTGTAATTATAAAGGAGTGTCAAGAATATTAAGTTCTAGGCAAAAATCCATTTTAAACTTTAGAATGGCTTCATTTGGCCCGTTCTTATAGAGATATGATATGATCATTGCAAATTTCTTAAGCCACATAAATATCAAGTTCTCATCAGAAGTCATTTTCAGGGAATTAGGAGACTTTATTTGACCTACTTCAAAGCCAGATTGTATAAAGGAAAAGGAATGCAGGAAAATATGAGCTGGAAAGAAAAAAAAATACAGATTATATTGTTCAAAACATTCTGCCAATAATTATATTGTCAGAGAAAATAGTGAAGAGTCCATGAGGATGTTTGCTAAAATCTCTTTTGGATTTCCCCAGTGATATACATTAACAATATCAAATCAAGAGCCTAATTTAAAATTACAGTATATTCAAATGATGCTGTATTTTCTATTATTCACCCAGAGTTTTAGAACTGATAATGGAGTATACCACTGTATATATTCCATTATCAGAAAAATGGATAAAGCAAAACCTAAATGATGTGGGTCTGTATGTATGAATGTCTGTTTGTCTGCATGTGTGTGTGTGTTTGTCTTTGTGCATGTGTACATATTTACTATGGCAAGTATTTCATTATGGAATAACAAATTGAAACTGTCCTGCTTAAGAACAATATCAGTAGTAACATCAGTGGTGGGATTCTGCCGGTTCTAGGGGGTTCGGCCGAACCCTTTGTTAAATTGCTGGCTTGCCCCGCCCCTTGCCCCACCCCTCCGCACCACTATTTATTGCCAATAATTTAACAAACAGTTCGGTGTTTTTTTGTAATTTTATTGGCCCGCGGAGCTTCAGCATAGGCTAATTAGCCCTTGCTTAGATCGGCTCCCGACTCTCAGCTGATTTGCTCTCAGCTGTTTTGCTCAGGGCTCTGCTGCTTGCTTGCAAAGAGTACAGATTTTTTTCCCCCTAGCTATGCTGAAAAACGAAACTGAAACTGCTTTGCTGTTGCTGCAACGTTGGAAAATTAGGCAGGCAGATTTCTTTTCTTTTTCCTCACCAAAAAAGGTAGGTGCAAACAATGGGAAATTTAGGGGAAAAGAGGAGAGTTCAAGATTTTAAAACACAAAAGAAAAAAAAGCTCTATTTAACTAGGGAATTGTAATAATTGAGATACTATTAATTGTATATTGTGTTGAAAGCAGAAACGGTTAAGTTGTGGTTTGGAGGAATATATGGGGGAAATTATTTGGTTTATTATTATTGGTAAATATAATTAATGGATTTGTAAGAAATTGGATTGCATGGAAATAATTGGAATATTCATGTTCATATTGATTAATATACAAAAAAGGTAGTTATATAACTAATTGATTTATATTAAAATGTTGAATTTATATTAAACAACTGTAATATTACATAATTAACCAATGTGAGGATGGATATAAAAATAGATGACAATGGGAAGGGGTATAATATAGAATAGAAGGGAAAAATTGAACTTGATTAAGATTAGAGATGAAGATGAAAGGTAATATTGGTTTTTTTACAAAAATAGATGAGGAATAAATATGGCAAAAAGGAAATATAGAAATTGTAAATTTAATTGAAATGACTAAACACTGTTTAAATTTGTGAACCGGCCGAATACTCTGTTCAAAGAAAATACATTGTATGTTTGTATGTGTGTTTCTAATTATTGTTATTTATTCATATTTGTTCTCTTTTATTCTTTAAAGTTTAACAATTCATTCTTTATCTTAATATCTTTATATTTGTTTGGGTTTGGCTTTCTTCCCTTTCATCTTTTTTATTGTACAGCAATCTTTCTCCTCAAACCTACCACCTCTCTCTTTTCTTTCCTTCTTACTTTCTCTTCCTCCCCTTCTTCTTCTTCTCCCTACTTCCTCTTCCTTTCTCCTTCTCCTCTCTTCCTCCCTCTCTTACCCTCACTCCTACTCTAATTTCCCTTCCCTTTCTTCATCCCTCTCTATTGCTGTGTCCTTTTATGCATATGGACTACTCAGAGGGCTGAAAAAATTATTTCTGACTGGTCCCCGCACTTTTGACCAGTCCTCAAACTTACGACTGTCCTCACATTTTACGTTTTTGCCCTATCTTGTCACCATGGTGAAGAGAAGCAGTTGTGAAATGAGTGACACGGTTGTTAAGAATGCTACAATGGGCATAAATGATGACCAGTCATAAGTGCGAAGACCAGTCAAAAGTGCGAGGACCAGTCAGAAATCACTTTTTTCAGCCCTCTGAGTAGTCCTTTTGTGCACATGGTCCTCACACTTTTTACCAGTCCTCGAACTTACGACTGTCCTCACATTTTACGATTTTGTCCTATCTTGTCACCATGATGAAGAGAAGCAGTTGTGAAATGAGTGACACGGTTGTTAAGAATGCCGCAATGGGCATAAATGTGAGGATGGTCATAAGTGCGAGGACTGGTCAAAAGTGCGAGGACCAGTCAGAAATTACTTTTTTCAGCCCTCTGTAGTCCCTATGCAGATAACCACGCCCACTGGTCACATGACCAGCTAGCCACGCCCACCCGGTCACATGACCACCAAGCCACACACCCAACTAAGCCACTCCCACAGAACCGGTTGTTAAAAAAATTGAATCCCACCACTGAGTAACATGATATCTGAGGGTGAACCAGTCTTGTAGGCTGGTTTCCAAACATTTCATTACCAGGCCAGGTAACATCTTCAGCAGAGTTTAGGGGATGTCAATGTCAATGTTCTTCTGTTTATAGAAGCTTCGTGTGGTCAGTAAGTCTTGTGATGGTTCAGGTGTGAGTGTGTCAAGTGATGGTCTTGTAATAGGTCTGGTGATGGGTCAGGTGTGAGTCATGATATCTTTTCAAGGCTTTACTTTTTTTCTAAACAACCTAAATGAGAATTGAAGAAAGACAGAAACAAACAAACAACTAATTTTATTTGGTCTAATAAAATACCAAAAGTGAAGTTCAAAATTCTACAAGATTAGAATGAAATAGACTGGTAGCATCAAAGTTTAAGTTGCATTACCAGACAAGATCAATTATATCATTTTGAAAAAATATTTGATTATAACACCTTACAGTTGAACTGTAAGGTCTCAATGGAAGGAGTAGGACTTCCAAATAGTTGTACAAGTACTTTTTATTTAACAAAAACAGAAAAATGCAATCTATAAGAGAACATTCAGTAGTAACTAGTTTCTTAAAAGAACGGGACAAACAGAGAAAATTAGCTCTTAATTATTGCATGATAATCCAGTTTAAATGTCAATTTATCTAAACCTGCAGAAAAAGTTACATTTTATATCCACAGAATATATTATAGTTTTAATATATTCCAAGATATAAATTTATATAAATCTTTTAATAATGTTTGTGAAAAATATTTTAAAAACTATTTTCTGTTTCTTTTCTAACTTTTCTTTTTATTTATTTATTTTATTTATTTATTTATTTATTTATTTGATTTGTATACCGCCCTACTCCCGAAGGACTCAGGGCGGTGAACAGCCAACTATAAAATACATAAATACACAAAATTTAAAAACCCGATAAAATCAAATTAAACTTTTTGGCCCAGACAAATTAAAATACCCCAATAATTTAAAAACAGATTAAAATTTACATATTTAAAAAGGGAAGAGATCAGGCCAAGCCCGCTTGATGGAATAAAAAGGTCTTCACAGCACGGCGGAAGGAGCGCAGATCCGGGATCCTCCGTATCTCTGGGGGGAGCTCATTCCAGATGGTAGGTGCCCCCACAGAGAAGGCTCTCCCCCTAGGGGCCGCCAGTCGACACTGTTTGGCTGACGGCACCCGGAGGAGTCCCTCTCTATGAGAGCGTACTGGCCGGTGGGAGGCTATTGGTGGTAGTAGGCGGTCCCGTAAATAACCAGGCCTTAAGCCATGGAGCGCTTTAAAGGTGGTAACCAAAACCTTGAAGCGCACCCGGAAGACCACCGGGAGCCAGTGCAGCTCGCGCAGGAGAGGTGTTACATGGGAGCGCCATGTCGCTCCCATTACCACCCGCGCGGCCGCACTCTGCGCCAGTTGGAGCCTCCGGGTGCTCCTCAAGGGGAGCCCCATGTAGAGAGCATTACAATAGTCCAGGTGGGAGGTGACGAGGGCATGAGTGACCGTGCGCAACGAGTCCCGATCCAGAAAGGGACGCAACTGGCAAATCAGGCCGACCTGATAAAAAATCCTCCCGGTCACGGCCGTCAAGTGCTCTTCTAAAGACAGCCATGAATCCAGGAGGACGCCCAAGTTGCGAGCCCTCTCCGTGGGGGCCAATGATTTGCCCCCAATAGTCAGTGATGGCGTCAACTGGCTATATCGGGACGTCGGAAACCACAGCCACTCGGTCTTGGATGGGTTGAGCCTAAGCCTGTTCCTCCCCATCCAGATCCGTACGGCCTCCAGGTACCGGGACATCACTTCAAGGGCATCGTTGGGGTGATCCGGGGTGGAGATGTACAGCTGGGTGTCATCAGCGTACTGATGGTACTCCACCCCGAAACCACGGATGATCTCGCCCAGCGGCTTCACATAAATGTTGAACAGGAGAGGTGAGAGGACCGACCCTTGCGGCACCCCACATATGAGGGGCCTCGGGGTCGACCTCTGTCCCCCTGTCAACACAGACTGCGACCGGTCAGAGAGAAAGGAGGAGAACCACCGCAACACAGTGCCTCCCACCCCTAACTCTTCCAACCGGTGCAGCATGATACCATGGTCGATGGTATCAAAAGCCGCTGAGAGATCTAACAGGACCAGGACAGAGGAGCACCCCCTGTCCCGAGCCCTCCAGAGATCATCAACCAACGCGACCAATGCCGTTTCCGTGCTGTACCCGGGCCTGAAGCCCGACTGGAACGGATCCAGATACGTCGTTTCATCCAGGTGCTGGGGAAGCTGTTGCGCAACCACACTCTCAACAACCTTCGCCACAAAACGAAGGTTGGAGACCGGACGATAATTTACCAACATTGCCGGGTCCAGGGAAGGCTTCTTGAGGAGAGGCCTCACCACCGCCTCTTTCAAGGCGGCAGGAAAGACACCCTCACCCAGCGAAGCATTTATAATCCCCTGGAACCAGCCTCATGTCATCTCCCGAGAAGCCAGCACTAACCAGGAGGGACACGGGTCCAATAAACAAGTGGTCGCGTTCAGTCTACCCAGAATCCTGTCCACGTCCTCAGGGGTCACAGGATCAAACTCATCCCAGATAACATTCTCAAGACCTGCCCCAGTCCCTCCCCCTGAGACCATCCAGTCGGAGTCCAGATTTTTGTCCTTTAATTGTCATTGCAAAATTATAAATTGGGGGAGGAGCATATAAAATGGAGCACTTGCATAGAACATAAAAATGCATTTAAGCTATTATTGACTGCAGAACTGAAATAGCAACTTCTTCCTCCCTTAAAATTCAATCATAATCACTCTTTAAAATTAGAATTAGAATTATATCTCTCATAAATGCCCTTTCCTCCAACATATTGGAGGCAATTATAGCAGAAAATGAGATGCATGGCATCACATATCATAAAATGATACTACAACACAGAGATGAATACTTGGTGCAAAAAAAGAATTCAAAGAAAGCTGAGAATGTATCCACACCCATCTTAAGTAAAAGGTAAAGCTACATCTTAAATAAATAGAAGTCATTAAATCTAAACCCACTGAGAATTGTGCTTTTCCTAATTTTATGGTATGGTACCTAGTAGACAAGCCCAGAAATTTCTTATACTCAAAACATTCAAAAGAAATAGGTGCTATGCTGGTCTTTTACTGATAAAATAGAAAGCTGAGATTAGGAAGAAACATTCTGTTGTTAATGACTTCAGTAAATCTATACAGCAGGCCTGTTAAAGTGGCAGCCCGCAGGCCTGATGCATCATGCGCAGGCCACGCCCACCCTGGCTCTGCAAAGGTAAAAAACATTGCACTATGTCATGATACATCATGTGACATGATCGAGTTTGACACCTGTACTATAGAGCAATCAGTCACATACGGTATACTGAGTCTCTCTCTACTGTTCTGTATACCTATCTCAAAAGGCTATCTCACCATATGACTGCAGATAAAGCAGCAGTGCTGATTTCATACATGTTAAAAAATCACAACAATGGTTGAAAGCAGAAATTGGAGAAAATTGGAACATTGTAGTTCTAGCTGATTGGAGTTCTTAGGGTTTTTAAGATTTTCAGTCAACAAGCTACCAAAAAGATAATGATGGTTTGCAAATATAGTAATTTGTTAAGTAATTAATCAAAAAAATCATAATTTTGATTGATTTTAGGTGTATTTTGTTTTGGGATAAAAGATAGGTCAGTGACATCTGCATGCCATGAACATTGCCCTTTCAGGAGAAATGGACAATCAATTTAAGATAAGAGAGAATGAAGGAAAATATATGTGTCCCAGGATAATGCTGCAGGACCCAATCTGGGTTGATCCCCGGAAACAGAGGTTTAGTCTTCCAAGATTTCAGACTCATGCTGGCGCCCATCTTCAGAGAACTTCTCTCTAGCAGAGTGTGTGCTTTGAGATATTCTCTGTATGATATTTATATGGTGCCTGTTGTGTGTGGCTTTTTAGAAGTTGATTGGGGTGTTAGATAGGAGCAATGAATGCCAAAGGATAACATTCACAAAATACAGAGGGTAGAGCATACTAGCAACTCATGAAGCGTTCATAGTTGTAATGCATAGTACATTGCTCAAAGGTGCTATTCAACTTTAGGCATGCATAAAAGCATACAGGTCTTAATTTTATAACTTTTTATTCCATCAGTGAATAAGAAGGTATTGAGGGATAAACTAATTTAACCAGAAAGTTTATATAAACTGTTTATCAGACCCACTAGTAGAGGAAAAAGATGATGGACATATCAGTAGAAATCAAGTAGGAAAGAAGAGGATCTAAGAGAGGAAGATTTAGGAATCTTTTGGAATCATTCAGACTTAGGTTCTGTATGGTTTGAAAGAAACTAGTTAACCATTAGCCATGATTAGCATAATGAATGGGGGTCTTGACCAATCAGAAATGCCAGCATGCCTTGAAAATTGGTCATTCAGGAATGAGAAGGAAGGTCCATCAGAGCCTGAAAAAAATATGTAAGAGCAACACCACAGAAAACTAAATCTTTAGAGAAATTTTGTTTCTTGATTCTAAATTCTATCCTTGTCACTGCATTTACTCAATTCTACAATCCTCTATTTTCTCTTGGAAAAGCCATCTAATTAGATGAAACAAATATTAATTGGGTAAAGATCCTATGCATACTTTTCAATTGTAACATCCATTTATATTAGATTTTATCTAATTGATATAGTTATCTGTAATATTTTGCTTGCTTGTTATTTGTTTTATTAAATTATTACCTGAGATATCTATTTCAAGTTGCTGTAGATTATCTCTCTTTCAAATGATCAAACAAGAAAAAAGACTAAGGAATGACTCTGAAAATTCAAGGCATCTGCTAGAAAGAAAAAAGCTTTAGGAAATAGTTTTCAAAATATATCACCACTAGAACACATTCGTGTAAGCTTCTTAAAAGAATAAAAATCTAAGTTCTTTGGATATGCATTCTACAAATGCTCCTCAATTAGGAATAAGGATATTCTGGGAAAGATGTAATTCTCATTCCCAAATATAATTCATTTCTAAACATAAGGCATTAGTGGTTAGTATTGCCCATCCTTGGCTTACATTCTGAATACAATATTCAACAATGAATTAGTTGATGAGCAACTAATCATGGCACACTGTGCCCAGTCAATTATGCTTCTATAGTGGGGTCTATGCCCCAAAAATAGATAAATTCCCTTCAACACATTTGCCAATAATTATTTTTCTATAATTATTTAAAATGAATTCTGGAGGGAAGCTGCATAAAAGTGATAAGCTTAAGTTCTCAAGGAATCAATTGCTGTTAATTCTTGATTTCAGGCTATATAGTAGGAAAGCATGGCAGTGCTTCTGACTTTTCTTCCCATTACTGCAAAAAGAATCAGTAAAGAGTCTACTAAGTGGCATCATTTTAGACAACAAATAACCAAGGTCAGAGGACA
Source organism: Pituophis catenifer annectens (assembly GCF_029215685.1). Classification (NCBI taxonomy): domain Eukaryota; kingdom Metazoa; phylum Chordata; class Lepidosauria; order Squamata; family Colubridae; genus Pituophis; species Pituophis catenifer. The sequence continues at coordinate 84,380,835 of NW_027256884.1, forward strand.
CCAAGGACTCCACAGTTTAACTCTGAGTTACATGTATTCCCTTCTATTGGAAGAATGATATATACATACAAATCTATACCTATAGGAAGAGCTTTTATCTTGTTGTTTTGGTCCATTTTTGGATGATAAAGATAATAAATTGACAACCTGAAATGATGCTCAATGTTGCCTCCTTAGAAAAGGTTACTGGTTCTTTGATACCTGCTTACATTGATAGCAGTGATACCCTGACTGTATTCACTCATTTGGGCCCACTAGCACTGGATTTTATGGACCATCCTGACACCATAATCAATAAGAGGGAAAGCCTGATGTACAATAAGAGAGACCCTGAATTAGCCAAGATATGGTAAAGTCAAAAGCTGCAATGGCACTTGCAGAAATCTTGAACCATGTCTTTTACAAAGGCACATCCTTCAATGGGTAAAGCCAGCTAAAGTTCCTTAGCCACTCATTCTTCAGTTTAGAAAGTGGCAAACTTCTGAGAATATTGGGGAATTATTTCTCCAATATTATGCAGAATTCTCATTGTAGCACAAAATAGGAGGTAGGAGGATTAAGTATATAAGCAACCTTGTGTTAACAAACAAACAAACAAACAAACAAACAAACAAACAAACAAACCAGGAGTAGAATTTAATCAAGTTCTTACTTTATTTGATTCCAATATTCTAAAATGTTTATAACCCATTAAATGAACAAGGTCACTGATAATTAATAGAAAGGTTGACTTGTACTAAGACATATTCTTCCTTTGATTACCTCAAACCTTTGGCTTGGCATACAGTATAAACTGAGAAAATACTATTCACAGAGATATTAAAATGCTAGGTGAATGCAAAAGTTCTATTAAAATAAGTACAATATGTATAATACATTTTAAATTCAGCAAAACATTAATTTATTTTATTTATCAAATTTAGAATCTGCCATCCCTGTCATAGACATTATTGCTTTAAGCGGTTGTAGAATAGTGCTAGGTGCACCCACTCTAAAGTACCTATTTCTTCTCAAAGCAATTGAAACTTCAGATATATGGCCTTTGTTTTACCAGATTTTGTTTATTTTTAATTTCTAGCTCAGTAAATTACTTTAAATGATTTCTTGCATAAAGGCAACATGTAAATTATACAAATAAATTTCATTGAATACTTGAGACATGGGAGATGGTACTGGAGTACTGCAAAATAAAGAATAGTCACTCATGTTTAAAATCTTGAGTGTACAGCACGATTTTAAGATACATTATATGAATGCTTTAAATGGATATGGAATTTATGAAACCGTTCATATTCATAAAAATATATTCTGGAAAAATGTTTTCAGGAACTTCATACCAAATCAGGCTAACATTATAGAAGAAAAACAATAGTGATATAATAAACATTTGTATATGATACAGATTAATAATTTAATTCTAGTATTAAAGTATTTACCAAAAACAAGTAATTTATTTGCTCATTTTCCAAAAATAAAAAAGGAGTGAGAAATATTGTAAATATTCTTCTTGATGAAATTGTTTTCTAATAATTTGCATTATTTCACTGATAACCATAATAATAATAAAATTTATCAGGTTATAAATATGAAATATGACAGTTAAAATTACTGATAATATGGTCACTCTTAATTAACACAAATCTGATAATGTATTAGTTTAATAATTAATACTGTAGAACATAAACTGTTAAAAAAATCAATCAACTCAGATTATATTATTTAATCCCAACTTTGAAAGTTTGGTAGATAAGGCACAAATATTGTCAAAGATTTATTAGCTGCATCTCTTCTGGTGGACAATCTGTAGTCACACAGTAGGAATCAAGAAGAAATTAATTTCGAAATGGTGGACTCTCTCCCCTGGACTTTTTTTTTAAACCATCATTAAGAATCCTTGGCCTCTTTCCATCTTCCCCAGACAGACTTTTGGAACCTTAAGATGTATTCATCCGCTGATCTCTTCGCACTGCGAGACTCCCCCCTCTCGCAGGCCTGGCCCTCCTTGTTATCGAGGGCCTATCTTGATGACGGGTCTTGGAACCCTGAGAGATGGCATGCAGCGAAGAGGGGGTTGAGGGGTTTTCTATGTAAATTTTTAATGAAATTTTTAAGGGGTGGGAATAATGATTTTTTAAGGGGAACCGGGAGGAAGACCAAGGGGTTTGGGGGGACGAACCCACTAGGGTCAGAGCCGAGCCCGGCACAGGGGGATGGTTTGGAGGGTGCAGGTCGAGGGATTGGGGAGGGGCTGGAGGACTATCCGGAGGAGGAATTTTCCATCAGCATGGTGAATGGGAGGGGCAGATATGGCGGGAGCAGGGGACCATATCATGTGTCAGGGGCTCGCACTTGCTATCTGAGAGCAATTGCTTGCCCCGGTCCCCAAGGCTCCGCTCGGACACTAGGTGGCTTAGATACTCAGGATCTGGGCCTTTGGCTGATGCTGTGCAACGCCAGGTCCGTGGTAAATAAGGCCCCCCTCATTCACGATCTTATTCAAGAGGGAGGAGCGGACCTGGCGGGTATTACGGAGACCTGGTTGGGCCCGGAGGGCGGCGTCCCTCTGGTCGAAATGTGCCCACCAGGCTTCAGAGCATTCCATCAGCCGAGGGCCCAGGGGAGGGGCGGGGGGGGTAGCGGTTATTATTAACGAGGATCTGGGTCCGAGGGAGACCACTGTGCCTCAGATAGCCGGATGTGAGTCCCTCCTTGTGAGGTGGGGTCATGGGGTTCAGATGGGCTTGTTGCTTATGTACCTGGCTCCCTGCCGCATGGCAACAGCCCTACCTGAGCTACTCGACGTGATAGCACGGTGGCAGTAGATACACCCAGGCTTTTAGTCATGGGTGATTTCAACTTGCCATCCGTTGGTGAAACATCTGAGGTGGCTCGGGAGTTCATGGCTTCCATGACGGCCATGGACCTGACCCAGTTAGTTCATGGCCCTACTCACAGGGGAGGTCACACTCTGGACCTGATTTTTGTCTCTGGCCAGTGGTTGAGTGGTCTTGTTATTGGGGATATAGACATGGAACCCTTGTCATGGACAGACCACTCACTCCTTCGCCTAGATCTTCGAACCACTGCCCCCCGCCGCAGGGAGGCGGATCCAATTAGATGGATCCGCCCCAGGCGCCTGATGGATCCTGAGAGGTTCCAGATGGAGCTTGGGCCATTTCCTGAGGTTCTAGCACATGACTCGGCCGAGGACCTGGTAGCCGCCTGGGATCGGGCGGCTGGTGGGGCCTTGGACCGAGTCGTGCCTTTGCAGCCTCTGACCCGGTGCTGATCCCGTGTGGCTCCTTGGTTCACTGAGGAGCTGAGGGAAATGAAGCGCCAGAAAAGACGCCTGGAGAGCGATTGGGAGGGCCAGTCTCGCTGAATCTGATCAAACACTGGTAAGGTCGCATATTAAGACCTACCTAGTGGCGATAAAGATGGCAAAGTTTAATTTAGGGTGATTTAATTTAGTTTAGGGTGACCCGCTCCCTGCTCCATCCGGGAGTGCGAGAGGATCCCTTGGAAGGCAGGGCGGAGGATTTTGGACAATACCTGTATGACAAAATCGCTCAGATCCGGGGGGATTTGGACTCTGACTGGGTAGATCAGGGCAGAGTGACGAGGAATAGTCTTGAGAATGTTATCTGGGAGGAGTTTGACGCTGTGACTCCCGATGATGTGGACAGGATTTTGGGGAGACTTAGTGCAGCCACATGTTTACTAGACCCGTGTCCCTCCTGGTTGGTACTGGCTTCCCGGGAGGTTACACGAGGCTGGCTCCAGGGTGTTATCAATGCTTCGCTGAGTGAGGGCCACTTCCCTGCTGCCTTGAAGGACGTGGTGGTGAGGCCTCTCCTCAAGAAGCCATCCCTGGATCTGGCAATATTGGCCAACTACCATCCTGTCTCCAACCTTCACTTCATGGCGAAGGTTGTGGAGAGTGTGGTCGCGCGACAGTTCCCACAATTCCTGGAGGAAACATCTTATCTAGATCCGTTCCAGTCAGGTTTCAGGTCTGGGCACAGCACGGAAATGGCATTGGTCACGTTGGTTGATAATCTCTGGAGGGCTCGGGACAGGGGTTGCTCCTCTGTTCTGGTCCTGTTAGATCTCTCAGCGGCTTTTGATACCATCGACCATAGTATCATGCTGCACCGGCTGGAAGAGTTGGGGATGGGAGGCACCATGTTGCGGTGGTTCTCCTCCTTTCTCTCCGACCAGTCGCAGTTTGTGTTGGCAGGGGGGCAGAGGTCGACCTCGAGGCCTCTCATCTGTGGAGTGCCACAGGGATCGGTCCTCTCGCCCCTTCTGTTCAACATTTATGTAAAGCCGCTGGGCGAGATCATCCGTGGCTTCGGGGTGAGATACCACCAGTACGCTGATGACACCCAGCTGTACATCTCCACCCCAGGCCACCCCAATGATGCCCTTGAAGTGATGTCCCAGTGCCTGGAGGCTGTGCGGATCTGGATGGGGAGGAACAGGCTCAAGCTCAACCCTTCCAAGACTGAGTGGCTGTGGCTCCTGGCATCCCGATATAGTCAGTTGACTCCATCACTGACTATTGGGGGTGAGTCTTTGGCCCCCACAGAAAGGGCTCACAATCTGGGAGTCCTCCTGGATATGCAGCTGTCCTTTTGTCAAGTTCGCCTGATTTGCCAGTTGCGGCCCTTTCTTGATCGGGATTCCCTGTGCACAGTCACTCATGCCCTCGTCACCTCTCGCCTTGACTACTGCAATGCTCTCTACATGGGGCTCCCCTTGAAGAGCACCTGGAGGCTCCAACTGGTCCAGAATGCAGCAGCGCAGGTAGTGACGGGAGCAGCATGGCGCTCCCATGTAACACCGCTCCTGCGCAAGCTGCACTGGCTCCCAGTGGTCTTCTGGGTGCGCTTCAAGGTGCTGGTTATCACCTTTAAAGCGCTCCATGTCATCGGGCCTAGCTATCTTTGAGACCGCCTGCTGCTACCGATGACCTCCCATCGTCCCGTGCGCTCCCACAGAGAGGGCCTCCTCAGGGTGCCATCAGCCAATCAATGTAGGCTGGTGACCCCCAGGGGGAGGGCCTTCTCTGTGGGGGCACCTACCCTCTGGAATCAGTTGCTCCCAGAGATAAGGAGAATCCAAGACCTTAGTGCCTTCCGCCGTGGCCTTAAAACCCACTTTTTCCAGCAAGCCGGGCTGGCTTAAGAAGAAATTTTAAATGTTTTAATTGGTTTGTATTTTTAATTTTGGGCCAAATTTATATATATTTTAATTGTTTTTTAATATTTGTATTTTATGTTTTTTAATTCTGGCTGTACACCGCCCTGAGTCCTCAGGGAGAAGAGCGGTATATAAATTTAAAATAAATAAATAAATAAATAAATTTTTCTCATATTTGAATGTGAATGTGTCTAACTTTGAATTTTGAACCATAACATATTTTGCAATGCAGTTTACTAATATAAATGCATAATTGTAATTTATATTACAAAAATGCAAGTATATTATTAAGTTATTATATAAAACCATGTTCAATTATAGCCAAAGCAAACAACCTGGGGCCTTGTTACAATCTGTGTTTGGCGCATAGTTTGTTTTTATTTTTATTTCCCCCCCAAAAAAGCATTGTGCAGTTTAAAGTCACCAAAATACGTACCTTAGATTTCCCTGACCAATTGTCTAATTTTAGCCTAGACACTTATAATTTTGATGAGATTGAATCTAAGGGTGCAATAGAGAGCCAATTTGGTGTGATAGTTACAGCATCAGGCTAGAAACTATTCCTACCTTAGGCACAAAACCAGCTGGTAACCATGAATCAATCACACTTTGAGCCTTAGGAAGCAGGCAATGGTAAACCACTTCTGAAAAACGTTGCCAAGAAAACAGCAGGGACTAGTCCAGGCAGATACCAGGATAAAAAAATGATTTGAAGGCACAGAATAAAAAACAAACCAATAGTCATATATGATAATGAGTAAGAGACATCTATTCACCTACATCAATTCATCTAGACCAGGGCTGTCAAACTCATGGACCACGGGCTGGATGCGTCATGCTCTTGCCTCACCCATGCTAAGTTTAGCGAAGGGGGAAAAAGTCCCAATACGTAACGTGATGCTGCCGTGATGATGCGAGTTTGACACCCCTGATCTAGACAACACAAAGTGGACTTATCTACTCCCTCAACCTATTTTCTGAACTATTGCTGACTGAGGCTTAATTGTGTATCAAAAATATTTGTCTAGAAGTTAAAATTAAAATATTTATCTATGTATCTATCATCTGTCTGTCTGTCTGTCTGTCTGTCTGTCTGTCTGTCTATCTATCTATCTATCTATCTATCTATCTATCTATCTATCTATGTCTTTCAAGTAATCTAATCACATATTTTGGATTTGTATCAAAAATATTCATATTCACATGCTATTTGTCTTATTCATTTATAGGTCTCTTTCTATAAGTTTCTTCAGTTTAAACATCTTCTACTAGATCAAAAGGGAACCCGAGTTGCTTTTTTGCCTGATGGAATCCATTGCAGAAATAAAATCTGTAACATATCTTTTTCAAAAACTGAAAAATATATTTAAGGTGGACATTTTTGGCATATTCCAAATATGGTCTAAATAACTAGATTTTCCAATAAAATCCCATTGTTGGTTTCTAAATATTTATTTCTTGTTTTATTTTTTGTATATATTATTTGCTTTAATGTTGTCTAGAGTCATGAACAAAAGTTAAAACAGGGAAGAAAATGGTAAGTGAGCACCTGTCTACCTTAGATAAATTCAAATACCAGGATCAGATGGATTACACCCCAAGGTTCTGAAGGAACTGGCAGACGATATCTCAGAACCACTGAACTGTATCTTACAAAGATCCTGGAGCACTGGGGAACAGCCAGAGGACTGGAAAAGAGCTGATGTAGTTCTCATCTTCAAAAAAGGAAAAAAAATAAATCCAGGAAACTACAGACCTATCAGCCTGACTTCAATACCAAGGAAGATTCTGGAAAAGATAATCAAGTAACGAATCAGCGAACACCTAGAAGCAAGTAAAGTAATAACCAAAAGCCAACATGGGTTTGTCAAAACAGATCATGTCAGACAAATCTTATTGCATTCTTTGACAAAGTGACAAAATTAATGAACCAGAGGAATGCTATCAATATATTTACTTGGACTTCAGTAAGGCATTTGATAAAGTAGACCATAACCTACTACTTGATAAAATAGAAAAATGTGGGTTATACATTATCACCACCAGATGGATTAGTAACTGGCTGATCAACCACACTCAACATGTAGTACTCAATGGAACTGTATCTACACAGAGGGAAGTATGCAGTGGAGTACCCCAAGGTTCTGTTTTAGGCCCAGTACTTTTCAACATCTTCATCAATGATTTGGATGACGGGATAGATGGGATAGATGGGGAACTCATCAAATTTGCAGATGACACCAAGCTAGCAGGAATAGCCAACAATCTAGAAGATAGGCTTAAGATACAGAAGGATCTTGACAGACTTGAACATTGGAACAGTATCTAACAAAATGAAATTCAATGGTGGAAAAAGTAAGGTTCTACATTTATACAAGAAAAACAAAATGCACAGATACAGTATATGTGGTACCTTGCTCAATAGTAGTAACTGTGAGAGGGATCTTGGAGTCCCATTGGACAATTATTTAAATATGAACCAGTAGTGTGCTGCAGTTGCCAAAAAAGCCAACACAGTTCTAGGCTGCATAAACAGAGGGATAGAATCAAGATCACGTGAAGTGTTAATATTATTTTACAATGCCTTAGTAAGGCTACACTTGGAATACTGCACCCGGTTTGGTCATCACAATGTAAAAAAGATGTTGAGACTCTAGAAATAGTGCAGAGAAGAGCAACAAAGATGATTAGGGGACTGGAGGCTAAAACATATAAAGAATGGTTGCTGGAACTGGGTATGTCTAGTCTGATGAAAAGAAGGACTAGGGAGACATGATAGCAGTGTTGCAATATCTCAGGGGCTTCCACAAAGAAGAGGGTGTCAAGCTATTCTCCAAAGCACCTGAGGGTAGGACAAGAAGCAACGGGTGGAAATTAATCAAGGAGAGAAGCAACTTAGAATTAAGGAGAAATTTCCTGACAGTTAGAACAATTAATCAGTGGAACAACTTGCCTCCAAAAGTTGTGAATGCTCCAACATTGGAAATTTTTAAGAAGAGATTGGATAAATATTTGAAGTTGTGTAGGGTTTCCTGCCTAAGCAGAGGGTTGGACTAGAAGACCTGCAAGATCCCTTCCAACTCTGCTATTCTGTCCTGTCCTGTCCTGTCCTGTCCTGTCCTGTCCTGTCCTGTCCTGTCCTATCCTATCCTATCCTATCCTATCCTATCCTATCCTATCCCTATTCCTATTCCTATTCCTATTCCTATTCCTATTCCTATTCCTATTCCTATTCTAACTAGAGTACTGAAATGGGTGGCTATAAAAAAGGGTTAAATAGGATAGAGTTTTTATTTTGGATAGCCTATACTTAGCAACAAAGCAATCCTTGAAAGAATTTGCACTGGAGCTTTAGACAGAGGCATTGATGTAGCAAGGGTGAATTGGTGTCTACTCTGGGTGCAGATCAGAGAATAGCCTTGTATAGCAACTTCGGAATGACCAGGAAGCTATCCAGTCAGCAATAAGTGTCAGCAATAAGTATTGCTGCCAGTCAGCAATAAGTATTGCTGTCAGCATGCTGATTAGCTATTTTACACTTGGTACAGAGGTACAGCAGTCATGGAGAAAGCAGTTTTTACAATGACCCATTCAGTATGTCAAATAAGCTAGGTACACCACTGGGTTAAGTACCATGATAATGTGTAACTTGGAGGTATGGGCACCATAGAAATTTGCTGTAGTCTCTTTTCCAGTCCTGCAAATAGCAAATACTTAAAAGACTGAACTCTACCTTTTCTGTCCTTTAATTATTTCTTTAATGAGGTCTGTACCTGAAGCAGTGCAGTTCAGATGGTGGTGCTACTAAACTTAACTTAATTTCTTATAGTAGAATTTTCAGTTTTTGTGCGTGGTGATGTGAAGGTTCCTACTGCCTAGTGTCCTTTAGAGGATTTGGTCTTCAGCTCCCATTAAGATGTTCCAATGGGAAAGGATTGTATCACCAGCAATCATATTTCCTTAATCAATTTATTCCCCCCACTGTCATTAGGTTAGGGTAAAAAATCATTACAGTGTGTGTTTTGCTTTCAAATTTGATTGTTTCATGGCAGGCAATATGAGAGAGATCACTCCTTTTGGCTTCCTCTTTCTGAAGGTATAAGGATACAAAAAAGTACACTCAAAAGAATGGGTTAAAAGATATGTAATATTATATTTTCTGATATTTCTCATTTTTTTTCTCCATAAACTCAGTCTAGTATACTTAGCATTCCTTTTGCCAATTTACTACCTCAACATTAATTCTATAAAATTAATACATTTTATAAATTAAATTACCATATAACTGCACTGAAATCATAAGTTTCCATGATTTTTGATTTGAATTAACCTGACTCTTCCTGATTTAATCACACCACCATATATCATCCTTTAAATATTTATTTAATTATTCTACCATAGTTATTTGCTTTTAAAGCTGCAGTTCTAGTTGTACACTTTGAAGTAAATCCTTCTGAATTCACTTGAATTCAACCATTTTAACCATTTTAAGTCAACCAGTGTATATGCTTGGACTGTGGACTTTATTTGAGGGACAGATTTAGCATGTGTTTACTTCATTACAGCTTCATTCGATTGCATTAAACTTATTTTTCTTACATTATAGTCTGCCACAAACCCATTTCACTTTTAAGCTTTCTTCTAAAATGGCTGTATTTCTTCTAGCAAGTGAGCATTCATAACTCACATAATATTCCAGATTCTTTGATCAGTAGAGATGCAAAATATGCAGCTTTGACATATACAACCATAGAAAGACATTCCAGTCAATGACTGCTATTTTCTTCAGGTCATCTTTTCCCCCTTCCTTCTAGACATCACACAGTTCAGCTAAGAAACCTGACAGCTGTGACATTGGACTTTAGAAAGCAGCTGATAAAACCTGACAAGGACAAGAAAGTATACAACGGTCTAGCTGTGTTTAAAGGCTCAGATGATTTTAATGCAGCTGTAATGGAAAAAGTTGCAGGTTTCCCAAGTTGTTTCATAATTGTATTTATGCTGCTATGCTATTCTACCCTCTACTGGCTAATTTGTAGATTTGCAGAAAGATACCCTTTTAAGGAAGAAACGAAACCTTCAAAGCTCCGTTTTATTAAAAATGTGTTAAATTATAGATTTATTCTATCAACAATTACTAAAATAGCTATTTTTTTTAAAAAAGGTGGATATTACATAATTATTACTTTTATTTTAAATGAATCATGCTACTGCTGAGATCACTTAAGACTTAAATATGTTTGCAAACATGTTTTTATTGAAAAAATGCTTTCATTTATACAGATTTGGGGGAAATATTTACATTGTGCTTTTCTACTGAGTTAACTAAGATAGTTAGAAGCAACTGAATTACAAAATCGCAATTAGAAACACAAAGGCACAAGTTAATTAATGACAAAAAGCTAGACAAAATGAATGCCATAATTAAGACAATTTATTGTGTAAAATAGTAAATAAAATAGTTTATTTAAACTATTGAATAACAATTATTAAAAATTAGAAAGTCTAAAAGTAGACCTAAAATAGGAAAAGAGAATAATAGAGTAACAAATAATAATATATTATAGTTATTATTATTATTATTACTATTGTTGTTGTTGTTGTTGTTGTTGTTGTTGTTAATAAGGAAGCCACTTAATGAATTAATTGTCCCCAGGATCTCAAGGTATAATCAGATCTTAAAGATAGCAATATTGCTTAATTGATGATAATTGTTAATGTAATTTAGATTATTCAATTGAGGCACCATCTGATCCCCAAGTGACAAAAATGGTAATAGAAATAAGAACTGATGGCAAGTCCAGCTAAAACAGCCACACCTCTAAAGAATCCAGCAGAGGGCCCTTTACCCCACCCAGGGTTTGTGAGAACAGTGAGATCTTTAAGACTTTCTGGAATGCTATTAGGAAGAAATCACATGGACTCCAGGAGAACCTCATTCCAGAAGACCAATCCTATCAAGCTATACTTCCTTGGTGATAGCACAGGAAATAGGTAGTCTCTCAGATAACTAGGCCTTGTGTATTGAACACAACTTGAATTGTACCCAGAAGCAGACTGGTAATCATTGAAGCTCACAAAGCAAAGGTATCACATGGGTAAATGGAGGCATACCCATCACTACCTCTGCTATTGTATTCTAGATCATTTGAAGTTTCTAAGTGGTTTTAAGAGCAGCTCCATGTATAGTGCATTTCAATAGGGATATGACTGTCTGAAGAGCCTCTTAATCTAGGAAAGGGTGTAATTGGTGCACCAGATGAAATTGTGCAAAGGCTTCCTGACCACAACCTCCATTTGCATTGAGAAGGAGTTGCACAGTATGAAAAATCCCCATATTGCACAGCATTCTGGAATGGGGAAGTGCAACCTCATCCAAGGTTAAAAGTGGAACATATCCTTTTTTCAGGTCTCACAGACAGTTGCTTGGTGAGAAAAACAATTTACTCTTGGTGGAACATATATCATCGAACAAGAGAAGAAGTTTAAATCAACAAAAATACAGATTTTCAATCTTCAACAGAAAGATTCTAAATGCACTCATCTAAATATTGGTCTCAGTTGCTCTTCCATTACTAAAAAAAATAGGATATTTCCATATACTGTATTAGATTATTGGTTAATTACTCAATATTGTCAAAGTCACTGGCAGCAAATTTGTCATTTGTTTAGACTAAAATGTTAGGTTTGAATATAGGAACTTCTGTTCTCAACAATTGTACTGTACTACTAAACTAAGCTTTTTTCATATTGCAGGAAAGTTTTGGATCAGATATTCAAACCTGAGAGATATTAGGTTTGAAGCTAGTTTGTGCATGTAAGACTATAGTCTTTATTTCTGTAGGTTTTTCTTCACAAATGATTCTTGCACATTGTTGATATAGAAACTTTACCAAACATTCTTGCCTTCTGATTTGTTTATATATTTATCATTTTTCAAGCAGTGTGTCTAGATATGGTTGAAAGAGCATGAGATTTCCATTCAGCATTCTTTTACTACATTCATCCCATTTATGACATATTTGGTTCTATCATATGCTCGGTAACAGGCTTTCCAGTTGTTTGATACAACTGGAAACTTGATAGCTTATAGAATAACCAATATTTCATATCTAAGCTTGAAGAAAAACTATTGCAAAATGGATAGTGACAGAGACAAATTGTAGATGCTGTAATATAATCTCACAGTTTTGATGATCTTAAGCCTCTAGAGCATCCTTTCATGTTTACAGTACAGTATTATTGCAATCCCTCAGAAGAATTAGAGCTTTCTAACTAATCTTTCCCTATTGGTTACATGATATGGAAGCCATGAAGCTCAAATACAAAAAAAAAAAAATACTTAATATGAATGATAGTACAGAGCTTTTTCCCCCTCCTCAACTATATTTGTAAATCTTGGAATGATAAATGGCACATAAATTATAAGTGAGCAACAAGATCATAGCAACTGAAAGCAGAGAGTTCAAAGAAAAGTCACAATTTCACAGAGTTCATGAAAAGGCCACCTGAAGTTGTTCAGTGCTACTTGATAAAAAAAAAACTAGAGAAGGTGAGTACTAAAAAGAAATAAGATTCAGGGCACAGAAGACACATGGTCTATAGCCAGTGGTCTGTTGGTAAATATTAAATAATAATAAATAATAAATAATAATAATAAATAATAACAGTTATTAAAAATAACTGCTGGTTCCATTGCCACCACCCTGTTGCTACTTACAACTGATTGATACTCTAAGCAACCACTTTTTTAGTTATGCTTTCAGCCAACTCATTTGCTAAAAATTTAACAATCACGAGCCCGTACAAGCCAGCTCCAGCATACCACTGACTATAGCTGATGAGCATGCAGAACTCATATACTGTACAGAAAGGAAAGGACTAAAAACCATCCAGATGGCTACTTTAGAATAAAGTAGTTCCTGACTTCTTTATCAAATGCACACATTGGCGAGGAATCTTTTCAAAGCATTGTATTCACATTCAAACAAAAAATTAATTCACACATATCAACTTCAAATGTAGTAATCACAATGTACTCTGTTATAGTTCCTTTCCTCTGGAACAGCGTACTCCCGCCACCAAGAAATGGATAGTGCTCTCTCTCCCAGGGTTCCAAAAAGCAATTGAGATCTTTGGTCTTATGTCTGGGGTCAATGTGTTTGTTGGGTCCCTGATTTGATTTAACTTGTTAATGTTTTATTATTTTTGTCCACATTTCCTGTAAATAGTGATGGGTTGCTACCGGTTCACTGCGGATCGGACAAACCGGTAGCGGTGGTGGTAAGAGGCTCTACCAATCTGCCCGGATGCCTCTGTGCATGCGCAGAAGTGTTGCTCGCACGTGTGTGCAAGCGAACTGGTAGCCACAGGATTTGAAATCCACTACTGCCTGTAAAGTTGTATATTTTTAATTATTTTCCTGTTTTGTATTTGTATGTGTAAGTCACATAAAATCTGTAATAAATTTATATAAATTAATAATAGGTGAGACATAATTTACAGAAACCCATACCAGATCACTCATCAACAAGGTCCTCACTAGATGTTGGAGCTCCTGGATTAACTGGTGGCAAATGGTACAGGATTCAGGACTGTTGACTGAACAACCAGGTCAGTAGCTGCAGGTCCACTGGAAGAAAAGTTGTTTACTTGTCACAAATATAGAAAGTTCAATAGTAGTATATACCTTGGGCACAATCCCAAAACATCTGGCGCACCACTTGAACACTACAGCAATCAATTGTAAAAGGCAGTTTTACTTGAACATCTTATATTCTGTGACAATACATTTAACACCATCAAACAAGAACTACTGCCTATCCATATCCTTGGGAAGGCTTCAATAGGCAGCTAAAAATGCCAAATCTGATCTAAACATCTGACTATCTGTGTGGCCAACTATAATAATCTAAGAAAAGTTTCACGCACATCCATTTTCCCTCCAGGGTATACATATGGAAAGAAAACAGTACATATGGTCTTCAAATTACTACCTCAATTGAGTCCAAAATTTCTGTGGCTAAGTGAGACAGCTATTAATTTTGTTCCATTTTCAGTGAATCACTGCAGTTGTTAAGTTAGTAACACAGTTGTTAAGGTGAATCTACCTTTTCTGTTGACTTTGATTGTCAGAAGATCACAGAAGCTGGTCACATGACTCCAGGATACTGCAAGCATCCTAAATATGAACCAAATGCAAGCATCTGAATTTTGATCATATAACCATCAGGATGCTACAATGGTTGTAGGTGCGGAAAACAGTCATAAGTCTTTTACAAATTAATTAGGAATATATGCAAACCTTAAAACTGATCTGAATGAAAAAGTGTAGTTCAGGTATAGTCCATCTTTATAAATATTTTGAAACTTGTTGAGGTACATGTAGCACTTCTATTAACATTTTAACTATTGTCAAAAGCACTGAAAAGAGACTCTTTTCTCATTTATCATCCAGAAAATTATATTTAACATTCAGGCAATATTAATACTAGCTTTTAAAGCCTCTTTTCTTTCTTTGACAACAGTCATTCCTTTCCAATTTTGCCTTTTCAAACAAAACATATCATTGTCATGACATATGTTATCACAAGCACACTCACTGGAATTCTCATCGCATTGTTTCAAATCTTGCTAAACTACAACTCCAAGTTATACCAACAAGTATCACCAATAATAAAGGTTACTAGGAGTACCATTCAGCAACAATTGAATAGTTCCAGATGCCATTGTGCAGCTGTGAATGTGAATAATATGCTGTTATGATATAGAATAATTTAATGGAAATTAAATGCCATTGCATAGAAACAATGGCTACTGTTGAGAGATACTATTTATTTCTAACAAGCCCCTTTGAAATACTATGTAACAATTTATCATTTTAGACCTTTAAGGGATGATAGTTAAATGATTCTCTTAGGTTTCCAGATGCCGGAAATCTGCCACTGCTTTTTTGGCAGACTCTCCAAAAATTAATGAAATTGTATTTTTGCTACCTATGAATAGATTAGAAAACCTAAGGTGTTTACTTAAACTCAGCTATATCCACAATAATAATCCATTTACGACTGAAATATTTTAATAAATAAAACTAAAATATTAAGTATAGTTTGTCAGTTTAAACTTATATCATAGAGGTGGCATGCTTTGTGTCTCTTCTAAGATGAGTTTCAAACTGGATAAAAATATATTCATTTTAATTTGATTTATACTCCCAACATCTGGACCAGTATGGGAACAATCCCATTGTTTTACTTTTCTGTAAAATATGCACTGCATTGGTGCTCCCTCCTTAAACAAAAATTGGAAAAGTGATAATAATTACCAAATCAAAAAAGAGTGAATATAGAACTAGTACAAGTATAACAATATTAAAAAACAAACCTGATCTAATAGAAGAATATTATTAGCAATACTTGAATTGCTTCTATTATTTCTTGCTAATACAATGAAGAAATTAGATAAAACATATTTTAAAATAGTTCTAGAAATGCATATACTTATAATATATATGAAAAAAATTCCTTGTCATTTAGGCATTGCTACAAATCATGCTGATCCCTTTTTTGGTATAAGTTTTTAACTGACCTTCAAAGAGCACCTATGGTAAATCCACTTGGAAAGAATACATACCTTGGGAACACATGGATTAAACAACCACCTGAGGACCTCTGTCTATTTTTCTTTATGGGACAAATATATGCTCTCTTTCAGTTCTGTATCTTATATTCTCTGCTGACCTAATTCATCTGTAATAACTACCACAGTTTGACTGGAGTCACTTCAGCTGCTGTAAGAGAAGAATGGAAGTCAAAAATTAATGCACTCAACATTCCTCCTTGACAGATGACTTGTCAAGAGGTTAAAAGCCTTGAAAAGCTGTAGGTGAAGTAAAGCATTAGAATAGTCATCCTTTAGATTAAATTGAATTTCAGTTTCTAACTAATTACTTCAGACTCCAATAATGAAGTTAAATCTCATTCAAACTGAAAGACCTAGCATTTTGCTTCAATCTCAAGCATATTGTATTAAGGCATGGAAGCAAAACAACAGGAAACAACCAGCCCATCAGCATTCAGACTAGACTTTGGATCAGAGACTGTCTAAGCAATCTTGGCCAACAATTTATGTCTAGACAGATTTCAAAAACATCGATTTGTTTATGCTTTTTTAGTTTCTCAGCAGGTTTTGCTAAGATTGATCATCAAATTCGTTTTGGGAGGTTAAGGATAGGGTCTTAAGATTCTTTATTTTTAAAAAAAAAGCAAAAAAAAATGAACTAGACAAATTTACCAGTCAGAGGAAAAGTTTAAGACTTTATACACACGTACACACATCTAAATGTTTACAATGTTTATGAAGCTGAATTAGATTTGCTAACTCAATATGAATGAGCCCATTCAGTGGGGAAAAAGTTATTGAATAATTTGTTCTAATCCAGCCACTTTCATGGACATAAACTTCCTAGATTAGGCAAGATTGTTCTATCATGTACTGTCAAATCATATCCTTAAAATCAGTAATGCATCGATTTGTTTATTTTGCCTGAAGTGGCATAGTCATTCTGTTCAGCAAGGGTCTAACCTTATTACAGTTAATAGAGAACAAATTGAAACTGAAGTTTGACATGAAAAATAATTGAAAGAGAAGTATGGCTTGATCTTGTGAGTTTGCTGGTTCTTAAATTCCAACATATATCCTGATTTCTGATGAGGATTCATAGCCAATTATGAAGGGGTGGGGATGGCATTACTGTGGAGACTGGCAGCCAGACAACAAATTCTAGTTAGTGAAATCTCTCTGTAAAAAGGAGAGAGTATGAGATTGACTATTGGTTCTCAGGACAGCTGCTTCTCATGAGTAGACTGTAGGGTTGTTGGGTTGACATGTGAGTTGAACAGCTGGGAGTCAAGGATTCAATTAAGCTCATAGCCATGATGTAGCTTATATGGACACACGGTTTGCATTTCTTATTTATCTATGGAAATTGCTTATTAACTTCTTTTCAACTTTTAGTAACTTTTGGATTGAAAGCAATAGGGGAATTTCCTTTAATCTTTACTTTACGGTTAAGAAAAAAGTTTAATGGCTTAAATTTAAAAAAAACCCCGCAAAAAGGTGATTATAATCTAAGGAGATAGAGTGATTGGCAGTGTCTAAATTTGATAAATAAATAAAATGATGTTGATTTTTGAAAATTACAAACAGACTGAAGGTCCATATGGATTTGAAGATAGATAGATAGATAGATAGATAGATAGATAGATAGATAGATAGGTAAGAAACGTTCTCATGGGAAAATTCTTTTGTTTTAAATCCTTGAAAAAAAACTTGATAGCATGAGAATTTGATGCTAAAGAAAATCAAAAGGAAATAAAGGTCACAATTAAAGGAGAACAACACTTAAATTTGACTAAAATAGAACAAAATATGTTAATATTGGATACGTTGAAGGGTGTTTGTGAACAAATGTACTTGAAAATTAATTTTAAGATTGTCATCCACTATAGATAGATTTTATTTAAAAGATGTTATAGAAGGGGAACAAATTTTACCTGACAAAATAAAGATTCATTTGGAAGTATGTTTAAAAATGATAGGCTATGAGAAAGATATGGGGGAAAAATAGTACAGTGGATATCCAATAGTACAGTGGATATCCAAATTAAACTGGTTTATGTCTTAATAATTAACAACCCAAAGTTTATCTTCAGCCTGTGATGTATTTCTAATGTTGAATTATTTTAATATTATATTATTCCATTAATATTTGAGTATTTTAAAATAAAACTAATACTTCTGAATTGTAAACCACCCAGAGTCATTGACTGAGATGGATGACCATAGAAATTGAAGAAATAAAGATGACAGACAGACAGACAGATAGACAGACAGACAGACAGACAGACAGAACAAAATAACTTTGAAATATTAGATTCAGAAAGTAGTACTGTTTTTTTAAAAAAATAATTTGAAAATAATTTTAATTCCTTTTCTATGCAAACATTATTTAGCATTACATTATGACCCTTTCTAAGGGGATGCGGTAGCTCAGTGGCTAAGACACTGAGCTTGTCGATTGAAAGGTCGGCAGTTCAGCAGTTCGAATCCCTATTGCCGCATAACGGGGTGAGCTCCTGTTACTTGTCCCAGCTTCTGCCAACCTAAAAGTTCGAAAGCATGTAAAAAATGCAAGTAGAAAAATAGGGACCACCTTTGGTGGGAAGGTAACAGCTTTCTGTGTGCCTTTGGCGTTGAGTCATGCTGGTGACATGACCACAGGGATGTCTTCTGACAGCGCTGGCTCTTCGGCTTTGAAACAGAGATGAGCACTGCCCCCTAGAGTCGGGAACGACTAGCACATATGTGCGAGGGGAACCTTTATCTTTACCTTTATGACCTTTTCTAATTTACAAAGACATAAATGTAAGATCACTTGGGGAGATGGAAATAGGAAGTATGGATAAATAAAATAAATTGTAGCAGGCAGAAAGCACAAAGTTTCTCACAAAGATTCACACCAATCTGCTAGACCCCTACATAAGTTTAATAGTCTACACTGTACCTAAAATCCTCTGGATAGTTATATACAATGAGATATATGAGTTATATACAATGAGAAGTATTGTTTAGCTGGTCAAAACTCACACATAGAACAAAGAAGCATCTTACTTTCTCTCTCACTGAATTCCCCGTCTTTCACATTATAAAATGATAGAAAAATAAAACCATGTCAAAAAAAATTGAACGTTCAGATTTATGGAGTAACTTCATTCATCATCAGTATTTCAGACTGCATTCTTATGACAGATTTCTTTTTAACATTCCACACATTGTTAAAAGCACAGGGCCCTTAATTTGTCAATATTTAATAAGACATGAAGCTTCACCTTCAATTTCGTAAGTGCCCATTGCTAAAGAAAATCAATATTTAAATGTATTACAGAGCAATAAAACATTGGCAGTGAAATTTGCAAACAGTTATTAAAATGAACATTTCCATTAAACTATGGGGAAATGTGTATAATAAATATATTTTTGAATTAGAGTAGATTAACATAAATTACAATCTTCTTTTAAGTTAGATTTTTCTTAGCTAATATATTTGATATGATTTCCAACTATAGTTCTTTCAATATATTTAAAAATAATCCAAATATAATACTGAAATTGAAAACAATTAGCAATGAACAGAATTTTGCACTGAAGGAAAAAATGAAGTCTTGTTTTTGGAACTTAAAAAGTTAATTCAAAGCATAGTATTTATCCAAAGCAACCATTGTATTTATAAATTGTCCTATAATCTTCATACTAAGGCCCGGTTTTATATGAAGAATAAATACACTGATTGCAAGACAAATACTATTAAATATCATTCCAATATTACAAAACTATTTCTAAGTGCCTTATGTAAGGTTCAAATTAAGCAGCACAAATTCATGTTATAATGGTATTTTTTAAGGGTCTCCTTAACACCCCCTCTCCAAGCTACTCCAGATTTAAACCAATGCTCTTCATTCTTCCAGTTCTCTAGTCCATTCAAGGAAAGGATGCAAAAGTGAAAATCCTACTTTTATGACCATACTCAGTGTGATATATGGTTTTTATTGGTTTTACCATGTTGTGTTGACTTGCTTATATTCTCAGTTGGGTTAAGAATATATAACAATCAACTGTGAGATACCTGCCTATTTCAATTTTTCATACTGTGATAGACTTGAGAGACTTAAACAACATCACAGTCCATTGCTTTTTACATGATGGCTAAACTGATAGAAGTTGAAGTAGGGGACAAAATTTTTGGAAGGCTGGTCCATATATAAATAGGAAAGTCCTCCTATTAAATAAAGTAGTTTGAGACTAGTCATGTAAAGATATAATTATCTTGAATTTTGAGATTTGAATCTTAGTTGAGTCAGTCAAATCTCCAAATAAAGTATATTTCCCAAATCAGATTAAATTGTTGAATAAACCTACATGCCTGTCATTACTGGCACTGATGATTTAGAAGGACATTTCTGAAAATATAGAAAATGGACTTGACTTAAGACACATTTTCAAATGGAGTTGAGCTGTATTAAGAAACTGAGCTAAAATGATAATTTCAATCTGAGTAGGACAGAAAGGCAAATTCCTACATCTAGTCTGAAAATCTGTCTGTACAAGGTAAATGAACATGATAGCATTTTGCTTATCATATAAAAAATATGGCTAGGAAGTTAGCAGATTTTTCAGGGGGAAGTCTGATAAGTATAACTTTTTAGAGGATGGATTTAAGCAGGAGCTGGGAGTAATCCCCCCCATGCCTTAGTACTTATGAATCATTGGTTAATAAATATTAACTGTCTCAATCACTCATGCCCTACTCACATTAAGATTTGATTACTGCAATGCACTTTACATGGAGCCACCCTTGAAAATCACTAGAAAGCTACAGCTGGTCCAGAATGCAGCATGGGCAGTAATGGGCATTTTATTTTAATGCCCAAAGGATATCACTACTCTATGAGTGGCCCTGGTGCCAATTGCCTTCCGCCCGTGATTCATCTTTAAGGTTTTGGACCTGGTAAACTGAAGAAGTGCCTTCTCCTGTCTTCATCTGCACATCTAAGGTAAATCCCTCTAAAACCATCCCTACCAGATTGCCAGCTAGCAGAGCCTCGGAATAGGATGTTTTCAGGAGCTGTCTATTTTTTAGGAATTTTCTTGCATAGGAATTTGTTATAAATAAAGGGTGCATGAAATTTGTAGCCTCTATTTTTTATATTTTATTTTTTGTACCTGGGGCTTGAGTTATCATTTTATTTTATGTTGCCATTGTTAGCCAAGGCCTCATACAACATAATAAATAAATAAATAAATAAATAAATAATGTTAAGATAATAAAGGAACAAATGAGCCTTCTATCTGAGGGAATTATTTCCTTCATTTTTTTCATATTTTGTTTTTGTGTTTTTTATTGCTCTATTAAGCTTCAACAGCCCGAGATAGAAGCTCAAAATAATACAAACACTTTTATAGTCATTTACACTGACACTGCAAATCACAGCTATGTGATAATGCTAAAAGCATGAAGTCTTTTAAAGCTTTTTGCCTTCTCCTGCATATGATATACGTTTCCCCAAAAATAGGACCTATCCTGAAAATAAGCCCTACCATGTTTTTGCATGTATGCCCAATATAAGCCCTACCCCCCAATTAAGCCCTACTTAAGCGGCTGAGCAGCTGGCCAACTGCCATTCTGTCCGGTTGTTTGTGGTGCCACAGCCACAAGGTGAGGCAGTGTCGGGGCATGGATGGCCTGGCTGCAGGGGCCCTAAGGTAAGCCAGTGTGGTGCACATGAAGAAGCTTCCCCCCCCAGCTCACAGTGATGGCAATGGCCTGCCATGCAGCCTCCTGCACCGCCATGACCAAGCAGAAGTAGTGGGCATCCCATAGTACATTGGGGGGAAACCACATTCCCTGAAAATAAGCCCTAGTGTTTATTTTGGAGTCCAAAAGAAAATAAGATTGGGTCTTATTTTCGGGAAAACATAGTACATTGATTTTCCCTTTACCATCACTTTGTAAATAGGAATTAAATACCTTAGGAGTTAAATAATATATTTTTGCTAATTCCCAGGCACACCTTCTAATGACAATGACATGATGTAAATGGACCAGAGAGGGCTAGAAAAAGTGCACCAGTTAAAACTATTAAGGTTGAATTGTAATTTCCACTAGTGGAAACTACTGCCTTAATTCAGTGGGAATGTGAGAATTTATGATATACGTATCACTACCCCATTAAATAAATATTAAAATAAATTTTAATGCACTTTCATAAATGGGTATTAATAGCACATGGATTTATTAATTATTAATTTTAATGGAACAGACCATGAAATCAAAGCAGTTGTAATGAACCATCTGTCTATTTTCAGATATAGTAACTGCCTGGAAACGTACAAGCAGATAGCTAGCAGGGCTCTAAATACATCAGCTTCAACTAAATTCTTGTTTAAGCAACAAAATATAGCTTCTGAAATAATTATCAAAGCAATAAATGGCAGACAATAATTCTATTTGTAATAGAGAATTGTCACAAGAATTGGAATTGGGTTTGAATGGAATGTGATCTGTCCCCGTCCCCACACACACACACACAGCCAGTCGAGGGTTAAGGAAACACTTTGGAACGCACCCAGTTCTTATCTCCGACTTGGCAGCGATAGACACACCGTCTGCCAAGGGCGATAGACACACCGTCTGCCAAGGGTCTTTATTTTCACAAACAGACAGATAAGATACGAACGTTCAAGAAAGTCCAAACAGAAATAATATTCCTCCCAGCAGTTCCGGACGAGGCTTTAGTCCAAGGTTTTGCTTTGTTCGTCACAAGGATCCTTTGACCACTACCCTCTATTATATAGTCTCTGGGGTGTGGTCCAGTGACTCAGTGCTAATCCCTAGCACGCCTCCTAAGCTGCTGCAAACGTTTATCACGCCTTCGGAGGCGTGTGTCCAGGAATGATGTTTCATTATCACTTTGACTCGAATCAGCTGTCTCCTCTCCCTCGACCGGCACTTGAGACAATGCCAGAGGGGAGGGGCCTGGAGAGGGAGGCCTGGCTGACTCCTCTTCCTCATGCTCGGAGCTTTCTTCCTCCGATGGGACAGGCTCAGAGGGCGGGGCCACAACACTATCCCCCACCGCAGGGCCCTTCCCCCGGGTCTGACGGTCGGGATGGGGTCGGGACGGGAACTGTTCGTGGAAAGCCCACACCAGGTCAGGGGCTTGAACGGCAGACGCGTCCACCCAGTTGAAATCCTCGGGCCCGTACCCCTTCCAGGCGATGAGGTATTGGAAGCGCCCCTTCAGCCAACGGGAGTCCCGGATACTGTCCACCTCGTACGTCGAGGCGTCGTCCTCGTCGGCTGCGGCTGGGGGGGCAGGCGTCGGCAGGCGGCGGAGATGGCTCGCGGGGGCCTCAGGGACCAGGAGGGACCGATGAAAAACAGGGTGGAGCCGCATGGAGCGGGGTAGAGTCAACCGGTAGGCCACCGGATTGATGACCGCCTCGATAGGGAAGGGACCGATAAAGCGTTGGGCCAGTTTCCGTACCGGCCGGTCCGTGGGGAGGTGTTTCGTGGACAACCACACCCGATCTCCTACTTCCAGCGGTGGCGTCGCCCGGCGGGCGCGATCGGCGAACCGTTTATAATCCTCTTTTGCCCGGATCAGCTGCCGCTGCACCAGTTGCTGCACCGCCTGCAGCTCTGAGAGGAAGTCCCGGGTCGCGGGAACAGGGGAGTCCATGATGGTCAACGGGAAAAGCCGTGGATGGTATCCGACGTTGGCATGGAACGGGGTCATCTGGGTGGAGGTGTGTTGGGAGTTATTAAAGGCGAACTCCGCCAGGGGAAGGTACTCGGCCCAGTTGTCCTGCTGCTGGTTGACAAAACAGCGGAGGTACTGCTCCAGTATGCCGATGACCTTCTCCGTGCCCACGTCAGTCTCCGGATGGTGCGACGACGACAGGCACACCTGCACCTCCAGCGCGGCCATCAGGCTTTTCCAGAAGCGGGCCGTGAACTGGGCCCCGCGGTCCGAAACCACCCGGTCCGGCAGGCCGTGGAGGCGGAAGATATGTTGCAGGAACAGGCGAGCCGTGGTGCGGGCCGAGGGCAGGCCGCGGCACGGGATGAAATGTGCCATCTTCGTGAGCGCATCCACCACCACGAGGACGGTCGTGTACGTAGCGGACAGGGGCAGGTCTGTCAGGAAGTCCATGGAGATGGCTCCCCACGGTCTCTCCGGTGTCGGCAGCGGCTGGAGGAGTCCGGGAGGGGGGCCGGATGCGGCTTTGGCCTGTCGGCACGTCACACAGGACGTCACGTAGGCGTGCACGTCGTGCCGTACCCGAGGCCACCAAAAAGTCCGTGTCACCAGGTTCAAAGTCTTAAAGAAGCCGAAGTGCCCCGCCGCGGGGTTGTCATGACACTGGTTCATGACGAGGGCTCGGAGCGGACTCGTGGGCACGTACAGCCGACCCCGATGTCTGAGCAAGCCCTCCTCCACGGTCCATGGGGACGCGGGGCCGACGTCCGCTCTCCGCTGCTGCAACCAGTCGTCCCGTCGCTGCGCTTCCAGCACCTGAGCCCGCAGGTCCACCGGTT
Organism: Pituophis catenifer annectens; assembly: GCF_029215685.1. NCBI lineage: Eukaryota > Metazoa > Chordata > Lepidosauria > Squamata > Colubridae > Pituophis > Pituophis catenifer. Next base: position 84,405,199 of record NW_027256884.1, read on the forward strand.
CCTGGACCGCGGCCAAGGAGTCCGCTGGCAGCACCGTCCGGGGGGGAAGGGAGTCCTTGGGGCAAAAGTATTCCGGCTTACGGGATAGCGCGTCCGCCCTCTGGTTGAGGTTGCTCGGAATGTAGGTGACGTGGAAGTTGAACCGGGCAAAAAACAACGACCACCGGATCTGCCGCTGGTTCAACTTCCGTGCCGTGGTGAGGTGCTCCAGGTTCCGATGGTCCGTCCGCACCTCCACCTGGTGTCGGGCCCCCTCGAGGTGATGTCGCCAAGCCTCGAACGCGGCCTTGATGGCCAGCAACTCCTTTTCCAGATGGTGTAGTTGCGCTCGGAAGGGTTGAGTTTCCGCGAGTAGTATGCGCAGGGAAAAAGACTGCCGCCATCCACCGGAGCCTGTAGCAGCACCGCCCCAATCGCCATGTTGGACGCGTCCGTCTCCACCACGAACGGACGGTGTGGATTGGGGTGCCTCAGGACTGGCTCCGTGAGGAAGGCCTGCTTGAGGACCTCGAAGGCCTGCTGCTGCGGGGGCCCCCACTGGAACGGGACCTTCTTCCGAAGGAGCTGGGTCAACGGCAAGGTCAGGGTGGCAAAGCCCGGGATGAAGGTCCGATAGTAGTTGGCGAATCCCAACAGACGCTGGACGTCCTTCACCCGACGCGGGGGTTCCCAACTGCGCAAGGCCTCCACCTTGTGCGGGTCCATCGTGATGCCCTCGGGGGTGATGATGTGCCCGAGGAACTCTATGGAAGTCTGGAAGAAGTAGCATTTCTCCAACTTCGCATAGAGCTGGTGCTCCCGCAGGTGCTGCAGGACCTGGCGGACATGCTGGAGGTGACTTTCCGGGGTCCGGGAATAGATCAAAATGTCATCCAAGTAGATCACCACGAACCGATCCAGCATGTCCCGGAACACGTCGTTCATCAAGTGCTGGAAGACCGCGGGGGCATTGGTCAACCCGAACGGCATGACGGTATACTCGAAGTGTCCGTACCGAGTGCCAAACGCCGTCTTCCACTCGTCCCCCTCTCTCACGCGCACCAGGTTGTAGGCCCCTCGGAGATCGAGCTTAGTGAAGATCGAGGCCTCCCGCAACCTCTCCATCAGCTCCGGGATCAGCGGCAGGGGGTAGCGATTTCGCACTGTGATGGCGTTCAAGCGCCGGTAGTCGCAACACAGGCGCAAGTCCCCTGTCTTCTTTTTAACGAAGAGGACCGGGGCCGAGAGCGGGGAGGTCAAAGGCCGGATGAACCCACGGGCCAGGTTCTTTTCCAGAAAGTCCCGTAAGGCGGCCAGCTCGGGCTCCGACATGGAGTACAGGCGTCCCGAGGGCAGGGGCGCGTTGGGCATTAGGTCCACCGCACAGTCGTAGGGTCGGTGCGGGGGCAAGCGGTCCGCCTCCTTCTCGCTGAACACGTCGGCGAAGGGCGTCAGCTCCGGAGGCAAGGAGACGTTTGGGGCAGAGACGTCCTGGCCGGCGCAGGTGTGGCGAAGGTGGTCGACACACTGCAGGCTCGGGAACGAGATAGCGTTTCTCGACCACGCCACCTGAGGGTCGTGCGCCCGAAGCCAGGCCATCCCCAGGACCAAGGGAAAGTGCAGAACCGCCGTTACGTAAAACTGGATCGCCTCCTCGTGGTTTCCAATGGCGAGGCGCAAGGGCTGGGTAGCGGTTTTGATGGGTCCCGCCACGAGTTCCCGCCCATCTATAGTTTCGACCCTCAACGGAGGGTCCACTGGAACCAAGGGGACTTTGTAATGGGCCACAAAGGCCTGGTCCATAAAGTTCGTGGTGGCCCCCGAGTCCACCAGCGCATGCGCCTGGAGCCCCTCCGACCGGTTAGCCAACAACACCCGGGTCTTCAAAATCAGGTGCCGAGGGGGCTCACAGTCCACAGCCGCCGACTCCGGCGGGGCATGGTCACGTGCCTGACCCAGAGTTTCCCCTAGGCCAGGCCTGGCCCGTTTCCCGGCTGGTCGCGTCGAGACTCCGGAACAGGCTTGAGCGGTCCACTCCGCTTCCGGGGACACGAGGCGGCAAAATGTCCCACCTCGCCGCAATAGAGGCACAACCCCCCTTGACGTCTCCGCATCCGCTCCTGGGCCGTCAGTTGAGGTCTGGCTGCTCCGAGCTCCATGGGCTCCTCAGCCGTCGCCACAAAACGCTGTGCGGTCCGGAGCGCTGTCGGTGCGAAACGCGGGGGTGCCGACACTGTCGGTGGTTCCGGAAGAGCCCGACGGGGCCGTCGCCGTTGCAGGCGGGCGTCGATGCGCAGGCATTGGGTCACCAGCGCGTCGAGGGTCGGTGGCGCCTCCACACGAACCAGCTCATCCTGCATCTCGTCGGAAAGGCCGTCCTGGAAAGCGTCCATCAGCGCCACCTCATTCCAAGCCGAATCCTGGCCTAGCAGTCGGAACTCTGCAATATAGTCCTGCAGGGGGCGCTTGCCTTGGCGGAGGTCCTTGATGCGCCTCGCTGCCGTCTGCACCCGGAGGGGGTCCTCAAACATGGTGCGCAGGTGTTGTAAAAAGCCCTGAAAGTCCAGGAGCAAGGGGCTATCTTGCAACAACAGGGGCGTGGCCTATCGGGCGGCAGTGCCCGAGAGGGAGCTGATAACAAATGCCACCCGAGCCCGGTCATCCGGAAAATCCTCCGGCCTCATTGCCATAAACAGTTGGCATTGTCCCAAGAAGGCCGGGAACATCTCCTGCTGCCCAGAAAACCTATCTGGCACGTTCACTGGGCATCTCGGACGGGGAGGGGGAGGAGGTGGAGCTGCAGGAGCATTTCCCAAAGCAAGTTGGGCAGTTAGCTGTGCTACTTGCTGTTGCAGAAGCTGATTGGCCTGCAGTATCTGCTGTAACTGCTGCTGCAGCTGTTGGTCCATCGTGGGTTAACGATGGAGTATGGGGTGACGAACAAGATGATCTGTCCCCGTCCCCACACACACACACACAGCCAGTCGAGGGTTAAGGAAACACTTTGGAACGCACCCCGTTCTTATCTCCGACTTGGCAGCGATAGACACACCGTCTGCCAAGGGTCTTTATTTTCACAAACAGACAGATAAGATACGAACGTTCAAGAAAGTCCAAACAGAAATAATATTCCTCCCAGCAGTTCCGGACGAGGCTTTAGTCCAAGGTTTTGCTTTGTTCGTCACAAGGATCCTTTGACCACTACCCTCTATTATATAGTCTCTGGGGTGTGGTCCAGTGACTCAGTGCTAATCCCTAGCACGCCTCCTAAGCTGCTGCAAATGTTTATCACGCCTTCGGAGGCGTGCGTCCAGGAATGATGTTTCATTATCACTTTGACTCGAATCAGCTGTCTCCTCTCCCTCGACCGGCACTTGAGACAATGCCAGAGGGGAGGGGCCTGGAGAGGGAGGCCTGGCTGACTCCTCTTCCTCATGCTCGGAGCTTTCTTCCTCCGATGGGACAGGCTCAGAGGGTGGGGCCACAACAGAATGTAATATCCTTCCCCCTCATCAAGCCATGACTGCACCATTGAATTAGAACCTGGGGCCAAGTTACCAAAACCAAGAATGTACTCCATGACTCCTGTGGAAATGACCGAGTTGAGGAAGTACATTGATACCAACTTAGCCAGAGGATTCATTGAGACTGCAAAATCTAAAGTTGCAGCCCTGTCTTGTTTAAAGAGAAAAAAGATGAGGGGTTGAGATTATGTGTTGGTTTTTGAAATATCAATGCTGTTTGCATACAAAACACCTAACCCCTACCCCTAATGAAAGACTTGCTGAACCACTTATCAAAAGACAAAATCTTCACCAAGCTAGATCTAAGTGAAGCCTACTACCGAGTCCGCATAAAGGAGGGGGACGAATGGAAAACAGTATTTAACTGCCCACTAGGCAGCTTCCAATTCTGAGTCATGCTTTTTGGGCTTCAAGGGGCCCCTGCAATGTTCATTCAGCTGATCAATGAGGTGCTGCATGAGCACCTGTATAAGGGAGTCCTGGTTTACTTAGATGACATTCTTATATTCAGTGAGAACATGGAAGAACACATCAAACTAGTCAGACAGGTACTGAAAAAACTCCTAGCAGCCAAACTTTATGCGAAGCTGTTAAAATGCGAGTTCCATAAGGAGTCCTTGGACTACCTGGGTTACCGAGTATCTAATCAAAGAATCGAAATGGACCCAGGAAAGTTAAAGCTGTGCTAAACTGGCAACCCCCACGAACATGTAAGCAACTTCAAAGCTTCCTGGGGTTTACAAATTTTTACAGACAATTCATCCCTTCCTTTGCCAAGGTTGCACTCCCTTTGATGGAATTACTAAAAACCGGTCCATCTCTGACCAAGCCAAAACTTAGCCAGCCCCTAGCTTGGACAATGGACTGTCAAAAATCCTTTGAACAATTAATATGGCGGTTCAAAGTGGAGCCGATCCTCCAACACCCTGACCCAGACCAGCCCTTCATAATCCAAGCCGATGCCAGTGACGTAGCGTCGCAGCTGTCCTACTGCAAGAAATGCTCAAAACGAATTAATGCCTTGTGCATATGTGTCCAGAAAGCTAATAGACACAGAACGCAGGTGGGCGATTTGGGAGAAGGAAGCTTTTGCGGTGTGATAGTTCTCTTATCCTGGAGACATTTCCTAGAGGGGGCTAAGGAGCCTTTCGAGGTATGGACTGATCATAAAAATCTTGAGGTGCTAAAGACCCCTCGGAAGCTTTCCCCCAAGCAAGTTCACTGGGCTCAGTATTTTAAATGCTTTAACTTCAAGCTAAAATACATCCCGGGGGGGGGGGAGAGAAACCTACTGGCCAATATCTGTCCAGGAAACCCCAATTTGACAGCTGATGAGAAGAGGTAGTACATGCCATGATCTCCAAAGCTCAGCCAGCTGTCCAAGCATGCACTAGGGCACAAACCAGACTCCATTCCAACCTCCCTGAAGGCAAGTTGATGGTGGAGTTAAAAGCTGTGCTATCAGAAGATCAGACAAAGAAAACCAACCGGATTTAACGTTGCAGGAGGGACTGGCTTGGAAAGGGAGTAAGATTTATGTGCCCTACTGCATGAGACTGCTAGTGCTAAAACATAGTCACAACTCTCGACTAGGGGGCCACTTTGGTTTCTTAAAAACCCTCCATTTGGTTAGAAGGCAGTTCTGGTGGCCAAGGATGAAAATTGACATATAGAACTATGTTAGAAGCTGCTCTACCTGTGCCACCATGAAATCCAACCAAGGAAGCCCCCTGGTCTTCTCCAGCAAGTGGCAGAACCTACACAAACATGGGAGGAGATTGCCATGGACTTTATCATCGAACTGCCAGAACGCGGAGAAAACACCATGATTTGGACTGTCATTGATTTATTCTCCAAACAAGCACACTTCACTGCCTGTAACAGACTGCCCTCTGCCAAAAATCTGTGAAGCACATCTACTAGCTACATGGGATCCCTTGGAGCATAATATCAGATTGAGGGGTCCAATTTACTGCTAAATTCTGGAAGGCATTCCTGAGGTCCATTGGGTCATCACAAGGGCTTAGCTCAGCATTCCATCAATCTACTAATGGATCTGCTGAAAAAGTGAACACCATGGTGGAACAATACATTAGATGTAAATTAGCAACAAGAAAACTGGCTGGAGTTATTATTCTCAGAAGTGGCTTATAATAATGCAGTACACAGTAGTACAGGGTTGACTCCTTTTCGAATAACTACTGGCATGGATTTTGTGCCTATGCCTGAATTGCCTAGAGAACCACCCACTTCCATGTCCCTAACAGAATGGATGGCCTCCTTGCAAAAGGATTGGAAAGAATACTAAGAAAACTCTAGCAGAAGCAGCTGAGAAATGTAAAAACCAGACAGACAAACACAGGTATCTCCACCCACAATTTTGAATAGAATATAAGGTGTATTTGTCAACTAAGTGCCTAAGATTGAGGCTACCTAGCAAGAAATTCGGACTGAAATTCATTGGTCCTTTCCCTATAGTGAAAGTGATTAACCCTGTATCAGTCCACCTTAACCTCCCTCGAATCCTGGGGAAAATACATCCTGTGTTTCACAGCAGCCTTTTAAAACCAGCAATGGACTCTACCTTGAGACCCTTACCAGCTGTTCCCCTCTTCCTTTGATAGTAAAAGTGAAACCCATTACGAAGTCAAGAAGATTCTTGACTTTAGATTGCAATGGGGTCGGTTACAATATTTAGTACACTGGAAAGGGTACCCTTTGTCAGAAGCTACGTGGGTCAAAAGTTGGGATCTGAAAAGCTGATAGATTAGTGAAACAATTTCATGATAAGTTCCCTGATTTATCAGGGAATTTATCAGGGAACATGTCCTCCGGGGGAGGGAGAGGGTTAAGTGGTTTTATGAACGTGTTAACTCTCTTTTTTTGTGTTTTGTCCATTTTATTTTCCAGAGCGTGGTTTTTCCATTGGGGGAGGGGACACCTGTCAACTTTAGAAGCCATATTAGCACCAGATGCTTCCCCGCTGCCAACTTCTTGTGCTTGGGGAAGTAGGAGGGGGGATTTAGAAGAGTGATTGTAGTTAGACATAATAGCATTCTTCCCTTCGGTCAAGGTCATAGTGTTTATGCATCTAGAGGAGTGGTTGCAGGGATGGCTGAAGTTGGGACAGATGATGTTTGGGCCATGTGACAGACTGATGGGTGCAGGGGCTGGATTTGGGGTTTTGATTTACGGAGGGAAAACCTGGAACTCTCAGATTCGGGTATTGCCAGATGTGCCAGTATACCTACTCTAATAAAAGGGACTTTGAGAAATGCTTGTCTCGGAGTTTGAATTGGAGTTGGGGACTTTCTGTAACGCTTACATTTATTGCATAAAATCAAGCTAATTTTATCCTAACCCTAGACATCTAGTCAGTTTCCTCATACCCATCCCAATCTCAAATCTTGTGAAGCACTCAAAAGTTTATATTTGAAATCTGTTTCAATGTATTTACAATATTGTATGTGATATATCTGTAAGTGATAATTATTCACATATTCTCTCTCTCCATATTGATAGCTATTATAAAAAGATATGCAAATCCTTATGTGGTAATGAGAAATGTTTAAAGAAAATGTCCAAGTTACTTCTGTATCATAAGATATCACAATTAGCTGATAAGTAAAACAAGGTTCACTGCAATTCACTTATTTTTAGTTGTGTTGTGTTGTTTCACTTGTTGATGTGAAACACAATAGATACTTATAACTATTTTCTTGAATTCCTAGTGTTAGAAATTATGTATATGGCCACTGGATGTCACTCTCTCTCCACTGAAAAGACTTGAAGCCTTATTCTCACCACTAAATATAGGCCAAGAGTTGCACAATGTATTTCAGCCAATATGATTTTGGAATGAGACATATTTAGAACATATATGGGAACAACTGAGGAAGATAATATAGAAAATAATATAGAACGTAGAATATATACAATCAAGAAAAATAATATGTAGTCTAAATAAGATAACTTTTATTGTTACTTTCTTCAGTGAACACGCTGGCATTCATTAAAAAATGAAATTCTGATGTCCACTCTCAATACGTGTATTTGTTTATGTATGTATGTACATGTGTGTATAATACAGTTCTATAGGTTTTCTACAACTATCCTCCAACTATGGGACAAATCAACTTTTAATATGCATGGGATTTACTAAAGTCAGCAATTAAGGCAATTAGACTTTATGATTTTAAATATTAGAATGGCTATCCTGGATTTTTAAGTATTTGTTGCATTGTTTTATTGCATTCAAAATGGCTGGAGACTCTTTGCTCTGAAGCTGATTTCACTTCAACTAATGAGAATCTGTCCCTTTCTGTGGAATGGTCATTTGAAGCCATCGAGTGTACTGAAACTTGCTGATACAGTATATAGTTTTCTAATCTCAAAATAGATAAAACATTGAGATAAGGTTGGAATAACCTTTTTCATAGTTAGAAATAGATTGTGCACTTCTACATTCGGGTCTGAGGAACCCTATCTCCTCTTGATTAAGAACAGGAAAAGCAATCCAACTCATGAGAAGCTGCTGTTTTAAGCTTTTTAAGTGGCACAACTAGGGATGTTGTCAATCTATTTCCTCATGAGAAGTAATGTGTAAAGGGAGCTTTTAGAAAACATGGTCTTCCAAGCATTTTGAAGCTACACCTGTGTGGTTGTTTTAAAAAAACCTGTGGACCCAAATTAAGATTAGATGTCATAGATAGAGAAGTTCCATGCCTGATTACAACAGCTGAATGCAGCAGATGTAGCTGAAAACATTTAAAATGGCAAGACAATTAACTAATGGAGCAGGAGGCTGTTGGGTATTCTTGGAGTTTTTATACAGAGTAACAAAATTGAAAGGGATCTTGGAGATCTTCTAGTCCAGTGTTTCCCAAACTTGACCCTTTGAAGATGTATGGACTTCAACTCCCAGAATTCCTCAACCAGGCATATTGGTTGGGGAATTCTGGGAGTTGAAGTCCATGCATCTTAAAATAGCCAAGCTTGGGAAACACTGTTCTAGTCCAACCCCCCTCCCCCAAGCAGGAAATCCTTTCAGGAAAAAATTCTGTCCAATCTATTAAAAATGTGTAGTGGAGCACACAAAACTTCTAAAGACCCTGTTAAATCAGCAAATTTTTCCTTAGTTCTATGTTAGATATCTTTTTGATACATTTTCATATGTTAATATTGGAAGACTGCTATTATGTCATCACTAGTTGCTCTCCTCATTAGACTAAGAAGCATGGACTGATAGTTCTGTATTGAGGAAGAATTTGTAGTTTAAGATTCAGAAGTAGCAAGCTGATCTGCTGAGTAAAATAGCTGATGGAAAGGGTTGTAGTTTTCAGACTAGAGGTTGGTGAAGACAGTTTGTCAATGGTGATGAAATGTATCCAGGAAAGTTATTTTTCAATCTTCTTGATAGAAATGAAGCCAGAAATGAAAGCAGAGAAAGAAGCTGTGTGGGAGAGGAAGGGAAGGAGTGAAACTACAAATGTAAAAAGTTCCATTTGAAATCATCTGCGTGGAACTTGCATGTACAATTTTGCTAAGGCCATGTATTGCATATATTGGATATTGCCAGAGAAGAACTGTGCCTGCAAGTCAAAAAATTCCTCTCTTCTTCCCAGTCTACCCTCCAATAAACTCTCAGAGATTATATCTAGTATATTTTACTGGTGGGAAAGGTTAGAAATGGTAGAACTATGAATTTTGAGAGCAAAACTAAGAACCCGTCATTTTCTGAAAAGTAGTACAAGACAGTAGGATGTCAGTAACTGAAGCTTTGATCTTAACTCCTGATATCATTTGGTTGTAAAGAAGAGGGTCAAGGAACAGTTAATTTTTCTTCTATGAATTAGATGGCTTGACAAAAAAGACTCATCTCAAAAAAGAGAACATTTAACACAATTACATATGCTTCCATAATTGCAACTGAGAATTTTAATAACTGTCCTTTATGTATTATAAAAATTTTAAAATGTTGTGGGATTGACTAAACATGTCTTTCCATATGAATATATTAATTCCAATTATTTCTAAAAGGAAGGGTGAAATTAGAAAAGTGCCAGTTTCTATCCAAACTATTTCCATATAGGGATAGTGGGAGGACTCTACTAAAAATCCAGAAATCTGCTGTCACAATGAATGCATTCCTAGAGTTCACTATCCTAAATCCACATAAAGTAACTTTTTCATGTAAAAGTCATAATGATTTATTCATAAAATGGTCCCTCTGATAATAAACCATACACATTCAACTTTAAAATTGCTAGGAAGTATTTCCATAATCAGTTGAAAGTGGGATTAAATAGATTCCTCCAGCATAAAATACTATTAGAGATAGTCCTTACTTACTGATCACAATTGGGAAATCCACCACTAAGCACCACAGATAGTAGATAGAAAACTATGTGACCATAACAAGTTTACAACCTCACTTCTCTTTCGGATGTTAAGCAAAGTGTTGTGATCATTAGGTGACACATCATGTGAACACAACTTTTACTTCCACTTCGCTAATAACTCTGCTTGCTGCAAGCCAATTGTGAAGAACAGAAATGACAATCATGTGTCAGGATGTTGTGATAGTAATAAATGTTAAGGATTGCTTGCAAAGCTACTTTGTTTATACTGCCATAATCTCAAATGGTTGCTAAAATGAGAACTTCTGTGTATTATCCAGGGCTGTTCACTCCTGAGTGAAAATTGATAAAACTAAGGCTGTAAAGGCCTTTTTAAATAAACCAAGGAATTATTTTGTTCTATATAAAGAAATAGATCTCTTACAGAACTAAAATGGAAAATAATGGATAATTAAAAATAATCCAATAAAGAACAATTTAGGCTATTATCCATTAATCTAACATTAGTAAAACAAAAGCAAATAGGAGGAATTATGTACTTTAAAAGACCACCAAAATGCTTCAGTATTGTTGTTATCCATTAACATGATTTTTTATTTTAAAATTTAAGAAATCGCAACAGGTAGGGTTGGGGAACAACTGAATAGTAAAGGAAGTATTTTAGTTCAGTTTGTCTATCATGTAATTTTTAACAAATATTTAATAAATAAGCACTGGTAATTCCAAAAGTCTAACATTGAGATAATATTGTGCCTATCTTTTTTTAAAAAATCTATTTTTCTCTTCTATGAAGAATTTATTACTGATGACTTGAATTAGTATAGCAATAATACAAAATTGTAAATTACAAAATACTAAAAAGGATCTAGAACACAGGTGTCAAACTCAATCATGTCACATGATATCATATGAGGTATCACAATGTTTTTGCCTTTGCAGAGTTGGGGTGGGCGTGGCCTGTGTGTAATGCATCTGACCCGCGGGCTGCCAGTTTGACACCCTGATCTACAGGATTCCAGATCCAGAACTTATTCTTAAGTGACATGATATAGGTATCATATACCTATATCATATCACTTAATTTATGAAAATTAAATAAGTCAATTTCTTGATTTATCTTTAAAATGCTATTTCTTGATTTGCATTCTTATGGAGAGGAAAGGAATAGATGAAAGAACAATTATAGAATGATTCTGTGCCTTATTCAACAGACCTATTTAATTTCTATTATGCTTTACTGGTTTTGAATTAATAGAATTTCCCTCTGTATAATCACCCAGAATCCTGTAAATGGAGTTACAGTAGAACCTCTGGTCACAACCATAATTTGTTCCATAACTTTGATCACAAACCAATTTGGTCATGATCCGAACCTAATTTTGGAAATTTGGCGCTTACAAAAAAAATGGCGTGGAAGAGGAAATTGGCCGCGGGAAAAAAAAATTAATCTTTTCGTTGGAACCTGATTTGGTTGTAGTCGGAAGCATTCGTGACCAGAGGTTTTACTGTATTTATAAAGATATATATGTCTTTACATATGTAAGAAACAATATAATATATATTGTTACAATATACCTCTTATTATCATATCTCATAAAAATAAAATTGAAATTAAACAAGTTACCAGCAAAAATAATGAATTCATTATCATATATATTCAGATGTTTCATTCGTCAAATTTGAAGTTACCATGTTGTTGGCTTGGATAGATATATATTATCAAAACACTTCTGCACTGCTTCTTATAAAAAAGCGATATTGAGTTTTGCTTGCTTAGTGACTTAACATTGAAAAAAATTAATGTTTAGGTGGTTACTGAAGCATTTCAATTTATTTATTTGCATGTATTTGATAATAACCTAATCACTGCAGAAATTATTTGCAAAGGTGTCTTGAGACTTACAGGGAAATATAAACATGTTACCTCTTGACCACATAAATCACTTATAAATTAAAGCAATACACTGATTTTTCTGTTAGTGTTATTTAATGTAAATAAACATTTCTTTGCACAGGAAAAATTGGCAACAATTGCAGTTATGTATGTGTAATTTAACATTTTAAATTATGACTGATAATAGAAAAGTGTTTATATTATTCATATTTGCAAATTCATAATCTTAAAAATCCCTATCAATTTGTGTTTTTCTAATATGTCAGCCATGTATTTCTAGCAACAGATGAGAAATAATGTAAATAACCCTTAAATGGAAATTTCAATTTACCTTCACATAATTTTATACAGAGGACACAGAAACTACATTATGGAAAACAGGAGTACAGGTAGTCCTCAACTTACATCCATAATTGAGACCAAAATTTCCTGTTGTTGAGACAATTGTTAAGTGAGTTTTGGCCCATTTTACGACCTTTCTTGCCACAATTGTTAAGTGAATCACTGAAATTGTAAGTCACACAGTTAATTGAATCTGGGTTCCCCATTGCTTGTCAGAAAGTCACAAAAAATGATCACATGACCCCATCATAAATATGAGTCAGTTGCCAAGCATTTGAATCTTGATCATGTGACCATGGGGATAATGCAACCATCTTAAGTGTGTAAAGCAGTCCTAAGTCATTTTTTTCAATGCTGCTGTAATTTTGAACAGTCACTAAATGAACTGTTGTAAGTCGAGGACTACATGTAATTCCTATTGCCCTTATTCTGCCTAGTGTCTGCTATCAAAGTCCTAAAGTTATTTGTGCAGTGGTTTATTCCAATTTAAAGAACTGAGAACATGTATCCTGTAAAGTCTGTGTGATTCAGATAAGCTAGGTACGCAGGTAGGACCAATACCAGGGTCACTTATTAATTTAGACAACCACTTGGTTCTGGAAATGGAAGCCAATGACCACCAGAGAATTACAACTTGATAGGCTGAGGACATTGGCGTCCAAATGCCTGAAACTTTCTGTATGCTAAGTATTCAACATATAGTTTAAACACTAACAATTTTTCCAAGGATCTTATGCTTGCCTGCACTACTTATCATTATCAATATATCAATTATGCTATATACCATATATAAAATGCAGGTTTATAATTCACAAATATAAATTTCTCATTTAAAAAAATATAATTCATTTGCAACCAAAGTAGCCATAAATAAAACTTTTTTATTCTTTGATGTAATTTACAAGCTACCAGGTATCATGTATTTTACACTGGTCACTTTAAAATTGATGGAGTCACAGAATAGTCCAGACCGAACAGGTAACTGTTCATGAAGTAAAAGATCTTAAGTTAAAAGTAAAATAATACTGTAACAGGTAAGTGGCAAAAAAGCAGGTTTGCCAAAATAAATCAGACTTGTAATGTTGCACAAATTCTGGCTGACTAGGAACTGAGCACCATGCGATTCTCAGTAATATTGCCTGCAGTCTGGCTAACTTCTGTACAATCGTCTTTCTTTTCTTACAGTTATTAAAATGAAAGAGTTAAAAACTATAGCAGCAACAAGCAACTCCTGTGACAGGAAGGCAAGGATTAAGAATAAAAAAAACAGTTTATACAGTGTGCTTAAGGAAGGTCTTCCATGTTTATCTTCCATCAGCTGGAGTTCGACTGAGTGACAACATGATTCGGGCAAAACGCTCACACAGTTCATTGGTGGAATAAGAAGGTAATTTTGGTGAGTCATTGAAGCCTTTAATTTCTGTAGAACAATCTAGCAATTTTGGCAGAAAATCCGTCAATTTTTCCTGTAAATTAGCTGTAAAAAAAAAAATGTAGTTATCTATAAATAGTTTTGGAACTTTTTTTCTCAATTATCAAAGGAGCAAGTAAAACATCTTATATAAAATCTCTCAGTGATGATTGATTCTAGTTATAGTTATAAAACTGTTTCCTGTGACTGCAAATCCATATCTCTAAGATGAAAAGAATTATTGCATTCTAAAGAGCAAGGTTAATAATAAGAACAAACTTTCCAGTGTCACCCTATCCACTAAATCTAATGGATCGTTCAATGGATCACCTCATGACAACTTAGCAAGAAATTTTAATAGTAAAACATGGTGCATGTCTAGGTTTTATCATACAGAGTTTGTATCCTTACCAAATGTAAATAATACATTAAATTTAATAAGTATGTATTTTGCTTTTTGATCAACCTGACAGACTGTGCCTATCAATAGTAAAATATGTTAACTTTTTCACGATGACAACCCAATTTATCTCCCCATTTCCCATGCATTAACTTTAAGGATATATTCAAATCACTCCTACCTGAATAGAAATTCAAGATATTTTACTTTGTATTCAAGTGATACGTGCAAATCCAGGAAATGCAATTTATTCTAATTATGTATAGAATTACTATATATCATATATCTAAAAAGTTATATCCAGAGGCAACTTACGCTCCATTTCTTGTCCAAGGTATGAACACCACCTGTTTCTCATATCTTCCACAGCAACAATATCCTTTTCCTCTGTTTCATCCACCAGCAATAACGGTAGACAAGGGACGATAAGCTCATTCATAATTTCCAGGCCCTTATTTACTTGTTGATCATCTCCAGATTCAAACTGTGCAGCAGCACACTCATTTAATTTCTTCATGCAGTAAAAAACAACCACAAAACAGTAAATATTTATACTACTTCCAGAGAGATCCAATTTTTCAAATAGACTTTTCTCCCCATGCAAAAAGGTATAGAGGTAACTTCAGTATAAGTAATAACCCCACCGAACAAAGAATGCAATACAGTTCAAACAACATGACAGCAAACTAAATTTGAAAAGCTTAAAATCGGCTCAATCCTCTCATTTTAATAAGCAAGATTGGCATTTTATTAAGAGTGATTTTTGAACTGATTACGATTTTATTAAAAAAATAAAAATTATACCCTACTGGAATCATGGGAATCTCAAATGTGAATTTTACTTACCAGCAAACATTCTCTTCTGTAATGGGATATCAGTTCTTCATCATGCCCCCTATACAAACCATTTGCTGATAGTTCTTTATTCTTGTGATATGCACATATAAGATATAACAAAGCTTCCTTAAAACTAGAAAACAAATTAAAAATATTTTCAAATGCCATCAAGATCATTTTAATAATATGTATATACATTTTATGTATACCATCATATAATCAATATTTAGGCATATACAAAACATTGGAATAAAAAAATAAGATTGCTTAAATCTTTATATTGTAAAGAAAAAGTACAGTGAGGCCAATTTATGTATGATTATCTGTCTGTCTGTCTGTCTGTCTAATCCATCCATCCATCCATCCATCCATCCATCCATCCATCCATCCATCCATCGTATGAAAAGCTGACTTTGTAGAGAATGCTTAGGGAATCTATAGAATACGTGATGTTTTTAGGCAAAGTATGAAATGTCTGCGTTGTTTTAATATTCTATATACTTTTCCTAGGCATTGTATACAGTACCTATGCATTATGCAGAATGACAAGAACTATTCAGGCAAAGTATGAAAAGAGAGTCATGAAAAGAGTTAGGGTTGGTGATGAAGGTGTTATCTATTCAGTCAAGTCCAACTCTTGGCAATTCTATGACCCAGATCACATTTTCTGATCTTGCACTATTTGAGTTTTTCTAATCCTAACCCTAACCATAAACCTTTATTGAAAACATGAATATGAAAATGGGAGAAGAAATGTAAAATAAAGAACAGGACTTTTTTATGGGAAAGAGAGGAGAGAGAGAGAGAGAGAGAGAGAGAGAGAGAGAGAGAGAGAGAGACAAAATTTCTTCTATTATCTTTCTTTCTCTCTGCTTCCTAGTACCAGCACCTGAAATTGTACTTGGAAAAAAACCAGTGTATGTTAAATATGTTCCAATATTTAAAACTATTTCTTTCACAAACCATTTTCTGTTTTGTTAGAAACAAAAAATATAATTTTAAAAAAATTATAGCTTAGAAAAAAAAAAGGAAAATAAGAAAAATGATTCATTGGTCATTGTTTATAGAAGAAATTAAAGTTTGCAAGCTCTGGTATAGTACTCATTTATATATCATCATCCTTCTTTAAAGAGAATAACTGATACACTGTCTACATTAGGAATCCTTCACCATTAAGATTAGTTGCAGTGGAAAAAAATCTGAAAATTTTGTACTATCTTATAAAGTTTCTAAATTTAATACAGTATTTAAGTTGCAATATAATAAACTTTCCTTGGGAGTAGATAATAGTTTCAAATCTATTGTATTAATTTTAATTTAATAAATTTTTGGATTTTCTTACTTCCTTTTTTGAAAAAGTTCCAATCCCACCATGAGATATATTGTTGTATCTCTGAAATTTCTGTACTCTTGGTGCCACCACTGCATAGAAATGACAAAAAGAGAAATAAATATTAAATTCACTAATTTTACTTACTTAAGCCATTCACGTCAATGAGAAAAACCAAAAGTACAAGTCACTTTACTGACTTGAATTTTTTTATGTTTACCACTCCTTTTTAATTCCTGTTTTACGCATAAATATGACTGCAAGCAAGTTTAAAATTAAGCCCAGGTAGTTCTAGCCACTAGTTTTATAAAAATGTTCAACAATTGGTTATAAAATAATTGTGGCTGTATTGAAGCTTTTGACTATTCTGTAGGTTAAAATACAATTTACAAAACAAGTTTCAAAGCAGAAGCCTAACCTCATAATCTTCCATGTTGACTTCATCTGGCTTTATCATTTGAAGTTTGGCTTGAGCCACTTTCATCACATTACGGCACCTTAGGAAATAAAAGAAAATAAATTAATGAAGATCATGTTAATCATGTTTCAGAGCATCAAACCTAACAGTAACATTCCAGGCAAAGAATTGATAGCTTTGGTTTCATATATATATCTGCTACTCCCTACATTTATTTTACAATAAGATCAACCTATTTGTAGTGGTGATGCCGTGGTTAGAATGAAATATTACAGACTGACTGACTTTGCCCACTACCAGGAATTCGATCCTAACCAGCTCAAGGTTGATTCAGCTTTCCATTTTTCCAAAGTCAATAAAATGAGGACCCAGATTGTTGGGGGCAATATGCTGACTCTGTAAACCACTTAGAGAGTTCTGTAAAGCACTATGAAGTGGTATATAAGTTTAAGTGCTATTGCGAGCAAGGCTTTAGATCGAAAATTGCATTTTGGTGTGTGAAAGGGTCAGCTTGACTTCTACATCTATACTAAGTTAAACATAATGAAGTGTCACAAGGTGGGGATACAGTTGCAGTATGGCATTACAGTTTTTCTTAAAACTTTTCAATATTACTGAAAATCAAACACAGTTCTTTCAACCAAGAATACCATATGACTGTTTCATATATTTTCCTGGCGTGTGGAAGGAATATTTAAATAAAATGTATTAATAATAGACTTTATTTCACTAACATTTAGCATAAATAAAACATTAACTATATTCAAATTTGGTAATTGAATACAGTCTGGATCACTATGAATTAGAAAACATAACTATTTTTACAAAATATTTTTTTAAAAAAGCTGATCCATTTACACCAATGATACGTAGGAGTTTTATACTCCTTAAGAATCTTTGTTTAAAATTTTTTGATGCAAGCCTGCTTACAAAATTACCTTTCATCAAAGCTTAAATTGTGATCTGCAAACTGCTCCAACAACGTTCGCTCAATTATTTTCTTTGGGGCCTGATTCTGGATGAAGTATACAATTGCATGATGCAAACGATAATCACGCTCAGGTGGTGTGTCTTCTTGGGCCAGTTTGAGTAATCTTGCATATTCAAATTTTATTGCCTTAATACAAAATGAAATTGGATGTTATTGAATTGTCCATTTTCAAAACTAAAGATCTTATTGTATTAAAACATATGGGCCCTCGGCATATTAAAATACCCTTAAAATACAGGCTGCTAATTAACATTTCTTTAGAAATAAATTTGGGTTACAAATGTTGTTTTTGTGTTAATGTATAACAAAAATCTATTGAAGTTAAATGTAAACTTTTTTTATTTCTAAGTAAAATGGATTTTAAAAAATTAATAGAAAGCATAGTATCAGACCAATGTTTTATACTGCACTGCATAGTCGAAACATTTAATCAAAGTTAGTTCTATATTAGCACTGGACTGCATCCAAACAGTGTTTAATAAACATGCATCTGCTAGAATATAATTAACAAGTTATACTACATACATCCTTTATACACAAAGCATAGAAAAGAACTGAAGTGTTTTTAAAGAAATGAAAAATAAACAGGATTCATAAGAATGTGCTATCATTGTTTCCTACACAGTCATATACAACAGTACCGTGTTTCTCCAAAAAGAAGGCCAGGTCTTATTTTCTTTTGACCCTCGAAAAAATGTCTAGGCCTTCTTTTTGGAGGGTTCTAATTATTGACTCACCTCGTGGCGGATGCACCTACAGCCCCACCCAGCAGGAGCCTGCTGCTGGCCCACTTCTTCTGCAGCTGCTTGCCGCCACTTGCATGCATCGTTCTGGCCTGTTTTGCCTTCAGATGCCTGGTGGAACACATCTGCAGCCGATAACAGAGCTCCAGATCCGGCGAAAAGGAGGCCAGGGCAATGTGTGCGAGTGGCGGCAAGCGGTCAAAGCAACTGCAGAAGAAGGCAAGGCAGGTGTCTTAATTAGAGCTAATTTTGTGGGTAGGGCTTAATTTGATCACATGCGCTCAAAAACATGATAGGGCTTCTTTTCAAGGTGGCTCGTCTTTTTGGAGAAACACGGTAATACAGTTAAAAATACGACACATAGACATAAAACAAAAACAACGTAATATATCATTGAATCAATATAATTTGAAATATGCATCTGGAATCTTATTTGTTTAGGAATGTAGCTCAGTTTCATAACATATATACTTATAATGAAAATAATGTGATAATTTCCATGCTATGCTATGTTTTAACTAAAAAGCAAGTGTATTTTGGATTTATATGGTAGGCTAAAACAAGTTTATAAGTATACATATAATTCTTTTATCCATCCCTTTGTGCTGCTATGCAAATACCAAGGAATATCTTAATTATTTAGGTTTCACATTAAAACTGAACCAGGAAATGACTGTTAACAGCTTTGGAACTATGCAGGATTTAATATATCCATTTATTATATTTTGAGTTAAATATACCCAGATTTTAGTAAAAAAATAAACAAGTATGTAATAATATAAAATGCAAGTGTGAGAGGAAAGCTGTGAAATGCTTAAGAGCTATACCATTCATCTTTATATTACACAGAATCTTCTATAATGGAGTAGAAACAAGCAAATAAAGAAGTTTTCTTGCATTATGGAAATAAATCCATATTCCACTGGCTCCAATCAGCTTTCATTTTCATTTTATTTACAAATGTAGCTTTTCTGAGGTCATAACTCTTAGGGATGAGTAATCTTTCCTTTTATTAATTTATTTAGCTATCTCTAATACAAATTTCTTTATTTAGGTTCCATAATTAGAACAAGAATATGAATTCTATACCATTACAGGAATGTTGAATTGATTTTCCACTTTAAGATAAATTTAGAAGAAATTTTACACTTAACTTTCAGAATGATCTAAACCCACATGTATTTTGAGATCAAAACAGTTTGTATGTTTTGCATTTTACATATGCGTGTTTTTATGTTTGCTATCAGCAGAAAGGAGAAAAAAAATCTATCAGTTGTTATTTGTGCTAGGACAAATATACAATTTAATTCAAGCAATAAAGACTGATATATCTGTCTGTTAATCTATTGACAGGTCTATGTGCCTAATAAAAAAATTGAGAAAAGAAATATGAGTCACCAATTCAACTGTTGAATTTTGAAGTTACTGTAAAATTATTGCAAAAGGTAGGTTTAGGCAATTATAATAGAAAGCAAGTCTGTGGCTTGTTATGTTTAAAGGACTTAACTTTATAGCCATAATAATTGTTTTTCCTACTGAGTAAATGCACTAATATCATATGTAATTTCATCAATTTTCTGTGTGTGGGTACTAGATAACCACCAAACCCTTTTTTCTCATTTAGGAAATGCATTTGCAACCTTTCTTAATGACTCTAAAAGATTAAAAATAGTATTAAAATAATAATATTAAAAACAAAGCCCTATTACTTAAACAATTATTATTAGTGCTTAATATCTGAATTAGGGTACTAATTCTTAAGCAGTATCATGTATCCGCTTACTAAAATTTGTACTGAAGTTTCCAATTTTACTAATCTCAAGGAAAAGTAAAAACTGCATTAATCACTATAAAAATACTACCAAGTACGGATGATGAAATTTCGACAAAACACATTTAAATGTAAACAAACTAAAAATTCAAAGAACAAATTAAAGTACAAAAACAGTCAGAAAAGGAAAAATTGAAAGTATTGATTGTACCTGAAAGAACCCTGCTTCTGGCCCACACCTGTCATATATATGCGTGGCTTTACCTATAGCCATTATAATACCTTGCATGTTCGGGGTCAGCATAACCTGTCATAGGAGATTCATATATGTATATATTGAGCAATGAAAAATATAAATTCAAGTCAGTATGTGCCTTCACATACTCATGTCATATAGCAACTGCATGCACAAACTGCAGTGGCAAATGTTTAGATTTTGCTTCAGTGGTTTCAATATAGTAGATTATATCACTTTAATTAGCTGATCTAAATTTATGTCTGAACTAATCTCAAGCATTTAAAAATGTATTTATCGTTTCATGCACATGCAAATGGTCTTCTAAAGGGAAGTAAATTTTACTACATATCAGGGAGCAGTGAGGCACAATGATTTTGTTACTACTGGAATTTAAATCGAGATTTCTCAAAAATAATATATAAAGAATTACTAAATGTCCAAGATATTCAAACTTTTTCCAACCTTCATAAAGTAAGATACAGAATGTAATGAGGGTTTGTGTGTGTGTGCATAATAAATCATTTTCCTCCCTTCGGTATGTGTGGCTGGTTGGTATGTATTTCAGATGTGTAAACCATGTGTAAACCTTTTATTTTCCTTTTCAAGGCTTCCAATGGGAAAACTAACTTAGCATTCCACAATCCAAAACACCATGGTTTCTGTTTTAAGTTCTATTTCTGTAAAAAAAAATAATTTGTTGCATTTTCCTCATTTTATTCCAGGCGTTCAAAGTGGTTTACCAGTCTATCTTCCTTGAAATGCCATATGGACAACCCTCAAAAGGAAGCTCAGCTAAATGAAAGTAACTGGCCTAAAGGTACTAGTAATATGTGAACTTCAAGGTGAGGACCTATGGAAAGTTAGATGTCCCTGTAAGCATCTCCATGAACTTGATTACCTCCATGATCAAAACTGCTGTGTACCCTTTATGGACACCTGAACCCCAAAAGCCTCATTTTCTTAAATACTTTTGGATGTACTGTATACAATTAGTTTATAATTTGAGAAAGATATTGCAAATTCCAGTAAAGAATAAAGATGCCTGATGAGTCATCTTGTTTTGGGAATTAAGTAGAGGAGAAAAAACCCCATGATCTTAAAACAACATCATCAACAAGAAGAATGATGTTGATACCACTATCTTAAAGGATTTTGACTTACCAACAAAAAGGTTAAAAAGCTTATGATTTAAGAATATTTTAAATGGATAAAAGGACACTCATTTTAAACTATATGGTCGCTGAAGCTGGTGTATACAGAAACTCCAATAGTGTGGGTAAAATTTTGGAGTATGGTAATGTATTACTTGATGAAGATATTAATTTTTTGGCATATGCTATTGTGGCTAGTGTATGACTTGGAAGACATGGCACCGGCCCTTCTTGTATACAATAACAGAGTATGATTCTTAAAGCGTAGGCTGAAGTCTTAAATTTTTGTATCAAAACTGGTTATGCACTTTTTAGCTTTAATAACTAAAGCTTTATCTTTGAATGTGTTATGTCCTTAATTCTTTATTGTTTATATTAATTATATATCAAAAAAATAAAGGTGAGAAATGTTTAGATAATAATAATGCTTAAGAATTTGTGGTTTGTAAATTTAAATGTTGTGAGGACACACCTTTTACCTGATTTATAATATCACAAACACAATGTGCAAATTCTAAATTTATATATTTGGATGATCTAAGTTTAATTTTATATCATGCAAATAAATGTGCCATTAGAAACAAAGCAGCAGCAGTTTCTGGTTTGGTCAAAATCAATAAACAAACTGAATTTAAGTTTGTTAAAAAGCAAAAGCTTAGTTAACTTCTATCATGTGCAAGCATGCCAAAGGCTTATCAGGCACCTATGTACAGCACATGAAAGATGTAATAGTTTGTGACCAAGTTGAAGATGATACCTCATCATCATATCCCCCTTCCTCTGACTCAACCACGTAAGTCCCTATATCAGGAATCGTCACTTCTACAACTTTTTGATTTGGAGCTGTTCCAATTGGGTCATTATGAGAATTCTGTAGATTAAAAAAATGAAAACAAAAATCAATTTGATAATAGATTTATCAAATTATTAGATAAACTGCAATTGCAGTGAGGATGTTATCAGTCTTACTCTATATTTATATGTATCCTTAATTTTTAATTATTTGTTTTTATCAGGGAGTTATAAATGTATAAAGTATTTTTAAAAGGTCACAATATCCAAAAGGACACACAAAAAAAAAATCGGGGGAAAAGATTTAGCAAAGTAGTAATGGACATATTTCATGCACATGGATCTTCAAGAAGGGTTAAATTTGCTGGTTGTGGGTTTATCCCAATTTTGTGTTTTCTTCTTCAAAATGACAAGAAACCAATCAGAATATGTTACAGTTTTAACTTTATTAATTTTTGCTTTCAGAGATATTGCTTAATTTTTTTCCTTTCAGAGTACTCATTTAAGAATGCATACTTTAAAATGAATATGCTTATAAACACAAATATGCCCATTTATCATTAATATATTGTATGTATGTAGTAACATACACTTCATATTCAGACTTGAGCAACATAGCTTTGTCTCCCTGTTTCTTAATGTTTATGAAATAGAATCATTAATTGCTGTTGTTCAGTCATTAAGTCATGTCCGATTCTTTGTGACATGGAGTATAGCATTAATCATTAATAGGTAACCCTAAATAAATGATGCTATATCATTAGTAACAACAAACAGGTCTGCTTATTGTAATCCATATGAATATGAAAATTTTTTAATATATGAAGATCTCCAAGGTCCCTTCCAACTGTTATTCTGTTATGTTCCTGTTCATTTGTATTCTACTTATTACTTCAACAGCTCAATTTCCAGACGCCCTGAGCATACTTTGTATCAACAGTAAGAATAAAAACAAATTTAATATAGTAAAATAAAACTCCATGCTTATTTTAATTTATATTTAACAACCGTATTTTTTGAAGTATAAAACACACCAGAGTATAAGACGCACCTTAGTCTTTGGGGAGGAAAATAGGGGGAAAAAATTCTGCCTACTAGGTATTCATCTGGCTAGCATCCTTAGCCTGGTCAGCTTCAGCACATTAGTTCGCTGGTTTTGAGCACACGCGCCTGGTTGGGGCTGAAATACAACACAGCTGAAACAGTACAGCTGATTGTCAGAGAGAGCAGCAATGAGAACAGCAGGCGAAGTGCGGAACATCGCTTCACTCACAAGTGCCTTGTTGAACCTAAAAAACTGCTTCAAAAGCACATCTGATCATCGGAGAAACCTCCAGTGACTAAAGCAGGTGAAGTGCGGAAGGGGTAAGAGAAGGCAGGAGCTGTTCCGGGTAGCCATTTTTGGTATCACGCGTCGCATTTTCAGCCTCCAATGCATCGTTTTTGGGTGGCAATCAGCTGCAATGTGCTTTGGCGATCCCTACAGCCTAGAAGGGCTCTCAAACGGAGTGTTTGGAGGCTGAAAATGCGACGTGCAGTGCCCAAAATGGCTAAACCATTGTCAGTGGCAATCTCTGCAGCAAGGAAGAGGATGCGCAGAGACTGAAGGGTGGGGCCCAGCGGGTGGGCGGGACTACATTCAGAGTAAAATTGCACCCAAATTTTCAGCCTCTTTTGGGGGAGGAAGTGCATCTTATACTCCGAAAAATACGGTAGTTTATAATTTCTTATTTGAAAGTACATATAAGCTTTTGTTATGATACTGAATCTGGTTAAAGCATGTTACCTATATTTCTTTATTAATTTTTATCTGTCCTTATGTATAGTTCCTGAATACCTTCCCCTTCAGTGCAACTTCCTCCAGTACTTCTTCCTTTGACTCATAAGATTAGTTTTAAAATGAAGTAATGTGAAATCATTTTAAATGTAAATCTCAAAACAACTGGCACCTATACATTGATATTAGTAAGAATATCAATCCAAGAACGTAACATTTTTCTGTTTCAATAGTTAGACATATATCTTTGACTTCAAGTGCATCAGCATCTGCAGCAAGGTCATGTCAGCTCATTTAGTCTTTTGGTTGGCTATATGTTCCAAAAGCAAGTTATGCTCAAATTCCATTTTTTGTGGTATTTTGGCTACTTCAGGAAAATAGCCAATTACAGAGGTGATTTTCTATAGCATTTTTTCCATCTTATGAGAAAGTAAGTTTAATATTTCTTTTCAGTCATGCAAGGCACTTGTATGGCCTTACTAATATGCTACATCAAAAAACCTTTCTCTTTGTGCCAATTCAATGCCTATCATCAGTGCTTTGGGAAAAATAAATTACCAATGTGGCTCAGTGTTCTTGTGAAGAAACTGAGTCAGTGGCACATATGCTTTTGTGCAGTCCTTCTTCTTTAACCTTGGCACAATAGCATCTCCTAATTAATTACTGGCTCTGAATTTACTATTGGATATAACTCTAAGATAATGATGATGGCAAGATTCTTTTCCGTCAGCACAGTTACTTTGCAGCTGACCAACTGTAAAATTGTTTCTGGATGTAACATCAAGGACATGATTTTATTATTTCTAGAAATGGTTATTTCTAAACTATATCTACTTGCCTGACCTTTTCATTTGAAAATTAGTTCGCATAAATTATCACTATGCAGTAACAGATAGAAATATATTTTTTGTTGTAACTTATCATCATCACTTTCTAGTTATTTTCCTGTGATCTTGAACAGTAGAAACAACTTAGTATTCATAGCCAAGTAATGCAACATAAGAGGGCTTTGTAATAAAACATTAATCTCATAATTTTCCCAATTCTTTTGCCTATGTGCAAGGTCAAGAGATTTAAAACGTTTGTTAAAAGCATAATTCAAACCAATTTTCAATGTCCTTTGACAAAAAGGGGCAGTTATTTTACTTGTTAATAAGATACCAGCACCTAGTCTCATCAAGAAAATTTTGCGAAGAAAACAGTTTTTCCTTAGAACATGATAAAAGAAATCAAGAAATACGTAAATTCAAAGCTTGCCATAATGTGACTTAATTAGTCAGTAAACAACTGTCTGACGGGGCTGAAAAACAAACTCTGTTACATAAAGTATACTAAAACAGAGCTAGTGGGATTGTTTTAATGCAAGCCAAAATTTAAAAAATGCATATATTAAGGATCTCACCATGTGCATAATAGTTTCAGGATTCTTATCTTCTTGTTCAGTAAATGCTTTTGTGATTGCTCGTATAGAGTCTTCTTTCAACTGTTTTGAGAAATCAGCTGTTGAGGGTTGTTCCAAATACTCTGGTTCTTCTCCATGATTTTTGGGGGACAAAAAGGCAAAGTCTATTTAAATATGTTAGCATGGTATCTATTTGGGACTTGATTTAGCTAACAGCAAAAAGAAATATGTTGGCACATTCTATTTGAAGTATTAGCTGCTATTTGGCACAGGTAAGATAAGGCAGTATATATATCAAGTATAGATGGAACACTTTTGTTCTTGGGCATTCATGGCACAGCAGGTTATGTTTGCTACTGTAGTGTGATATTTTTAATTATAACTTTGATAGAAGAAAAAAGCATTATAAAATTGCTTTCCTTACTAACCTTGGGCAGTAGACGACATAAGCACCCTAGCCATAGGGGATATTTTTTCTTGTTGAGCTTTCAAAGAAACCTGTGCATCCCATTCTTCTAACTCTTTTTCAAAACGTTTATTGTCTTCTTTAACAAAATCTCTTAAATCAGGAGGTAATGTATCCAATCCAAAAACCATATGCCCAGTGTCCTTGTTAAATTCTTCTGTAAGAGATAAAGGTATAACGCCATTTAGAGTATCAAATCTTTATGAATTTCATCCATAGGTGACAGTTCAGACTTTATAAGTTAATGGGAGACTAAAGCTTTATTTAGACTTTAAAAAAAAAAAAAAAACTTGGTTATTATTTATTATTATTCTTTATTTTGTTCCATCTATACAATGCTTTGCAGGTGGGTTAGTCAACTGTAGTGAGAAGGGTCTAACACCCTTCTTATTCATCACCATCAATGCTTTGAAAAGCTTTGGATAAATAATTTTTCAGCAAGAATTTTAGGACAGAAATCAGTCGGTGTAGTTTCTAAAGTATATGTCCCTCTTTTAATATGTAAATTTTAATCTGTTTTTAAATTATTGGGGTGTTTTAATCTGTCTGGGCCAAAATGATTTAATTTGATTTTATCTGGTTTTAAATTTTGTGTATTTATGTATTTTATTGCTTGGCTGTTCACCGCCCTGAGTCCTTCGGGAGTAGGGTGGTATACAAATCAAAAAATAAAAAATAAATAAATAAATAAAATAAAATATGTGGGTAACTCTACTTTAGAGAACTGTATGGAAAGAGATAGAAGAAAATGGAAACAATGCAATAAACGGCACTTCTCTCCTGTCTTCCCTTATAGCTCACAATGTATCATATATGTACATACCTGCTTTACAAGGTTGTTTTCAATGAAAACTCTCTTTTACAGAGGCCTTTATTTACAATTCAACAGTACCCAAACTGAATCCCAACAAAAAATTTAGATAGGCATGTTCAGATTAAACTATAGTTTCATTGCCTCTCTAGGTCTCAAGCAATATTAAGTATTAAATTGTGATTGATTTAGTAATATGAATACTGTAATATATTAAATTATTCACATACAGGGAGCAACATATTATATATTACCTTGTATAAAAAGTGGTTCTTTATCATTGATATACATTAAACAATAAGCACTTGCATTCCTATAACCACCAAATGAGTCACGCTCAAGCTCTTCCCAAGTAGATTTTGTCACAGAAATATCATTGTACTTCATCCACCTCTGTTGATAACTGTCAAAAATATATGCCCAATAATGTCCTGCATTAGCCTGGCCTTCATGAACTAACACCGCATGTAACCGATAAGGAACCTAAATCAAATAAAATCAAGATACGATGGATCAGCAACTCTGTCATAATAAAAATACAAGAATGTTTTTGTTTTCCTGCTCATGCAAAGCTGTGGAACTACATTCTGGCAATAACAGTGATGTTTCTACTGCAGATTTTCCAGGTAAATTTTGTTATGCTTCTACCATTCAGAGCACTGCATGTCCCTTTGAACTTATATACTGATTGTAAATGGCTGAAACAGGCAATATAAAACACATGAATGAGGTATTAACTATATCTGATTTAAAAAATGCCATGTGCATTTTATTTCACTCACCAATACCTGAAGGATTTCACAAGTATTGACCAC
The DNA here is from genome assembly GCF_029215685.1 of Pituophis catenifer annectens. Taxonomy (NCBI): domain Eukaryota; kingdom Metazoa; phylum Chordata; class Lepidosauria; order Squamata; family Colubridae; genus Pituophis; species Pituophis catenifer. The sequence goes on from NW_027256884.1 coordinate 84,432,650, forward strand.
TGTCATGTTTAAACAGGGTATTAATATCTAGTTTATGTTCCAGTTTGAAACTGCATAAGCAGACTGCCTATAAGCAATATGATTCTTGGAGAATGAATGATACATTCTGTACTTTTATTGGTAACTAGATTTACTGCTTTTTTTATATATCGGCTTATAACTGTTTTATATCCACACAAGTTCAAATTCAAGTTATGAATGGGAAAACTAAAATAAATTACATGATTGCTACACAAACTGAAACTGTGAGAATCATTCTTATCTCCTGAAAAACGGAATCGGAAAGTACATGACGAGGTCTTGTTTGTGCTGAAGATTCATATCTTAATCTCCAAAAACACAGGCATTTTACATTGTGTTGATAGTAATGCAAATGTATATGTATTTAGACTCTTAACATGTACAAAAAGTACCACTAATAAATGTTGTGTTATACAGAAAGAGTACTTACTTGCAACATTGATTTGTCAGAGTACATTAACTCAATTGTTCTCTGTATTCTAGCTATGCTTTCTTGCAAATCTAAAGTAACAGAAGAAAAAATGTCATATTCTAAAATAATTACTGAGAATTATCTAAAATTGAATTTCTATAAATTGTATCATAACATTGGCTTGTTCAATATCAATTAGTATGAAATATTATTTTATCACGTATCTTTAACCATCATCCACTCACCCACCCACCCATCCAATTTATAAAAGTACCATCCAGTTATCCAGTGAACTCTGGGAGATGCAATATAAATTTACTTTTTATTCAAATACTGTTGTTTTTTATTACATCATCTAAATGTTGTTTCATTCTCAAAGTATATTTCTATATATTTTAAGGCAAACTCCAAATTTGTACCTCTAGTATCATTTTCCACCTCTTTTCTCCAACGGTGTAAACAGCCCTCTAGTACTGATAGCTCCTCTTCAGTTATGTGCCGTGGTGCTGGATGCATGGGTAGGTCTGGAGGAATCCGTGATTGTGTAAATGGCTTGTGTATAACTGATCGCTGTGTAGGTGCTGCGCTCTGTGTTTCTGTAGAAGGCCCCTGTTGTTCTGTTGTGCTACATTTGTTAAGAATACGAAAAATTTAGTGAAAGTAAACAGAAGCAATGTATTTTTCCAAATATTACTTAATATTATTAAAATTATTTTAGACTATATTATATGGACAAACAGAATTACACCACCAATATATTTAATATTTGTGTCAATTGTTCATATTTATATTTCTGTGAGACCCAAAACAAGAAGAACAGTTGCTATTATTTTTATTTAAAAAAAATAAAAATATGCTCCTGGGATTCCAGTCCCATCCTTCATTTTTCTCAAAATTTACTATTCCAGTTTTTGAAATCCTTTTGATCCCAACTGTAAAAGTTATTAAGTTTTACACATTAAGAAACTTAAGTACATCTTTATTATATTTAATTGTGAACAATTTTATTAAATGTTCTGTAATGTGATTTTTTTTTGTTGCAGTTTAAAAATATGGTATATTATGACACTTTTAAAAGTATCATGTATTTCAAATCCATTAGTGTTATTAACTGCATAAGGCTGCACATACCAAAAAAAAGTTTTCAAAATCACTTTTACAAATAGTTAAGAAAATGTTCATATTATTTAAACATTTAGTATGTAATTAATTGATTCAGGAAATTTAAGAAGAAATATTCAACACATCAGAGGCAGTTTTACCTTGGTATTGCATGTGTTGACAGAGGACCACTAGGAACAGCACTAGTACTAAGATCCTCAATAGGAGATGTGCATACTGGCTTACTTGATGCAAACTCCAACGCATACTGTAGGACATCTACCAATGGGAATCGTTTAGGACCGGAACCGTAGCTTAAATATCTGCCAAAACATATCAAATCTTGTCATTAAAAGTGTCCGGAACACTTTTTATAAAGAGGATACATAACTGTGATTTTTAAGAATGGACAGTACAGGTCTACAAAAGAACACAAACAAGATAGATGCCTTTCAGCCAAGTAAAATCTTTGAGATAAGCAGCTGCCATTTAATAGATTAAAAGATTATTTAATTGATACCTCCTGGATTATTTTAATGCCAAGAAGCATCAATTAAAATTAGCCTAAACTTATGAGAGACAATACACACAAATAACTTTGGGCAGTGAAAGCTACCTATAATATATGAAATATAAATTTAAAAAAGTCAGTAAACTAAATTCTATTATTATCTTCTATTAGAGATGTTCTGTTACCTTTCTAATCGCTGCTGCAATACTGTGAGGTATTCTTTCAGTCTCTTGATTTCATCTCGTTTTATTCGTGTAGTTTCTCTGTTTTTGTGCATATACCTATCAAAATAAAAACAATTATGATTCATCTGCAGCATAGTTTAGCAATGTGGGCACTTAGTACTTCTGCTGTTCTGCCCCAGCTCCGGATTTCCAAGGATTTTGACACACACCAACGGTCCTTATCAAATTTATTAAGTAGCAAGAATAAACAAGACGGGCAAAGGTTGGCAACCAGCCCAGAAAACAAGATATGATAAACCAAAATACTGATAATAAATACGAGTTGTTTCTAGCAAGAAACTTACTAACGGCGTGCGACTTAAATAGGCTGAGTTGCCAATTATCCTCAAGCCCTACTCTCGAGTAGACCTCCTCCTCCTGATTAGCCACTCCTGCCTTTTGGCAGCCCTGCGTGCTCTAGCATTGAGGAGAGGCTCCTCCACTTCCCTCTCTCCACTTGAAGGAACCTCTGGAGGTTCTGAAGGCTCTGGTTGAGTCTCTGTCTCTGGCACCACATCCTCTTCAGCCTCCTCACTGTCTGACGAACGCTGGCTGTGCAGGCTGCTGGCGCGACACCACACCAGCCTCCTCTTCGTTGGGATCAGCCACGATCTGTGCAGGCTGCTGGCGGGCCACAACACCTGCTTACCATTAGTGACATTGTTTAATTCTGAAATTTTGTGCTTAATTGAAATAGCTGAAGAAATTCAAATCTGTTCTTTGTTTTCCAAATATGACATTATATTTTCAATTAATCAAATATTTTTTATAGATACATATATCAATAGATGGCCCTTACATATTCAAAATTGAAATATATCTTAAATCATAAGGCAACTACTTTTGATCAGCTTTTTAAATGTATGGCAAGGAAATGGCAAACTAGTAGAAAAATTCATGTTTATGTATTGTTTCACCTTTATCCAGATTCAAAGCTTTTATTTCATCTCCAATATATTTGTGTACAGACTGATTAACAATATAATGCTGGATAATGGGGCTCCTAAAATCAGATGGCAATCAACATGCTACTGAGGAAGAGCTAATCATGTTTATAGAGATAGATTTAAAGCTTTCAGAATGTTGCCATATAGGAAAAGAAAATTGAAAGCTGCAAGCAGAAACATGGAAGCATGAAAATGGCAAAGTGCAGCAGAAAGGTGAAATGAAACAACTATAAATTGATGTCTTAGGCAACAGTGAAATGAAATGGACTGATCAGATGTTTCAATCTTTCAAAGACTATTTCAATCTTTGAAAGACTACTTCACACTATTTATTACTAAGGACTTAAAAAAAAACAAAGGAATATGTTGCTTTTATAGTTAGGAAGTGTATAGCAGGAACAGTACTTGGTTACAATACAATCGATGATAAAATACCAATTAGATTCTGTGGACAACCCTTTAATGTGATGATCATTCCAGTTTATACTCCAATCACAGATGGAGAAGAAGCAGAGAATATTATGACCAAGTTCACTTTGAAATCAGGAGACAATGCAAGCAATACATGTCGCCTGTGTCTTAAGACTGAAATGCCAAAGTTGGAAATATTAAAAGGGGAACAGAACAGAACAGAACAGAACAGAACAGAACAGAACAGAACAGAATAAAGCTGGAAGGGACCTTGGAGGTCTTCTAGTCCAGCTTCCTGCTCAAGCAGGAAAACCTATATCAATTTAGGTATGTGACTGTCTAGACCCATGATGGTGAAACTATGGCATGCGTGCCACAGGTGGCACACATAGCCATATCAGTGGGCACGCCAGCTCAGCTCTGGCACGCATGCTGCGCCAGCCAGCTGATTTTCGGGCCTTCTGGGCCCACCAGGAGTAGGGAAACAGGCTGTTTCCTGCTTCCGGAGGGGCTGGGGAGGGAGGAAAGGCCCGTTTTTCTTTCTTACCTGGCTCCAGATCTCTCTATGCATCTGCAGAGGGCAAAAACAGCCTTTCCCACTCCCTCGGAGGCCCTCCAAAGGCCTGAAAGGGCCCATTTCCCAACTCCCGGTAGGACAGGAAGTGACGGTTTTTGCTGTCCCAAGCCTCCAGAGACTCCTAGAGAGGGTCTGGAGGCTGGGGACAGTAAAAAATGTCACTTCCTGTCCCACCGGGAGTTGGAAAATGGGCCCTTTCAGGCCTCTGAGGGAGTGGGAAAGGCTCTTTTCACCCTTCCCAGATGCATAGAGAGGATCTGGAGCCAGGTAAGAAAGAAAAACAGGCTTACTTGGCCATCACGTTCCAGGAGCGGGAGGGGGGTTGCACACGCATGCGCAGGGCAGGGCGCATAGAATTATGGGTGTGGGCACCCGCACCCATGAACCTCCCCCACCCCCCCCCTCCCAGCCACCACTCTCCTGGCACGCGATGGCAAAAAGGTTAGCCATCACTGGTCTAGACTCTTCTTAAAAACATAAATGTACTTGGATTGTATGACTTATGAAACTGAAATGAAACAGGTGAACAAGTTCTCAATTTCTGCCACTCCAATAATTTCTTCAGTTAATACTATCTTAAAACATCCAACTGAAGAGCTCAGTTACAGCATCAAGGACATGGCCAGGTGCTGGCTACGGAACAGATCACAAATTACTAAAGTTTCAAGCTAAGCTAAAGAAAAAGAAAGCCAGACTATTTCCACAATAGGATCTTGAACATATATCCACCATTGTCAAAGAAAACACTGGGATCACTTCAAAGTCCTGAACCTCACAGATTAAGAACCAGAAGAATTATGGCATGAATTTAAGTAATTAAGAATGAATGTGACACAACAATGCCAAGAATGAAGAAAGAGAAGAAAACAAGATGAATATCAGAACAGCAGAAATTGTCAACAAGACAGAAATCTCGGAAAGGAATTCAGAATGTATTTCAGAAAACTGTTAGAAAAGACAAGCATCATCAATACAGCAATATCAATATACATACTGAAAAGAAAAACACGCAAGGAAAAAACAAGGAATGCCTTTCAAATTTAATAAAGATCTCTGAACTCAGTAGTAGTTCCAACCTCAAATAGATATGCTAAAGGATACCAATGGACAGATAATACTCTATTGGAAGAGGTCAACCTACATTCCAATACCAAAAAAAGAAGACTGAATAGAATATGCAAATTATTGCATAATATGCTTAATTTCACATGCTAATAAAATAATTGTTAGGATCATCCAATATAGATTAGAGCCCTACATGGAAAAGAAATGCCAGATGTTCAACCGTTAATTTTTGTCGTAAGAATAAATGGAGATGAAAAACAAATGGAAAATATATTTTGTCACAATACTATATTAAATTGTAGCAACTAAAAGAACTGATTACTATTCTCTGAATATTACATCCCAACTTATATTACCCTGCTATCAAGTTCTATAATGAGTTGTACCTGTCCAGGTATAAAACTGGAGGGAACTCTAATTTGTTGTGTATCTTTTCTGGCCTTCCCAAAGCTTGATTGAATTCAAATCTTGAGAGTTCAAAGGTCAAGACCGGAGGTAGCTCAGTAAACCAGTGCTGGCAGAAAACAGAAGAAAAAATGTATTTTAATCACATCATTTTTTAAAAAAATTAACTGTCAACTTAGAACATATTTCTATATTCTAAAAAAAAATATTTTGCAACATAGATTGATACAATCGAGTCTTACCCAACTTGGTGCCCTTAGATGTGCTGGACTACAACTGTGATCCTCAAACAATATATTCAAGCTATCCATGGTACTGGCAGATTTTTTAAAAGTGGGGAAAATGATATATATGCTTTCAAATAATGCTTCTACTGTTAACAAGATCCAGATCTTAATAAAAATGGCAGTCAATTAAATATATGTTTGAACAATGTTATTCAGGAAATTCATACGAAGTACAAAGTATGTTGAAACTACAATTATATTGAAGATTGAACTGTTCGCATACATTGTTTACCTTCTACAATTTTCTGAAACTAAAACCTGTTTTTTAGGTTTCCATCTACTAAACTTTCATGTTAAATATTATCACAATGACTATACAAACATAGTGTGGTATCAGTACCTACATTAATATTCTTATTTATCAAATTGGTTTTATTAAAAAAGACTGTACCTTGTCCAAGGTAATAATTGGTATTTCTGCAGCAATCTATTTTTATATCATGATCGACAAATATGTTTGTTTATTCATTCCCTATTGATAGTTCTGTGAATTGATACTATGCAATCTGACGTGTTCAAAGTTAAAAATTGATTAAAGTGCTACAATAACACGTTAAAATTGGAAACAGCACTCCATACTTTTTTTCTTTTTTCAGACATATATTTAATCTAATTTACTGACCTTGGAACATTATATCAAAATGTGTCAGATGCATACAAATTTCAATTTTGTAGTGTCTGTTTTTCTAGATAATGAACAGATCTGTTCTCTTTATTCCAACTCACTAGGCTGAATTTTGGATGGAGTAATTGCACTGAGAAACTCTTTAGTAAAGGTGTTGTCCTAGAACCTTAGAGAAGACCAGGACAAAAAAAATGGGAAAAATGTTAACTACAAAGAAAGCCCAATAGTTGTGGAGATATTTTTAGACACATTTCAGAAACTAACTCCTACTGAAAAAGTAACTTGCTAATAAACTTATGCACATATTTCCTTTAAGTAGCTAATGCATAATAGAAGGTAGTCCCTAAAATAAGCTTAACCCTAGAAGTGAACATTTCTATTCATTCTAGTTGAAAGATCCAAAATATTGGTCTGGGATATTACAGATAGGAAACATATCCATATCTGTTCAGACATGAAATTTTTCCTCAAGGTATGACTGCCGATTTGTTAAGACAAAAATCTATGGTTTAAGTTTCTAACATAATGTTCCATATATTACAAAATTGCACATAATGGTCATTCACATGCAAAGTATGAATCCATCATCTACCAAACAAAAATATTTGATAAACTTTTAATACCAACCATACACACCTGAATGTATTTTTCATACAAATGTTAAATATTACAGTAAAGAGTGGGGAGTCTTCTTAAGTCCAATATTATTTTATTAATGCATTCCTACCTGAACAATCTGGATTTTTTTTGCTGGCTCTAGTAACAACCCTGTCCTGAAGATGACACTCTAAGACACTCTATCTACATAAACAGTGAAGAACAAGAAAACATTCTGACTTATTGGGTACATTTAAAACTTCAAAATTTGCATTTCTCAATTTATCAATGATATGATAAATTATAAGAATTCCTAGAATATCAGTATATACACATATTATCATCAGCTCTCAAATTTGGTGTCCCTATTTTTTTTTTTACTATTCTTGATCAACATAACTAAAAATAAAATATGCACCTCACTAATTTCTTTTTAAATAAACTGCCATGTGGTAATTGTTGAACATAATTTTTAATATCTCTGCATAAACATGATCTGTTTTCCATATAATTCCTAAAATTAGACAAAGAGAACCAATTAAACAAATGTGTAAAATCATACTTAGAAAAATGATCCTAAGGCTATACAGGTGTATATATATTTCTTAATAAATAAATAGTGTTTTAGTTGAATAACAGATCACAGGGCATAAATATGAAGAACTATTAAAAATTCAAAAGGGTTCACAAAATTTTAAGAACCACTGTAAATATATAGGTCAACAATTTGAAGGACACTGAAATTTATTCTGAACAAGATTTTGACAAATTAATTTATTCCCATTAATATATTGAATTTCTAATACATTAATGTATTGAAGGCTTCCTTGCTTCTTTAATATAGTGAAAGCTCTGTTAAAATGCTAATTTTTGAAATGTAAAAAAATAAGACCAAGATAAATAACTTTAGAATTTTTTCCACCTTTAATATAACATATAAGATGTATAATTCAATTGAAAAACAAACTATAATCTTTTTGAGGGGAAATAACACTAAAAAACTTATAATAATGTGGTTGCTTAAATATGCACACCCTCTTACAAATAGGAAAGTGGCTGTTTTCAGAGTTAACCAACTGAAGGGGAGATGACCAAGCTGATTCCAAGCGAGATGCCAAGCACATTATTGGTCTCAAGTTCCTTCACCACCCACAAGAGATCTAAGTCCAACAACCTTGAATTCTGTTGACTTATATAAAGTCAGTTTGCTTTGACGATTAGTGGTTCAGATTCTTGTAGAAATTGTTAGTATGCATTAAATTGTTAGTATGCATTAGATTAATCTATATTAATCTTAATCACTTTGGCTCCTGATTTCTTGCACCTGACACCAACCATATTCAAATTGATGTTAAAAGATAGGTTAGTACACATTTGCCAAGTGACTGTGATCAAGTCCATTTAAAGTTCAGGTGCTCTAGTAGGATTTTTCTGATATTTACTGAGTAGTCCTTTACAGCAAAAACCATGATCTGCAAAGAGTTTACAAAGCATCAAAGGAATCTCATTGTTGGAAGGTATTAATCAGGAAGAGGATACAAAACAATTTTCCAGGCATTGGATATACCATAGAACACACTGAAGACAGTCATCAACAAGTAGAAAAAATATGGCACAACAGTGACATTACTAAGAACTGGATGTCCCTCCAAAATTGATGAAAAAAATAAGAACGCTGGTCTAGGAGGCTGTCAACAGGCCTACAGCAATATTAAAGGAGCAATTTTTGATTGTTGTACATGTGACAACAATCACTCATATTCTGCATATGGGGTAGGATGGCAAGACAGAAGTAGATTAAAGTTTTGGAATGCCCCAGCAGAACCCAGACATGAATCCAATTGAAAATCTGTGAGGTGACCTGAAAAGAGCTGATCACAAGAGATCCTTTTGCAATCTGACAGATTTGGAGTACTTTTGCAAGGGATTGCAGGCAAATATTTCCAAGGCAAGATGTACCATTCTGATAAACTCCTACCAAAAGACTGAATGCTGTTAGAAAATCAAAAGGTGATTCAATGAAGTATTAGTTTAAGGGTGTGCACACTTATGTGACCATGCTATTGTATGTTTTTTATAGTTATTTTTCCCATTAAAAGTTTCAGTTTGTTTTTCAATTGAATTGTACAGCTTATATGTTAAAGGTGGGAAAAATTCTTAAGTCATCTAACTTGGTCTTATTTTTTTATATCTCAAAAATCTGGCCTTTTAACATATATCCTTTAAGTCTATATCCACTCTATCTTTTTGAGCGAACATTGTGTAGTGGCCCATCAACACTTAATAAACCTGAATGACAGAATACTCATAATAAGAGGATATAACTACTTTTTATCAATTATCCTGCTGAATTTTTTTAAGCTCTAGGAAGGCTAAGGAGCAGAGAATGGTTACAATCTCGTACCATTTTGTTCTTGAAAGTATTATTTTGCCCACTTCATGATTGCTCGAAGAAACACTATTTCAAGCAAAAATATTTCATTTTTCATTAAATAAGTTACAAAAAATATTTTAGAAACCCTAACAACTATAAGTCTCTCTTTTTTTTGCTGCAGTTAAGAACAAATATGGAACAATAGGGTGCATTCAGATATAGGTCAAATGAAGCCATAGCACACTTAAAGGTTTAAATATGCTGTGTGAAAGGAATTAGGTTTAATGGATAATAGAACCTGAACAAGGCCAACCCTGAACTAGATAAAATAGCTTGAAGCCATGGTTTGAACTAAATACTGCTTAAATGATATGGAAAACTTTCTGAAGAGCTGCAGACTGAATAGAACATTATTATATAAAGTTTTCACTAGGCTTTTCTCTAAGTCAACTGTGACTTATATACAACTAACATTCATGGTATGGTTTAATAGATTACAAATATATTACACACTCTGAGAAACTACTTCAAATATTTATATAATTATTTTTGAGACAAAATACATAGACAGCTATAGAGATTCAATGCTATGCAGCAATTGGATGTGGAAAAACAAGATTTATTTTAACATAACACTGATACATAAATGAATTTTAACATGTAAATTTATACTATTATATCTTGCTTTATGAATGTAATATTTCTATTTACAGTATAGTGTGGAAGTTAAATATGTAAATAATATGAATTATTTCTGCTTTATTTTCTATTTTTTACATCTTAATATATGCCACAATAAAACTGATCATTCTTAAAAAGAGTTTGAAACTCTGTATGAACGTATGGACGTTGTTTTGGAACCAAGAACATTTTGAGTAGACTAACTTATTATTTGATTACCGATAAAGAGACAATAAATCCCATTAAGCAAATCCCATTAAGAACAGAAAAAAAATTGGTTTAACAATCCACAAATACCAGTTTTAATTAGAAGAAAAGTGATGTAATGAAGAGACAATGAGAATCCAAACAATATAACAACCAATAAAATTGGGAATGATAAGAGCCAGGTTGCTCTAATGATAAAGGCATTAGGCTAGAAAGCAAAGTTTATGAGTTCTAGTCCTGCTTAGGGACATAAGCCAGCCAAGTGACTTTGGGCCAGTAGTTCTCTCTCAACACACAATGTCAGGCCTGGGGAACAAGCCAGCAACTCCTTTCATGACCTGTGGATAAACACTCAGTTGAACTGAAAAAAAGCAGATCTTCCACATGGTCACATACTAGGAGGAAGAAAGAAGGAAAATTGGGAGTGACATAAGAAGCAGAATTGCTAGAATATAAAATATGCTGATTCAGAAAAATGGGGAGTTTTTTTATATGTCAGGGACCAAGCTGCTGAATTACTTATAACGTTAGGCCTTTAGTTTTTGTCCCAAAATGTCAGGTCATTCTATTCTTTAATTTTTCTTAGCTAGTAACATAATTTTTCTCTTTAGCAATGTTTTACTTTTCTTAACTTTTCTCTGCACTTTTCTCTAAATTTGAAAGCCATGTAGGAATTTGCAACTACTATTAGAATCAAGATATTTTCCTTTATGCTTAAATATTTATAACTTTTAAGTATGCATATGTATGTGCAAGTTGGATGTAGTGATTAAAGACATCAAGTTAGATACCAGGACTTGCCTTAGGAATAAAAGCAGCTAGGTGACTGGCCCAGTTACATTTCCCTATGTATGTTCACGTTGGAATGGAAAAAATAAACTTTTTAATACTTTAAATATTGTATCATATAAATTAATCTGTCACTGATTATGCTTTGACTAGTTTAGCATTTATTTGAATTTAGTCATTAAAATCATATAACTGTTTCACCTGATTTAATCTTTTGATTTTATATTATAAATTGTATGAATAGTTTTATATCATGGTTTCAGTGTTTTTCTCTGATGTCAACAGTATGCTTGTGGTTCAAATACTGTTCTTATTTACTTTTTTTGGTGAAATTTTGATTCAGTGATCCCCTATATCAGGTTATTGGAACAACTGAGGATAAAATAGATAAAAGAATCCTGTTCCACATTTCAGACATAGATTTACATTCTTAAAACAGAAATTTCAGAATTGATTGAGATCCAAATAAACATAAAGTGCATGAAGCTCTTCTTTGTTTGGGTAAATAAATGACTTGCCAAAATATTTTGTGTTATCTATATTTTAAATTAGGTGTGCATCATGGAAAGGGTTATCGGTATTGCCAAATGTATAATATCACTTACCTCCTGACCAGATTTCCCAGAATTTTCCGAGTGTAAAGATTCAATTTCTCCCTCAACCATGGCAGCTTCTAGGCACTCATGAAGATCTTTGAAGCCATTAACTTGAAGTGGATATTGGCCAAACATCTCTGTATTTTCAAATTTCTTCCCTTATCAGAAGAGGGAGGTATAAGATTTCAACAGGAAACATACAGTGAACATTACTACCTTTTTATAAAGTTTTAAACATGATCTAACTGATCTATCAAATATGATTTTAAATATCTGCTACAGGTGAACCTCTGTACAGGATATGTGAAAGTTGTAACCAAATACTAGGTTCCATCCTCCCTTCCAAAAAAATAAAATAAAATCCCAGAACCATGATAAGAAAGTACAAGTTGGGAAAATGGACGTTGTCTTACCTGAACGTCCCTTTTCTGGGCGCTGCGTACACTATCCAGGAATGGGTTAATGCTTCAGCCTTTGGCAAACAACTGAGTGTTAAAATATTTTAAAAAACAAGGACTTCCCCTTTCCCCTCTGCCTAGCCACACCCCCCACTCCCATGATTCCCCAGTCTGAGCGAAGGTGTGGCGAAAAAACAACTGTGACACGACCATGATGAAGTAATAACCATAACTTTATTAACAGTAAGATTCAACGTGTTCAACTGAATAACGGGAAAGAAATTTCCACCGGGCAGGAAGCCCAACTAGACGGGCGGGACTGGATAGTGTACACAGCGCCCAGAAAAGGGACGTTCAGGTAAGACAACGTCCATTTTCCTGTGCGCTGCTCCCACTATCCAGGAATGGGATATACCCAAGCTTAACTCTCCTGGGCGGGGGGCTGACTGCCCACTGGGTCCATTCCAGTCGCGACCCGCTGGAGCACCCGGCGACCGAACGCCGCCTCGGCTGACTCATAGGTGTCGATCTTGTAGTGCCGGATGAAAGGCGACACGGAGGACCAGGTCGCTGCTCTGCAGATATCAGCAACAGAGGCCTGGGTAGCCCAGGCTGCCGAGGTGGCCGCGCTCCTAGTTGAGTGGGGAAGAATGTTGCCCGGTAGAGGCTTGGAGTTCAAGTCATATGATAGTTCAATACAAGCCCTGATCCATCTGCTAACTGTGGGGGCCGAGATCTTCTGGCCCATGGACGCCGGGTTGAAGGAGACCAGGAGGGCTTCTGTGCGACGGAAGGTTGCCGTTCTGTGTATGTATGTCTGAATCGCTCGCCGGACATCAAGGGTGTGCCAGCATTTCTCCCTGTGGTCCTTTGGTGATGGGCAGAAGTCCGGCAGAATGAGTTCTTGGGCTCGGTGGAACCAGGAGTTCACTTTTGGGATGAAGGTCGGGTCCAGTCGGAGGACCACTGAGGAGGCTTTGAAAATGCAGAGGTCTTTACGCACGGACAGTGCTGCTAGTTCTGAGACTCGCCTTGCTGAGGTGATCGCTAGGAGGAAGGTCACTTTGAGAGTCAGGTGTTTGAGGGTGGCTAGGTCTAGTGGTTCGAAGGGAGGGCCTGTCAGGGCCTGTAAGACTAGATCCCAAGAAGGGTAATGGTGTACCGTTGGTGGGTGTAAGTTTGTTGCCCCGTGCAGGAACTCCCTGATGCGCGGGTGATGTGATAGAGTCCGGTATGGAGCGCAGGCAATGACCGTCGATAGGGCTGCGGTCTGACGCCTTAGGGTCGCTGGGGCCAGCCCCTTGTCTAACCCTGACTGCAGGAACAATAGAATGTCTTGAATCGTGGCCCTGGTGGGATCCACATGGTGCACGGCACTCCAGCTGCAGAAGGACCTCCAGGAAGCCTCGTAGATACGAGTTGTTGACGGGCGTCTGGCCGCCTGAATAGTGCTGACGACGCTGTCAGGTAGATTGTCCTTCTTTAGGATGACCCGCTCAAGTGCCAGACGGCTAATTGGAGCCACTGAGGTTCTGGATGGTTGACCTCGCCCTGGCATAGTACAAGCTGATGTGGTGGAATCACCCATGGTTGCTCTACCGACAGGGCCACCAGGTCGGCGAACCACGGCCTTCGAGGCCAGTTTGGGGCCACCAGGAGCAGGTCGGCCTTCTCCGCCAGTAACTTTCGAATCAGGCGAGGGATCAGCGGGACCGGTGGGAAGGCATACAGCAGGCCTGCCGGCCACTTGCAATGGAGGGCGTCGTGGTCCTCTGCTTGTGGTGTCGGGTAGCGAGACACGAACCGAGGGAGTTGGGCGTTGGTTGGAGACGCAAACAGGTCCACCACTGGACTCCCGAACCTGGAGGCGAGCTTCCTGAAGAGGCGGGGGTGGAGCTGCCATTCCGCCTGGTCTATTGTTGTTCGGCTTAGCCAGTCTGCTCTCGCATTGGCTGACCCTGAAATGTGGTCTGCCTTGATCGAGCGCAGATGCCCTTCCGCCCACTCGAATAGGGCCTCGGACTCTAGCATCAGGCTGCGAGATCTCGTGCCTCCCTCTCTGTTCACGAGCGCCTTGGCCGAGATGTTGTCTGTCAGGACCAGTACGTGTTGGTCCTGAACTGTGGCCTGGAAGTGGCACAGGGCTAATCTGATTGCCCGGAGCTCCAGCAGGTTGATGCTGTTGTGTTGTTCGCCCCTGGACCACTGACCTTGTGCCACCCCGTTGAGGAGGTGGGCTCCCCACCCCCGAAGACTTGCGGTGGTAGGCCGACGGCAATACCTTCCTCTTGTCCTTGTCCTCCACGAGGACAGGATCCAGGGCTGCTCCAAAAAGATTTGGTGCCTTGTAGGGAGCTGAGGCCAGCTTCCATTTAGCTTTAAGATCCGCTTTCCAGGGCTTGAGCCAGAACAGCCTCCTAGTCGTGACAGTGGAGGCTAGGGCCCTTGACGCGAACTTTGCCGAATTCAGGGAGGCATCAGAGGCGTACTCGGTGGCCGCAATGATCTTGCTGATATCCTGTTGCAGCCTGGTGTCTTCTGGAGGAAGCCTTTCTTGCATCTGGCGTAGCCAAATGAGAGCCACTCTATTGAAGAAGGAGGTGGCTGTGGCTGTTCTGATCGCCCAGGCCACAGCCTGGTGTGTCTTACGGAAGGCCCACTCCGTCCTCTTCTCCTCCGCTTTGAGCCCGTCCAGTGCCTCTGTGGAAACTGGCGATGGGGATGAGAGTGCTGCGACCGGCTGGTCCACCGTCGGGAGAAGTAACAGATCCTCCAGCTCCGGGGCTGAGCAGTAGAGTTTCTTGTCCAGGCTGCTCGGTGTAGTTTGAGAAGCCGGTTGCCCCCAGGCGTTTTGGATGACTTCAGAAAACAGCTGTGGACAGGGGATGCTGTTTGGACGACTTGAAGAGGGCATCGTGGGGCCCCGCTGCAGGAGGTGGAGCCGGGTTCACGTCCCCTGGCATCCCCAGGTTAGTCGTGAGTTGTGCCTTGTGCAGGAGCGACCTAAACAGTGCCGGTCGGAATAGCCCGGTGAAAGCGGGAGTGTCTGGGTTTAGGCCTTCGTCCTCCGAGAACTCGATGTCCTCTGGGGCGTCCTCTGCTTGATCTGATTCCTCGGATGAGGACTCCCGCGCTAGGGGGGCAGGTGTCTTGTTCTGGACTCGATGATGGTGAGACCCCTGGGCTTGTGCTGGTGGCATCGCCTGTTGCCAGCTGGCGGCTAAGAAGGATGAGAGAGCTGTGGAAAACATGGCTTGAAAATCCATTTGAGGTGGCGGGGCCCCTTGTGTTTCAGCGCCCGGTGCTGGGCTGCGTGATGGGGCCGCAGGTGAGAAAGGAGTTGCCTCACTCCAGGCCGGGGCGGGGGATCCGTCCCTCTGGGGCCCCTTCTCCGCCAATACTGGGGTCGCCGGGGTCTGTATTAAGTCAGTCCAGGTGGCCATTGCTGAGTCTGACTCCCTGGGCGTGGGTGGAGCAGTGCTTTCTGGTCTTAGCCCGCTGTTGGGTGACATAGCCAGCGCCTTTTGTGCCTTGGCGCACTGCCTCTCGAGCGCCTGGTGGCGTCTTTGGGCGTCCCTGTCTTGGAAGGCCAGCCCCGTCCCCGATTTGGACCTGTGGCTGGGCGCATCGGATCGCTTCCGGGCACTTTTTTTGGATGATTTGCCCCCCTTGCGGGGTGGGCTCAATTCCAGGTCTGGGTCCGATGAGAAGGGGGAGTCAGACATGGTGATTGCAGGGATCAGGGCCACCCCTCTCCTCTCGTGTGACTCTGAGGAGGCTCGTTCACTCTGCCCCGCCGGGAGAGATAAGAGCAGCTGAGAGCCCGAGGGTCTCACCAGCTAACTCCTATTGCAACAGACACCGCACTTGGGGGATGGCTGGCTGAGCCTCTAAGAGGCGACGGTGAGATTCAGCCCCAAGATGGCGGCCCGCAAGGTCTTCAAGATGGCAGGTGCCACGTGGTGCGGGGTTGGTGCCTGTTGGGGGCAACGGACTTATGCTGGAGGCCTGAGGGTCCAGCCAGCTGCCGTGCTTCAATGCCGCTTGAAAACGAGGCCCTCGTTGCTCGGGGGGGCCTCTGTAGCGTAGCGGCGGCTGGCAGGGCTAGCCGGGCGAACCGCGGCTGCACGCTGCTCTCCGGAGCGATCGGCTCTAATCCTAGCCGATCGCTCTCCTTTTCGCCCCACGCGGTGGCTGCAGACTGCTCCTGGGGCTTGGAGCACTTTTAAATCTGGCGCCGGCTGCGGCGCGCGAAAGGAGGCTTGCTGTGTGGGCGGCTCGGCTTTCCCAGCCCGACGCCCAGCTGATTAGCGCTGCCGCTGTGAGCGGCGATAAGGCAGAAAACAAAGAAACCAAAATAAAGAGGCAGAAAACTAAAAGAACACCCGGGGAAAGGTGGTAAAAGAAACAGGAGACAAATACCTTAAAAAAGTCAGGAGCTCCCGATAGACACGTCAGCGTTTGCCAAACAACTGAGCGAAGACTGGGGAATCATGGGAGTGGGGGGTGTGGCTAGGCAGAGGGGAAAGGGGAAGTCCTTGTTTTTTAAAATATTTTAACACTCAGTTGTTTGCCAAAGGCTGAAGCATTAACCCATTCCTGGATAGTGGGAGCAGCGCACAGGAAAATGTTTCTTCCCAGTATATAAAAAAAGTTAAGGACATTTTCTTTGAGTGAGATAGGGGATTGAGGAGTCCTTTTAAAAAGCCATGTTAAGGCTATTTTAGGGCTTTATTATAAAAGTAGTATATAGTACTACATTTAGTATTAAAATATTAGTAGGATAATTGAACTACAAATATACTCAAGATAATACCTTCAAGAAATCCAGCTGCTAAAAATCGGCCATAAAACAGTTCTACCATTGGGTTCTTTGGCTTTTCTCCATTCCTAAAGACAGAATTATCTTTGTTAAAATTAAATGCAAGTTATTCCATATATTTTAATCAAATGGTTACACATGAATATTTGCATCAATGGAACTCCCTCCAGTATATTATATTCATAATTTATAGTAGTCAATTATAATTATTTTGAGGTTAATTTTATCATCATGAAATTGGTATCCAAATTTTCAACCAGAATCCATGAAGTGATTTTCAACTATATTCAAATATTAATTCCTTTAAAATATTTCAATTCAAGTAGGATGAATTATTTTCCTACATACAGAAAATATTAATAATAAATCTGATAAAGTGAAGCAAACCACTCTATACTGATCTTGAAATAGCTGCATGATGAATAATTTCAAACTGTATTCACTAGGAGAGCAATCCAGATAATCTAGGACAAGAATATGAATTTACAGCTGCCTGCTTCACTCTTCTACCAGTTTATTTTACATGAACTGTAGAGATTACATTTTTCATCTAAGCTATCCTTATTCAAAAATATGTGTTGTGTTGCATTGCATTTCAGGATCATAACAGGATTACAAGAGTTGGGCTACATAAGATTTCTGATGCTAAATACTGAGTGAACGAATACACTCAATTATAAATTAATCTTTATTATAAGAGTCACTTACTGTTCCTCTTCAGCCTGGATTTGAAAGGCATCTTCCAGCCAATCCAGCAACTTGTGTGTGAATTCACTCACATCTTGCTGTTGAGAAATAATAAACAAACATATAAAGAGAGGAATATAGGAAAAATCATGTATGTGCAATACTTGGAAGTGCAAAAGGCACTATAATAAACAAATAGAACTGACAGAATTTTGTCAATGGAGCACTAACATTGCAGTTCACTGGGCTGTTCCTAACATATTTTCTAGCCTGAAATTGGATTGATAAAGTATAAATAAAAGTATTTCATTTGTGGTGATGAAGTGAGAACCATAATTTCAAATGGCTACTGTCATGCTATTTTTCTTTACCAAAATAGCTCAGCGTATATTTGTAGCAAGCATAGTCCTTGAAGAAAAATTACAATGAATGGAGCACTAAGTGGCCAACTCATTAAAGTGACTATATTTTACTAAACTAACAGGAGCTGAAAGATGAAGCAAATTTCTAGACGGAAGAAAATCAGGTTGACAAACAAGCCCAGTGGACAAGACCAACAATCAGAAACAAGGCAACAAGATATTCTGTACCTCATGGAAGAAGACAGCTTTTAAGAAGAAAAAATACAAGAGAGGAAGAGGGGGAGAGAATAGAATTTGCAAAACAGGAAAGGTAACTGTGCCCTAAATGAATACTTAGGGTAGCCCTAATTAAATCATGAGCCTCAAGCCAAACTTCAAAAGAAATCCAGTTATTTATTAGGAGCTTCATGTCAGTGCGGACCAAGTGAAGCCAACTCTGACCTCACTTAATTCGCGCTTTGGCTCTGATCCTGTTTCCCCCTCCCCCCAAGGTGTGTCATCAGTCACATTTCCCAAGGAAGCAATTTCGTGGGTTGTAGAAGTCACTCCCTCCGGCCACTTTGGATCTCCGTGGAGATGACCTTGATGTTGCCATCTGGAATGTGCTTTGTTTTGACTGAAATGCAAGTTCCTCAATGCAGCTGTGAGGCTCGATTCCTCATCCCCTGCCTATGGCAACTCGAGAGCAGGTCAGGAATGCTTTGCGAGTTGACAGCTGGTGTCTCACTGGTCTGAGGATCAGATTATGTGTAGGCCCATCAACTTGTGAATTATTAAATTAACTGAAAATATATTTGGGTAAAAATGATATTGTATAATGGTCTGTGAAAATGTGCTTCTTGATAGAATTTACTAACCCAATTAAGAGGAGATGCTGCAGATTAGGCATCGGGCAGATAAGAGGCAATTTATCTGCAGAAGGAATGATACTGTTAATGTCAGCCCCTCAAGGCAATTGGAACAAGAAACATCAAACAAGTTGCAAGTAATTGCAAGTCTGAAAGTACATCTTTCCTCTCTCACACTTTTACAGTCCAAGAAAGTAGGAAGCGCCCCTTCTAAGATATTTGCTATGCCTCATTCCTTCTGCAAGTTGTTCCTTATCTGATTGTTACCTAGTTTTCAGCTCCTCCTTTTCCTATCTCTCAAAGACATTCCTACAGATGATTACATGCCATACTCACATCATAGTAACTTGAAATATCTAGGAAGTAAAATCCTGCAGCCTCAGCTATAGTTCTCCTACATAACTTAGGTCCATCGAAAGGACAAGAAATGAACGATGAATATAACTTCTACTTTCAGAAAGGATGTGAAAATGAGACACATGGCCTGTTATCTAAAGAAATCCATGTGAAGAATTGATATAAATTGGATTTCGCCTCATAAGAATTGAGAAATGATCTTTTACAGAAAGATGGAATTGTATCTTGTTATAGCATTGGAGATCATCCCATTCAATAAGGACAAATTGGATATACCCTATCCAATGTTACTCCATTAGGACAAACCTACTTAAATCAGAAAAAATATTGGTCTACAAAATTCTTAGCCTTTGTTGTATATATATATTAATTGCCCAGTGTCTGGGAAATGAGCAAGACAGTCATGAACTACTGTGTTTCTCTGAAAATAAGACATGTCCTGAAAATAAGGCCAATCGGTCTTTTCAGGACATGTGATAATATAAGCCATCCCCACAAAATAAGCCCACCACCACCAACTACGTGCCCCACTCCCCCCGCCGGGCAAGACAGGGCTCCTGCCCCTCGCTTAGCCACCCATCCCCACTCGCCCCTTTTAGGGTACAATTTGGGGTGGCAGGTGGGGTGGGCAAGAAGCGGGACGCACGTCTTGCTTTTCCAGCACCGTCGCGTTCCTCGCCATTCTGTCCAGGGAGACACGTTGTAGAAAAAACTTTCTCGCGAGTTCAGCCAAACTCCTTGAACTCGCGAAAAAGTTTTTTCTACAACGTGTCTCCCTGGACAGAACGGCGAGGAACATGATGGTGCTGGAAAGGTAAGACACGTGTGTTGTGGCCCAACACGTCCCATCCCACCCCAATGGCAACAGCAGCCTGGCTGCTTCCCTTCCCCACCGTCTCTTTATTGAGAGGGGTGGCACTTCTCAAATTGCACCCTAAAGGGGGGTGGGTGGGGGTGGGTGGCTGGAGCCCTGACATGCCCGGTGGGGGGGGAGAAGAAACAGCAAAGGGAGCATGTCTCACTCCACGCATCTCGCTTCTCCCCCGCCCCACCTGCCAGAAATGAGTCTTTGTGAGATTCGTCGTGCCACTGCTGCAGCCTCATAAAGCAGGACTCTGCAAGGCTTGTGCCGTTGTATGCAGGAACTGCAGCACAGCCGCAAGGTTTGACATACTGGCACAGCCGCGAGCGGCAGGATGCCAGCTATGCCAGTATGATGAAGCTCGTGGCGGTGATGCAGTTCGTGCATGCAATGGCACAAGCCTTGCAGAGCCCTGCTCCAAAAGGTAGCAGCGGCGGCAGGACACATTAGGCCAGCGGCCAATGCAAAGAATGGGGAGGGGAGGCAACGACAGCAACGGGACATCCAGTCCCATGCTCACCACCTCCTGCACCCCCAAATAAGACTCCCCAATAATAAGGTCAAGCCCTTATTTGGGGGATCCAAAAAAAATAAGACCCTGTCTTATTTTCGGGGAAACACAGTAGTAGTACAGAAATGTAATATGGTTTAACATAAAAACATAAATCATAACATAAAAATGGTGGGCATACTCCCATAGGCTACATCAACTGAAGATCACAATTTGTTAAAAAGATAGAAACAGGAAAAAGGAAAGAATTGCCTGTATCCAAACCACCTACCCTGCAAAACAGAAAACTCTATGATTTTGGATTTACATGTGAATATTTTTAAAAGTGGAAGAATACATAAAGTGAAAGCCTTGATGGAATTTACTAACCCAATTAAGACAATTCCATAAGCAAAAAAAAAAAAAACAACCACAATGAAATAAGAGTGACAGGAGACTTATCTACTATATGCTTTTTCTCAGACAACAATATGTATTGTTGTCTGAGAAAAAGCAAAAAATAAATTCTTTCACAGAGTTGGTAAGGATATAAGGAGGTCAACTATTCCTCATTTATATGAGGAATGAAAAGGCAAGTTCATTGCAAATAACAGAGGGAAGTTCATTGCAAATAACAGAATAGCATAAAATGTTATAATTTTAAAGGAAGCTAAAGTCTAGTTAGTTAAACACATATCTGAAACACAAATACCTTGTATTTGATCGTTTAACTTGTTTAAGATTACATAGCAAGTGTAGTTAACAAGAAACAGCCTGGAATATAGGTGGAAGTTCCTAAAACAGAAGGTATTACAAGCACAAACAATTCCAAAGAAGAGGGAAGGGAAAGAGGAGCACAGTAGCAGAATTAAATGTGATTGAGCAAAATATTAAGGGAAGATATAAAACAAGATATGAAACATTTAGAAATCAGGAGGCAGAATGAGGTAACTTATCAAAGAAGAATACACAGTAGCTCAGACTACTTTAGGAAAACCTAAAGGATGAAAAAACTGATGTTTCCAAAGAATGCTAAGCTAAAGTTCAAAAACAATTTTACAAGCAACTAATAGTACCTTTTCAGATAGATTTAAAATAAGCTTATATACACCTGCATCCCAGAATACTGAAAGAAAGTGCTTTTGATATGGTTGAAAATATGTCATCTTTGAGAAATCTGGGGTGTCTAATTACTGGAAACCAATTTTTTTCTATGCTCAAGGAAAGATACTGACTCCCAAGAAGCTCAAGAACAGATTGTAAAGATATAGATCTGTAAGCACCATGAAAACAAAGCATTACTATATCATAAACTATTATTCATAGAGTAAACAACTCTCTTAACTTAACTCGGCAAGTTTCTAACAGATTGTAGGAATGCTATAATAGTAATATATATTGGTTTCAGTAAAACATGTAATAAAGTACCACACAATTTTTTGATTACAAAGTTTTTTAAATCATAGCTGGTTGGCATGACAATAAAACTGGCTTGAATTACACTCTGAAAATGCCTATCAATAATTCCTTATCAAATATGAAACTTATTTGGGTGCCATAAAGTTCAGTCCTAGATTAGTACTTTTCATACTCATGGACATTCATTACTATATTAATACAACTATTAATAACTTGGGAACATGATAGAAGGAAAAGTTAGCAAAACTACAGATTTGATTAATGCTATCGTATAGATAGTGAAGTAGAATAAAGGTCAAAATACTGAAACTATTCAATATTTGAGGCAGATAATCTCCCATTTATTGGATGGGGTTGTGGATATTTTATCTGAACATAGAATGGTAGCCTATGTACTCTTCCACCTCTGTGGTTTTATCTAAAAGAAAAGAAAAAAATGATTCCACAAAAAAAAATGAACATATTCATAAATTACTAATATCTCGACAAATTGACAACCTTAGCTAGATCCTTCATTAGTTTTTAGTTTAATTAGTTTAAAAAAATCCTTCATTTTTTTAAACAAATTAGCCCGTCTGAAAATTTCATCAGGTAAAAGTATTTTTTGGTAATGTTTTATTTGTATCATTTCTCCAAGTTTTGATAACTATTTTTATTTAAAGTAAGGTAGAAAGTTCTTAAATTACCTGCTGAGAATCATTTGATTTAAATGCATCTTTAAGAATTTCAACAGCTCTTGATGGGTCAACGTATTTTCTTTTCGAGCCAACAAGAAGTGCAAAGAGGTATCTTAATTCGCGCATAAAAGGTAAATTTCTATGTTCCTGTATTTGAAATAGTTATAAATAATGAATTTTGTATTTTTACAAATCTGTAAGAAGTTCAATTATAAATCAATTGCTCGATCCTCTTAAAAAGGCTAAATATGTTCTCATCACAATATTAACAAACTCCAATACGGTTATATTATTTTAGACTAAACCATTATTTCTTTTTCTTCCCTACACCCCCCAAAAATCAACAAGTTTGATGAGTTGATGGAACTATTATTGATTTACAAGTTTGGTTTACTCCCTATTCCAGGTCATTCACAAAAGCTAACAGCCAACAAGTCTATAAAGAAGTTAAAAGTCAGCAAAAACAACATCTCGAATTAATAAATTTCACATCACAGATCTATTCAAAGTTGTACTCCCTTGCTTTACAATAAACTTGTTTCTATTAATTATACCTGGACTATCATTTTAATAGCTTGCTAGTTATACATCTACTATGAACTTAGCTTTTTTATCAGCAGTAATTTCATATTAAAAATCTCTGAAAAAAATGGAAGCAAATTATTTATCTCATTTGTGTTAATTCAAAACAGACACTCAGCCAGGTGCAGCTCATTAGCACCAGAAGGATGCAAACGGTGAAGGTCAAATGAATATGGCAAGGGCTGGAGGCTGACAGAGATAGGTGGAGGTGGAATAGAAGACATAGAGATGGAGCAGAGATATGCAGACCAGGGAAGTTGAAATGGAGGCAAGTGGGGCATGTCAGGAGAAGAGGTCTTCGCTTAATGACTGAAACTGGGACTACTGGAACTAAGTGGTGCAGTCATGGGATGTTTCACCTAACAACTACTTCACTTAGTGACAGATATTCTGGTCCCAAATACAGTTATGTCATTAGCCTTTAAAGTGCTATAAAATTATTCTGTAAACTTGTAAGCTAGTATATTATCATCTATAACTTGTTTGAAATATTTATGTATATACAAATATGCCTACACACCAGTAGTGGGCTCCACTTACCTTCGCTCCAGTTCGGAACTGTGAGTGTGTGTGCTCACTTCGCTCACGCGTGGCACTTCTGCACATGCGCAGAATCTTCTGCACATGCGCAGAGGGTCCATGATGTCTGGGTGGGTGGGCGGAGCCTCCCGCCGCCACCACTACCAGTTTGCCCGAACCAGGGCGAACCGGTAGAAACCCACCACTGCTACACACATACCTAAATACAATTGAAATATAATGAGACTACTTTTCTTGTCAATACTGCACAATAAATCTACCAATAAATTGCAACTACCTACTCCCACAATTCGTTTGTTTGTGTGTTTATTGTTCACATTTCTTTCTCGAAGACTGACTTCTGGGCAGTGTATAGTAAAAGGCAGCCTATATAATTATACCTTTTGGTTTCGGGGGAGATCTTGAGCATTTGCTGGTAAATTGTAATTCAAGACTAGCCTTCGAAATTCCAATAAGTTAAAAAGTGACTGAAACAAAAAGGAAATATAAATTTAGCATTACTTCGTAGAAAGTGTATTAGATATACTGCAATTCACAAAAGAACTAAGAAGCAAAGAACTGGTTCACAGGATGTAATCCATATATGGTACTTTTTATGTAAAAAATGAAAAATTTAAACTAACAAAAAATGATTATGACTAGCAATTCACTAATTGGCATATTGTGACTTGGAAGCAAACTCTATTTCTGGGGACGTTGGGAGACATACTTACAAACAGATAACAATTCTGTATTTTTATGTGAGCAAGATCTAATAAACTGTGATCATGCAAAAATGCACTAGAATGAGTGACAAAAGTATTAAAAACCACTTTTAATATAAAATAACACTTTTTGCTTCTACTGTTCTAATGTAATGCTGACCGTGGCTTCCAACATTTTATGCGCTAACTGGAGCCTACATGAATATTACAGCTTGTATTTCAGGAGAAAAAACAAGCAACAAGAAAATATGAATTATCCATGGTTCTGCTTTTCCTGCTTTCTTTGGTAAGAAAAGAAATAAATGAGTGGATTCAGGAGGACTATGCAACAAAATCTATTATGCTAATTTATACCTCTACCTAATCTAAATAAACTGATATCCATATACATGAAAATTAATTTTTAATTATTTTATTCATATCAATCAAATAAGCATTTGCCTGTTAAAAGATCCTGGACATAACAAATTAGGAATCCATTTTTGTCACTGTAATATTTTCAATAAGATTGCATATACATTTGCTTAATAAAAAAAATCTTTTCTCTGGATACTTAACAAATTAAAACCAAAGTGGCAGAGGAAGTATTGAAAAAGGACATATGACAACGTTATATGCACATTAGCACTTTTAACTGCCAATGTATACCAAAAACATGTTCGGGTCCTTTTAAAAATATTCTTTACAACATTTTCCTACATTAAATGTAAAAAAAAAAGGAGTGAAAATGGGGAAAAAAATCAAGAAGCTGAGACTGAACGTTATCTATTATCAAAAAAGTAGAGTCATTATTGTTGCTTGCATAATTATGAAGGATAAAAATCTAGTTAGAAACTATACAAAGAGGAGAATTTAACACAGATTTTAATATAATCCTTGAAAAAAAATCTTAAGGAGATATTTAAACAAGTACTGGTTACATATAAATATATGGCAAAATTAGATATAGATATCTAAGTTGTAAGCTTTACTTATCTATAAAATTTACACAGAATCATATGGAATTAAGTCATCTGTAAGAGTATACAGATTCACAGATTTGTTCTGCCACACGGTATAACAGAACGTTGAAAGTAACTTTAGTTTTCTGGCACACATGAACATAGTGTTGAATACAAATAAATCTTTGGCTCATATTACAATGATGAAAAACAAAGAACTTGCTTTATAAAAGCACATATCAATGCAACTAATATTCCATGAAGCCACATATATTAAGGGAAATCTGCATCTGTAGAATATGTTTGTTTTGGTTTTAATTTTAGTACTTTTCCACATCGCAAGTCACTGACTAATAAAGATAATGTTACACATTGATGACCCCTATCAATGTTACACACTGATGACCCCGTATCAGATTTCAAGAGACCCCTGATGAAAACATGAAATATTGTCACACAGTTGATGCAACCTAAGGAGCCTATCAATCTGTGGCTAAATAAATACTGTAGTAGGTAATGTCCAAATTTATCACATATGAAGTAAATTAAGATAGTTAGCTGAAACATTAGCCCACTAAGCTAGGCAAATAAAAAGGAAGAAACAAACCTATAGATATTTATTATTACCACAAAATTACAATATTAATATACTTTTTAAAGTATCAATTTTTACCATATGGTGCTGGACAGTAGCTGCTATAAAATTTCTATTAGGTATAAGTGAAATATTAGTTCTTAGTATATTTTAAAACTTCAGTTTCTACTTGTTGTTCGGTTAGTAACAAGATTATTAAGTGATTCTGGCTTCCCCATTGACTTTGCTTATCAGAAGGCTGCAAAAGGTGATTACGTGGCCCCGGGACACTGCAACCGTCATAAATATAAATCAGTTGCCAAGCGTCTGAATTTTGATCATGTGATCACAGGGATGCTGCAATGGTCGTAAGTGTGAAAAAGTCATAAATCGCTTTTTTAGTGCTGTTGTAACTTTGAACAGTCACTGTTCAAAGTTGTAAGTTATAACACTGTTGTAAGTTGAAGACTATCTGTTGTTGTAATTATGCAAGTTATGTTTCTTATTTTACAATGAATTACATATTAAATATGTATTATATATTAAGCCTTTTTTTTAAAAAAAAAAAGGCTTACAACAATTATAATCCATGATAATATTACTCTAAAATAGGTATATTTCTTAGATTTTCACTTGATTTATAGTATTCAAGTAGCCTAGAGCTCAAAAATAGGAGATATCAACGTTATTATTACCAGTGATATCATTGTTCATTCTCAAACACCAAAAGCTTTCATACATGCCCAAAACAACTGGCTCTGGCATCAGAGTTGTTTAGTTTAGCATGGCAATGATGCATATAAATTATAAATTGATTATTGAAGCAGAGTCTTAACATAGTTTCTGGTCTGATCCTTTATCCAATAACATGCATAATGTACTGACTCATTTATCAAATAATTTTGATTTAATGACAGTATTTCAGGGTTTTAAAAAATAAAAATAGGTATACAGAAAATAACTTGCCAGAGACTTTTTATAATAATTTATCCATATCATTAATTTCTCTGTGCATTTCAAGCAATTGCCTTTTTATTATAATAAACCCAAAAGCTTAATAAAATTAATAATTACCTGTATAACAGCACTGAACCAGCATGTGTTACCAACATTTTTTAATCCTACTGGAGAAATATCTTGACGTTTTCTATCGTATGGATTTGGAGAATCACTCCAGACTTCTGGATGTGTTCTTTTCAGACTTGCTTTGTTTTCTGCTATGCTGGCTTCTAAAACTCTTAGAAAATAAATGAAATAATTAGAAGAAATAGTCTTAACAATTTGGATATACATTTTCACAAATCTTCATCATCCTTATGCCTTTTAATAACATTTATTAGTCAGAAAGGTACTATCAGTCTCCTGATTTTTTTCTTACACTACATAATCTAAATTACAGATTACTTTAAGCAATAGGTTATGCAATAATTACCCATATTAGACCATTGTGATTTTAGTACATAAATGTAAATATAAAATGTGTATAATATTATAAATAAATATAATAATGTGTCATTTTTCCTACTGTCAAGCCATGGATAAGACTACTCTATTCTAAAAGCTATAGCAAAGCATCGTTGAGCAGCTCACTTTAGAAAGAGACAAAGTCACAACTAATTCTCAGAAGAGCAGTTTTAGGAGGTGTGGTCATGCTTCAGCGAAAACAATTTCAAAACAAGTATTATGGCACAAATACTTGTTATAACCACAATGTGTTCTATTACATAACTATTATCACTTATGTATCTTTGAATAACTTGGTCAATAAATAAATGAACAAATTTTCCATGGAAAACAACATTTTAGATCATATTTATGCAGAAATATTGAAAATTCAAAGCGTTCACAAACTGTTAAGTATCACTATATATACAAATCACAGTGGGAAATCATTCAGAATATTAAATTATCCTTTTATACTATAAACTTTCCCTAATAATTAATTTCTATTTCACTGTACTAATGCATAAAAATTACAAAAAGTGTACAAAATTTGTTGATCTGTATTTTTCTGAAGAACTCTGAAGAATTGTTGTTTGGAAGAACAATTTTCCATCTCTCTCTCTCTCTGTCTCCCTTCCTCCCCCTCCCCCTCTCTCTGTCCCCCTCCCTCCCCCCCTCTCTCTCTCTCGACCATGTCCTTCTAGGTGGAAGGTACTGGAAGTAAATTTTCCAAACCAGATACAGTACAACATGTACTTACCTACTAATGGCCTGTTCCTCATCTGTAATCCCAGTCTCCCTGAATGTCCTGTTCGATTCCTCTAAACTGAGGGCAATAGCTCTCTGTAGATCATCTTTGTCATCCCCTGTGAGATCAATTACATCTGGAAAACAAACCTGTGTCCCTCAATATTAAAAATGTATAGAATAAAAAGTCAACTATATTAGCAATGATCAACGACTAGTTTAGATTTGTCTCCACTGGATTTAATTTTATTCCCTCAACATTTTACTTATTCCCAGCACTATAGTATCATTCATTTGCGTAACTTGAGTTATTAATTACATTTGAACAATCAACTAAAATTTCATTAGCTATTGTACTTTCTATCACTTTATCTCTTTACTGGCATAAATTTGCTGACTCATGAAAACTCTCATCTACATTAAGCCATTGATCTTTCTCACTTTAAAACTGAAATAGTGTAATTTTAAATCAATCAATAAACAGCAATAAATAATTCTAGCTAGGATGCTTATAATAAAGCAATGTGAAATAGAAGGAAGACCACAAGAAGAACATGAAGATTACATAAACAACTATGAATAGGGCATTTCAGCCTATCATGTCATCAAATAAATTTTCATCAAGCAATTTCATCGTGGCTATTATACTGGTCAAGTACGTTTAATCAATTTATCATGAAAAATTTTAAAGTTCTAAGCAGCATCATGCCGGCCAAAGAATTTGGATGCTCTCAAAAATCTGGGAAACTGTGAGAATAACTGGATCTTAAATAAACCCAGAAATAGAAACAACGTTCTTTTCTTACAATGAAACGGACGTTGTCTTACCTGAACGTCCCTTCTCGGCGCGCTGCTGGAGAATCCAAATGTTGGGTTATTCCTCAGCTTGATTGCCAGACTGGGTGAATGTTTCTTTAAGAAACGTCCTTGGCCACTTCTCCTTCGCTCGGCTGAGCTCCAGTTTATTCACGAAGACAAATAGAGGACGGTGCTGCCAAAACCAACAAAGAAGAGAAACAAACCACCCGGCACCACA
This sequence comes from Pituophis catenifer annectens, assembly GCF_029215685.1. Taxonomy (NCBI): domain Eukaryota; kingdom Metazoa; phylum Chordata; class Lepidosauria; order Squamata; family Colubridae; genus Pituophis; species Pituophis catenifer. The sequence goes on from NW_027256884.1 coordinate 84,461,969, forward strand.
GAACGCAGCCGAAGGGTTGGATTGGATTCTCCAGCAGCACGCCGAGAAGGGACGTTCAGGTAAGACAACGTCCATTCTCCAGCGTGCTGCTTGGAGAATCCAAATGTTGGGATATACCCAAGCTAGTCAGATGACAGGAAGGCGGCTGCGTTATCCCGGGTGGGGAAAGCTAGAACCGACTGCAGCACACGCCGACCAAAGGATGCCTCAGCCGAGGCAAAGGAGTCTATTTTGTAGTGTCTAACAAAAGGTGTCAAAGAAGTCCACGTTGCAGCCCTACAGATGTCTATGATGGATGCCTGGGTAGCCCAAGCGGCTGAAGTGGCTGCACTTCGGGTGGAATGTGGTAAGATTCTCCCCGGCAGTGGTTTCTTCTGGGTGTGATACGCCATCGCGATGCAGGCCTTAATCCAACGACCAATCGTGGACGATGAGACCTTCTTGCCCAACGTAGATGGATTGAAGGACAGAAATAAGGCTTCAGACCTACGGAAGGATGATGTCCGCTTAATATACCGATGTAGGGCCCTCCCAACGTCCAAGGTATGCCATTGTTGTTCGAGATGATGGCTAGGGTCCGGACAAAAGTCAGGTAGAATCAGTTCCTGGGCTCGGTGGTACGGAGAGCTTACCATGGGCAGAAAGGAGGGATCCGTTCGAAGCACTACATTGTTAGGGTGAAAGATGCAAAGGTCAGCCCGCATTGACAACGCTGCTAGTTCAGAGACCCTTCTTGCCGAGGTAATCGCCACAAGAAAGGCGACCTTGAGTGTCAGAAACTGAAGGGAAATCGACGCCAGATGTTCAAACGGAGGCAACATTAGAGCGTTAAGGACCAATGCAAGGTCCCACATTGGATACCGGTGGATAGTAGCGGGCTGGAGATTAGATGCCTCTCTCAAGAAGGTCCGTATACGGGGATGATGAGTCAAAGGTCAATCGTTGGCCACAGTCAAGACAGTGCTTAAGGCTGCCACTTGACGCCTCAGAGTGTTAGGAGCAAGTCCCCTGTCCAAACTGTCCTGCAAAAATACGAGAACATCAGAGGTAGACGCTGTCGTAGGGACCCGATGAGTCTTGGAAAACCAGGAACAAAACGAGCGCCAGGTGGCGTCGTAGATACGATTTGTGGAAGGGCTTCTGGCAGATTGCATAGTGTGGATCACACTCGCCAGGATGTTGTCCTTCCTTAGACGAATCCTCTCAAACGCCAGACGGTCAACTGCAACCATTGCGGGTCTGGGTGCAGTATGACCCCCTGGCTGAGAGATATCTTGTCGTTGAGGATGTGCCAGGGGCACTCCACTGACAGGTTCAAGAGGTCCGCATACCAGGGACGACGCGGCCAATTGGGAGCGACTAGCATGAGATCCGCCTTCTCTGCCATCTTCGAATCACTCGTGGGATGAGCGGCAAGGGGGAGGAAACATAGAGGAGCCCTGGGGGCCACACGCTTCGAAGTGCGTCACAACCTTCTGCTCCGGGACAGGGGAATCGAGAGAAGAAGCGGGGCAGTTGAGCATTCAGCGGGTGAGCAAAGAGGTCGACAGTTGGGAGACCGAACCTCCTCGATGGGTCCCGGAACAATGACGGATGGAGGCGCCACTCCGCCTGATCTATTTGGGTCCGGCTGAGCCAGACCGCCTGGATGTTGTCTGCAGCAGATATGTGCTCCGCCGTCAGTGACAGAACATGCTTCTCCACCCAATTCAGCATCCTCGTCGCCTCATCCAGTAGGAGCTTAGAACGAATTCCGCCCTTCCCTGTTCATGTGGGCTTTCGTTGTTGTATTGTCCGTAAGGACCAGCACATGACACCCCATCACAGAGGATTGGAAATGGCGCAGGGCAAGGTGGACTGCCCGCAGCTCTAACCAGTTTATGTCGTGTTGTAAGTCCTGCATGGACCAGCGACCCTGAGCGACTGATGACCACAGGTGCGCACCCCAGCCGAACTTGTTCGCATCCGTCGTGATGGTAATCCGGATGGGTTCCTGGAAATAACAGCCGTTCCGTATGGCCGGGGAGATCCACCACCTCAGAGACAAGCAGACCACCGCCGGGAGGACAACCTTGGTGTTCGAGCTTGCCCGGTGAGACCTCTGATAAGGCAGAAGGTACCACTGAAGAGGTCAACTGTGGAGACGGGCCCATGGGACTATTGCAATGCAAGATATTAGTTTGCCGAGCAACTGGCACAATGTGATCAGGGGAACGGCTCTGAGTGATAATACCTGAGTCACCAAAGATCTTATGCTTCGCATCCTGTCGGGAGATAGGAACACATGGCCGCTGACCGAGTCTATGACAGTTCCAAGGTGGAGAATGCGAGTGGTGGGCAGGAGTTGACTCCTGTCTAGGTTCAGGGAAAACCCGTGCTGTCGCAAGAGACGAGACACTGTCCTTAAGTCGACCACAGCTTGATCCTGTGTGGCAGACAGAATGATGTCGTCCAGATAGCACATAACTCTGATGGGGATCTGCCGTAGAGAGGCAGCCACTGTTGCTAACAGCTTCATAAAGATCCGAGTGGCGGACGAGAGGCCAAATGGCATGGCCCATATTGGAAGTGTCGGTTTGAGTAGGCAAACCGAAGGAAGCGTCGATGAGAAGGACGAATCGGGACCTGCAGATAAGCCTTCTTGAGGTCGATTGACATCATAAAATCCCCCCCGTCGGATGCCCTGCAGAATCGACTTGAGCGACTGCATTTTGAAGTGGTGATACCTGACAAATTTGTTTAGGGCCTTTAAGTCTAAGATCCCCCTCCAGCCCCCGGAAGACTTTGGCACGAGAAAAAGGCGCAAGAACCCGGATCCCCATTGTTCCACCGGTACAGGTTCGATAGTGCAGATGTCGAGCAGATGTTGAACCTCTGCGTCCATCAATCCTCTCTTCTCCGGATTGCCTGATACTGGACAGGGAATGAAGCGGTTCGGAGGGCTGGAGAGGAAGTCCAATGTGAGGCCGAACCTCACCATTTGGAGGACCCAGGCGTCTGTCATGGAGGAAACCCACTGGGGCAAGAAGTGGAGGAGACAACCACCAATGGGTAGATCTGCGTGGTAATCAGTTGCCCCTTTTGAATGATCAGCTGGTGGCACCACGGAACTGTCACCTGGCGTTGGGCTGACCTCTGCCCCAATCCCGGTAGGCAGGCCTGTCAGCGGACCGACTGACGCCTTGGGAGTATTGCCTAGGAAAATAGGACCCGTTGGGTTCAGACTCAGTCCGAAAGGGCTGTCTCTGGTTATAAGGAGCAAATCTCCTATCCTGTCGTCTGAAGGAGGATGGCATAATTTTACGTTTATCCTTATCCTCCACTAGTATAGTGTTCAAAGCCTCTCCAAAGATAAAGGAACCCTTGTAGGGAGCAGATGCAAGCTTCCACTTTGATTTGAGATCGGCCCTCCAATGACGGAGCCAAAGGAGGCACCGAGAAGTGACAATAGAAACAAGGGCTCTTGAAGCAAACTTGGCCGCATTCAAGGATGCGTCTGCCGAATATTCAGTGGCTGCCACTATTTTATTAATGTCCTAGTGGAGCCTGCTGTTGTCAGGTGGTAAGCGCTCCTGCAGTTGGCGCAACCAAATAAGAGATGTGCAAGCAAAGAAGGATGTAGATGTTGCCGCCCTGATGGCCCAGGCTGCCGCCTGATGTGTCTTACAGAAAGACAGTTCAGCCTTCCTGTCCTTGATCCTGAGACCGTCAAGCACATCATTAGAAATGACAGAAGAAGACGTCAATTGAGCCACCGGCGCATCTACAGAAGGCAGCTGGATCAGATTTTGTAAAGAAAGGTCCGAACAATACAACTTTTTATCTAATCCATTCGGGGCCGAGATGTAAGCCGGTTGGGACCATGATTTTTGGACCACATCCGTGAACAGTTCAGGACACGGAATAAAGTCCTGTTTCGGCTTGTGCAGCTGAAACAAGTCATCATGTGGATGAGGATCCGCCTGTTGAGATGGCTGTGTGCTCGACACTCCCATATTTGTGGTAAGCTTAGCCTTGTGGAGCAAGGATTTGAACATAGAAGGGCAGAAGAGGCCCGTGAACGAAGGTCTCTCAGGAGCAAGGTCCTCGTCCTCAGACAACTCTATCTCTTCGGGTTCCTCCTCATCCCAGACGGAATCGTCGGCAAGAAGAGTTTCTGCTTGATATGAATAGCCACGACACGGATCGCCATACGCCTGAGACAATGGTGGATGCATAGCCGGCATGGATAGATCCTGGAGTCCCTGGTGAGGAGCTGAAGTCAAGATCCTAGAGATTGTCTCAGACACTAGGTCCTGGATATCTCGAGAGAGCGCTGGTTGAAGGCCGTCAGCAGGATGGAGACCAGCGGCGGTCGGGGTGAAAGTAGCCTCCGGAACAGAACAACCCTGATGATGAGTAGCATGAGCACTGGGTCCCAAGGAAGCAGGTGGAAAAGCGGACTCCCGGAGGAGTTCAACTTCAGTTGGACAATGGGTGGCAGCAGGAGGGTCCTGAGATGCTGGAGAAGGCTTGTCAGGAGACATCTGGTGGTTAGAAGACTGGGCCCTCTGCTGAGCAAGAAGATATTGTTTCTCAAAGGCTTTGCGTCTTTTCTCCTCAGCCTTGTCAGCTGCTGCAGTGCGCGTGGTAGGATGAGGACTGGCAGAACGTGCCCGAACAGCTCAATGTTTGGAGGCCTTGGCAGGAGCCTTGGAGCGTTTCTTGGCCTCAGGTGGACTATAGGATGGTTCGAGGTCAGAGGACAGATCAGACTCCGCCATCTGGACAAGTTAATCAGAGATAACAATATCCACACCACTCGAAGAAAATTTGAGGAAAAAACACTAGAAATTGTTTGGAAAATCCAAATAAGCGTAAATTCTTCAGCCTGAAATGCTAGAGCCAAGGAAAAGACCAGTTTCTTGCTCGACTGAGTGAATAAACTGGAGCTCAGCCGAGCGAAGGAGGAGTGGCCAAGGACGTTTCTTAAAGAAACATTCACCCAGTCTGACAATCAAGCTGAGGAATAACCCAACATTTGGATTCTCCAAGCAGCGCGCTGGAGAAGAGAAGGAGAGGGAGAGGCAGAGAGGGAGGGAGAGAGAGAAAGAGGGAAAGAGATTTCAGCTTTAGAGCAACTGCCATCACAAAGTTGTTTGTCTAACCTAAGAATTTCTTGCATTTTTTTTTAAAAAAAATCATTATTAAGTAAAACAAAATATCTATTATCAAATATGAAATCTGGAGATATAAAAAGTTCATTAATATACAGTAGAAACTGAGATGGTGACAGGTTTTTCTAGTTTTTTCAGTTATGTAGTTATATGGTGAGAAAAAAGCACTTACTTGTATCTGCTTGGCTTCCTACACTTATATATCTGTCATTACCAGGAAGTGCTGTTTGATAGTATGTTGTTTCTTCTTGCTGAGGAATCTTGGCATTCTTTGCAGTTAGGAGGGCTACTGCTAATTCTAGGTTCCCATTGCTATCCTTTAAATGCATAAGAAAGAATTATTAGAATGCCATTTTATGATCAGCTTCGAACATCAAGTCCAGGTATATTTAAATTTTACATATTGTCATGAATATAATTTTATTATTAGAAACCTAATCAATTTAAAAATAACATTAATTAATAATGTGAAATATGATAAGCAACTTTAAAACAGAATGCAATAAAAGCTGAACTTTAATCCAAATCCACTGATTTAATATAGTCGTATTCTGCAGTGGCAAATGAAACTATTTAAGGGCTGAATTAGATGCTGCCCATTGTATACATATTTCCTAAATAAAACATCTGCAAGGAGTTTTGAAATCAGTTTTGTAACTTCAGTTTTCAACATGAATTTGAATAAATGATCAGTTAAGCATATAGAAAAATCATAACTACAAATACCAATATATCTATATTTAAACCCAAATATATAATGTTTAAGGTTAAGCTGCTTAATATCCTGTTTTTAGTCCATTCTCAGCTCTGAATGTTCAATAATGATTCTGGACCAGTCACAATTTCCCCAGTTCACCTACAGTTTCAGCCTATTTGCAGGCCATTCAAATCAACCTTATAATCTTGTATTGAATTGTATTGTATTAAGTTCTGCTACTTAAAACATACTTTAAAAATTTCAATATAGAGATCTAAATATAGTTATCTTTCAAAATCACTATACCTTCAAGGCTTGCTGCAGTACTTGAGTGTCATTGATACCTGTGATTTCTCTCAGCTGATTCAGAAACGTCTGCTGGTGCTGAAAAATTAAAGAGCTGATCAGCATAGACAAAGACAAATTAAAGTAAACAAACGAACAAACAAAAACCTAGTTAGTAGAAAACACTAGATTTTTTCCCTCCTCTTTAAAGAAATGAGTCAACAATATCAATGTGTACAATTTCAAAATGGAGTATAGGAAACTTAAGTTTAGAGTAGCTGTTATTTCTATACCGCCCTTCTCCCGAAGGACTCAGGGTGGTGTACAGCCAATTTAAAAAGCACAGGACACAACAATGATTAAAAATTAAAATAATTAAATAAATTTGGCCGGATTAAAACCCCAAAATTTTAAAATACCCCAATTAAAATTATTATGTTGATAGGCCGGCCTGGCGGAACAACAGGGTCTTCAATGCGCAACGAAACACCCGGAGGTCGGAGATCTTACGTATTTCCGGGGGCAGTTCATTCCACAGGGCTGGGGCTCCCACAGAGAAGGCCCTCCCCCTGGGTGTCGCCAGCCGACATAACTTGGCTGATGGCACCCTGAGGAGACCCTCTCTGTGGGAGCGGACTGGTCAGTGGGAGGCTATCGGTGGCAGAAGACGGTCTCGAAGGTACCCGGGTCCTATGCCATGGAGCGCTTTAAAGGTGGTAACCAACACCTTGAATCGCACCCGGAAGACCACTGGGAGCCAGTGCAGCTCACGCAGGAGGGCTGTCACGCGGGCACAACGGGTTGCGCCCATAACCACCCGCGCGGCCACATTCTGGACCAGTTGGAGCCTCCGAGTTCTCTTCAAGGGGAGCCCCATATAGAGAGCATTACAATAGTCCAGCCGGGAGGTGACAAGGGCATGAGTGACCGTGCGCAAGGCGTCCCGGTCCAGAAAGGGCTGCAACTGGCGGATCAGGCGAACCTGATAAAAGGCCCCCCTGGCCACGGCTGTCATGTGCTCTTCTAAAGACAGCCGTGTGTCCAGGAGGACACCCAGATTGCGAGCCCTCTCTGTGGGGGGCAAATATTCACCCCCAATAGTCAGCGATGGCACCTGCTGACTATATTGGGACACCGGCAGCCACAGCCACTCGGTCTTGGACGGGTTGAGTCTGAGCCTGTTCCTCCCCATCCAGACCCGCACGGCCTCCAGGCAGAGGGACATCACATCAAGGGCATCGTTGGGGTGGTCTGGGGTGGAGATGTACAGCTGAGTATCATCAGCGTACAGATGACACTTCACCCCAAAACCACGGATGATCTCACCCAGCGGCTTCACATAAATGTTGAACAGAAGGGGTGAGAGGACCGACCCTTGTGGCACTCCCCATGCGAGACGCCTCGAGGTCGACCTCTGCCCCCCTGCCAACACGAACTGTGAGCGATCGGAGAGGAAGGAGGAGAACCATCGCAGAACGGTGCCCCCTATTCCTAACCCTCTCAACCGCTGCAGCATGATACCATGGTCGATGGTATCAAAAGCCGCTGAGAGATCTAATAGGACTAGGACAGAGGACCAACCCCTGTCCCGAGCCCTCCAGAGATCATCCACCAACGCGACCAATGCCGTTTCTGTGCTGTGCCCCTGCCTGAAGCCCGACTGGCACGGGTCTAGATAGATAGCTTCATCCAGGTGCCTGGGCAGTTGTCGTGCCACCACACTCTCGACAACCTTCGCCATATAAAGTACAACAAATAACACTATTTGAAATAAGTTTTAACTTATTTCATGGCAAATTGGGATTTTTCGAGGGAAAATGAAGGAAACTAGTTCTGTTGGTTACATCTATAAAGAATTCCAAACAGATTTTCAAAAGCATCTTGCAAGAAAGCTAGAGGGAAATTACACAATTGCCTTCTTTGAGTGATTTGAGACCCATATTCTATAGATTCTGGTTGAAGTATAAATATAATATTTATTTCCTAATACAGGTAATCCACACTAAACAGCATCATGTGACTATCCTCAACTGTCGTTAAGTGAATCACTTGTGGTTATTTAAACAGCATGACGTTTGACCATGACTTTCAACTTACCAGCAGATTCCCTACTGACTATTTGTCAAGAGCTGGGCTATGAAGGTTGCTAATGATAATACATGATTCGCAGGACACTGCAACCATCGTAAATGCAGGCCAGTTGCATGCTGGTTGCCAACCGCCCAAATTGCGATCATGTGACTATAGGCTGTCAGAAATTTAGGGATCAATCAAAAACCTACTTTTTCAATGTCACTTTAAAAGTCTGAATGGCTTCTAAACAGGGTAATCATTAACTGAGGACTACTTTATTAAACTCAGTTACATATCCATAAGATTTATATAAAATCTATATTTCAATGTGAAATCTTAACAATCTTTAGAAGAATTATTTTATTCCAGTCTTCATTCTATTACAAGTAGTATTTGACTTAGCAGTCATTCAGAGTTACGATGAACACCCCTCCCCACATCTCATCCCAAAAGCTACTTACAAACTGATTTTGAAGTTATGGTGACCGCACCCTCACCAACAGTCACATTTTGGGCACTTGACAAATGGCTCATCTGTACAGCCATTTGTAGCATCCCACACGACTGCAATTTTTTTACTTGCTTCATGCGGTTGCTAAATATAATTGTAAAAAATGCCCATTGGGTAAAGTGGATTCAGTTAATGATTGAGTTATCTGTTTAACAACTGTCAGAAATTTTCTGTCATCTGCTCTGTTTATCTAACTGTATAAATTACATCCTCTGCCTTGTTCACAATTATTAATTCTTTAGTTATTTCCATTAAATATATATTTATATAGATATAAAGTAATGCACTATTTATCACATGCTGCAGGTTCTCATTTTCTTGATTTAAAATCTAACTTTATGAACTGATTTAAAAAATCTATTTTGTTATGGCTAATTCTTTTTTACATTAGCTCAACACTGATTTATAAACATGAAATATTAAGCATAGCCAAATGGATCGTTTAAATAGGTAGTAACCAGATAAAATGTCAACCCAGCATAAAGGTATCATAAAGAGTTTCATTTTCCAGACTCCCTCAAGACTTTCTAACTTTGTAACTGTGTGCTCCTTGTGTAATATGAAACATCAAACAAACTTTCCCACATAGGTTGCCAAAAGAGAATCAGTGGATACTAACATTATTCATTCATTCTGAACTGCATGAAGCAAGTTCAGAACAAAGATAGAAACACAACAGTCTCCATTGTCATAATCATAAGTGACCCATCTACCCCCTACTTAACAGCTATGGTTGAATACCATTTGCTGAAAATCCAGAGAGGGAAAGAAGTATTGCCTTCATACACCCATTTTTACTTTCTCATATACAACTGTAAGAAACTGGATACCAGAGAAAATCCACGTGAGGGGCAACATAGAACTCTGACCTTGGACTAATCAGTGTGAGTCCAAGCTTTTTGGAGCTTGTGAGCTTTTTGGACAATACATGAGTATAGGATGGACTACAAAAACTGGGAGAGCCAAAGTATTCTATTTAAACGTTTATAATATATATCTAAACTATCCTCTATTGAAAGATTTTCTACTATGTTAGAATCCACAAAAAGCAAAAAAAAAAAGGTAAAATGACTCAAGTCATGAACTAGGCATCCAGATGTCTGAGATCCTAATGATGAACATGTATTTGCTAAACTGTACAAACTATTTCAAAATTTTAAATAGAAGAACGGACTACACAATGTAGGATAAAGTGAATTAAGAATTGACAGGCAGACTCATTCCCTCAATGGGAAAATATATGGTTAAGAGTGGACATATTAAAAAAAAACTCTTAAAATTGAATTCAAATAGAAGATTTTGACATAGAAGATTTTAAAGAGCAGTGTTAAATTGAAGCTGGGATTTTCCTGTTACGATTAGTGGAACCACGGAAGATTATTTCAATATATGATTATTGTTGTGAGATTTCTATAGGCAGAGATGAAAAGATTCAAAACTACCCACCATAGAGGAATGGTTAGCGAAGTTGACAGATTTTGCTGAAATTGATAATCAATTTATTTTATTATAGAAAGGACATTATATTTCTTGGTGAGTGGGAAGCCTCTTATTAACTTTTTGCATAAAAAACAAAAATATGAACGTGATTTATGGTTTTGATAATTACACAGGTTGCATTACTGAAAGAACAATCTAACTTTGCAGAGACACATTTAAATATATTTGTACTTATAACTTCTGCTTGAGGTCAATCAGAAATTATAAATCAAATGTAAATAAGTGCATGCCATGAATGCAATACAATTGCGTTGCTTTTATTTTGAAGGCAACTACTTTTTAAAATATAAGTATGTGTTTGCATGCTTGCCAACTCAACTTCATAGCCTAATTGGTTTGGCCCTCCACAACAGTCCCAGTTTCTCATGTGATCCCTTGAGAAAATTAATTGTTCACCCTGCTTTATAGTATTTCTGTTGAAAAATCCTTGTTTTTTTGTATATATCAACCTCAATTTATCACCATCTGTTTAATACTGATTCAAAGTTATATTGGCCTCAGAAAAAATGACAAAGTTATGACTGACACATCACATGATTAAATTTGGGCACTTGGCAACAGGCTTGCATATATGAAGGTTGAAGGGCTTTCTGGTTATATGTTTGAGATTTGCAATGTCCCAGCCGGCTTCCAACTGACAAAGTCAATTGGGAAAGCCAGATTCACTTAACAACCACATGATGATTTAATGACATGATATGCTTAATGACCACGATGATTCAATTCATGACTGTGCTAAAAATGGTTGCAAAACCAGGTCGGGATGATTTGCTTAACTATTACTTTGATTAGTGACCAAAATTCTGATCCCACTGCGATTGTTAAGTCAAGGACTACTTATATGAAATTCGTATCTAGGAATGACTGTATCCCACCAATTTGCCAGAGTTTTGACAAACCTTATCTATATTCTCATTTGCACCCAAATTTACTCATTTAGGCTGTCCCATCTTAGTTCAGAGACACCAGGAGCTGGCATTAAAAATTGTGTACCTTCTTACTTTGCAACTGTTGAAATAAACATTTTGTCCTCAGTTATACACACCTGTTAATCTACTTTCAACAATGGCCCTAACCCTAATAGTATTTTGTAAAACACATACTTATTTCTGAAATGGATGCTGTCCATATCTGGCAGATTTCCCAGCAAGATCTCTTTAAAAGTGTTTTAATCTTATGCCATTGTAACCTAGTTCCATTATGAGTTAAGCGGAAACCATCTGATATGTTTGGAATTGGCATTTCCAAAAGTGCCCCAGGGCCTAACAAATCTAAAATCCCGTTTTTTGGCACCACTGCTCTATAAGTGCACTAAGATCCCTGGAAACTTTACATAAAATTGCTATGTTATGGACCTTGGTGGGTACAAAAGACTAAATGAATCTTTTGATATTATCAAATGTAGCTCTTCAAGATAATAGCTATATTTATGTTACTTTAAGCCAAAAATCCTGATATTAAAATACAAATTATATTCTAGCAGGATGAATTTGACTTGATTTAATTTACTTGACTTGATTTAAATCATTAGTAAAAAATCTTGATTTAAATCAACTTGATTTAAATCATATTTTTTAAAGAGCACTGTCATCTCTGTCCCAGAACAGCTCCTCCTCTGACCCACTGTTGACTCATCGACAATCCCAATATTGAAGAATATACAGCCTCATCTACATAACTAAGCTCCATTTCACGCTGAATAAACTAAATAATGTAACTTAAATAGAAAACTATATTTAGATAGATTTTTATTCCAAAACCATTTTATTAAAATAAATTAAAAATAAAAAAAATCCAATTTAAATTAAAAAATCCAATTTAAATTTTAAAAATCCAATTTTTTTTAAAAAAAAATCATCCATCCTGTATGCTAGTATATGATGCCAACACAAAGAAGCTAAGAAAATAAAGGAGAGGGGATTATCAAATATTTGAATAGATATTTTTCTTCCTTTTTTCCTTTTGAAATAACGTTTTTTAAAAAAAGAACAAAATATTTCTCATGCACAAGAAATTATTCATAGCATTGCAAATTTAATGTTTTTACTTGTAAATACAAACTCAAAGTCCTCTTTATTCTGTTAAAGCATAAACAAAATTATCTGCTGTTTCCCAGCAATAGTAACAATCATAGAGCAACAGAAAGTATAAACTTTCGGAAGGTTATATTAATGAAAAGTACAGTAAGACAAAAAAATAACATCTAAAAAGGGTCACTGTTGATACAGATAGTGGGAAGATGATGATGGCCTTTTTCTATTTGTCCTCAGTGATCCCCATCAGAACAGCTTCATGTCAAGAAATGTGAAAGTCAACTGAAAATATGCAAATTGCCATACTCCTTTCTTAATAAAAGTAGTCTAAATGTGTATTTTGCAAAAGAGGATAATAATTTTCTATATTTGGGCTGAGGCAGAATAGATCCATAAGAATTTGTCATAAAGACAGAATATAAATCTGAACGAATGGAATTCAATATGGAATAATAATCTTAAAATGACAAAGGCGACGGCTTACAAAGAAAGCCAATACAAGCTGTTTTATAGATGGCATATGGCCCCAGCTAGGATAGCGAAGATCTACCCCAATTCGAGCCCTAAATGTTGGAAATGTGACCATCAGCAGGGTACTTTCTACCACTGCTGGTGGACTTGTAATCAGGCACAAAAATTCTGGAGGATGATATGGATGTGGATTAGAGAAATAATAAAAGAAAATGTTGATTTCGAACCAAAAGCCTTTCTCCTGGGAATTTTGAAAATTGAATATGCAAAAAAGAAAAAGTACTTAATTATACATATTCTGACAGCTGCTAGAATTTCCTTTGCCCAGTATTGGAAAGAAAAACAAATACCACCTCAAGAACATGTTATTGGGAAAATACTGGAGTGCCCGAAATGAACAAACTGACTTCAGAAATTAATGACAGAGAAGATTCGGAATTTTATAGCGTGTGGGACATGTGGTACGAATGGATGGGGAAAAGAAATAAAGAAAGAAATAGAGTACAGAGATTAAATATTAATTAATCAACAAAATCCATATGAACAGTATTACATTTAGTCTTAGAGATTCGAGCACTATTATCTTTAAGTGTTTTGAAATTAAATTTAGCTTTAAGAAACAATATCAAATAAAAGACAAGTAATAATGCATGTAGATGTATATATGTATATAATTGCACCAATGAACCGAAAATGTATTGAATGTATCACACTATATGTTATAATAAAAATCGAAAAAAAAAAAAAAGAATTTGTCATAAAGGAAATCTAATGATACAACAGCAAAGATGGACAAAAATAAAAAACTGCTAGTTTAATTCTAATCCAACCATTCTTTTATTTTTAAGAAGTTCAAAAGTCAGAATCAGTTGATTCTAAGTTAATAAGAGAAATATGTCTGTTTCTTAATTATATTGGGAAAATTTCAACATTAGAAACAAGTTGGGTACAACAACAAAACATTAAAAGAATAACTCCATTCTGGGAAAGAAAATATTCTTGTAATAGTGCTGGTACAAGTTGACAGAAGAAAAAAACAGCCTTCTGAATTAATTAGAAGTTTAGCATGTACTGGAGAAACCTCAAATCTGGTGAAATTGCTAGTGAATGCCATTATTCTTGCAATCATTCTCCCCAATAGGGTTGGAAAAGAGCCCAAGCCTCTGGGGTGTGGTAAAGGTCTGGGTCTTCTCCTTGGCCCAGCATGCTCAGGAGCCCTGGTCCTTCCCCCCATCCTGGTGCTCTACTTAACAACTACAACTGAACGAACTTTCTTTTCTTTTGCCTTACTCACTGTTCCTATACGTGCATAGCCAGAGAGTGTTGAGCAAACAAGTTACAGATCATTACTACACTGCTTAATGAAATCACCAGAGGCAGCAAGGATATTACAAATCTCCATTTAGGTGAGGAAGCAGCGATCATCAGTTGTTTCAGCTTGAAACGGTTGAGGACTTTCTGAAGATCAACCAAGGACATGCTATGTTGCTCATCCTAAGAATACATAATTGTGCTAGTTTTCCAATCATCCTCTCTTCTACACTCAGTGCATGTTATGCACAGAGATGGAATAGTTATTGAATGAGCCTGACCAATGCCATTGTAAGCAAATCCCAGTGACCAGAAATCAGATGAGGTGTTCAAGTTTGCTGTGGGTACAACATTCAGTATAGTAGGTAGTTGATGCTTCTAAATTACCAACTACTGATACCACTAATGCGTCCCCTCTTACAACTGGAGCACTTGCTGAGATTAGATGAACTACTGGGAGACTGAGAAACAACAAAGCTAAAACACTGAATTGATAAAAACAATGGCATGTAGCTCCAGGGTTTAGAACAGCCAAGCCTGAGGCATTCTCTGCTTCTGCCATGAACTTATTCAAAGTTCCTTCCATATGCTCTATCACAACACACATGCAGGACTTTGTGCATATGTCTTCAGCATTATAGTTAGCAATGCTATATACAAGGAAGTAGCAGCAGCCCTGTAGTATGAAAATAGTGGAATCTCTTGATCATTATTACCAAAAGAACATAGTTAAAATCTGCTATCATTATTGAGCACCATAATTACCACTTTGCAGTAATTCTTCCACTGTTGCCATTTAGGCAACATAGTCCATGTCATGAACAGCAGCAAGAAGGATCAGAAGAACACATAGCACAGCTAACAACTTTATGACTCTTAATGTCATGACATAGTAATAGCATTTAGACTTATATACCGCTTTACAGACCTCTCTAAGCGGTTTACAGAGTCAGCATATTGCCCCCAACAATCTGGGTCCTCATTTTACCAACCTTAGAAGGATTGAAGGCTGAGTCAGCCTTGAGCCTGGTGCGATCTGCCAAATTGCAGGTAGCCAGAGGTCAGAAGTAGCCTGCAATATTGCATTTTATCCACTGCACCACCGCGGCTGATGCTGATGTCTTTCTTATACATTGGCAATGATGCTCATGGATAGACAATCATTCCTATCTCCTTAGCCAACCTTGGGTTATGTTCTACAACTCTGTCAACAATGTACCCGAACAGCTGAGACAAAGAGTTTTTCTAGAGCACAGTGCACAGGTTCTGTCTCTACAACCACCCTCATATCATCCTCAATACATCTCAACATCTCTCTCTGATATAAGAAGATATTAAGGATCTCAAATAGCCATCAACCATCAGCCTGCTGCCATGGTTATGCTGCTTTGCTCAACAATTTTTTTAAAAATCATACTAGGTTCAAATTGTTACAATGACAGAACCAAAATGTCAGCCATCAATGTAAAGAACTTCAGGATATGATGTGGATCCCGAGTACCTCTCTATCCAGCTCCTCTATATACTAGCATACCTACAACTAGAATTGTTTTCTTGCTTCCTTTCCAGACTGACTAGAGACCATTAAATGGTAAACTCATCCACGATAATGTTTGAATTTATAAGCCTGGCAATGAAGCCAGCAGGAGTCCAATTCTGGACTTTATTAAAGTTTGTAGGCAAAGGGTTTTTCTGTTCCTAGGTGTGGTGTTGATAGTGCTAGTATCTATAGCACTAATAAGCTACTGCTAATATATGCTACTGAATATTTCATGGAAAAAAGCACAATCAAATACACACACACACACACAGATACACGCATGCATTCATATTCCCATTCCCCCAAGGGAAACTATGGGGGAATGTGAAGTAGGAATTAAGAAAAGCCAATACATCACCACCAGGATGGATAAAAATTGATGTTTTTTAAAAAAATAAAAAATCAGATTTTTTAAAAATTTAAATTGGATTTTTTTTATTTATAAGACACACTTTCCCCCCCCCAAAAGAGGATGAAAATTTGGGTGGGTCTTATACACCGAATGTAGCCCCGCCCATCCACCGGCCCCCACCCTTCGGCCATTTTCGGCCTCCGTGCATTGCGTTTTCAGCCTCTGAACACTGTTTTAAACTGTTCCAGGCTGCAGGGATTGCCACAGCACATTGCCGCCTCCGTGCCTCGCATTTTTGGCCTCCGTGTGTCATGTTTTTGGCCTCCGTGCATTGTGTTTAATCGACTTGATTTAAATCAAATTCACCCTGATCACCACCATAACAACATGCAATAGTGAATGGATGGCAATTAATTTACTAGGAGAATTACACACAAGACAAGATAGATTTGATTTAAATCATGATTTAAATCACTAGTAAACAGACTTGATTTAAATCAACTCGATTTAAATCATAATTTTTAAAGAGCAGCTCTTCCTCTGACCTGCTGTTGACTGACAGTCCCAATATTGCAGAATATACAGCCTCATGCTACATAATTGAGCTCCATTTCATGCTGAATAAACTAAATTATTAATGTATCTTAAATAGAAAACTATCTTTAGATAAGATTTTTACTCCAAAAGCATTTTATTAAAATAAATTTGATAAAAATTAAAAAAAAATCCTATTTAAATAAAAATAATCCAATATTTTTATTTTTTTAAAAAAAAGTCATCCCTTTTTATCCATCCTGGCACAAGATAAAACAACTAGGCTTCCACATCTTCTCTTTTGTGTGGAGTGTGATATGCTTGGCCACACAATTCTTAATTCATGCTACAGTGCTTCTACCTTGTGACATAGAAGCATCTGCAAAAAAAAAAAAAAAAAAAAATAGTAACATACAGGAGAGAAATGCCACTTGCAATAATCCTAGCTCTCAATACCAGCACCAATGTGCTGGCTACAATTTCTGAAATGGAAAAGGAAATATGTGGATGCTGTGGTTGGAGGTATATGAGCCAAATGCTTAGAGAATAAGGCTCACTGGGAGTCTACCGTTAATTCATGAGGCAGTCCAAAGGAATCAACAGAAATGGTTCTACCTTGCACACATTCAATGGAGAGATGAATGATTGCTGACAATTTTCAGGATGACTCATGTGAGTCTCCTTTAGGTTTCCAAATGTTTGGGGGGAGAGGAGATGTCCAGCTAAAAGCCCCTAATCCAAATAGATTTTCCAAGGAAAAACAAACTGCCATCTCAACCATTAAACATTTAGAATGCTAAGAAATCCCTGGCTACCTTTTCTAAACATATCAAGATTTTGAAGCCTTCTGAATGTTTTAAGTCTGAGCTGCCATTAATGGATCTATTTGCACCACTTGGAAAGAAACGGTGGGATGGCACTGGTAAGAATCCAGTGTTAATTTCTGCAGTCCCACCAATATGTACCTGTAACAAGGCACTATCCCAATACCTAGGTACCTGTTGACTCCTGGCTGTGATACAGTGATGATAGCGGCTATTCCTATTCTTTTACCTGTTCTGTGTGTGTATGAAAAAAGCACTTTCAATTTTGTGGCCCAATATAATTATGGAAACTTTTTGCCAACTATATGCTAATCTACTCTATTATCAAAAGTGATATCAAGATCACACCGAGCTTCTGTTGTGTGTGGACTGCAGTGTGTCATTTAAACACGCATGGGAAGAAACATTAAAACTTCTCCCTGGTTTTACTACTGTAAATCTCACTGCAAGACCAGTACCTGCCTTATGGGTATGAGTAAAGGTAGAGATTTGTTAGCAAGGAGAAGCAGAGCTCCATGACTTGAAGCACCAAATATGGACATACAGCAGTTGCCCACTGCTATACAGGTAGTCCTTGATTTACAACAGTTCATTTAGTGAGTTACAACAGCACTGAAAACAATGACTTATGACCATCTTTCACAGTCAACACCTTTGTAGCATGCCCATGGTCATGTGAGCAAAATTCAGATGCTTGGCAACTGGTTCATACTTATGACCATTGTTGTGTCTCAAGGTCATGTAGGAATACCTTTTGCAACCTTTTGAATAGCAAAGTCAATGGGGAAGTCAGATTCACATAACAATTGGATTACTACCGTATTTTTCGGAGTATAAGACACACCTTTTCCCCCCTAAAAGGGGGTGAAAATTTAGGTGTCTCTTATACACCGAATGTAGCCCTGGCCACCCACTGGCCCCTGCCCTTTGGCCGCTGCCTCCCAGCAGTTTACCTCCTTGTAGCAGTTTACTTTCTTGCAGCAAGAAGAAATAGCTCGTTTCAGCTTCAGCATTGCCTAATTAGCACAAGTTGATTGTCCCTTGGATCCGCCTCCAGACTCTCAGCTGTTTTGCTCAGACCTCTGCTGCTTGCTTGCAAGGAGGTAAATTGCTGGGAGCAGATTTTTTTTTTTCTTGTGCTAATCAAGCTATGCTGAAAATGAAAATGAAAGTAAAGCAAGCTATTTGCTGTTTGCTGCAACAAGGCAAAATTGCTGGGAGGCAAAGGCAGATTTCTTTTTCTTGTTTTCCTCACCAAAAAAGGTAGATGCGTCTTATAGTCCAGAGTGTCTTATACTCCAAAAAATATGGTAACTTATCAACTGTAGTGATTCACTTAACAACTGTGGCAAGAAAGGTCGTAAAGTGGGGCAAAACTTATTTAACAAATACAGTACCTCACTTAACAACATAAATTTTGGGCTCAATTGTGGTCATAAGTAGAGGAGTACCTGTATAATATTCGGAAGCAAAAATTGGAGGGTGGGGCAGAGAGGAATGCATACCATTCAAGTTGTATCCTCCAATGGGATCATAGCTACCACACCTTTTTCAAGATGATTTACATCTAAGCCTTTCCTCATGCTTAGGGAAGAGATTGTAAAATTCTGCTGCTGCCTTTCAACTTTCTTTCAGATACAGAATTTCATTCAAAGCTAAACAATGAAGGCTGCACCAGTACATTTCAGTGAGATATTAGATAGCTGTAACTGATAACCAGGTCCTATGCGATATAATCATTGATGCAAAAGAGCCAAAAATGGATAATTAAATTTTATCTAGAATAATTGTGAACACTATAAAAGATTTTGATCAAATTATTAAATTTTTGAAAAATATATTTCTAAACTTGTGTTCTTTCAATGTAAACATTTTTATGTCCAATTTTTAGAATTAAGGATAAATTAAAGATAAAGGGCATAAAGAATTGTGACAGCAGAAGCAAATATAAGGGAAATGCACTGTTAGTAGAATAATGTATAGTGTAGGAATACAGTTTATAAAGCAAGCTGGATCATGAACTTCCCTATATTTTTCACATTACTTCAAAAAATAGTACCCATTTTATTGATCACCATAACATATAATGGTTCAACTAAGTTCCAATTTATAGCGATTCATACCATTACCAAATGATCATATATGATTATAACACTGTCCTTATAGAAATAGGATTTATATACCGTTCCTTAGTGCTTTGCATCTCTAAGTGGTTTACAGAGTCAGCATATTGCCCCCAACAATCTGGGTCCTCATTTTACCAACCTTGGAAAGATAGAGGCTGAGTCAACTTTGAACTGGTCAGGATCAGACTGCTGACAGTCAGCAGAATTAGCCTGTAATGCTGCATTCTAACCACTGCGCAACAAATCCAAATTCCGATAGTTTTCTAACCATACATACATAGTACAATGCATTATTTCCTATTATATTAAGAACAGTAAAGCACAGAATTACCAAGTTTTAATAAAGTTAGATTCAAATCTATGTTCAACTGCAGTTAGCTTGGGAGAGCCACTCTTTTTAAACCTGATCTACTTCACAAGGATTTTATAAGAAAGTTTAAGTAGAAACCAAACTATATAAACTGTCCTACATCTCTGAAAAATAACTTGCAAAGGTAGGCCTTTACTTTTATTTACATCCACAAATTCTTGTCAATCACAAAGAGTTATTCTTGAACATGGACCATTGTGTTTGATAAAATTTTGTTTCCAATACCTTTGATCCTGTTTATAAACACACTAACAGGACCCACCAAAATGCAACTGATATTTTTTCTTTTATTCAATCATGTCAGATTCTTGAAGATTGTTTGGACAACTCCCTGCAGTTTTTTTTTTTTTTTTTTGGCAATTTCTCAGAAGTGGTTTGCCATTGCCTTCTTCTTAGGGCTGAGAAAAAGTGATTGGCCCAAGGTCATCCAGCCAGTTTCATGTTCAAGACAGAACTAGAACTGTCTCCTGCTTTCTAGCTTGGTGCTTTAACCATTACATCAAACTTGCTCTCCCTTTATTAATTAGGCCATTCTTTACTACTTAACAAGCCTCATCTTAAACTCTGCACTTTTAGCAAATGCCTGATTAGAATCCTGATTCTAACCCATTTTCATCTAACCATTTGATCCTCCAGTTAAGAAACAAACAGAAAAAGTATCATTAATACAATCTTCTCTCAGCATAACACATTACTGGTCCCTTTCAGAGCCCAAACTTTAAATACATCTCTCTGTCAATGTCTACCAGGCGTCTGTAAGTATTACAAAACTTTGCAGGAGGGATGTCTCAGGATACAAGAACTAGTGAAGAATGTGGATGAACTTCTCAATTCTTCTGTTTAGAAACAGTTTCACTTTGGAGACAGGAGATGACATAGCGAGCAAAAAGGTGGGACAGAAATGCTTAACGAGTCAATGCACTGGCAGACCCCCTTAGGCGCTTCTGACAAGGCACGGTGGGAGTGGGGAAACGAAACAAATGAGGGACAAGAAGAGCTTTACAGCACCCAAAGGGTAAGGAAGGAAAGGAAGGGGGGAAAAGTAACCACTATTGAAGGGAACTCCCAAAGCAGAGTTCCTTCCCTTCGCTAACCAGGTGGGAAAGAACAACCCCATTCCACAACAACTTCCCCGCCATACGCAAAGGTCACGGAGGAAGAAGGAAAAAAGGGAGGGTTCGCAGACCCGCTTCGGTGGAGGCTCCAGAACGCGAGGCCCTCGCGCAGCTAAAGGGGCCGCGGCGGCGGCCTCAACAAAACGGGGAGGAGGGTCTCTCCGCCCCGTTGCTTTCCTCCTTCCCGGCCGGCTCTTCCCTTACCTTCTGGGAGTTGCTCTGCTGCAGCACATTCTGCTCCACGGTCATGGCCCTTTCCCAGCTTCGGCTTCCCTCCCTGCCGGCCTAAGGGAGTGACGACGACGAAGAAGAAGAAGAAGGGGCGCTGGCGAGGGAAGGCTGAGAGAACTAGAGCGAGCGCCAGGCCTGAGCGGACCCAGGAGGAAAAGGAGGAGGGCTAGGAGGCCGCCGCTGAGTCAACGCAGCCGTGACGTGACGCGACGCCCAAACAAGCAGCAACAACCTCGGGGAAGAGCAGTGCGTTTTCGGGCCGGCCCTACGCCTGCTGAGCGGAAGGCGCGCCCACGGCGTCGCGGCCTCAACCAAACCTGGCCGGCCCTGCAATGGGAGTTTCGGCTCCTCCCATCTCGCCGTTGTTTCTCTTCGTTACGTTTTAGAGTGCGGTCCTGTACACAGCTCCACTGGGATAATGAATAATTGAAACTTTATGTAAAAGTAGCACTGCGCGAATGGATAGCGAAAGAGGTGATGAGCAGTTTCCTTTTAAACAGATATATTGGGAAATTTTATTTGTTTGATAAATAACATCCCTCTGCGATTAGTTTGTACAAGATTACCCTATCCCCCCCCCCACTAAATTCAGCGATAATTTCCTTTTCCTTATCTTTTTACTCGGCCCGATTATCGGCTCTTTCCTCTCATCCCTCTTCAAGTTCTTTTATTGTAAGGGCGTGCCCATTTTTTTTAAAAAAAAATAAGGAAATGATAGTTAACCCTTTAGCCGAATTTCCAGAGAACAACAAACTTTCTTTTAATCACATAAACGTCGTAGAGGATCATGTGCTTCAGGCACTCAAAGAAGGCTGGGTTATTTTGTGTTAACAAAAAGTTGGCCAGAGAAAGAGACTGATGAGTGACTGAATGGAGGTGATGCTGTTCCTCCAAAAGAAGACTTGTTTTGCTTTCTGTAGGGATTCTACATTAAACCCATCCTGTGCAAGCAGATATAGCTAGCCATTGAGGAGCAATCAGAAGATGCAGCCATAATTTGCCTAATCCTTGATGTTAAAAAAAAAGTCACTCAACTTCATACTTATGATGAACTGAAACAATGATCTACTGAATTAATGCACTTGCCTAGTTTTGCTCTACACATTAATTCATGAACTTCCCAAATTGGCTGGCTTGATGTGTCACGCTGAGCCACAAACTTGCCAACCTCAGTATTTCAGTATTCTGGAAACTCATGTATAAAGTGTTGTGTTGTCTCTATAAAAGGCACTGACTGGAGGATGGGATCCAATCTATTTCACCTCCAAAATCTAGGCATAAGGACCCAAATCACTATCATTTTGTCATCCTAAGTTGAAGCATAACTGGGTGAAGACTAAAAGTCCTGCTTGGCATGATTGGCCAGTAATGTTACACTACTAAGAGAGAAATTATTAAAAGGGCCACTAAAAGTTCTGTTGTACTCCTGAAAAATGGATCAAGACTTACAAAGCAGGCACGCCTACCAGTCTGTCCTTTTCTAGTTAGCACCCCTAGGTAATGAGCAGAAAAGAAATAAGCAGTAGTAAGTAGCAATAGTACTTTGTTTTTAACTATTTTTAATAGACTATTGTGAGCTGCCTAGAGTTGTCATATGAGATAGATGGCCATAGAAGTCCTGTAATTAAATTAATGAAATTGGGGGGGGGGACACAGACAAGGTCTACATGCCATAATCATCACAAGATGGGCCCATAGACATTGAGGTCTGCTGCCCCTTGGGTTTTCATACATAGTTCTTTGCCAAAAACCACTTGTTCAGCAATTGTTCAAAGTTACAATGACAAGTGATATTTACAACTGGTCCTTGAAATTCCAGCCATTGGTCACATGATTGCAGTTTGCACCTTACCAGGTTCCCACAAGGGATGCCAAGGGGAAAGCCAGCAGGGAAGGTCTTACCCTCTGTACTGGCATCATGACTCACTGGTCCCTCATGCACTCTCATACATCCTGCAGCAGCCATCCCAAGTCCTGCCATAGTCATGCTGTGCTAGCCCCTCATGCACACGCAACAGCCATTCCTAGTCTCCTTACACTATGCCTCACTGGCCACTCACACATCCTACTTGGCCTGGCAGCAGCCACTTACCTGCCTACCAGTTTGCTTATGAATCACCTGGGTCTTGCAATGTCTTCCTGGCTTCCCCATGACTTGTTGGAAGCCAAAGGAAATTGTGAGGCAGTTCTCATTTAACGAGGGCAATGGGGCACGCGTAGATTGGTATTGCTAAACAGTGCACTTATGTTATGTTGCAGTTTACAACCACATCACTCAGCAACAAATGTCAGTCCTAAATACCATTGTTAATAGAGGACTACCATTAATGCTTTTTTAGAACAAGAAGAATTAGACTAGGTTTCCAGCCTTAACTGTCCCTTAAATATGTAGCCATTCCTTTTTAATAGTAAAGACTATTTCTTTTGACTAATGTGCCACAAGTGCAACCAAAGCCCAATTTTACTCCAAGTCTGCTCACCCTATTTTCTGCTAGATAGGATATCTAAACAAGAGATTAGATTGCAAGCTAATGTATTTTTATCCATGCCCCACCAATTAGAAGACATGTGTAGTGTACTGACAGACTTAAGATAGTAAGACCCAAAATCAGTCACTTGCCACGAGAGAAATTATTTTAATAAGTGCTTTGAGACTTGACATTTAGTTTGTGAGTTTTCCCTCTGGTTTCCATGCAGTAGTTGCATGACCATTCTCAGAATCTTTAAGCACATTTTTTTTTCTTTTAGGATTTATGAAAATCACATCTACGTGATTATATAGTATCTGCACACATCTTTAAAAATGTAAAATGCCAGTAGAAATGTACAAAAGAAAAAGAATAATTGTGGAATTCTGTCAGCTGGGATCTGATATTGATTCAATTCTGTTCACAAGCATGTGAGGTAGAATTTTATTTTGCTTTCTGAATCTTCAGCTATCACTACTTGTAACAAGGACATGAACAAATAGCTATAATGTTAGTGTTTTGGCAGCAGCATATGAAGTTCTCAAGTGTAACAGTTCCTTTCCAAATTGTGAAACATGCCAAGTTTCGGGGGGCAGGGGAATACAAAGGAAGCCTCTATGCACTGACCTTTCTTTCCTACCACAAGGATTGCTGGTTTGTATATAATGCTGCTTATTTCTCAAGGTCTTTAGATTAACCTCTTTTCTCCACCACATCAGTGTCCTTATGGTTGAGACAAGAGGATAATACATCAGCGTAAACTGCGCTGGCTCCATAGCTGTCCCCATTGTTACCTCTTACAATACCTCAGCTATGAAGCTAAGCTGAGGTGCTAGCCTCACTTAAGTTTAAAAACAAACTTTATTGAATTTAAAAATATTAACAAACAAAAACGAAAAGAGAGAATATACAAATTTTCTCTCTTAAAATTTACATTTTCAATCCATAATTACACTAACAAACTAAGTACATATGATTATATAAACACATATATACAAATCTACAAACAGTGATTTATTTACCTTTTCTATCTATCTGACGGTGCTTTTTTTTTTTTTTTTGCATTTCTTCTAATTCTTATCTTTACCCTTTTTTCCTTTGGTTTATCCACTTATACTATCTATTCCATACTATAAAATACTTTGAGTCTTCCTTATCTTTTAATTCTAGAGTTAATTTATCCATTTCTGCGCATGTATAAATTTTTTGTATTACTTTCTGATCTGTTGGCATACGATCTGTTTTCCACAATTGTGCTATAGGCAATCTGGCCGCCGTAATTATGTGTAGTGTCAAGTATTTTATGTCTTTTCTAATATTCCTTTTTATCATGCCTAGTAAGAAAACTTCTGGTTCTAATTCAATTTCTTGATCCGTTATTTCTGCCATCCGCTAATAATTCTCCTGACTGTTGAAGTTGAGGAGTCAAGCCTCAATTAAACTACCCATTGGTTTAGCTGAATTTCTTATTGTTTACTGTATGGTTTCTGGTGGCTAAATTCTGATAGTTGACATTTTGAGTTCTGATTACAATGTGCAGTAATCCAGGTGATCAAAGATAGCAGCAATTGTGAAAGCTTTCATAGAAGTGTTAGTCTCTTGGGATAGATTTCCCCACCTCCCAAATAAAGAGAAATAGACTGAGTAGATGAACTGAGTGATTTTCTCAAGGGTTCACCAACAGCCAAATATCTATGGAATCAGTACTCAGCAACAGGTTGGAAGGGGACAAATCAACAGCAAACCTGCTGGGCTAATTTTAGTTGAGCAGATTTGTGATTCTCTCACCGCAGGGCACTTCATTCATGCGCATTGTATTTTTTACTTGTTAATTTTATAGTAAGAGAGAAAATACCAGTTTTAAACTGAAACACCATAGCCAACTTCAAACTCTCAATTTTGAGAAGACAAGTCCTCTGCACAGTTATTATTGTTTTATGGTGCCATGGTATTTGTAGAGCATTAAAAATGTCAGTTGTCAGCTCCTAAATTCTGGGATGGTTTTTTTTTGGGGGGGGGGGAAGAGATATAATTCCATGTTTTCTTTATTAGTTAGTAAAGACTATTAATTTGCTGTGATTTTTAGTCATGTACCCATGTCCGGCATGAGGATGCTTACTAATCATTTTTAAAGGAAATATCCACACAATGTTACTTCCATTTTTTGCTGGCCAATCAGCGAGGCAGTTCTAGGCCATCTTTACCTGATTTGATGTGGAAGCATTGTTTTCCCTTTTATCTTGCACAAGATTTCTTTGTACATGATGTAGGAATATGGAGAACATTCTTTATGATGAGCAACAAATCCAGATCATTTGGCGAGTCAGCTATGGCAAAATGTCCTCCTGTTTGGTTGCCAGGCAATGTTCTTGTTCTGCAATGTTGTTATTGGCTGTGAGACAGATTAATACCCCAGCTTCTGTAGTTGCTTTATTAGCTGAGGTTTGAAAGGAATATCAATTTACTGGGCTATTGAATCATTGCTGTTGAAGCTGATATATCTGAGTGCTTAGAAATTAACATGTCTTTCACGCAGACCAAAACTCCTTTCTTGAACAATAGCTGCTCAATAACAATTACTAGTGGCTGCATCTAAGCTGCACATATATGGATGTCCACTAGAATTAAATTATTAAAACTTTGCTTTCATGCAATGGTCAATATATTAATAACTTTGGGAGAAGGAGGAAGGAGGAGAAAGATGTGAAGTAGGATGTGATGAATGCTGAACTTCATGAAGCATACAAACATTATTCAAGGTTCTGTGTGGGTGATTAATAATGACAGCTTTTCCAGCAGTTGATGATTTTTTTTCCTTTAATTTTCTTTGTGTGTCTTATGCATCACTTTGTGGGTTTCCAGGGCCCCAAACTAATATAATAAAATATTAATAACAGCAACTACGACTATGTCAAACTTACGTCATCACAATGGCATCACATGACATATCGGAACTTTCCCCCCCCCTTTTGCTAAACCGGGCATGGGCATGACCAGCACGTGATGCATCCGGCCCATGGGCTGGGAGTTTGACAGCCCTGATAATCAGAATAAGAGCTTGGCAACATATATTTTCATACTTCAAGCTATTAATTAGAGCAATATGTTGAAGATGATGGCACCTGGCTTATAATATAAGCAGTGTTAGCCTACTTGGTATATGGATGGATACCTCTGCAATACCAGAGGTATTGCAACACTGGGGAGCAAATTTTACTTCTATATACATGCAACATTCCAACACATGTAAAAAGGAGAGGAGGCTATACAACAGCACCACAATACAACTGTCATTTTCAATACATATTACTCACAAACCATGGAGAGCTCTGGCTGTGGATCAGGCTGAGAAGTAGTGGAAAAAAATATGGTAGAATGCAATAGCAAACTACTTTCAAATTGATGCCAAGAAAACTGCATGGATATTTTCATTAAGCCTGTAGGTGTTAAACTTAAAAACCTTTTCCACAAAAATCATCTTTCTTTGAAATAATGAAACAACTTTCTTTTGCAAGGTAATGTGATTCCTTTAAAATATAACCCCAGCTTGCATGCATAGAGAATACATCTGCCACCAAAACGAAGCCATGTATGCATGCAAGTAGAAACACAATTAGGAACAGCATTTGAATCAGGCATGCAAGCCTTGTAAAAGATACCGCAACCTTCATGATTAAAAATGAGGCTCTTTACTTGTGTTTCATTTTCAAAGCATCTCCTTTGCCTATTTTTTTTTTTTTTGTTAGTTGCAAAGTCGTATCCGACCCATTGCGACCCCATGGACAACGTTCCTCCATGCCTTTTTGTGCTCTACCATCTTCTGGAGTCCATTTAAGCTCACGCCTACTGCTTCAGTGACTCCATCCAGCTACCTCATTTTCTGTCGTCCCCTTCTTTTGCCCTCAATCTTTATCAGCATTAGGCTCCTCTCCAGTGAGTCCTTCTTTCTCATTAGGTGGCTTACATATTGTAAGCCACCTGTAATATTGATACTTTTGTCAAACAATAGTTTGCATATTTAATCATAAGCAATTTTGACTGTTTAAAGGCACCTACTCTTAATAATTGGGCATATACTTTTATCTGTTCCTTTGTCTCTTCAAAAAGACTAGATTTTCTATCTAAAATCTGCCAGAGGAAATTTGAAATCACTTATTGAAGGTTCATAATGTGATGGTAACTTGATGAATAGTACTTCCACATACTATACTGGAATTTCCTACTAAGGACATTTTAAAGATAATTAATTCGAAATAATATGTCAGATGCAGTAACACGTCTTTTTCTTGATCTTCTGTTTCATGCTCCACTAACTATAATGTTAAATAATACACTAGTTCATAGTCTCTCAAGATGCCAAGTCAGGAATTTCTTCATCAAAGTATTAATTGCAATGACTTTATTAAATAATGTTATGACTGTAGTTGTAAGACTGCTTAAATAGAAATAAGATTTGTAATTTATTGCAATGGTCCTTGAAGGGCAAACAGAAATTTGTAAAGTAATAATTTCTAGTAGTAAAACTGTGTGGAAAAAAATCAGATACACTTTTGGATATTATTTATTTATAAAAACAAAAAACAAAAATCTATTTGCTAAATGACACCACAAATATATAATCTTTTCCATATCATTCTCATTGACATTTGTAGTTGACTTTCTTTTCACACTAAGTCATAAAGCACAGTTTATTTAATATACCCAGTTACTATAAGTATATTAACATATGGTGAACCTTGTTTGTTTATTCATATCAGAAGCATCACAATTAAAATAAGGCATACTGTACAACATAAAATTTAAAATATAAAACACAAGATTAAAATATGTACAAGTTAAACAGTTCTTGCCCAGAAACTAGCAACATTAATTGCATTCTGTTGTGCTGCCATGAAGTCCTCAAGTATACACTGATCAGGACACACAGGACAAGTATATATATGTGTTGTTGTCTGCATGTCACAATTGCAAAAGGCAGAAGCCTGGGTAGCCTATTTGTTTAGAGTGTCTCTGGATCTTGTTGTACCCATGCAAGTCTATTCAGTGATTTCCATACTTCAGACCCAGGCATCAGCTCCATTGCTGGTTCCATCTGGTGGTCTTTGTAGCTTTCCATAGTTCCACTCTGCTTTCAAATTCTTCAAAGTCTTCTGTTGACCAAAGGAAGCTTTTCCTGGATGTTAATCTCGAAGGGCTAGTTGTAGGCCATAGAGAGGGTGCTTATTTAAACCAGATTACCCAATCTGCCTACTGGGTAGAAAGAATTAGAGCTGTTGTCTTACGGACCCTTGGTTTGGTATCCCAGATAGAGCTCATTAATTTCTGAGGATGTTATTTTGTCCACTGATCTTCAGTTTAGTGTCTTGGTATAGTGCTACTTATATGTTAGGGCCCTATCTAGAGTGATTCCTAAATATATAGGGTTGTAGCAATGCTCCAATAATGTCCCTTTTCATATAATATGCAGCTTCTAAGCAGCCTGCTTATTGCAAAGATGGAAGGCACATACCTGAATTTTTGCTGGAATTTGGTATTAACTGGTTATCACAATAGTATCGATTGAGCTCCACCAGGGCTTCAGTTAAACGTTGTTCAACCTCCTCAAATGTTTTTCCCTGTAAAGCCATTGTTCGATCATCAGTGTACATATAGTTGTTAGTACCTTCAGGGAGTGGAGAATCATTGGAGTAAATATTAATAAGAGTTGGAGCCAGTATAGTACCCTGAGGTAAGCTGTTTCTCCATCTATTTTACCTTCTGTGAAACTATACAAAAAGCATACGGTTCTGAAGCAGATTCCTGATGATATTTGTAAGTTTAAAATATTTAGTAATATCATAAACTTTCTGCTTCATTCTTCTACAGATGCACATGGAATCATATGCATCCATAAGATCTATGAATAGAGTTCCTGTAAACTTGCCCATTTGGAATCCATCTTTAATATATTGGGTTAAATACAGAATCTGTGTGGTGCAACATTTTTCAGGGTGAAATCCAGCCTGCTGCCATTTGAGAACTTACAGTCTCCTCCATTGTTAAGTTTGGTGCCTTAACCACCGCACCAAACTGGCTTTCTTGTCCTTATGGTACAAATATGGCATTAAAGCAGTACTAATTGTTAGGAGTACTAAAGTTCGAAGAAAGATACACAAAATAATTGCCATAGAAGATTTTGTTATTTATAAAATATTCTTTTTTTTTATGTCCACCAAATTTGGATTGCTACATCTCTTTGATATCAGGTAATGGTTGCCCAGGTTTTTGCAGTCAGGAGTAGATAGTCCTAATTTACTAGAATGCAAATTGCTAATATTCTTCCCATCAGTTTGCCAAAGCGTTGTTTGCTATGTTTGTTCTTGAAATGATAAAACTAGAAGTGTTTTATTTTGAGTTTAGAATAATGTACCCTGTCTGGAACTTTCTGTGGGATACATTACAGTATTGTTGAAATGTTACATGTTTTATCAAAATTAACATGCTCTGAGTGTTTGGTCTTAGAAATTGATAAGCATTGGTATCAGTTCCTTATTGTATTTTTCATCCCAATGCTACATACAAGAGTAGATAGGATGGCAGTGCATGGTGACAGCTACCAGTTAGAAAAAAATGTCAAATGGGAAATATTGATTAGTTATTTACAGACACCTAACTGTCAAAACAAAAAAGCCTCTGTTCTTAGCTTGTAGTGCTGAACACAACATATGTACACAACAGTTAGACTTCGTATCACTATTTGTTAATTAGTGATGTTTGTTAATTAGCAATTAGTCAGCAACTCCTTGTTTTGTGTTCAATCTGTTATTATTACATTATGGAATTCTTTAAATACTTCCAAATATTATATAACATTTTGTGTGATGATTAGAAAAAGTGGCTGGCATTGATCAGTTGCATGAAGCATGAATGAACATCAAAATGAGACAAAAATAAACTATACAATTATTGTTACTAATTTGAGAGTTTCTGTCAACAATACACCAATTGATTTAAAAAAGCAAATAAATGTGTATCACCATCATCCAAATCAATAGTTATACTTTATTTATTTTCTTTCACACACCGCTAAACTCAATATTAAAGAAGGCACTCAAGATATATAAACATAAAAACTTAATTAAACCAATATCCAATCTTTTTTGCAGGCAGCAGATATATATTAAACAGTGACTTGAGCAACACTTGAGTCTTAGGTGCTTTGCATCATTCCTGGTCTTTGTTCAGTCTCTCATTAACAGCAGAGCCAGAATCTGAATGAATTCCTATATTTTGTTCCAATATTTCTACCCATGATAATTAGAACCCAGAGAATGTTGCATATACCCTTTTATTCCTTCATTTTAAGATTATTTCTTTTTCTGATTAAGTGGACACAGTTCCAAACAAAACAATTGAGTTAATGTCACTACCATTCCCCCTACCCCAAATACAATCAGAAATCCAGAAGGTCTTTTGGAAATAAATATAATACTTGAGCCTTGTCTCTTGCTTTGCACATTCTACCATCTTATTTAATTTTATTTAGCATGTTAATTTTATTTATCATGTTAAAATGACCCAGGTATTTACGAGACCGCCTTCTGCCACCGATAGCCTCCCACCAACCAGTACGCTCCCACAGAGAGGGGGCTCCGCAGGGTGCCATCAGTCAAACAGTGTTGACTGGCAGCCCCCAGGGGGAGAGCCTTCTCTGTGGGGGCACCTACCCTCTGGAATGAGCTGCCCCCGGAGATACGGCGGATCCCGGATCTTCGCACCTTTCGCTGTTCCCTAAAGACTTTTTTATTCCAGCAAGCCGGGCTGGTCTAACTCTTTTAAATTGTTTTAATTCTTAAATTGTTTATTATCAGTCTTAATATAGGGGTATTTTAATTGTGGGCCAAATTAATTTAATGGGATTTTAATACTGTTTTTAAATTTTGTATTTCTTGTGTTTTTTCTGTTGGCTGTTCACCGCCCTGAGTCCTTCGGGAGAAGGGCAATATATAAATATAAACAAATAAACAAATAAATAAATAAAATGCATGGTGTATTCAGTACATAGCCCTATCTTACAGACTCAAAATGTACATATTTTAGCATATCTTTGGAATGAAATTCTACTCATTAATAATTCCATTCTTAAGTTTGATATTAATTCCTTAGAAAAGTTAAATCGACATGAAAGGTGTATGGGCAAAAAAAAGCCTATTCACTGTCTTAGTTTAATTAATCTTTCCCCCTGGATTTCAAATGAGAGTTCAGTTGACTATTTTGCACTGGATATTTTTGCTACTTGACCCAGAAGAAAAGCTATATGTCAAACGCCAAGAAAATCAAGATATCCAATGAAAATCACAGTTCCAATGAGTATAAAGATTTATTGTAAGATTGAACTCTCTACGAGAATCTGAACTACTAACGCCAAGAGAAATTAGCAGGAGATAAGAGTAGAAGAAATTCTAGGTGGGCTAGACTTAGATCTTTTGTGAGCGTGAAGGGATTCATGACTGATGACACCTTTGTCTTTCCCTCAGACTTAGCTTGGTCATCTCCTACACTAAGCCTACAATAACATGAGCAAATTTCCATTATTTTTGTTAACAAATGGCTGAGACAATTAAATGTAGAATTTTCTGTGGGAAAATTGTTCCTGGCACATGCAAATATATATTCAATGGTATCAATTGTATTAACCATTGTCTATAAATATATACTCAACACAAAAAAATTCCAATACAATTCAAGCCTGACTCCATCCCCACTAAGTTAAGCTGACCAGACGTCCCGCTTTTGGCGGGACAGTCCCGCTTTTGAGCAATTTGTCCCGCGTCCCGCGGCGTTTCAAAAAAGTCCCGATTTTTCTTGAGCCCCAGCTGATGGCTAGAAGAAAAAAAAACTGTTTAAACTCTTGCCCGGGGCTTCAAAGGGCCGCCCTACAGGCAATCAGTGTAAAGCAGTTTTTTTTCCCCCTAGCTAAGCTTCAGAAACGAAACCGAAACCGAAACCAGGGTCTTTGGTGCAGCGTGACAAAATGAGGCAGAGAGAGATTTATTTTTATTTTTATTTTTCCTCCCCAAAAAAGGTAGGTGAAAAACTGCAAACAATGGGAAATTTAGGAGGAGAGTTCAAGATTTTAAAACACAAAGGAAAAAAAGCTGTATTTAACTACGGAATTGTAATAATTGAGATACTATTAATTGTATATTGTGTTGAAAGCAGAAATGGTTAAGTTGTGGTTCGGAGGAATATATGGGAGAAATTATTTGGTTTATTATTATTGGTAAATATAATTAATTGATTTGTAAGAAATTGGATTGCATGGAAATAATTGGAATATTCATGTTCATATTGATTAATATACAAAAAAGATAGTTTTATAACTAATTGATTTATATTAAAATGTTGAATTTGTATTAAACAACTGTATTACATAATTACATAATTAAACAATGTGAGGATGGATATAAAAATAGATGATAATGGGAAGGGGTATAATATAGAATAGAAGGGAAAAATTGAATTTGATTAAGATTAGAGATGAGGATGAAGGGTAATATTGGTTTTTTTAAAAAAATAGATGAGGAATAAATAGGGCAAAAAGGAAATATAGAAATTGTAAATTTAATTGAAATGACTAAACGCTGTTTAAATTTGTGAACCAGCCAAATATTCTGTTCAAAGAAAATACATTGTATGTTTGTATGTGTGTTTCTAATTATTGCTATTTATTCATATTTGTTCTCTTTTATTCTTTAAAGTTTAACAATTCATTCTTTATCTTAATATCTTTATATTTGCTTGGGGTTGGCTTTCTTCCCTTTCATCTTTTTTATAGTACAGCAATCTTTCTCCTCAAACCTACCACCTCTCTCTTTTCTTTCCTTCTTACTTTCTCTTCCCCCCACCCTCTTTTTCTCCTCCCTACTTCCTCTTTCTTTCTCCTTCTCCTCCTCTCTTCCTCCCTCTCTTACCCTCACTCCTACTCTAATTTCCATTCCTTCATCCCTCTCTATTGCTGTAATCCTTTAATGCATATGGACTACTCAGAGGGCTGAAAAAGTTATTTTTGACTGGTCCTCACACTTTTGACCAGTCCTCGAACTTATGACTGTCCTCACATTTTACATTTTTGCCCTATCTTGTCATCATGGTGAAGAGAAGCAGTTGTGAAATGAGTGACGTGGTTGTTAAGAATACTGCACGGGCATAAATGTGAGGATGGTCATAAGTGTGAGGACCAGTCAAAAGTGCGAGGACCTGTCAGAAATGACTTTTTTCAGCCCTCTGGTTAGTCCTTTTGTGCATATGGACTACACAGAGGGCTGAAAAAGTTATTTTTGACTGGTCCTCGCACTTTTGACCAGTCCTCGAACTTACGACTGCCCTCACATTTTACATTTTTGCCCTATCTTGTCATCATGGTGAAGAGAAGCAGTTGTGAAATGAGTGACGTGGTTGTTAAGAATACTGCACGGGCATAAATGTGAGGATGGTCATAAGTGTGAGGACCAGTCAAAAGTGCGAGGACCTGTCAGAAATGACTTTTTTCAGCCCTCTGGTTAGTCCTTTTGTGCATATGGACTACTCAGAGGGCTGAAAAAGTTATTTTTGACTGGTCCTCGCACTTTTGACCAGTCCTCGAACTTACGACTGTCCTCACATTTTACGTTTTTTTCCCTATCTTATCACCATGGTGAAGAGAAGCAGTTGTGAAATGAGTGACATGGTTGTTAAGAATGCTGCATGGGCATAAATGTGAGGATGGTCATAAGTGTGAGGACCAGTCAAAAGTGTGAGGACCTGTCAGAAATGACTTTCCAGCCCTCTGAGTAGTCCCTATACACATAGCCATGGCCACCCGGTCACATGACCAGCTAGCCACGCCCACCCAGTCACATGGCCTCCAAGCCACGCCCACACAATAAGCCACGCCCACAATGGTGTCCCTCTTACCAATGTTAAAATCTGTTCACCTTACCCTATACACATAGCCATGGCCACCCGGTCACATGACCAGCTAGCCACGCCCACCCAGTCACATGACCAGCTAGCCACGTCCACAAAATAAGCCACGCCCACAATGTCCCTCTTTACCAATGTTAAAATCTGGTCACCTTACACTAAGTATGTGAGTGTAAACCCATAGTCATATGAACAAACACAACTTTTGTTTGTCATATTTAGCAATGTGCACATTTGGTCACAGGAAAGTTGTGTCACATTTCTGTATTTTCATACAGAATGAAAATGGAATAAAGTTTATTTTCATTTTTCATTCACACAAGCTCCCTCTCAACCAGGACACTTAGCAGTGGTCGCTGAATTCAAAATGGTGAACAAAATACTGAAGAAGAGGATTTCTGCAAGACACAGGCAAGTTCCTTAAATGAGGGAAGTTGACTGTAGGTGCATTTTTAGATGGCCACTGGTTTTAAACTAGAAAGGAAAGGACAATCATGCAGTTTAAGAGTCAGGGCTTAGACAATATAAGCCCTGACTCTTAAACTGCATGATTGTTCTTTCCTTTCTAGTTTAAAACCAGTGGCCATCTAAAAATGCACCTACAGTCAACTTCCCTCATTTAAGGAACTTGCCTGTGTCTTGCAGAAATCCTCTTCTTCAGTATTTATCCCTCTCTTCAGACTAGCATTTTCTTATGGTATAATAATTAAGCTTCTGCAAATCCTTAAAGCTGCTTTGTTGAAGTGCCCCTTTGATGCTTCTCTGCAAAACAAACACTACTTCATTTGAGGCTTGTATGAATATACAAAAGACATTTCAGTTGTAGAAAAGTCACTAGCTCCCAAATGCAGATTTTAAAGCAAAGCACTGTGTTTTTTTTTTTTTTTTTTTTTTTTATGAAGGCCTTGCTTCAAAATGGAGTATTCCATTGACTGGAATCTAGGATGTCCCATTAAGAAATGGTTTGCATGGCCACATTCTTTCCAAATAAAACAAATATAATATGAACAAACAGAATGCAGCTTTCATAGATCTTTTTTCTCATTCCTTTTAAAATCTTTTCTTCCTTTATCTCTACATCTATACAAACATGCATAATTCTTTTGTCTTCAATTTTAATTTATTGGGTACTGCAACCATTGGTTTTTGGATTTTCTAGGTTAATCCTGGCTATTTGCACAACGAGCAAGCATAGCACCCCCCCAAATGTATGGCAGGGAACAACATCCTGGGAAAAATTGTAAAAGGAAACTATCAGAAAGTTATTGCTCTGTAATTCTAGGGACTAGTTACACATTTTAAAATTCATTTGTATATATAAAAATATCCCTCTATTTGCCCACCAAGAACTGAAGCATTATGGTCATACATTCTGATTTACAAAATATATGTAGCAATAATGTGAATTATTTAGATTATGTTTACACATGAGCCTATGCTAACAATATTATTTCTCAAAACTACTTCCATGTACTTAGGTAAATCTGTACCTTTAGAAGTAAATAATTTATTTAGTAGAAGCTAACGCATTTCAAATGTATTTCCACAGCTATTCAATCGTAATTCTTTTATAATGGCTATATATTTATAATTTCAGAAATGTAATATATTTTGCTTTGGAATATAAAATAAGGTGGCCCAGGATTTTGATTAAAGGCTATAAGGGTTAATAATGCCCATAAGAGCTAATATTTTGCACATAAACTAAACTATTTTAAAGAATGTTTTTTAATGAATGTTGCTATTTCCAAAACTTTCTGCAGTCTAAACATAGTGTTTGTCAGTTTTGATAGCTTTCTTCTATTATCAGCCTCTACTTTAAATTCCAACCCTGGTTTTTCAATACAATCCTGGTCTTCAGAAATAATAAACTTTTAAAAGCACAAAAATCATACATACATGCACATATACATTCATTAAGATGGAATATGGATATACAATCAGGAAAGAATTTAAAGGCTGTGAAGGAAAGCTCTGCAAAATAAAAAGTTGTTATTTAGTTTTTTAAGTATCCAAACAGATCTTGCTGAGCAAATTTATGGAATTTATGTCATCGTTTATAATCAATTTCTGTGATCTTTTTGCAGGAACTGGGCTTATGAACTACTGTTTCTTCTGCTACTTTGCAGAGTCTAAATTTTGAATCATCTGATTTTTTTTTCACATCTGGTCTTGATTGCATTAATTCACATAGCTTGCTCTTGAGCAGTCAAAATCAAGTCTTCAGTTTCTCTTTTTAATGTTCCAGTTATAAATCAGGTTTTATCTTAATCCACTTTTCTCACAATCTTTTGACCATAGAATGTTTTTTCTTGCCAGCATTCTGTTCATGTTTTATTACATTTTTTCAATACTCACTTTTTGTTTCTTATACATTTAGTAAGTTCCAATTTTTAACTTGCAACAATGCTTGTTTTTGGCTGTCTTTTACGTAATCAGTCAATACACGGTTTTCTTCTTCAACCTTTTGTTTGACTTGAAGTAAGTCTCTATTTCTTCAGGGCAGATATAATCTAGCAATATATAGTAACTACTGAGATGCTATACAATTTAATCCAATTTTTAATAGGAGGCCATAATGTTGCGATTTTTTAAACACAGTATACTTTTGTCTTGTCTATGTTTGTTGTACTTTCATTTATTCTACAGGGCTAGGCCCTGGTTACCCAGTCAGAGCTCCTGAGTCCCACTGCCCAGTCAGCAGATGTCAGCAGATGCTTAGAAACTCTAATACCTGACAGGGTCCTTCTTGAACTGGGCAACAATCAATCTAGTATGCAATTCTTTTTCTGTTTCCTCACCATAATGAATGGGTTGATAGATAGTATGGCTCTTCTGCTGAGACATATCAAAATGAATAACTCTTCTGGTAGAATTCACTACCACAAGCATCTCAATATCATAAGAGCACCACAAAATCCCCTCTCATGACATAGGGATATCCATGATGGCAATTATTAGGGTTGGTTGAATAGCCAGGTGGCATTTTTATCCACCTAGTGCAGTGGTTCTCAACCTTCCTAATGCCGCGACCCATTAATACAGTTCCTCATGTTGTGGTGACCCCCAACCAAGGGTGGGTTCTAAATTTTTTTACTATCGGTTCTGTGGGCGTGGCTTATTTTGTAGGCGTGGCTTGGAGGTCATGTGACTGGATGGGCATGGCTAGCTGGCCATGTGACCGGGTGGCCATGGCTATGTGTATAGGGACTACTCAGAGGGCTGAAAAAAGTCATTTCTGACAGATCCTCGCACTTTTGACTGGTCCTCACACTTATGACCATCCTCACATTTATGCCCGTGCAGCATTCTTAACAACCATGTCACTCATTTCACAACTGCTTCTCTTCACCATGGTGATAAGATAGGGCAAAAAACGTAAAATGTGAGGACAGTCGTAAATTCGAGGATTGGTCAAAAGTGCGAGGACCAGTCAAAAATAACTTTTTCAGCCCTCTGAGTAGTCCATATGCACAAAAGGACTACCCAGAGGGCTGAAAAAAGTGATTTCTGACAGGTCCTCGCACTTTTGACCGATCTTCGCACTTATGACTGGTCATCATGCCCATTGTAGCATTCTTAACAACTGTGTCACTCATTTCACAACTGCTTCTCTTCACCATGATTACAAGATAGGGCAAAAACGTAAAATGTGAGGATGGTCATAAGTATGAGGACCAGTCAAAAGTGCGAGGACCAGTCAAAAATAACTTTTTCAGCCCTCTGATAGTCCATGTGCACAAAAGGACTACCCAGAGGGCTGAAAAAAGTGATTTCTGACAGGTCCTCACACTTTTGACCGGTCTTTGCACTTATGACTGGTCATCATGCCCATTGTAGCATTTTTAACAACTGTGTCACTCATTTCACAACTGCTTCTCTTCACCATGGTGACAAGATAGGGCAAAAACGTAAAATGTGAGGACAGTTGTAAGTTCGAGGACTGATCAAAAGTGCGAGGACCAGTCAAAAATAACTTTTTCAGCCCTCTGAGTAGTTCATATGTATAAAAGGATACAGCAATAGAGACAGATGAAGGAAGGGAAGGGAAATTAGATTAGGAGTGAGGGTAAGAGAGGGAGGACGAGAGGAGAAGGAGAAAGGAAGAGGAAGTAGGGAGGAGAAGAAGAGGGGGAGGAAGAGAAAGTAAGAAGGAAAGAAAAGAGAGAGGTGGTAGGTTTGAGGAGAAAGATTGCTGTACAATAAAAAAGATGAAAGGGAAGAAAGCCAACCCCAAACAAATATAAAGATATTAAGATAAAGAATGAATTGTTAAACTTTAAAGAATAAAAGAGAACAAATATGAATAAATAGCAATAATTAGAAACACACATACAAACATACAATGTATTTTCTTTGAACAGAATATTTGGCTGGTTCACAAATTTAACCAGTGTTTAGTCATTTCAATTAAATTTACAATTTCTATATTTCCTTTTTGCCCTATTTATTCCTCATCTATTTTTTTAAAAAAACCAATATTACCCTTCATCCTCATCTCTAATCTTAATCAAATTAATTTTTTCCCTTCTATTCTATATTACACCCCTTCCCATTGTCATCTATTTTTATATCCATCCTCACATTGGTTAATTATGTAATTATGTAATACAGTTGTTTAATACAAATTCAACATTTTAATATAAATCAATTAGTTATATAACTATCTTCTTATATATCAATCAATATGAACATGAATATTCCAATTATTTCCATGCAATCCAATTTCTTACAAATCAATTAATTATATTTACCAATAATAATAAACCAAATAATTTCTCCCATATATTCCTCCAAACCACAATTTAACCATTTCTGCTTTCAACACAATATACAATTAATAGTATCTCAATTATTACAATTCCCTAGTTAAATAGAGCTTTTTTTCTTTTGTGTTTTAAAATCTTGAACCTCCTCTTTTGCCCTAAATTTCCCATTGTTTGCAGTTTTGCACCTACCTTTTTTGGTGAGGAAAAAGAAAAAGAAATCTCTGCCTCATTTTGTCACGTTGCAGCAAAGACCTTGCTTTACTTTCAGTTTCGTTTTTCAGCATAGCTAGGGGAAAAAAAATCTGCTCCTCTCTTTGCAGCTAGCAACAGAGCCCTCCGCAAAACAGCTGAGAGCAAATCAGCTGAGAGTCCGGAGGCTGATCAAATCAATTTATGGTAATTAACCTATGCTGAAGCTGAAAGGGGCTGTTTTTTTCTATTTTTGCAGGCACCGGTCTTCTCATTTGTTTTCTTTTAACACTGATCAGTTGTAGGGTGGCCCTTTGAAGCTCCGCTGCAAGAATTTAAACGGTTTGTTTCCCTCTAGCCATCAGCTGGGACTCAGCAATAGATCGGGAGTGGGAGGGATAAGCGAACGGCGAACGCCGATCCAACAGAGGCAGAGGGTGAGGGTGAGTGAAGGCGTGTGGGGGCGAGAGAGGGCTTTGGCGACCCCTGTGAAATGGCCGTTCGACGCCCAAAGGGGTTGCGACCCCCAGGTTGAGAACCGCTGACCTAGTGAGTCTTTCCCAAAGATCTGATATAGACAGATGTTGTTTGATAGTGTTAAAAGTATTGTTACAGAATTTAAGTTGTTCCAAGTAAAGCTAACTTTTCTGATAGGGGTTTTGTCATAGTTAATGGTGTTCAAGTGGTGTTCCAGAAGTTTTGGTATTGCATCCAAGGCACCTATTTCTATTGATACTATTTTTGCTTTCTTTTGCCCCAGTCATTCTACTTCTATTTGCAGGTTTTTATATTTTGTGATTTTCTTCAGTTCTTCCTCCTCTATTCTGTTGCTTCCAAGTACTGCCAACTCTACTAACAGACTTTTTTTGGTTTGTTTTTTATGTACAATTGTTAAGTCTGGGGTGTTATGTGATGGGTGACTGTTAGTTTGAATTCTAAGGTCCCAGAGCACTGTCACTTCTTCATATTATTTTGTGTAGGAGATGAACAGGCTGAACCTGAGGGTGGAATTAAATGAATCATCAGTTTGGACTCCCTACACTCCCACAACAAATCCAAGTCCAGCCCCTCCCCTGTTGACCTTTATTTAGTGCCAATTTTGTTTGACCATTAATAGATCAGATTCTTGTGTATAGGTTGCATGTAATAAATTTTAATTCTTTGATCTCAACTCCCATTCCTGGTTACATGCAACAGACACTTTGACTATTTTGTGGTGATTATTTTCATCCAGACTTATTTTCTTATTATTATATACTGAATAATGTGAAATCACAGCTGCAGTTCTTTAGCTGCTGTTGGCCTCCATACACATCCAATTCTTCTCAAGAACCTAGAATGTTGTAATATATCAACATAATATATTTCCAGTTCTATTATTGGTTGGTGGCACGATCAGCAAAGTGTTTAGATTTATTATTATATTATCCAACTTATATTACAAAGATCTAAACAGTGCCTTCTTAAGATTGGACAACGTCAGAAATGAGCAATAAGCAGGATTACCATCAAAGGAATAAGTGCTACGAAATCATGCTAGATACACTAAAGAACAAATAGAAGTCTACAAGAACCAGAAAACCTTAATATTTAAAAAGTGTACATTAAGAAATATTTTTATCTTCTTTCTGTAAGACTGCAATTCCCTTCATAAATATTCTATTCAATTATGTTTGATTCTTAGAAACTGTGTAAACAAATCCATGAAGTTTTCTTGGCAAGCTTTTTCAGAATTGGTTTTCCATTGCCTCCTTCCTAAGGTTGAGAATATGTGACTGGCCCAATGTCACCGAGTTGGCTTTATGCCTAAGGCACAACTACTGTTAAACTCAACAGTGTCCTGGTTTCTAGCCTGATGCTTTAAGCACTGCAACAAGCTGACTCTCTTACTGTTATATACAGCACAAGAAAATAAGCCCCTGTTTTTCAGCAAAGAATTGGTTTGTGTTTTTTGCACAGGATTATGAAAAAAGACGTTCAAACAATTTTGGAGTTCTGTTTACTTCATAATTTTCCAGATGTTTTCTCTTTATATCTTTCTTTACTTTAAATTATTATTGTGTTTTGAAGTTTTATTGTTTAATTTATATTGTTGCATGTATTTTTCTTTCTTCTTTCTTTCTGCTTTATCGTTAGTAATTTTTTCCTTAGTCTACGAAGCTTAGAGGGGACAGATTATTTGGTAAAGTTGTTCTGGAGAGTTGACATATTATGGTTATTGGGTTTCAGCAGTATATTTACAACCTCAACTATTCTTAGATTGAAAGCAATATACGATTTCACAATCAGTTCAAAAGACATGCTTGAGTTTCTGCTTATCAAGTTAGTAAACTAATTTTCTGAACTGAAGCATTTGCAGTTAGACTTTCTAGACACTGGTACAATTCATTATATTTACTACAAAATAAAGTTGGTGTTATTTTGTAATTCTACATTTGTAAACTGTTCATTATATATGCAATCCAGGGATTTTTCAATAAATGACATTCAGTGGCAAAATCAGGTAGATTTTAAATGTTATATATCTTATTTAGAGAACTAAGTAGTTGGGGTGAAATCTATTAACATATCAATAATGTTATGTTTGAAACCATCTTCTAAAGATGGATTATTTTTAAATACACAGTAAATACAATTTTTTTCTCTTTGTGTATTCTGAACAGGCATGCATTTTAAAACAAATGTTGAGATCCAGCTGTGGGAGATAAGAGAAAATGGATGGATGAGAAGGGGTGTGAAAAGATAGAAATATACTTTAACACAGGGGTGAAATCCAGCAGGTTCTGACAGGTTCTGGAGAACTGGTGGCGGAAATTTTGAGCAGTTCGGAGAACCGGTAGTGGAAATTTTGAATAGTTTGGAAACCGGCAAATACCACCTGGGGTGGGAATGGAGATTTTGTGATATCCTTCCCCTAGGAGTGGGGAGGGAATGGAGATTTTGCAGTATCTTTCCCCTGGAGTGGGGTGGGAATGGAGATTTTGCAGTATCCTTCCCCTGCCACGCCCACCAAGCCACGCCCACAGAACCGGTAGTAAAAAAAAATTGGATTTCACCACTGCTTTAACATAAAGAAAATCAAGCTTGATATATCAAGCTGGTAAACAAACTATTGGGTACCCTTAATAGCTTTAGAAGGATATACAATAACATATTTTGTTACTATTCATTTTGATGCTCAGAAAATGATTGTACTTTGTGAATGTTTTCAGAACTATAGGTTTCCCAACCTTGCTTTATTGGAATTATACCATTTCACATAAGAATCTTCCTGTTCTGTCTGGTCTCCCTAAATTTTCTCTTTTGACTACAGTTACCAATGCTATGAAGGCTAATATTTTTTAGGGGTGGTAGGTTTTTTTTTTTTTAAAGTCTTCCATTAAATACTATAAAGAGCCATTTTAAAGTGCAAGAGTATAGCTGCGAAAA
Source organism: Pituophis catenifer annectens (assembly GCF_029215685.1). Classification (NCBI taxonomy): domain Eukaryota; kingdom Metazoa; phylum Chordata; class Lepidosauria; order Squamata; family Colubridae; genus Pituophis; species Pituophis catenifer. Next base: position 84,504,897 of record NW_027256884.1, read on the forward strand.
TGATTTTGGTACATAGTCTTTCCCTTAGCATTACTTACATGTTTTAGGATTTCAGGCACATTAGCTAGAAATCTGCAGACTTGCAGTCTCAGATCTTTTGGAAGAAACAGGTTAGGATGGATTGGCAAAAGGAACTTTTGCTCCACAACATCATTAGCATAGCATAGCATGATTAAATAGTAAAATATCTATTTTGCAGGTAAATGCTGACATCTTCTGGACACTCAGCAATAGTGTGGCTACCACTGGGTTTGAAAAAAAATAAGGGTTTAGAGATCCTTTTATTCACTAGGGAATATTGTATAAACAGTGGATATAACAATTACATGGAATATTCCATATCTTTTACTAAAAAGTCAAGTCATACATATTTTGAAAAAAGTTCTTAAAAGTATATAGAATTTTATTATGGAAAATAAAGTTCAAAACTAGGTTTTCAGATCTAAAATGTCTGCCTCTATATTCACTGAAAATTAAAGAAACTATTAAAACTACAATTAGCAAAGATAAATATATCTTGCATATGAAACCAATCCAATTATCTTTTAGTTATAGTCTTCCCTGTATATCAAAAATGCATATGCAGTTCACCACTAGATGTCCTCCTTATCTTAAAAGAAAAATAAGATTTTTAGGAAGAAATATTAGGTATTTAAAACAATTTCAAAACTGTTCAGAGAAGAAAAAGGTATATAAAACAATTTGAATATGGTAAGATTTAATGTAATGTATTTCTTAACAAATTTTGAATGTAGATGTTTCTGGTTCATTTAACTAATCTATATTACCAAACATTTATGCACTGATCAAGTGTTTTTCATAAAAAAAAGATTGAATGTGATAATATTAAACTACACAACATATACTGTAAGAAGTTAACTTTAGACTTATTCTAGCTTCTTAATTCAAACAACCATTTCACATAACAGTTAAATTTTATCTTGAGTTACATTTTCATTTTATTTGTCCAAATAGCAGCTTAAAAGACAGTTTAAAAACTATTAATAACTAGAACTGATAAGTAATAAATTTGGACAAATTTTAAACTAAAATGTTCGTCATATTTTATTTGTATGGGTGTGTGTAGTGTGTGTAGGTGTAGATGTACAGATATGCATATACTATACATTTCCGTTCAATTGTATCCAATTCCCAGAAACTGCCTACATAGTCCATGCAGTTTTCTTGTCACAATTCTTCAGAAGTGGTTTGCCACTGCCTCCTTCCTAAGGCTAAAAGAAAATGACTGGCTCAAAGTCACCCAACTGGCTATGTGCCTAAGGCAAGATTAGAACTCATACCGTGTTTCCCTGATAATAAGACAGGGTCTTATTTTCTTTTGAACCCCCCCCCCAAAAAAAATAAGGGTTTGGCCTTATTATTGGGGGATCTTATTATTTTGGAGATGCAGGAGGAGGTGAACATAGGACTGAATGTCCCATCGCTGCCATCGCCTCCCCTCTCTGTTCTTCATGCCGGCCGAGCAGCCCAACACATCCCACCCCACCCCACCCCATTGGCAATAGCTGCTCTCTTATTGCTGTCTCTTTATCGAGAGGGGTGGCAGGTGGGGCAAGGGAGAAGCGAGATGCATGAAGCGAGACATGGTTCCTCTTGCTGTCTCTTCTCCCCCCTCACCAGGCATGACAGGGCTCCTGCCCCTCGCTTAGCCACCCGCCCCCTTTAGGGATGCAATTTGGGGGTGGCAGGTAGGGTGGGTGAGAAGTGGGACGCACGTCTTACCTTTCCAGCTCCGTTGCTTTCCTCGCTGTTGTGTCCAGGGAAACACACTGTAAAAGAAAACCTTCTCGCAAGTTCAATCAAACTTCTCGAAGTTTGGGGTGGGGTGGGATGTGTTGGGCCGCTTGGCTGGCACAAAGAACAGGGAGGGGAGGGCATGTCCCTGCCTTCCCCATCCTCCAGCCTCACCTCCTCAACTCATTTTGGTTGTACGGCAAGCATCCAGAGGAAATGGCGGGACCAGCTGCACATGTGTGTAAGTAATTGTTGGGGGGGCTTATTTTGCAGGGATGGCTTATATTATCGCATGCACTGAAAAGCCCGATTGGGCTTATTATCCAGACATGTCTTATTTTTGGGGAAACACAGTAGTCTCTCCCTGTTTAGCCTGATACCTTAACCTCTATGCCAAACTGATCCCCAAAAGGGATTGAGTAACCTCCAACAGGGCTGCCAAGCAGTTCCTGTGGTTGCAAGAAGATCAATGAAATACTGACATTTTGCCTCTCTTGCTGCCATGAGGTTAGCCTTAGTAGTGGCTCTAGCTCAGGATTGGTCAGATTCATCCCTCATCTTCCTCTAGTGATGCTCTAGATGTTTCTTGACTCCTTTCAACTTCCTCAACTCCTCCATAAATCTTGCAGAATGTTGGAAGTGATGAGCCAAGAGAGGTTGCACAGGCATGATCCTATCCAAGGTTTCTTATGTAATGTATATACATTTGCAGAAAGGAAAGTAGATACAAAAGTTTAGAACAGATCAGCAACCAAATACAGAAAGGATTTTAGGCTTTCCTACAACAGTTTAGTTTAGTTTAGTTTAGTTTAGTTGATTTGTATACCGCCCTACTCCCGAAGGACTCAGGGCGGTGAACAGCCAACAATAAAATACATAGATACAAAAAATTTAAAAACCAGATAAAATCAAATTAAATCATTTTGGCCCAGACAGATTAAAACACCCCAATAATTTAAAAACAGATTAAAATTTACATATTTAAAAAAGGGAAGAGATTAGGCCAAGCCCGCCTGATGGAATAAAAAGGTCTTCACAGCGCGGCGGAAGGTGCGCAGATCCGGGATCCTCCGTATCTCCGGGGGGAGCTCATTTCAGATGGTAGGTGCCCCCACAGAGAAGGCTCTCCCCCTAGGGGCTGCCAGTTGACACTGTTTGGCTGACGGCACCCGGAGGAGTCCCTCTCTATGAGAGCGTACTGGCCGGTGGGAGGCTATTGGTGGTAGTAGGCGGTCCCGTAGATAACCAGGTCCTAAGCCATGGAGCGCTTTAAAGGTGGTAACCAAAACCTTGAAGCGCACCCGGAAGACCACCGGGAGCCAGTGCAGCTTGCGCATGAGAGGTTTTACATGGGAACGCCATGTCGCTCCCATTACCACCTGCGCGGCCACACTCTGTGCCAGTTGGAGCCTCCGGGTGCTCCTCAAGGGGAGCCCCATGTAGAGAGCGTTGCAATAGTCCAGGCAGGAGGTGACGAGGGCATGAGTGACCGTGCATAACGAGTCCCGATCCAGAAAGGGACGCAACTGGCGAATCAGGCGAACCTGATGAAAAATCCTCCCGGTCACGGCCGTCAAGTGCTCTTCTAAAGACAGCCGTGAATCCAGGAGGACGCCCAAGTTGCGAGTCCTCTCCATGGGGGCCAATGATTCGTGCATGCTCAAAAGCAAGGAACCTAGAACCTAGAACAGTAATAGCAAAGAATTGTATAATATGTGATGCACATATTGTCATGCGTTTATCGTTGTTTGCTTGTTTGTAGTAAATAACTTAGGATCAGGTTATAGTATTTGATTGGCAGATGTAACTTTTGTAACTTGGCAAAAAAATTAATGTGTTGGGAAATGCCCAGCCAGACAAGGAAGAGGACTCAATTGTTGAATTAGCCTTTTAATTGTTGCACAGCCACAAGAGATCCTGGATTGATCCCCTAAACTCCATGAAATCTTATCTATCTTTTCTCAAGGGAAAGCAAGCAGTCTGGGCAGATTTGTGTATTATAGGAAGAAATCAAAGAGTTAGCTTGAATTCTACACATGTGGATTGGGTTATGGGATATAATTAGGTTGCTTTAACCTGACAAAATATTAACACGGTGGAAAGAATTACAGAATCATTTTGTCAGCAATAGACTCTAAGATGGCTGGGACACCTTTAACATGTTTAACAAAATCTTCATATCCCAGATCCTTAGGAAGGACTTCATAGGTTCATAAAAATGTAAAATACAGTTTAAATATCTGGGCAACCAAACACAATCTGATTTACTTATAAAATATACTATAGGTAGTCCCTAGCATACAACCATAAAGGAACCTGCCCATAATAGTCATAAGTCCTAATGGTTATAAAATGGGTCAGTCACGTGACCAAACTCTTTTTATGACTTTTTTTGGTGGTAGTCATTAAGTGAAAGCAATTGTTGTAAAATGAGTATGGTAATCATTGAGTGAATGCTACAGTTGTTAAGCAAACACCACAGTCATGAAGCAAACCAATGGTTCTCTATGGACATGGTTTTGCCAAAAAACAGATGTAACTGCAAAGTCTATATAAAGCACAGTCATGTGACCGTGGGATGCTGCAAACAGCCATAAGCATGGCTGTGTTGCAGAGTACCCAAAATGCAGTCACAAGACCCTGTGGGAGGGACTGACTGTCGGAACTTTGGATCTGGGTCATAAGCTCCCTGTTTCAGGTAGGTTGTAACTTCTAATGGTCTCTAAGCGACCAGTTGTAAGTCGAGGATGACTTTTATGCAAATGCAACATTCTTTAGCTTGGTACTATTCAAATACGATGAAACTATATCTCCTGGCCAATATGCTGGCCTGAAATTCCAGGAACGGTAGTCACAATAAATCTGAAAGATTCTAGTTTGGGGAAACCTTCACTAAAAGTTCATTCAAATTGTGCTATTTCAGAGGACAGAAGGATTTCTTGTTTAGATGCATGTCTGCGTAGCTTTCTGAAGTATCATACAAAATATTTGTCTAAAGAACAGAACACTCTATCTGTACTTGGAAAGCACAGAACAGGAACTGCAAGTAGAGGACACAACCGTATTTCTTGACTAATAGAATTGGAAGCATATGTGTCCATGCCATGTGTTTTAGTGCTATCAGTTTTAGGTTTTGGATACAGCTCTTTAAAAGATCAAGTTTTAGATCATGTTTGCCCAAGGGAAAGGGTATGCATTTCAAAATTTAGTCCTCCTGGCTTTGCTCAAAGGACTAGCAATGTGGATGTAAGCAGACCCTTTGCACTTGCCATCCCCACTAATTTTATTTAGTGTATTTGTGCTTTGAGAAGCAAAAAAATAAAATAAAAATAAAAACAAAATCACATTGTGTATAGTGAAAAGATTCTAAGATGGTTCAGTAAAAGTTTATTTCAGAGGTAAAACTATCTAGTACTAGAGAGGAGTTGCAGAGAAAGCTTGCTTTTTAGTGTTTGATTGAAAAAGAATAAATTTCTCCACCAGATATTCAAAATACTATCAGAGTCAAGGTACTTTGAAGAGAGTTGTGAATTAGATCCATAAGCGATTGAAAGACATGGTAGGCATTTAACAAATCTATTTTTTAACTAGTTTATTGTTTAACTCTAATTTCATGTATGTTCACCTTTTATGAATGTACAGTGAGAACTTAAATTGAGACAGTGCAGCTTCAGAATTATGGTTATTCTGGGAGCCCATCATGCTTCACAAATGCTACACAATTAAATACAGCTCCTGCCAACCCCCTTCAGCTTATTTTCCATTTCCACTGCACTAGTGCATTGGCTCATAAACTGATTTTCTTTCTGCTTTATTAATTCTCTGTAGTTTTCATTTTTATTTTTTTTAAAAAATCTTGTTTCAGCCTCTCGTTTTCAGAACTCCTTAGAATTGTTTGTCAGGACATTTTATCCTCCAGTTTCAAGCATTTGGCTTTTAGCCTAATGATTCTAAGGCTCCCACTTTGGAAATGCCAACAATGCAAGAGCAAATGTTTGCCCTTGGATAGCCACATACTTTGTCTTTATTGCCTTTGTGAAGGTCATGCACTAGAGCCCTGGGAGGCAGTTACTAAGCATTCTCAGTGCAGTGGTTTTATTATTATTATTATTATTATTATTATTATTATTATTATTATTATTATTATTATTATTATTATTATTATTGATTTAATCTTCAATTCAATTCACTGTCTGGGACTGGTAAAAACTTAACAGTTCAAGTTCTAACCAAAAACCTAAGAGCTGTTAAGGTAATATCTGAGTATATAAGGTGGTGCTTTTCAAAGTCATAATATTCAGGTCTGATAAGTTTAAAATTTCCATGTATCTAGGCCAGGGGTGGGCAACTATGGCCCTTTTATGACTTGTGGACTTCAACTCCCAGAATTCCTGAGCCAGCCATGTTAGCTCAGGAATTCTAGGAATTGAAGTCCACAAGTCATAAAAGGGCCATAGTTGCCTACCTCTGAACTAGGCAATACCTTTGGTAGTGCTCCAAGGGCTTCTATTACTATTGGTACAACCATTGATTACTTCCTCCACAATCGTTCAATTTCAATTTGCAGATCATGGTATTTCTTTATTTTTTTCTAGTTGTTTCTCTTCAATTCATGCATCACCTGGTATTGCAATATCTTGACCTGTTCATTTTCAAGAACTTTTGTCAATTTGGTATCCCCAGTAATTTTTGCTGCATTTGGAACTAAATGTCTGGCAAAGCTTCCAATGTATGATTTTGGCAACTCAATCATGACATTGTAGATAATCAGTTTGTGAGATTTTGCTGCAGCTATTGATAAGGTGATCCACTGTTTCATCTTTCTCATTGCATAAGCAGCATGTGGTGTTGTTACTGATATGTTGAATTTTTGCTTTCATGGAATTGGTCTGCAGGGCTTGTTCTTGGGCAGCCAAAATGAAGCCTTCAGTTTCTTTCTTCAGCACCCCTGATCTTCAGCCATCTCCATGTTAGCTTTGTACCTACCTTCCCTTCAACATCCTTCAGGTATTGATTGTGCATAGGCTCCTTTTTCCAGTTAAAAACTTGATGCTCAATTGTTTCCTTTCGATATTCTGCTTTCAATCTTGCTATTTTCAAGAGTTTTCCCTTGTTAACCTCTTTCAGCAGAGGCTCTTTTGCTTTTTTATGTAGTCATTTAGGCCATGTTTTTCCTCTTCCACAGTTTGTTTGATCTGTAAGAGTCCTATGCCACCCTGAGATTTAGGCAAGTACAACAGATCAATATCACTTTTTGGGTGCAGAGCATGGTGCGTTGCCATTAGTTTTTTTTGTCTTTTGATCCAAGTTATCAAGTTTTAGCTGAGTCCAATCAATTATTACAGCTGAGTATCATATTACATGCATCCCCTGTTGTTGTTGTTGTTGTTGTTGTTGTTGTTGTTGTTGTTGTTGTTGTTATTGTTATTATTATTATTATTATTATTATTATTATTATTATTATTATTATTGAAGCTCTTTCTGGGAGGTTAAAGATGGCAGATTTTTAAATGATTGTAAAGTACTCTCTACCCACCCACCCCCTCCTCTAAGGCTTCCTATTATAAGTAAAAAGCATCTGATGATTTGTTTATTTCTTTAAGAGATTGGTCAAATTGTCCATTACCAGGAAAGAATTGTCAAATCTCTGCTCCACCATTATCCGTACTAAGAAAACTACCTATTACATGTTCATATACATCTAAGGTTACCTTATTCCCACTAGAGCAAAATAAAAGACAAAAACCCTCCCAGTTCTTGGTTTTGCTCCACGTTCCTCTCCATAATGGCCTTAGGTTTTTCTTCTAGCATCCCTGGTTTGAATGCACAACCATATCTGATTTGGAATAGAAATAAATTTCCAACAAAAGAGAGGCATTTTTTGTTCCTAAGATTGGGTAATCATTGTTTTGTCATTACTGAGCATGACTCGGTGCTAGGGCACATTTTCCAGTAGAAATAATGTCATTTCAGACCTACTTTCACACATACCTTGAATAGATGCTCTCACTCATTATCACATTTATTAGTAGACATGTCAAACAAGGAGGTGGCAATGAGATAAGACCTAAAATAATCTTGTTAAAACAAGAATGTGATAAAACTCATTATAAGACAATGCAAAAAAGAAAAAGGATTGCTAGAAATTGCTTCTGAAAATTCTCTACTTAGTATGAAATCAGATTTATTTCTTTAGTCAATTTATATATCCACCCACTTGACATGTGACTCAGGCTGACAATTGAAACAGAATATAAAAATAAAATATCATCATGCAGGAAGACTTAATGGACATTATGCCAGAAGCAATTCCACAATCAAGAACAGTAAATCCAGATCGGTTCACAAGATCTCCTGACTGAAAGCTTGGAGAAACAGCCCTACAATCAAAATCTAAAGACATGCAGGCAGAGTCAGGTGATCCAAATATCATGGGAATCCTATTCCATAGGATAATACAATGCAACAGAGAAGGCACCTCTCCTGAATCTTTCCACATGACACTGCAGGGACCCAGAGCACGTGCATATGTCAAATATTATTAAATGGTTGAAGAAAATCAGAAATAGATGACTCTCCAAATCTTCAGCCATTTTGTCATGCTTTAAAGGGGATAATCAGCATCTTGAATAAGTTAAAAATAAGTTCATTGGTGATTAGTGCAGCCAGGGCCGGATTTTCCTATAAGCTAACTTCGGCCTAGGGCCTCAAGATCAAGAGGGGCCTACACAGTGGTGGGATTCTGGGGGTTCTAGGGGGTTCAGCCGAACCCTTTGTTAAATTGCTGGCTCACCCGCCCCTCGCCTCCCACCCGCGCGGCGCCAGCCTACCGTAGCCAGGGGTAGGCAATTGTGGCTCTTTTACAACCTGTGAACTTCAACTTCCAGAATTCCTGAGACAGCTTGGCTGTCTCAGGAATTCTGGGAGTTGAAGGCCACAGGTTGTAAAAGAGCCACAATTGCCCACCCCTTCCCTAGCCTGAGTTCCGCTGCCTGGGATCCACGTGGGCTGCCACATGATTCCCCACCGGCTCTGGATGCAAGAGAGCAGGATGGAGAAAGCAGCTTCCACGCCTTCACTCACCCTCACTCTCTGCTCTGTTGGATCGCCGGCCGTTCGCTTACCCCGCCCACTCCCCATCTATTGCTGCCTCCGATGGCTAGAGGAAAAAAAAACTTCAAATTCTTGCCGCGGGGCTTCAAAGGGCTGCCCTAGAGCCAGTGGTGCAGCCGAACCCTTTGTTAAATTGCTGGCTTGCCCCGCCCCTCCGCACCACTATTTATTGCCAATAAATAGTGGTGGGCGAGGGGCGGGGGAGCCAGCAATTTAACAAAGGGTTCGGTGGTTTTTTGTAATTTTATTGGCCCTAATTAGCCCTTGCTTTGATCGGCTCCCGACCCCCAGCTGATTTGCTCTCAGCTGTTTTGCTCAGTGCTCTTTTGCTTGCTTGGAAAGAGTGCAGATTTTTTTCCCCCTAGCTATACTGAAAAACGAAAGAGAAAGTAAAGCAGACTGTTGGCTTTGCACGTTGGAAAATTAGGCAGGCAGATTTCTTTTCTTTTTCCTCACCAAAAAAGGTAGGTGCAAACAACTAGAAATTAGGGAAAAAGAGGAGATTTTAAAACACAAAAGAAAAAAAGCTCTATTTAACTAGGGAATTGTAATAATTGAGATACTATTAATTGTATATTGTGTTGAAAGCAGAAATGGTTAAGTTGTGGTTTGGAGGAATATATGGGGGAAATTATTTGGTTTATTATTATTGGTAAATATAATTAATTGATTTGTAAGAAATTGGATTGCATGGAAATAATTGGAATATTCATGTTCATATTGATTAATATACAAAAAGGTAGTTATATAACTAATTGATTTATATTAAAATGTTGAATTTATATTTAAACAACTAATATTACATAATTAACCAATGTGAGGATGGATATAAAAATAGATGACAATGGGAAGGGGTATAATATAGAATAGAAGGGAAAAATTGAATTTGATTAAGATTAGAGATGAGGATGAAGGGTAATATTAGTTTTTTACAAAAATAGATGAGGAATAAATATGGCAAAAAGGAAATATAGAAATTATAAATTTAATTGAAATGACTAAACACTGTTTAAATTTGTGAACCAGCCAAATACTCTGTTCAAAGAAAATACATTGTATGTTTGTATGTGTGTTTCTAATTATTGTTATTTATTCATATTTGTTCTCTTTTATTCTTTAAAGTTTAACAATTCATTCTTTATCTTAATATCTTTATATTTGTTTGGGGTTGGCTTTCTTCCCTTTCATCTTTTTTATTGTACAGCAATCTTTCTCCTCAAACCTACCACCTTTCTCTTTTCTTTCCTTCGTACTTTCTCTTCCTCCCCCTCTTCTTCTCCTCCCTACTTCCTCTTCCTTTCTCCTTCTCCTCCTCTCTTCCTACCTCTCTTACCCTCACTCCTACTCTAATTTCCCTTCCCTTCCTTCATCCCTCTCTATTGCTGTATCCTTTTATGTATATGGATTATTCAGAGGGCTGAAAAAGTTATTTCTGACTGGTCCTCGCACTTTTGACCAGTCCTCGAACTTACGACTGTCCTCACATTTTACGTTTTTGCCCTATCTTGTCACCATGGTGAAGAGAAGCAGTTGTGAAATGAGTGACATGGTTGTTAAGAATGCTGCACGGGCATAAATGTGAGGATGGTCATAAGTGTGAGGACCGGTCAAAAGTGCCAGGCCCAGTCAGAAATGACTTTTTTCAGCCCTCTGAGTAGTCCCTATGCACATAGCCACGCCCACCCGGTCACATGACGAGCTACCCACGCCTACACAGTCACATGATTGCCAAGCCACACCCCCAACTAAGCCACGCCCACAGAACCTGTTGTTAAAAAAATTGAATCCCACCACTGGTGAAAGGGCCTCATAAGTGGAATAGCCTAGGGCCTCTTTTCATCTAAATCCGGCCCTGAGTGCAGCTCACAAAGTAATGATGTTACACAGGCATTCTACCATTCTACTTACCGTGGCCATAATTACCTTCACTGGATTCTGAATCAGCAGTAGCTTCTGAGTTGTCCTCTTGGGCAGCACCATGTAGTGCTTATTGCAATAATCTCAATAATAGGTGACTGAGACATGAGTGATCCTGACTAGGCTCCCAATCCAGGATTGTAATTAGCACATAAGGCTCTCTAAACCATAGTTGCTATGTGCTCTTCAAACAGGAATCATGAGTATGGGAGAACCTTCCAACTGTGCACTGGGTCTGTCTGGGGGAAGGCATCCTTTTTCAGAAGCAAAGATAAAACATCACTGTATCCAAGAGGTCTCAAAATCAATACCCACCCAGCCTTGCTATGAACTTCACACCTCAGGACACAGAATCAGACCTTTGACAGCTTGCTTGGGCAAGCAGGGATGAGATATATAAATGGGTATCATTAGTGTGCTGATGATATTTAATCCCATAATGAAAACATACTTTATTCAATTTATAGAGATAATAAACAGGGATAGAGGGATAATTAAGCCCTGAGGGATCCCCAAAGAGCAAAGGTTGAAGGCTCACCATACTATCAACACTACTAGAATTGGCTCTAGTAGGAAGGAAAGTAATCACTACAATACCATACCCATTCCCACCCCTGAGCTGATCTGTAAAATACCATGATTGATGGTATCAAAAGCTGCCAAATATGGCCAGAATGCATGCACTACCCAATATCAATCCTGTCACAAATCATTCTTAATCATAATCAATGCTGTCTTGGCACATGCCCAGGCCCAAAACCTTATTGAAAGGGTTGAAATTAGTGATTTTCCCCCCAAACTCTCTGAGGCTACAGTCCAATTTTCTCCTTTACAACGTTCTCCACTGCCTTCCCCTAAAAGTAAAGGTTGGAAGCATTAGAAATGACCCAACTATCAGTGATGGTTTTTTGAGGAGAAGGTGAACTATTTCTTAAGTGCAAGTGAAACCACTACCTCCTTTAATGATAAATTCAATATCACATGGACCCAACCACATTTCATTTCCTGGAAGCCATAACTAATCAGGATAGACATTATTCTAATAAACAGGTATTCATTCTCACAGCTCTAACACTTCCTCTGGATCAACAGGGTAAAGGTAAAACTTTATCCAAATAACTAGACCAGACCATGCTTCATTCAACTCAAAGGGACATAAAGACCTGGAATCCAACTCAAAGCAAATAAAATGGATTTTATCTAACAGATGCCCTAGAAACCTCTGCACACGGGTCCATCAAAAGACCGTCTGACCCATCCCTCCCTAGAGAGAAATAGGGTTATCTTAAGCAGAGTAACAAAATAACATGGATAATTTTTATCCATGGATAAAATAAGAGCACAAAAATGTTTACATTAGTCAGATTCAGTTTTTGCCTAGCTCCAGTGTTTTTAATTCATAATGAGAATTATGAATAATGAGATGAAAACAGCTTTATTACAGACCAACCTGGTATTAAGCAGCCTGAGTCCAAAGACACTAAGGATCCAATGACGACATTGTGGTTGAATCCAATGAGCTAGAAGGCAAAATCAATACAAGCTATGGATACTTTCCTTGAGATCAATTTCCCCCTGATTCCTGCCATCTCTCTCTTTACCCATCCCCATGAAGGGGTTACTCCCTGTCCCTTACCTTTTGACCAAATCAAAGAAAACTCAACTCAAATTAAACTAGGTCCAGTGATCCCATCCAACTGGCATCAATGACTCTTAGACCAGATTTATATTTCAACAGAAATCTAAAGCAAGTGAGATGTGTAATGCAAAAGAAAAGAAAGAAAGAGAAGCAGGAAGCTATATGGACAAATAAAGGTCCTTCTTCAATATTGCTAATTGGATAAGTCACAAAGAAGAATACTAAGGCAAACGTCCCCCTGCAGGATGGGAAAATGTCATCAGAATTTTAAAAAACCTTATAGGGAAAAATAAACTGTCTATGAACAAAAATTGTAAAAATTAACTATATAAAGCATAAACTTAATTTAAATCAAAAAGGTGAAGGCATGTTGTGCTCTGCTTGTCTATTGTAAACATTGCAACCCTGATACCTGCTCTACAGCAATTGGTGTTGAAGGAACTGTTTTCTTTATCTGCTGACCTCCTCTACCCATACTTGTTGAGTATTAAGTGACAGTTTAAATGAGCATTGCTGTTATGGAGCTTAAATAAAGCATTGATATTATACTTTGTATCGAGTCCTTTCTTTAACCGCCCGCTATTCAACACTGGCGAAGAGGATGGGATCCTGAAGAAAAGGATGGTACAGCGAACTCCAAGCAATCAACAACCATCAGATCTACTACACCCCACCGGTCAGATCATCGGTTACCGAGATGTCTGCAATCAGCCCGCCCCTCCATTCAACCCAACCGGAGAAGATTGGGGAGCCTACATGGAGCATTTCTACATGTTCATGGAGGCGAATGACTTATTAAGCTTGTCAGAACAGAGGAAAAGAGCCCTTTTCTCACCCATTGTGGACCGGCAGTTTTTAAAATGGCAAAGGCACTCGCCGCCCCGGCCGACCTGAGAATAATGACCTGGACAACGCTACAGGAAATACTGAAGACCCACTACGTGCCGCAAGCATCCTCTCTGGTAAGAAAGCATGAGTTTTACCAGAGGGACCAGAGAGAGGGAGAGTCAATCAGTGCGTTCGTGGCAACATTAAGAGAGATAGCCACCGCATGTGACTTCTTGAATTTGGAAGAGGCGATGAGGGATCATTTGGTGCTGGGACTGAGAGACCTCACTTTGCAGAGCAGATTGCTAGCCAGACCTCAGATTACATTCAAGAAGGCTCTGGAAGAGGCATCAGTAACCAAAGTGTCCCAGAAATCTGTGGCGGCTATGAAAAAGATGAAAAACGGACTGGCAGTAAAGGATGAGGCATCAGTGCATTATGAGAAAATAGAGTCAGAATCGGAGGAGGAAGAAGAGGAAGATGAAGTCCATCACCTCTGGTCCGAATGTAAAGAGAGGCAACAAGGAAAAAAAGAGGTCTGGTGCTTGGTATGTGAAGGCAACCACCCATGGGCCGGGTGCAGGTTCTGGGATGCCATTTGCCAGAGATGTGAGAAAAAAGGGCACATAGCAAGAGCTTGCAGGGCATCCTAGCCAGTTTCCAGAAGGACCAGACCTCCCGGTTCACCAACGAATAACAGAAAGTTCCAGGCCAGCGTAAGGAAGCAATCGTTCGGACGAGGCCATAGGAACGAGGACCACAGGGCAGACTGAGGCAAAACCCATCAGACCATTGTGGTCGGCCACGCCAGTGCGGGAAAGGCAAACAAGATGGCGGTGACCGTCCTCATAGAAGGAAGACCCTGCAAAATGGAGGTGGACTCAGGGTCCTGCCTATCAATGGTATCCTGGACGACGATAAAGAAACTGATGCCACACATCACGACCCACAAACTCAAACGGCAACGCCTAACGCTCATCGATTACCAAGGGCACCAAATTCCTGTAGTGAGCATCGGCATGTTCAACATCTCCTACAAGAACTTTAAAGCTAAACTGCCCCTCACAATAGTGGACAGCCTATTGTGCATGGAGTGGTTCGAGCCGCTGGGGCTGGCAATTACCGGCATCGACCACATCGGGGACGATGCCTGGGAAGAGGACCTGATGAAAGAGTTCACAGAAGTGTTTAACAGCGAGCTAGGCAAGTACAAGGGGTCCCCAATCACGTTTAGCCTAGATTCCCAGGTAGCCCCTGTCTGGATTAAGCCCCAAAGGGTCCCCTTTGCTCTAAGGCCTAAGATAGATGAGCAAATAGACAAGCTGGTTGCCCAGGGAGTCTTAGAGCCTATAGATCACGCAAAGTGGGAGACCCTTATCGTGACACCCATTAAGCCAGATGGGCCAGTGTGCTTGTGTGGAGACTATAAAAGTACTCTTAACAAGGCGCTCCAACAAAGCGCATATCCCGTGCCAGTAGTACAACATCTGCTGCACTCTTTGGGCAGGGGAAGGATCTTCGCAAAGTTAGACCTGGCACAGGTGTACCAACAGCTTCCAGTAGATGAAGCCACCGCTGAGGCCCAAACAATCAGCACCCACAGAGGGGCATTTAAGTGTAAAAGACTGCAATTTGGGGTGAGCGTAGCACCCGGGCTATTCCAGAGCCTGATGGAATGGCTTCTGCAAGGAATTGATGGAGTTGTCCCTTACTTCGATGATGTCCTTATATCAGCAAAAGACACGACCCAATTGAAACAGCGATTATGGGAGGTGCTAACAAGATTCCAGAAAGTGGGGATCAAGGTAAAAAGGGACAAGTGCCATCTAGCAAAAACGCAGGTCGAGTTCCTGGGATATTTAATCGACGGGTCGGGAATCAGGCCCACACCAGGGAAGCTGAGAGCCATCAAAGAAGCACCCACACCCCAAAATAAAACGGAACTGCAGGCATTTTTGGGGTTGCTTAACTTTTATAATATATTACTGCTGCAGAAAGCCACCACTGCTGAACCGCTCCACCGGCTACTGGACAGAAAGGCAGAATGGAAATGGGGGAATCAAGAAAGGAAGGCATTCGAAGATATCAAACGTCTACTGACTTCGGACAGAATTTTGGTGCAATACAGCGGGACATTGCCAATAAGACTAATGTGTGATGCGTCCTCTTTCGGCAATGGAGCAGTATTGAGTCACACAATGCCAAATGGAACAGAAGCCCCCATCGCATCCTTCTCCCGAACTCTGTCAAAACTAGAATGGAACTATAGTCAATTGGACAAAGAAGCATTAGCTGCAGTAGCCGGAATAAAGAGGTTTCATGAGTACCTCTACGGTCAGAGATTCGAACTCATAACCAACCACAAACCGCTTTTAGGCATCATAGCGGGAGACAAACCTACACCTCCTGTCCTATCACCCAGAATGCTCAGATGGATAAAGTTTTTAGCAGCATACAATTACACATTACACCACCAACCCGGCAAGACGATTGACCATGCAGACGCACTCAGCAGATGCCCCCTTCCGGAAACAGGAGAAGATCCAGCACCAGCAATGACCATACTTCTAATAGAGACTATGGAGGAAGCTCGGATATCTGCAGCCAATATCGCAAGAGCCACCTCAAGAGACAAAACGTTGGCACGGGTTTTAAATTGGATCTGGAAGGTGTGGCCAGAAGAAAAGAATATAAGCCCAAAGTTCCTACTGTACAGATGGAGACAAAATGAACTATCGGGACTAAAGGGTTGTGCGCTGTGGGGAGACAGAGTCATAGTACCGGAGACACTGAGACAAGGCACTCTTAAGTTGCTACATGAAGGACACCCTGGAATCATAAAGATGAAAGCGTTGGCCAGGAGTTGCGTGTGGTGGCCAGGAGTGGACAAAGAAATTGAAACATGGGTGTTCTCCTGTGAAAACTGCCAAGAATCTCGAACAGCCCCAAAGTCAGCTCCCGTCCACGATTGGGAAAATCTGGGAACACCATGGTCCAGATTACACATCGACCTCGCAGGGCCAGGTAAGGGGAATACATTTTTAATTATTGTGAATGTGTTCTCGAAATGGCTAGAGGTAGTACTTATGACAACTACTACAGCAGACACGTCATAAAAGTTTTGAGAAGATTATTCACTACACATGGCATACCAGACCTCGTAGTCTTGGATAATGGACCCCTATTCACAGCGAACTTGTTCGAGATGTTCCTCGCTGACCAAGGAATAAGACATGCATTGTCAGCACCAAAAAAGCCATCCACGAACGGACTTGCAGAACGGATGGTGAGATCAACGAAGGAAACACTAACGAGACTGGGTCCAGGAGATATACAGGCCAAATTAGATAAATTACTGGCTATTCAACATATCACACCAAGTGCTACAACCCACCGGAGCCCAGCAGAGTTGCTGATGGGGAGAAAGTTGAGATCCCTGCTGGACAGGCTGCACCCACAATACAGCACAAAGAAACCGACCGACTCCACAAGCCGCATCAGGGAATTTCAGCCAGGAGACAAAATATACGCAAAGAACCTGAGCGGAAACCCTCTCTTGGTGCCAGCAAAAATAACACAAGTGATGGGCCCATTATCATACAGGGTCCAAACAGCAGATGGTCAGTACTGGAAAAGACATATAGACCAGATCAGAGGAAGACTAACGAGAATCAAGAGTGAACTACAAAATAACAACCAGGAGAAAGGGAAAGACAAGCAGACAACAGCAGATCGGACCGTACCACAAGCACCAGTGCAGGGGAGTACAAACATAAACCCAGAGGAGAACAGCGAATACTTATCTGAGATCCAGGAGGAGGAACCGATTGCCGGAGAAAATCTGTGAGGACAGCCGAGTAAAGCTGGAAAAGAAGACGAGCAGAATAAATCCACTCCGGCATCCGAGTTCGAGAGAGTTCCAGAGCCGACTCCAGGAGAGCAATGGAACTCAACCTCTCACTCCGAGAATGCTGGAATGACTGAACTGCGCAGGTCCAGTCTAGCTCCAAAGCGACCCACCTACTTACATGACTACGTAGCCTAGGAGTCACCGGATTGATGGACGCTGAACTAGGGGGAAGGGGTGTTGAGTATTAAGTGACTGTTTAAATGAGCCAATCAGAAATTAATCCTGAGAGCGGGAAATTTAGAGAAACGTCAGTGGCTGAAGCTGCGGACAGCTCCTGCTTATAAAGGGCTGCCGCGGCTGGAGTTGCCATTGCTGTTACGGAGCTTAAATAAAGCATTGATATTATACTTTGTATCGAGTCCTTTCTTCAACCGCCCACTATTCAACACTACTACCATTAGCCATTCTGCTATGGACTTCTGGGAATAGGTCTTACACCTCTGTAACAAGTGTTTATTACATAGACTGCTTTGCCAAATGATACTTTAAACTTTGGGCAGTTTGTTTCAAGGCAATGTTTTTGATAAAGATAGATATTAAATCTAACCTACTTCTGAGAGTTTTGTGAATGACTGATCCTTACCAGGATACATATAATTGTTACTCTTTTGTGCTGTACATCTTTTGAATCCATTTAAGTTATGGATGCTCACCTGTCCCAGGCAAACAAAGCCCAGTAGGAATGATTCTTTACTGTATTAAGGCTTTCTACAGGAAATAAGCAGAAGTATGAAAAATCAAAGAGACTGTAAATTGCTCATGACATAATTTTGCTATGAATAAGAAGATCTGCACCTCTTGGCCACCTTACAGCTAAATAAATGCAAGAACACTGCAGTTCACAGTGACTCTCTGTTCTTTTTTGAAAAGCATTTTGAAATAAATTATCTTTTTCCTAATTGAATGAGATCTACTTTGGGAAAAGGCAAGAAATTGTTGTTGTTCTTGTTGCACAGCAATATTTTTTTTTAAAAAAAAGCCAAACAATTATCCTTTTTTCTCAAGTACATTTTCCAAATTATAAAATAATGATGATGCTCAATTAATTAATATTATATTGTTAACTCACACACAGACATACTGATTACACTCTCCCTTCAGAATAAGCAAGTTTTTGCAGACTACAGAAAATGTGTAGTACATACTAAGCCATAGAAATTAAAGAACTGAGATAAGAAAAAGAAAATGAATCATAAATACAAATAATTTATATCAATATTA
Source organism: Pituophis catenifer annectens (assembly GCF_029215685.1). Classification (NCBI taxonomy): domain Eukaryota; kingdom Metazoa; phylum Chordata; class Lepidosauria; order Squamata; family Colubridae; genus Pituophis; species Pituophis catenifer. The sequence goes on from NW_027256884.1 coordinate 84,523,280, forward strand.
TTCATTGTACCTCTCCCTAACTTTCCTATTTGCTTTTACTGTGTCTATATACCATTCCATGCATTGCCTTTTATTCTGTAAAACTCTTCACTTCTCTCTTTTTGAGGATCTCATTAATGTAAATAGCATTATTTTATCAGTCTATTGCTTTTTTGACCCATTCACTCTTTCTTAATATATTTTGTGTTATTATTGTACCTAATTATTTTCTTTTGAATGCTTCATTATGGCAGGGTAGTGGATGAAACTAGAAAAATAAAAATAAAATGATATATAAAGGCATACTATTTTGGTAATGTAATTATAATATTTTAAATAAAGTTTCACCTCTGTACTATTTGATAACACAGTAAACACTGCAATTTTATGTAGGAAATACAACTTATATAAGCAAAATCAGAAACATTTATGAAACAATTTTAAAAAAATCATAGCAATTGAAATATGCAATATTTGCCATTCAAAGAAATCAGATGCCACTGAGGTATATAATCAACTCTACTTTTTTAGCATGCCTAATGGCAGTTTCTTCTAATTTAGCTATACATAGATTAACTTTAAAATTAAACCTGAATGTCACTTAATTATATATTATATATTATTGCAGGGAATTGTGGAATTCTTAAATTCACTATGTGTATATAACTTTTATTTAGGCAACTAGACCAAGTAAAATTTAAAATGCTGCATTCTGTCACACTTATTGTTTCAATTCAATAAAAACAATGCTAAACTAAACTTTTTTTTCTTAACATAAATAATGAAATAGGGATGCATGGGAACCTGTAGATTTCAATGACCTGAAGAGATAGAAGAACACTGGGGTCATACCCTACATCAAAAAGTAGGTCCATTAGAAATTTCATGGATTCCGGTGTTGGAAGGAAAATCCATCTGGTTCAGTTCCAAGCTGGGAGAAAAATGCTGGAAATAAAATGGAGGCTGGCGGCTGATTTGAAAGAAGGTCCATTTAATTTAATAAAATGAAAAAAATATTGATGAACCCAACCACAAGGGTTTGTAGGTCAGCTGAACAAATGGTTGAATGAGTGGATGGAACTTTATAGGTTTCTGTGACTTTGAAGTTTGGACTGTTCTGGGGGGTTGTGCAATGAAGGGGTTTGTGTCTTTTGCTAAATGGTGGTGGGTTAATTCTATTATGTCCTAAGGAGTCGTGTCCTATTCTTAGAATCTGGATGGAGGAGAATGTAAATATAAATCCCATCCTTGGAGGTGAAGTTCTCTTGTTTTGGGAATAGGCTGCCCCAATCTTTCTTAATGGGCACAAAATATTTTCTGTGGGTTATTTAAAAAGATTGAGTCTGTCTTCTGCTGCTAAAAACATGTTTCTCCATTTCTCCTTTAGGGAAATATAATATTCTACCTTTTTAAATATTTCCCAAAATATTTCATTCTTCCATGTGTGTGGGGGGGGGGGCATACCACACCAACAATGAGATAATGTCCCACCCCAGCTTTTAATTTAACACCTTGTGTCACTCTCATTAGGATGGCCTTGTTAAATTGTGGGAGGCAATGAAGAGGCAGGAGGACAGACAGTAACTTCAGCTCTTTATTTAAGTAAGTGTCTTCTGCAAAGGCTTAGACGGCAGCAATCCCTTTTAAAGGGAACAGTCCCACTGATTCAGCCACTGACAACCCTTTACATTTCCCTCCGTTTGAATCCATCAATCAGTGGTGGGCCCCGTTTAAATCCACCAATCAGTGGTGAGCATGCAAATATCCAGCTAAACCCGGTCCTGAGTGAAGGCTACATCCCTGGCTTCACTTGCTATTTAAATATGTAACAGGCTTAATGTCTTGCTTTGTAAAATAATTATTTTCAATTAGATCAGAAGATATTCTGTCTTTCACATTTGTCTAATCCAATCAGATTTAAATATAAAGGATTACAGAACAGAGAATAAAGGCTTTGAAGTTATCAGTTCTTAACAGCTGCATAGCAGATGGAGCAGACAAGATGTCAACCTTTCCTTTATTTTTTTAACAAATCAACTGGTATATTGACACCTGGCAATTGCTAGCACTGATGATGTTACCCAGTTTGGGTAATGAAACATCTGCAAGAAAACAAGCCAGTACATAGAGCACCAAAGACCCCCTCAATTACAAGATTAACAGATGCATCCCAGATAGGAAATCCATATTCACTCATCTAGACTTGAATATATATTATTAAAAGGGAAAGAGAATGCTTGCTTTGCTGCACATATATAAGAAGATCCTTTATACCCCTCTCTAGCTAAATAGATTTTTGGGTCCTTTTAAATCCAAGTTTACAGAGAGATAACTTGGCAAGAGAAAATGAGGAAGCTGAATGCTGAGGTGGCAGAGAAAGACAGAGAGCCAAGATACTGTTCTAACCACAGATTCTATATTCAAATTTCCAGAAAACCAGAAAGCAAGTATAGATAAAACTGAATCAGAAAGGAACTTCAGATTCCAGGAACTGTTACGTGACCAGGCAGAGATAAATGTCTAGTTAACATGGCACTAAGGTTATTATTTCGTTCTCTGTATATTTAAGGTTAATTTCTGGTCTCTGTGCATGCTGAATCTTGCATGATTTATGCAAATTAAATCTTTTTAGAATAGAGTGTTTTCACAGTGGAGAAAACCAGCATCATCTCAAGGCTTTCTTTATAATCTTATATTATTTTGTATATTTTCCACGGGAAATCCTTCTAAAAATTGCTCTGATTTGGGACAACTCTATATTGCCACATCCTCACTGATTATTTCTTTATTTTCTAGTGAACCTACCTAAATTTTAAAAATAAAAAAGGGGGAGGGCTAGGCATTCTTTCATTCCCCATTTTCCTCACAAGAAAGACTGTAGGCTATGAAATTCATAGCTCTCCCATACACCAAGATTAAGTGGGAGGACACCAAGTAAAATATTTCTCAAGAAAATTGGTGATAAAGCAGTTATAAAGCAGCAAAAGCCATGATATTTGAAAACCAATGATCTTTGGGGAAAGGAGAACTGAACCTTCTCATCTTTCACCTTTTACCTTTTCATAATGGGTAGCCAAAGTATTAAATTATTCTGCTCTTTGCCTATAGGATACATTTTCAATGAATTGACATTGAAATTGTATATAACTGCTTCTTCACATGTGTCTATTCTGTATCAGAAATAAACTTGTATTAAAGGCTAGTTAGCAAATATTCTGTAAAGATGAAAAAAAATATTATCTCATGCAAAAGTCTATATAATTCTGCCTAAACACATTGGGATTAAAACACATTGGGATTAAAAGACATTATTAAACAGCTAGAAATAAAAAGGTAGCATCCATTTCGTATTATCTTTCACAAAATGTTAATGAGGATAAAGGATATCTAATATGGCAGAAAAAATCTTTGTTTGATCTTATCAAAAGCTGGGCAAATATTTCTAGTACCAGGAATTCTAATTTCATATTTGGCTTCATTGACAAACCATAATCTGAGCTAATATTGGCTTTAAGATCATTTGCACACTTCTAAAATGTTTATTGTTCAGCGTGCGCAGACCTAGTTGACATCAATAGTAGCAAGCCAAGAAGCTTTTCTTTTCAAATTGGATAAATCTATTACTAGTAACTGTGATCCAAATCATTTAAAAGAAATGTTTAGAGATTAGGGAAGAGATTCAGGAGATTTTCAGCAAATAGTATCAAATAAGAAGTTGGAAATGGAGAAAAGAAAAGCCAGAGGCCCAATGATCTGGGTACTTATGTTGAAAGAAATATCCATCTGGTTCAGTTCCAAGCTGGGAGAAAGACAATGTAAACATGGAGACTGATTGGAAAGATGGTTTAATGATGAACAGAACCACCAGCATTTATGGTTCTGGTGCAGCTGACAAAATGGAGTTAAGAGTGGGTGGTTTTTATACCTTCTTTGGGCTTTATATTTGAGCTTTCTGTTCCTGTGCAAGAACATATCCTTTAATTAACTATTAGCTGTTGTCAGATTTATATAGGTCATGTAGGGGTCATAGCTAGCTCTATAGGCAAAAGAAGAAATGCAAATCCTAGTGCTTGTCTGAACTAATTTGGTTGAAGTTTGGATTGCTCTGGGGCTGGTGCAATGAAGGGGCTTTGGACTGCTCTGGGCTGCTTCTAATCTTACCATTTTGCCTTTGTTTCAAAATATCCTGTCTTGAATGGATTACCAAATCTACATTTCTAAAAGGTAGCCTCTTCAGTTTCTGCTTGGGGGCAGGGAGACCTGGGCTGGTTTCTGAATAGGCTGGCCCAATCTTTCTTAATGTGCAACATATCTGCTGGAGACTATTAAGAAAAACTGAGTCTGCTTCCTGCCTCTAAAAAAAATGTTTCTCCAGTTCTCATTTAGGAAATATAACATTCTTCCTTTTTTAATATTCTTCCAAATATTTCATTCTTCTAGGAGTTGGGGTGGCTTCCCATAACAAACTTAGCATGTAGGAGAAAATGTGTTAAAAATAAATATTATACAGTACATTCATTTGCTGGATACTTTATTGCTACTTTGCTTACACCCTTCTTTATAAGCACATCAATATTAAATTATTCTACAATAATAAAAGAACTTGATCTTTCCTCTGGCCTGCTTGAAAAAGATAATTTCAACAGTTACAAACAATACTACTTCTCTTCCCACAATAAAACATAGATACAAAATAGAACATTCTATTCTAAAAGTAACATCAATGGAGCTCAAGGCTTGATGTAACTCTCCAAGGAGTCAGTAAATATCTGGTGGTCAATAGACTGAATTTGGATTTACAACATATTTCACCAATCTCCAACCAAATATCAGTGCTCAGAGGCATTCTTCTCTTAATGATACCAATAGTTTGAGTAAAAAAGGGATGTTAAATCTTACACATTTCATATTTTAAATATTACCTGAAGGGTCTTAGGTGCTTTCCGAGTTTTCTTGTTTTCTTGCAGACGTTTCATTACCCAGACTAAATAACATCATCAGTGCAGTAAATGTTATTTACTTTTATGAAGTCTTCATTATTACCTTACTATGTATAGTGCCGTTAGTTAAAGCTGTATTTATTTAATTATTTACATTTAATAAATGTTTGGGAGTTGATAAACAGTCTGAAACTTTATGAAGAAACTGATGAGCTGAAGAGTTTGGAGACCCCTGCTATAAACAAAAGCAAGAGACTCAATTATTTTTTTTCTGCCTGGACTTAATAAAGCAAAGATTAACAATTTATACTACACTGATAGGCATACAATAGAATTGTAAGAGTTGAAGGGAATATTATAGATCACTTTACACAGCTTGTTTCAGGCTGCAAAAAATGACTCTAATCCCTGTTTGAAGCCCACTGTCAAGGATAATCCACTTCCAAGTTTTTTCAAATGTTTCATCAAAATCTGTCCTCCTGTAGCATAAGCCCAATAGATCTGATTTTTCTTTCTAAGACAACAAAGATACAATATTTTGAATGATATCCCTTCCACTATGTGAAAAGCACTAGTGTACTCCTCCGTCTTTTCTTTATTCTCACATTTCTATTGCTATTCTGTGCCACTAGTAATATTTGATGTCTTTTCTGAACTTATTCAGTTTCTTAAACCTCATGCCCAGCACCATCTATATATTACTACTTATTTATTGAACTTGTATGCTACCTTTCTACCAAAAATGGCATTCAAGATAGTAGACAATAAAATAACAATTACCGTATATTGATTAATTAAAAGCAGAAGTTTAAAAGAAAATTAAAATGTAATTTTAAACAATTAAAAATACAGATAGCATCCGCTAAAAATTAATTTGAGCAGGCAAATCAGCTGCCTTCAAGAACTTGCATTAATACAAATGTCTTTACTTGTTGACAGAAGTTAATGGCCATTGATGGATGCTGTCTCTGATAATTATTTATTTAAAAGATTTGTATGGCCACCAGTCTTAAATAACTCTGGTGAACTCTGGTAAAACAGGGGTGTCAAACTCAGATGATGGCGTCACATGACGTATAGGGACTTTTTCCCCCTTCACGAAACTGGGCATGGGTGTGGCCAGCACATGACGCATCCAGCCTGTGGGCCAGGAGTTTGACAGCCCTGACCTAAAACCTCTTAGATCATGCATTCATCTTAGAGCAGTGATGGCTAACCTTTTTGCTATTGTGTGCCAAAAGCGGGGGGAGAGCAGGGGGATCATGCGTGTGCGTGCTCACACCCATAATTCAATGCCCACCCGTGCCCCACCCTCCCGTGCACGTGCTCCCCCTGCTTTTGGCATGTGATGGCACAGTGGGCCCGTTTTTTCACTCTCCCCAGGCTCCAGAGGCTTTCTGGAGCAAAAACGGCCTTCCTCAACCCCCCTGGAGGCCCTCTGGAGGCCGGAAACAGCCCATTTCCCGACTTCCGGTGGGCCCAGAAGGCCCGAAAATCAGCTGGCCGGCGGGCACATGTGTGCTGGAGCTGAGCTAGGGCAATGCTCATGTGCCTTCGGCTCCGTGTGCCACCTGTGGCACCCATGCCATAAGTTCGCCATCACAGGTTTAGAGGCTTAGAATAAAGAGACAAATATCCAAAATGAATCAAAATTTTGATTGTTGCAATTTGAACTGGGAGCATATTAGGTGGTAATTTCAAAATATAAATTGATTTATGTGACAAAATATTTTCTCTGTTTTATGGCAATTTTAGCTTCTTTTTATTTAAAAAATGTAATTTTGAGCCAGTATTTTTCTACTACAAATAGCCTTCTTACATAAGTAATAAAAAAACCAGGATGCCAGATATATACATTAAATAGTGTTGACTAAGGGAATAATTGAGTTATGGGTTACAGTAAGTAGGCTGAGTATTATTAAAAGTGAAATCAATGATTTATTTTTAACGAGTTCAGCCACTTGGCTATCATTCCTCAAGTAGTGCAGTTGTTAATTTAAACAAAATTATAAAAGGCATCCCATTAATCGTATTTGTTTAAGTTAAGTTGATCTCTACAAAGGGTTTCACATTTGGAGTGTAGAGCCAAAATGCATTCTGTTTAAAGCACTGAAAATGAATAATATGCAGGCCCATTTATGGGTGGTGTAACTATCTATAATGAAACAACTTTTATTATGCTGATTGTTCATTTTAATGCAGAAGATAATTATTTCATGCACTGTGTTTGTTTATTTACTAGGCAGTAAGTTACATTATTATAGTATTTTCCAAAAATGTTTGGCATTAAGGTTAATTGTTATATCACACACACACACACACACACACACACACACACACACACACACACACACAGAACCATCCAACTGGGAGGCAAGTATCTTCACCACTAGGCCACCACACCACTTTAGATGAACAGTAATAACTATAAAAGATGCATTTAAAAGAAATACAAATGCTCATAATGGCAAGAGATAAATAGCAATAGCTAATCAAGGAAACAATATAAATGGAGAGACTAAATAAAAAAGTTATGTTATTTCATACATGTATCATAGATGTATAATTCTTACACCTCCATCTACAAAGGCAACATAGGGTTGTTTTCTAGACAAACAGTAAACAATAGTCAAATCAATGAGTCACCAAAAGCATTCCCATCAATACTGATAAGGCAAAGCATTAATATATTAACAGAATGAACCCTACTCCCTCCTAGCAATGATGTTGTTACCTAGTTGGGTAATGAAACATCTGCAAGAAATCAGACAAACTGAGAGAGCACCAAGGATTCCACGGTTGTCCTGGGTTTATATTACCCCAGCTTTGTGGAATAAATTCCTTTCAAATTTAGATAAGCTCCAACTCATTTAGCCCTCTCCCTCTGGAAAATGTTTAAAATGGATTTTTCCGGTGTGTGTTTGCGGATTATTAAGAAACACTATCCTTTTTCTGGTTATTGATCCAGTAATTTTCTTGCTGTACTCGTCACTTATTATTCATTAAAGATGTTTAACTTCTGTTTAACTTTGCAAACAAACAGATGTAATTATGAGAAACAATGTTGATATATCACTATATTTAGCTTGTCACAGATAATAATATTGCTATTTTGAGTACAAAAATTAAAAAGAACATGAACATTCTTATAATGTTTTACATCCATAGAATTCTGAAAGAAATAAAATGTGGAAGCTAATTAGGATAAGAACCATCCATATGAACAACACTTATATGAATATTCTACTTTCTGGTAAGACCTCCATAGTATGCCTAGACTCAAAAATGCAAATCTGATAAAGTACTTTCTACACAAAGGTACTCTATTATAAGATGGGTGACCAATAAATATAATAAACAAACAAACAAACAAACAAACAAACAAACAAACAAACAAACAAACTGTAAAACAGATGCAAAATTGTGCTGGCACAAGTGACGAACCTTTTCAGGGGATGTCTTTGTTCATCAGAAGTATATTTGAGCATAGCGCAATGACTATAGAGCAGAAGGCTGTAACAAGGAGATGATTATTCCATGGAATTTGTTTTGTGATCAGTTTCTCATGTATGAGTTGTGGATGCTTTAATTCCGTTGTTAATCATCAGAAACCTTTAGGTATTTTGGTACAATCCAAAGCAATCCAAAACAAATAAAAATAGAGTTACCAATAGCTGGGCTACTAAAATCCAAATGACGAAATAACAAAAGCATATAGTTTCCTGTGATTCTTTATTTCTATGTAATTGACATCTGGAGTTTTGTTGTTCACAGACATTGCATAAAGCAGGCTAATTTGGAAAAAGAGGTTTGATCTCAACACCTTGATTTTCTTGGCAGAGTTCTAAACAGAAAACAGAAATCCTCAGGCTTTATCTTTAACAAGATTTATTAACAGACAACAGAGTAAAGTTACAGAATATCTGCAGCTGGATAGCTTTCACTTTCACTTCCTAACCTAGCTCATTAAGATGGAGAATTGATTAGACTCTTACAGCCTCTGTGTGAATTGGTGAGAATGCCATATTAACTGATAAGAATGCAGAGAAGGTGGGATGTGAATCTTTCTTAGCCTCTGAACATACCATGAAATTTTCATGATTCAGCATTTATGTAGACAGAGGCCATAAATATCAATATTAATAAAGTGAAAAGAAATAGTTTAAAAATGAGCTATCACAACAGAGATGTGTAAAGTCAGATGAGTTAACTCATCAGCTTAAGTGATAGTTTGTCTTATTTGGTTTTACTCTATTGAGTAAACTATGACAGCAATTGTGCAAACTCTATAAGCTATGAATCAGTCTTATATTTGGTGTGATATGTAAACCTGCTTCATGATAAAAGGTTGTGTTAGACAGAGAAGCACAGGAGATAAGAGCAGCATTATGTATAGTTCAGAGTTGAATCATGAACAAAGCTTAAGCTGTGCCAAAAGCCTCTTACCATTGTTTGAAAGAATGTGCATCAGCTAAAATACAGCCAGCCAAATAGTTGGCTTGCTATAATAAAATTAAATCCCTTCGAGGTTTTGTTTTGTTCGTAGGACTCATAAGGAAAGAATGGTTGCATAAATGGTTTCTATTCTATTATTCATGTGCCACATTTTTTTTCAATGATGCAATGTGTAAAAAAGGCAAATTACAAACATGGGTCTAATGAAACAAACAAGCAAACAAGCAAATCTTTAGGAATTTTTATTTTTTAAAATAAATGAAAATGCTTGCAACAGAGAAAGAGCCAGGAATTTTTCCTTTTTAGCTTATTTTCTACCAATTTCAACTTTTTCTACAAAGCAGACAATATTGTTTTGTATTGTATTGCTTTCTTGTATTGTTTTCTGTTTTTAGCTTTTCAAGTTGAGTTTTTATCTGACTTTCCGATACTTACAATTGTTTATTTCAGAAAAATGTCAGTCTACAACAGATGTATATCCAAGTTCTTATGAACAAGATAATATGTCATTGCTAATACAGTACTTTAAATCATGTACTTATCAACCACCGGAAATCAGGACCCACTCAGTTCAAATGAATATGGGTTTATTGCAGGTGAATGCTCTCTACAAGAATCTGAACAATGAATGGTCAAAGCAAATTGGGAGTATATAAGGGTCAGTGAAACTCAAAGTGAGATGGACTTAGATTTCTTGTGGGTGTGAAGGGACTCAAGGCTGATGACATGTTTAACCCCTCCCTTGAATTCAGCCTAGTCATCTCCATAGTACCAATAAATACTTTTTTCCTAAATCCAACAATTCTTTAAATGCAATAAATAAAGATGTCTCACCATTTTCATAACAATAATGAAATGTCAATATGAATTTTAAGTATGAAATTATCCATTTATTTTTGGATTATCTATTAATTATTGTGGATGAACATTTCAGTGGTAATGACAATAATAGTGGAATCTATCTAATATTTTTATTTATTATTTTTCACATCTCCATCAAAGATGGACTCAGGGCAGTGTACAATAAAATGTTAAACTACAAAACAATACAAATAAAAGTTAAAAAACAAATAAAGAGGAGACAAGAAATTAAAATTACTTAAAAGACAAAGGAAGAGCTTTCAGGGGACAAATTAACCCCATGGCTACATGTTCTCCTGGACTCCCCACATGAGGCTGCAGAGCCATGTCTTAACTCCTTTTTAGAAGGCCAGGGGAGTGTGGAGCTTGTCTCAATGCTGGAGAAAGAATATTCCATGGGCAGGGGCAAACAGAGAAGGCTCTGTTTCTAAACCCCACCAGTTGGAATGCATTAACTGACAGGGTCTGCAAAATACCTTCCTTGCCTGATTGGATGGGTTGGGCTGATGTAATGGGACAAAGACAGTTCCATAGGTAGCCTGGCCATGCCATATAGGGCTTTATATATCACAACCAACACCTTGAATTGGACCTGGAGACAAACTGGCATCCAATACAGACCATAGAATAAAGGTGTTACATGTGCCCTTTTTTGGGAGCCTAAAATTGCTTGTACATTTTGTACCAGTTGGAGTTTCCGGATACTTTTTAATGGTAGCCCTATGTAGAGCTAATTGCAATAGTCCAAATTAGATTAAAAACTACTACATAACATTGTGTTGGCAGCTTTTTTGGCAGCTGAACTAAAGGAAGAAGGAAGAAACAGATGGCAAAAGCACTGGTTGAAATTTCATTAAGATCTATATTTCTTCATCCAGAAATATACAAAATAATCAGATTAATTTTTCTTCCATGTTGGAAATAGACAGTAGGTAAATTTAAAAGATAGCAAACATGCCAAATCCTGTTTTCCAACAAAAGGGAATGACTGAAGTCAATAAAAATGGTTAAGACAGCAAGTAATGCAACTCTTTAGTATTTGCTATCTTAGATGGCACACTCCCTAATGGCAGAGCTCAAACACTAGCTTTGTTTGTTTAAATTTATTGGCCTCTCAGCTCCAGTGTATTCTGAGCAGGGTACAAAATTAGAAAAAATATATAAAAACAACTAAAAATATAAAACAAGACAGATAGCCCAGATTAAAATAAATTGATAAACAACAGCAACAAAACAGAGGCCTTAAACAAATAATAAATATCAGCCCAAAGTCTAGGATCAAAGTGAGGTTTTCAACATTTTCCAGAACCCTACAAGAGGGTGCTATCCGGAAGAGATGACCAAGTTTAATGAAGGGGACCTGAAGAGCAATGACTCTGTTGGAACAGATATTGTTGGAGACATGCAGACTCTCAGATATCCAAAGTCAATGCTATATAGTGATTAGTAAAACAATTAATATTAGTAAAATACAAGCTTTAGCCTTGATTAGCCCATAACATCTCACATTTTATCATTCTTCAAAAATTAAAATCTCTTGTTCAGCAATCAATACCTTCCAGCAATTAGCTATGCCTCTTAGTGTTTAACATTCTAGTGACATACATGGTTATTACCTTGATTATTACCCAAGACTTAAATAATTCTTGATCAAAATAGTGATCAGACTAGATTCAAAAATGGAACATTTGACGTTCTGAAATTTGATGTTAAACAACTATATTGTTAATTAAGGAACTCAATAATAACTTATAAAAACATATAATAGTCATTAAAATCAAAAAAATTAACAGAATTCTGAGGGAAACTCTCATAGTTATAACTATAAACACGAGTATTATTCCAAACCAAAAGTAACTAATCAAAAAATTAGAAAACACAAAATAATAATAAAATAATCTAATTAAAGCTAACATTTAGAAAGAGTGTGAATCATTTGGGTGCCAGCTCACCCAGATAAACCAGACAGGAAACAGAATTAGATGAGAAAATAATTATATTTTACTGTAAGTCAACATTAGTAAAATCTTGTAAGTCTGAAGGTACAAAATCTCTTTTCGTTTTCTTTTTCTTCTCTGACTCTTTTCTTAGCAGCATCTCTTTACCTCATCTCTCAAGGTCAGTCCTACATACCATTACATTAGAATAGGACATGCTAAAATCACAGATATCTCATTCTCAGTCCTTTCTCAGCAGCAGCATTTAAAGGGGGGAGGGGCATAAAGGAAAAAAAAGGAGGAAATGAAGGGAGAGAGTGGCACCCTGCCAATATCTTTGTAACAACCCACCAGACCAATGAATGATTTTTGTGTGCCATAGTATATCTGCAGCAAACTAAGTATAGCTTGAGATAGTTAATAACCATTTCCAAGTCACAGACTTTCTTCATAGAGTACCAGAGGATAAAACCTTTTGATGTATCTGCCAACTTGGAAGGTAGATTTCTGGAAATAGCATGAAAATGTCTATGTTTTTATTCCTGAGCTTTTACATCTCTGGTTTCTGGCAGAATACTGACATAAACAGTCTTCTGAAAAGAATCAATTATAACAGATTGTGAAAGTACTAACATACCAAGCAGAATATTAACACAGTCGATCTGAAACATGTCCTGACAACATTTTGGCTTCAACCAAATTTTGTCATGTTCTGAATAAGAAAAATTAAACAAACAATTTTTTTCACCTCTGAACACTGGACCTAGTCTGGAGCTATTTCAGGCTAGTTTCTTTTTCTATCTTTACATATTTGTTTGTTTGTTTGTTTGTTTTTACCTTGGGTAGCTTAAACTGCAATTTCATATTTGCCTCAGTGTCTTTTTCTTTTTCTGAATATTGTATATTTTCTCCATCTTATCAACATCAGCAGCCTATTCTGAAATGCAAATATTAATGTGTGACTAAAATTTCAAGTTTACTTCCATACTGAACTGTGATATCAGAGAAAATTTCAAGAGTTAAAATGCCTCTGTATATATTTCCCATGTAATCAGAACTTTCAATAAAAGTTCTGAAATGATCCCTAAAGGTTGGGGAGTTGGTGGGCAGGAGCAAAATTGACGCTGCCTGAAAGAATACAGTTAGTTCTCGATTTACGACCACAATTGAGCCCTAAATTGCTGTTGTTAACTGAGATACTTGTTAAGTGAATTTTGCCCCATTTTACGACCTTTCTTGCCTCAGTTATTAAATTAATAACAGTTACTAAATTAAATTAATAACTTATCAAGTTAGTAACATGATTGTTAAGTGAATCTTTCCTATTGACTTTGCTTGTCAGAAGGTCCAAAAAGTGATCTCATGACCTTGGGGCACAGCAGCGGTCATAAATATGAAGCAGTTGCCAAGCATCTGAATTTTTATCACATGATCATGGGGATGCTGCAAAGGTTGTAACTGTGAAAAATGGTCGTTATTTTTTTCAGTGCCTTTGTAAATTTGAATGGTCACTAAATGAACTGTTGTTGCTTTGACTTGTATTCAAAGCAATAGAGTTCATGAAGGAGACAAATGACAAATGTAGGCAACATCATTATACAAATACTTCGATTTATGAGCCTTTGTCAGTCATTGGGATGCAAGTTCATAAAAAGCATTTGTGCGATGATATTAGTCTGTGCATGCAATTGCTTTAGCATCAATACATTTGCTGTGATTCAAAGTCTCTCTTTTTTTTTTAGAGCCAGCTATGTCACTGAAGCACAGCATCTTTACACCCCAGATGGTTGTGTAGCTATCATATTTTGATATGCTGCTATCTTGTGTTAGTCAAGCATTCTTCCTGCAGTTCTGGGACATGTGGGTGCTGCTGTAGGGCTAATCAGAACTTCATTTTCATGTCTTTTAATTTGTGAACTACTACAGGTCTCCTATAACAGAACAATTTCAAATTTTTTTCAAATTGTTCCTAAGAAGACTTTACTACCAAGGAATTTTCCCTTGCAAAGAATATATTTTAGTATGGGTCTTGAGCTCATTGTTTCAGGCTCAGCAAAACCTCCGAATGGGGCTGACCAGTAGAATTTTTGTCATTTTATCAAAAGTTCTTGGCATAACCTCCCTTGAGATTCTTGGTTCTTCTGTAAAACTATGAGATCTCATCTGCAAAAAGATAGACAAGCATTAGAGGGCAGCAAAGAAGTGCAGAAAATACAGCTAGTTCAATTTGTATGGGTATCCAGATTTTTTGCAAATATGGTACCTCTGTTCTTGAGTCTGACTGATACACAGAAGGGAAAGTTCCATGTGTTTCCTTAAGATAATAGTCCAGATTCATGTTCCCTTCCTTCCAGTAGAAGAAAATAGCAGCATGGTGTGCAAAAAAATATACATCCTCTTTAAGTTCACATATAAATTTAACTTGATGTACAGAGATTTTTATTTTTCAAAATTAGTGCTTCTTTATTCCTAATTGAAGTTGCCTCTTAAGTTTTCCGTGTTACCTGTGATATTTGTATCAATTGTCATCTACTGAGTTCATATGTTTTTATTATTAAAAACAAAAACAAACTTTTCAACTGTCTCAGAAGAGCCAATTAAAACCCATTTATTCTAAAATAGTTCTATTGGTTTTGAAGAGACGTTCCAGTGTAAATGGGTCATGGATCATAGACAATTGTCTGCCAGACTATTTTTATGCAGCAGTTATTTCCATATCCGCCAGCAACTTACAGAGCTTAAAGAAGTGTAATGTTTTGCATAATTGCTTCTGTGATATTCAGTAATGGATAGCTTCAGATTTTGTTAAACTTAATATAGGCAAAACAGAGTAGTTATCGATTAGTTCACTGAGGCAGAGGTCTCAAGTGTCATCACTGGTAGTTTCCATTTGTGGTTGTTCTTTTTATTCTTCAGTTAATGCTTGTGACCTGAGGGTCATTGTGGATTCTGTGCTTTCTTTTGAAGTCCACATCAATCATGTAATTAAAGTATCTTACTACCATCTTTGGAATCTTGCCATACAGAGACCTATGTTCTTTCTAGTCCACTTGTTAAAACTTTAAATCCACTTTCTTTTATTTCCCCTCTCTTTTTTTAGAGTCTGTAATTGTCTGTCTTTATGGTTATTTGCTTCAGTCTTTGTATGTAAAAACAGTATTCTAAATAAATGAAACATAACATCATCTTAATTATAACAAAAACCTGACATTTTGTCACAAAGAGAGCTATGGATTTATACAAAGTGGAGAGGAATTCTTTTTAAACAGGATGCTCTCATATGAGAAATATTGGATGTGACTTCTAAGGATACAGAATGCTTGCCTGCTTACATTGCTCATAATAAGCTTGGTGACTTTGGGCCAGTCACTTTCTCTCAGGCCAATTCACCTCACAGGGTTGTTGTTGTAGGGAGAATAAGAATAGGAAGGTGTGTCGGATATGTTTGTCCCATTGAGTTATTTGTAAAAATAATGACAGGATACAATCAAATAAAATAATAGATAAAACCAGCAATAAAATGTAAAAAAAAGTTTCATATAGAGCCTATAATTTATGGTACTAAAATTATTTAATAGTGAAAAGGACAGCAACTAAACGCAATATAGCTCAAAACAGTGCATTCATATTAGGGGAGAAGGCCTAGAGTGGAAAAATGGACATCTATTAGGAAGTGATTTTTTTACTCTCTTACATTTGATTTATAATGTGAGAGGTAATCCTGTAGATCCGTATTGGTGAACCTATGGCACAAGTGGCACATGGAGCCATATCTGTGGGCACGTGAGTACTGCCTGAGTTCAGCTCCAGCGCACATGTGCGCACCGGCCAGCTGATTTTCGGTCCTTCCGGGCCCACCGGAAGTTGGGAAACGGGCTATTTCCGGCCTCCAGAGGGCCTCTGGGGGAGTGAGGCAGGCCGTTTTTGCCCTCCCCAGCTTCCAAGAACACCTCTGGAGCCTGGGGAGGGCGAAAAACGGGACTTCCAGGCCCACCAGTAACCTTTTTGCCATCACGGGGGGAGCACGGGGGGGGGGTTTGTGCACGCATGCATGGAGGGCAGGGGTCATTGAATTATGGGTGTGGGCACATGCGTGCATGACCCCCCCTGCTCCCCCCGCTTTTGGCACATGACAGCAAAAAGGTTAGCCATCACTGCTGTAGATAGTCAGCAATCAAAGTTTAAAGTCCAAACGAACACCTGTTGTAGTTGGTAAGAATTGTCAGGTATGTACATTTCAGTACAAGCATTATATGATCTTCATCACTTAAAATTTTTTAGCATTCTAGTTCTCACAATTTGTATCACGTGCAGTTTCCAGACATGTTTCAAGAGTATCTCCAAGAATAGCTTGTTGATATAGGCACATAATATTTAGTATAGATCTTTCTGGACAAGAATGTACAATTTCCATGAGGTAAAATAGTGCCCGCCCCCCCCAACCTTTTGGGCACCAGGGACCAGTTCTGTGGAGAGATTTTTTTTCAGTGGACTGGAGGGGGCATGGGTTTGCGTGCTGCCTGCATCATGCGGATGAGGCTTTGCTGGTTTGCATGGTCTGGTTTCTGGCATGCCATGGCCCAGTGCCAGTCCACAGACCAGGGGTTGGGGACCCCTGAAGTAAAGGATCACACCAGTTTCATATGGCACATTGAGGGATGAAACTCTAAAAGTAAAAGAGGGAGTTCTACTTTTCTTTGAAGGTAGGTTGGTATTTTCAAGGAATAAAGTGGATGTCTGAAGATTCTGCAAAATTTAGGAGATTCATTTTACTTTTAAAAGGTCACAATATTACCAAAATACAATATGGTCAAGATATTTATCTCAAACAAGTTGAAGATGCTCTGTGGTCTGAGGGGTACACACAAAAGATATGTGGCCCACATGCAGTATACATATACTCCGATTAGATTGTATTCAATCAGTGAACCAATTTTGCACTCCTATTAGATTGTATTCAATCAGTGAACCAATTCTTTCAAATGTAGTCATATTTTTGTATAACCATACTCTATCCCGGAATAAGTCACTATCACTTATACATTAGTCTTTCTGCATGATATGATCGCAATACCCCTATTAACCTGGAATTACAGAATGCCAATAATCCCAAAAGGGTTTGGTGGATAATAAAATAATCTGATAGAAAATGGACACCAAAATGTTATTTTTATAAGGCAGGATTTTGAAAATTGGCAGTACCTACCTAACAAGTTTCAGCCACTTTACAGGATTAATGAAAGAATGAATTTTAAACCCACAACCATGTTGCAATACCAGAAAAAGATCATGTTCTTAGAGCTAAAGAGTCTAATGCTCTAGGCTGATGAGGTTGATGTCATTGTAAGTTTATTCATACTGTTAGCTGCTAGCTGCCTATCTTTTATTTCAGACACATTTGAGTGAGAGAATAGTTTTGTTTATTGCTAGGATAACAATATACTGCACAATATGTTCTCCAAATAAGGCTAGAATAATGGCATCAGGGAGTAATTTGTTCTTGGCTGAAACCTGAACTTTCATCAATAACAAAGAGATACTAGAACACCCTTGCCTTCTGCAAAGTTGGATGGTTATTCTGAATCATTACAAGGTTGTCTGGCAGCATCCCCCACTGTTAATTGCTACAATGAAAATATAATATGGCTTCTAATTAGGAAAAGCAAACTGAACTAAACAGGGAAAGTATCTTGCATGCTAGCTTCTTCTCCAAAAGAAAGGCAGAACATTTGGAGAAACAGGCTTTGATCTAAAACCTATGTGTAGCCCACCTAATTTATAATTTTAGATGCACATTTTAATTAGATATTTGACATATTTTTTTTCAGGTTTTTAATTTTTCCATGTGTCTGGCCTCCATCTCCCTCCCTCCCTCCCTCCCTCTCTCTGTGAAGGAGAAAGGGAGTGAAAGAATTCCAATCCTTTCTCCCTTTACTTTTTTCTAATTATCGTGTTTCTGCTTTATATATCAGATTCCAAAACCATTCACTAATTGAGTTTCTAAACAGGATTTTCTAAAAAGGAATTTGGTAAGTTATAATATTCTGAAGAAAACAATGTATACTCTTAATTTGAATTTATTTTTTATTTAATTTTATTCATATGTAAAACCTATAATCAATAAGCTTTATTCAGAACTACTACTAGCCTAATTCATCAAAATCTTATAACAATCTTTATGGGGCTTTAAAGTTATTTCCACTTTAACTATGCCCCTTGAAAAATCTCATTAATTTTAACAAACTTGTTGAAATTATTGAGATAATTTATTTTCATATGATTCACTGGACTTTGTTGAAAGCAACATTTTGAGACCCCTGATTCTTTTGTCACAGTCTTTTATCTTTTGCTAAGTACAGTTGATCATTCCAGTTTAATGTTGGTAATATATCCATTCATTTACTATCTATTTTTGCAGTTTTTAAAACTCCATGACCTATGGAACAACTATGCTTCCAGTTTTATATTTCTAAATTAGAATTAGATTATGAAATATTCTAATTTTATTTACAGCATTCATAAACAAATGGTGAATATTCTTTTACAAGGCTTTTATGGTTTATTTTGGACAGGTAGATGTTAGTCTTTAATTCGAGTATTTGTCAGTTATTTATAATCACTATTAGAGGGCAAGTAAAACAAGGTTTTAAAGGAGAATTAGGGTAATTTTCTCACATTGTTGCCTCTTACATATCAGGAGAAGGAAGAAACTCAGAGGCAGGCCACCTAACAGCTTATTTATTGTTTTTTTTTTTTGATAAAGTCTAAACTATCTTCTCTTTCCACTTGCAGCAACTGTTTTGCAAACAAGACATATAATAAAGCATATAATTAATACATAATTAATTATATAATGAAACATATTAAACTCAATCACAAACAATTTTAAATTTAATGGAAAGAGGACAAATGGTACATTTTGGTAAAGCTGAAGTAAATTTCAATATCAAAGTTCAAATGTATTTTAATACAAACACACACAGTCAGGCCTGGAAACCATCTTTTCCGGTCTTTTCCAATCTTTAGGAAGGCAGTGATGTCATTGCACAAAAAAAGGTAGCACTGAATGGCATATGGTGTGAAAACTGAGATAACATCCCAAGTTACAAAAGTAGATTTCTGTTCCTGCAAGAGAGACACCCTTTCTTCTCTCTTTTTACACCATCAAATCTGCTGTAAGAATTTCCCAAAGCGTCTAGATATAAACAAGTAGAAGATACATTAGGAACAATCCACTTTTATACAATTGAGTAAGTTCTATTTTCCTCTCTTTTTAACACTGAATTTTTAAAATGTCTGAAGTGTGCAGTATATACTGAACAGTACGCTCCTTGCTGGCCGTAAATCAGAGATCAGACTGTACTTTGACTCTGTTCTATCAAGAATCATTGGCAGTGAGCTCTTTGCATTCTCTCACCTCTCCTTTTTAAAACTCTAAAGATCAAACTCCAGCCAGACTGAGCAATCTTTGTACCATTGTGTAGGAGAATAATGTCACAAGCAAACTAATTCATGATAATCAGAATTTTTAGTGGAAAATGGCCAAACCAAATGTTGAAATGACAGGAACATAAGAACATAAGCCGCACCCCCACCCCCCACTTCTCCACTTGTTAACCTTTCTTTCCTCTCTCTTTCTCATTTTCAATAGGAAAAGTAGTAAAAGAAGAAAAAATCATCTTTTAAGACAGATGTATGTAACATTTGACTTTCTAAAACTCCCATCATGCATCACTGTTGGCCATGTTTACCAGGGTTACTATGAGTTTTATGTATCAGATACATATAAGATGTATAAGGATGCATATAAGATTACATCCTCCCTACCCATTTTAAGAAAAATAATAATAATAATAAGCAAATATACAGTAGCTCCAGAAACTGAAATACTTAATCTATAATTTATCCTATAACTACAAACAACAAAACTCTTACCAATTCAACTTTATTGAAAAAAAAAAACCCCTGCATTACAATAATCCAAGCAAAATTATGTTTAAAATCTTGTCTGGTCTACTTCAACTGATGTATATCTAAACACTAAGATGAACACATCATCAAGATACTCCCAGTTCCCTTCTGGAAATGAATTCACACCAAACTATTAAAGAAAAATCCTTTTGCTTAATATTTTGTTTACTATAAGAACAGAGAACTTATTTATGACTAATGGTACTATACATCTTGTACACAAGGTCAAAAATTCCCAGTCTGTTCCAAGAATATAATATTCTCTTATCTTTATACTCAGCTACTTTTAGCTGCCCTAAAAGCTTTGGGAAGAAATATGTGCTGACATGTAGAGCAGTAAATTGATATAAAAAGAAAATATGATATTACTTATGCTAATGTTCTTTCTAGTCCATAAGCTGAACTTGTACAATGAAGTTTGTGAGTTCTAAAGAGGAATATGCAGTAGTCTATATAAGAATCATTTCTATTCAATATCTTTGGTGACTGAATATATAAATTCACCTAGGACTAAATTTCTTGTAAAAGCATGTTTCTTCCACCCAGATAAACTTTATTTGGGGATCCACCAGGTTACCTATCTCTGCTTTGCCACCTTTTATTTCATACTCAATAATGTACACATCGTTTCTCACACTTTTTTATTATATATTTTAAAATAAATTATTATTTTCATTTTTGACCCTAATTTAATGGCAAAAAATGTCAGTGCTAAAGGTATCTGTAAATACAAACAAACACACATATGACTTTTTTCATGCTTAAGGGGATGCAAAGATGATACAAATACAAGCTTATATCCATTCAAAGAAGAATAATGAGCAAGTTTTTTTTTTAAAGAAACAACAACCCATGTCTAATCATTGAAACTTCATTATAATCCAGACTATTTTAGAATTTGTTTTTATGTCTTTGAATCAATCTTGATTCTGGGCAACTACCTGGACAAATCCTTAAAATACTAGTCAGTGTTCTTGGCAAGATTTTGGAAGTGGTTTGCCATTGCTTCCTTCGTAGAGCTGGGAGAGTGTGACTGGCCCAAAGAATGGCTATCTTTATGCTTAATGTGTGACTAGAACTCATGGTCTCCTAGTTCTAGCCTGATGCCTTAACCCCTATACCAAACAAGCTTTCATAAGACTACATGTTTCCTACATTTTAGGACTACAAATTAAATAACTAAGTGCCATGTGTGGAGCCTTTTAATTTATATACTATCGTTCTGGGTTAAATGCTACTTTATCATTGTACTGGAAAGGTATATCACTCATAGTTTTTGAAAAGCTGTCAAAACTCAGTCTTTCATATCTGGGAATTGGTGATGAGGCAATGCAGCTGTCCTACATTGTATTGAAAATTTCTGTCTCCCTGAGGAACACTTTGCAAAATGCTGACTCATTGAACATTGAATCACATTATTCCTGTTAATAAAGTCCTCTTTGCTAACATTTTTGCTCTACTTACTGTATATTACCTCATAGACAATTTCCTGGTCCAATGATATGGCTCCTGCATAATATTTATCAAGTCCCCTTGGATGGGCACAACATGATGCTGGCTGAATTTACAAAGGAAATAATCTCATTTCAAGGCTTCTGCCATGCCATCTGTGCAAAAGGAAAGAGCCCTTAACAAATAGGTCAAGCAAGAAGCCTTGTTTTCTGCTTTCTCCATTTCACTTATTTGCCGAAACTCCTGATTGCCTGCTACTTGATTTCTGGAAAAGTCAAAAGGTTGCAGTATTAAACATCCCCTTAAAATTTATCATCTCTTTGATAAATAGTGACCTCATGTTGACTTTCTGACTGCCTGTGAACTCACTGATTACACATCTCTTCATTCTACTTTGTTTTACTTCTCTTTAATAGCCACAATAAAGAACATTTCAAAACTCACTAGGAAGTGACTTACTTATCAAAGGCAGAATATTAGTTTCAAACTATTTAATTATGGAGAATATTGAAGGTCCAATATATTTGGGCCAATAATATATTTCACTAGACCTGCAATCAGCAAATAATGACAGCTAATGAATGCTATCTATATTCTTGAGGGGAGTGGTCATTTCACTGAGGATAGATGGAATGATTAATTTTATTGCACAAGCTAATCCTTCTGAAGCAGAAACGCTTAATAATAAATTCGGTTTCATATGTCAGGTAGAGCCAATAGGATATATGACTTTATTGTAAGAGTTTGTTTATGTCTATGATGTGTTTTCCCACAGTTCCTTTTGCATTATTTGGATGACTTGACAAAGTAATCAAAAACTTTATTTCTTTATCCATGCAGTGAAGCAAAAAGTTGGTCTCCTTTACAAAATTCTTATCGGAGTCAAGCATTGTCTGAATATGAATTTTGATCATCAGTGAGCCAAGAGTCAGGCTTAGGTAACTTTCGTTGGCCTAGTCAGCTTATATCATGGTAATGAGGAACAGAGGTTTATCAGAGTTAGCTCTTCGTGCAGTTTGTACTACAGAATATCTTTAGGCCCTCCATTTCTTTGGGTTTGTTATTCTGTGCATGTCTTTATGCAGACAGAATTTTCTTAAAACAACCGAGAATCAAAAAAAAGGTTAGGGTATAGTGTGGACCTTAGATTCTGACTGACAAAGAGATCTACCTCATGCTTTTACTGAAAAAAATTTGTAAGAAGGAAAATCAGGTTTACAGACTCATGTATTCCAAACAAATGGTCAACTACAATACGAACAATTGAGCCACTGTACTTGGAACCTTCAAAGCTACTACTTAAAGATTTGCTGAGATTGACTCTAGATCCCTTCAAAGAATATGAATTTCCTTCATACTGCTTTGATGTCCTTCTAGTAAGATACTGTCTTAGATGTGTGTTATCTATCCTTTAATATATATGGGGATTCCTCCAAAGGAATAACAGTTGAAATGGCATATTTTTGAAAAAAGAGAAGACGATTAATCCAGTAACCCTCTAACTTCAACATGAGATTATTAACTAATCTTTCCTAAATGTTCAGAATAGGATAATAGAAAAGTTATATTTGGCAAGATATCTCTTAGTTAAATATATTGTTTTTCTTGTTTCAAATTTTGTTCAAAGCTAACAGAATTTGACTTATCTTGGTAGCTGTTTTAAACATGTTAATTCTTTTAAGGCATTAACTTTTTTCTATCTGGCTTTTTTCCTTTAGAATTTTTATACTTGGTACCCTGTTGTATCACCATACAAATTCTAATAAAAATCATCATTTAAGTTTCTATGGAATCTTTTTCAATTTATCTGTATTCATCTTATATTCACCATCTTTTTTGATAACTGTAAAAATGATAAAGTTTTTATTCATACCATTCACAAAAGATGCTTATTGTGTTTTGGAAACATTAGTATGAAGCCAACTTTAGGCCAAATCCTATTGATTTAATTTTAAATTGACTTAATACTGGGAATGTGTTTTTTTTTAAAAAACAAATTTCTTCTTTTATACACCCTTACTTATTTCCAACTTGGATATGTAAGATAAAAGTTTAAACATAGCAGTTTTTAGATGAACAACATTGCAATATTTTATTTATTAATTTACTATCAACAGAAGTCAAATTGGTGGTTGGGAGGAATGAAAATTTTAAAGAAAAATCCAACATTCTAATAATGGGTAATTAATGTTTATTTTTGAATCTTTTTTGTAAGGGATAAATAAATTCTAAATACAATGCATCTACAAAGCAGCCTGAACAATGATTATCTTGGTGTTGAATTCTTGAATTCTTCCCTCCAAAAATGAACATTTCTCAAAATATAGTGCAAAGAATAAATAAGAATGGATTCATAGTGTGAACTAAAAAAATGTAGTTTATACAAAGTCACTGTTCTTTTTCATATTTTAGAATCTTAATTTAAAAAATGTTCACATTGCTATCTGCTGTAATTTATTTAATGGAATAAATATCAGTTTATGTGTGATGTTTTGCATTTGTTGTTTCTCATTTTCAATCCAGTTCTCCTGTTTTGTTATGACAATTCTGATTTATTTTTTTAAACGTTAAGCCTCTTTATCTTATCTAGCATTCAAAACTTTCATAAATATCTGCTACGTGCCTTCATTGACATCATTAATTAAAATGCTTAACAAAATTATGCCTAGCACTGAGCTGGAAAGACTTTCCAAATTTAATGCTGATCCATTAATTATCCTTGAGTGTAGTTTTCAACTGAGTACTCATTTAATGATAATTCCTTGTAGTCAGGTTTTCTCAAGTACCCTTATGAGGCTGTCATACATCAAAAGCTGCATATGATATATCAGCCAGGGTTTTCTTGTTTACTAATTCAGTACTTGATGAAAGACGAAAACTAGGCCAATCTGCCATAGTTCTGTCTTAATAAATCCTATCTGATGAATAATAATAATTTTATATGTCCTACACATAATTGTTTTGTTTTAACATGTGTTGTAAACTAACCACCCCATAATTCCTTAATGTTTCTTTCTTTAAAAGCAGGCACTATGTATTTGTTAATCACCTGGACTTTGCCTGATTTTATTTAAGAATATGGTCACTGCTGTAGATGTACGTAGATGATAATATTTTATTGGTTTTATCTAAACTATCCTTACAGGTGCTTTTACTGGGGAGGGCAAAAATGTATTTGTTATGTTGTGGGCTGCGGTAGGCAAGAACAGACAGCATAGATACAACAGCATTTATTGACTCAACTATAACTACTGAACAACAGGCAAATTTCTGTAATTTATACTCTGAGCCCACGGGGCCTCAATACTTGAAAAAGCCTGCCCAAATATGAATGTTCTAAGTTTCTCTCCAAAACAGTTTGAAGTTAACAGTTAGGGTCATCTAAAGATTAGTTTCACTTTAGTAGGGTTTAACACAACTATATGTATTCAATACATAACACCCCTGTCCCCTATCTTACGCTCAGCCTGTTCAATATTCATAGACTTTAAGATAGGCTGGGGGCCCGTGGATCCTGATGGACCGCCGTAATGTT
Source organism: Pituophis catenifer annectens (assembly GCF_029215685.1). NCBI lineage: Eukaryota > Metazoa > Chordata > Lepidosauria > Squamata > Colubridae > Pituophis > Pituophis catenifer. The sequence goes on from NW_027256884.1 coordinate 84,548,410, forward strand.
ACTGGAGGTGGAGTATTGTCCATCTCCAATTGGACAGAGTTTTGGCCGTTTTGGTAACCCGTGAGTGGCAGCAGCTCTACGGCCCTTCGTACTTCCGTTTCTCCAGAGGCAGCCACAGGTGGTGTAGGCAAACTCGGAGGAAAATGGTTCTCTAGTGGGTCTGATAAAACCTTGGGATCCTTAACTGGCATTGGCTCGGCCTGCCAATGCCATAACTGATCAATGTGGCATCTGATTGTACTATCATCCCTCATATCAACCTTGTATGACAATTGGCCCATTACCTTAGTTACCCTGGCTGCCATCCAAGGTGCCCCACTCCCATAGTTCCTGGCCCAGACCAATTCACCTAGCTGTAAATTCCAGGAGGAGATTGGTTGAGCCGTCTCTGATGCTACTCTGGATGAAGTCGGTCAAGCTTCATTGTGAACCGGCAACCCCACCTCAGCTCTGCTGGGCTGTGACCTGTAGCTGTACTGGGCATTGTGTGTTGACACAGGAGGAAGTTCACCAGGCGGTGATTCCAGTCCCCATTCTTCATCTGCATGAGTGCTTCCTTTGTAGTCCTGACCATTTGTTCGGCCTGACTGTTGGTTGCAGGATGGAATGGAGTGGATATTACATGCCAAATCATGTTGGCATTGAGGAATGACTGAAACTCTACTGCCGTGAATTGTGCCCCATTGTCGGACACAATTACATCGGGCAGACCATGTGCGGTGAATAGCCGGCACAACTCTTGGATGACCCTAGTCGTTTCATCAATGAGACTGGTACCACTTCCAACCACTTGGAATAACTGCCCACTACTATCACGAACACCTGCCCCTGGAAGGGGCCTGCAAAGTCAATGTGCACACGAGACCATGGAGTGTGCATGGTCTCCCAGCAGTGCACTGGTGCTTGTGGCATCTCTGGTTGGGTTTCTTGGCAGACCTGGAACTCCTTACTTGCTTCTCTATGTCTTTGTCCAGGCCTGGCCACCACAAGTAGCTCCTGGCTAGATCCTTCATCTGAACAATTCCTGGGTGCCCCTTGTGTAGGGAATTACAACCTTGGAGTGAAGACTGGGTGAATGATGACCCTGCTGCTACACAGCACACATCCCTTGTGGGCCAACTGTTCATTTTTTCAAGAAGTCTAGTGTTGGAACTCAGAGCCTGTCCAGACCTCTGGCCATCCCCTTAACACCCAGTTGAGAACGCAGCTAAGCATTCTCTCTGTGCTGGTTTCAGTTGCACTGTCCCCTGCATGTAGGGGTGCATCAGGCAGATTCTGGAACACCAGAATACGACAACCTGGGGCCGGATCCAGCTCAGTCTGCAGTAGAGGCAGTTGGTTGAGAGTGTCAGTGTGGCCCATTTCCTTGCCTGGATTGTAGACTAGCTGGTATGAGTATGCGGCCATGATAATGGACCATCGTAGCATTTGTGGTGACAGGATCTGCAGTGACTGTTTGTCAGCTGTGAAGAGACCAAAGAGAGGTTTGTGGTCTGTAAAGATGGTGAAAGTTTGTCCATATAAGAAGTCATGGAACTTCTTAATGCCAGCCACTATGGCGAGAACTTCCTTGTCTATCTGGGCATAGTTTCTTTCATCCAGTGATAACATTCTAAAATAGTATGTGATGGGGGCCTTTTTACCATCTGGCATCCTGGGCTTAGTACTGCCCAATGCCATATGGCAAAGCATCACAGGCTAGTGTTACTGGTAGGGTTTTGTTGAAATGAGCTAGAACGGAGTCCGAGGATAGTAATGATTTTATTGCTTGAACGCTTTGTCTTGAGTGTTCGACCAGACCCAGGGTGCTTGTTTGTCCAGTAGGTGGTGTAGCGGTTCTGTCAGGGCAGCTTTATGTGGTAAGAAGGAGTGATAAAAATTGAGCAAGCCCAGGAATGCTTGGAGTTTCCTCTTGGATTTTGGAGTGGGGGCTTGCTGAATTGCCTTTAGCTTTGCTTCAGATGGGTGGGTTCCAGCAGTGTCGATGCAGAAACCCAGGAATTTGTGGATTCCACACTGACCTGGCACTTTTCCATCTTGAGTTTTAGGACTGCCTCGTGGAAATGTTGGAGTTCTGTGCAGAAACGTTCCGCCAGGACTACCGCTGATTTCCCCATGATCAGGATGTCATCAAAGTACAGACAGACACTGCGAATGTTTTTCAGTATTTGTTCCATAATACTTTGGAACAACCCTGGTGCTAGGCTTACCCCAAACTGCAATTGGCACACTCGGAATGTACCTCTGTGTGTGACTATTGTTTGTGCTTCTGCGGTAGCGTTGTCTACAGGTAGCTGCTGGTCAGTGGTGAAATCTGAAATTTATTACTACTGGTTCTGTGGGCTTGGTGTGTCGGGGGGTAATGGCCAATTTTTTTTTCTCTTTTAAAACCATTTTTTCTACAACCTCTTCAGTGAAGAAGTTATAAAAAAATGCTTTCAAAAGGCTCTGACAATCCCAGCTGAGTTGCCTGATTGGCAGAGGCTTTTTTTCTTTTAAAAGCCTCTGCCGATCAGGCAACTCAGCTTGGATCATCAGAGGCTTTTAAAAGAAAAAAAGCCTCTGCCAATCAGACAACTCAGCTTGGATCATCATCAGCATTTAAAAGAAAAAAAAATCTCTGCCGATCAGGCAACTCAGCTGAGATCATCAGAGGCTTTTAAAAGCATTTGACGATCCCAGCTGAGCCGCACGATCATCAGAGGCTTTTTTTTTTACTTTTAAAAGCACTTTTTCCGCCGAAGAGGTTGTAGAAAAAATGCTTTTACAATTTTTTTTAAAAAAGCCTCTGATTATTGTGCGGCTCAGCTGGGTGGGGGGGGGCAGGGATTTTTGCTACAGGTTCTCTGAACCACCCGCCTCCATCGCTACCGGATCAGTTTGAACCGGGAGCATTTAACCCCTGCTGCTGGTAGGCCTGGGTGAGCTTTAGCTTAGCGAAGATTCAGCCTCCCTGGAGCAAGGCGAAGATGTGGCTTAGCACTGGTACAGGGTAACCATGCTGCTGTAGTGCCTTATTTATGGTGCACTTGTAGTCTGTGCAAATGTGGATGTCTCCATTAGGCTTAACTGGGGTCACTATGGGAGTCTCCCATGGCTACAGTCCACGTGTTGGAGCACACCCTGCTGTACCAACTTGTCTAGTTCTGCATCAATTTTAGGCTTCAATGAAAAGGGAACCCTGTGTTCTGTTCCCGTCTCACACGCACACACACCAACAGACATCCAAGAGTTAAAGACCAAACCAGCCGACAAAATCCTTTTCTTTTCTTTCCCTTTTATACCCTGTGGGGTGTGGTCTAGTGACTCAGCCTAATCTCGGGCACGCCTTTTCTTTTGTTGAGTGCGCTTATCTCTGTGACGCTGGCGTGGATCCAGCCAAGACTCATTACTCTCATCAGTGTCCACCTGTGGCTGCGTGGACGTGCTTGGCCCCGGCCCTATCTCTTGCCTTTCGACGGACACCGAAGGCATTGCCAAAGAGGAGGGTCCTGGAGAGGGAGGCCTTGCCAACTCCTCTCCTTCACTCTTGGAGTCCTCTCCTGCTGATGACGCAGGCTCAGGTAACGGAGCCACAACACCCTGCATGGTTTTAATTGTATTGGAGTTACTGCTGGATCAAAGTGGAGTGCAATGAGTGCCCCTTTGTATTGTCCCAGTTCAGTGCTAAATATGTCAACATATTGTTGGCATACCTCTTCTAGTTTGGCTATTTGGGTTCAATGGATGCCCATTACCCTAATGTCCAGGGCCTTGAACTAGTCCAGTCCTATGAGGCTGGTGCGCAGCCCCTCTACGACCACTACGCTGAAGGGACACTTGAACTCTCTGAATTATACCCTAATGGTAGGTTCGCCCCTTACGGGAACATGGCAATTCTGGAAGTCCGTTACCACTAAGCTCGATGATTTGAGTGGGATCTGCCATTGGCTATGTTTGCGAATGTGATCGAAAGTCGTGGATGAGATAATGGACAGGGACGATCCAGTATCTAGTTCCATGGAGCATGGGACCCCTTGAAGTTTTAGTTGGAGTCTTATCTTTTCTTTGATGGGACATTGGGCCCCTGTGCATTGGATTCTATGCCTTCCCGAAAAGTATTCAACTCTGTTCTGTCCTGGGGGCCTTTTCCCATTGTGCTGCTGTGTCGCAGGTTTTGTTTCCCACTCATGACTTCTGCAAACTCTAGCAATGTGCCCTTGCTTTCCACAGGCATGGCATACTGCTGTGTGGAATCTGAATTCTGCTCTTTCATGCTGTCTCCCACAGCTTGCACATCTCTGTGGGGGAGTTGCTTGCTCTGTGGAGTGTGGCCTTCTGGGTGGCTCTGTCCACAAGCAATCAATTTCTTCGATCTCACTGACCTTTTCTGAGTTTTCTGCGGTCTCTTGGTGGATCGCTGGGGGGGCTGGTGTGCATTTTTTGTGGCTGGAGAGTCATGGCCCCTCCGGCAGCAGCATCCGCCATGATTTCCTTCAATGCAGCTTGGAAAGTCAGTTTCTCCATGGCAAATAGGCACTGCTGTAATTCCCTATTATGCAGGCCGCAAACGAGCCTGTCTCTGAGACGGTCTTCCAGATCAGGGAATTCACATTGGCGCAAAGCTTGGCAAAGGGCTGCCACAAACTCTGCTGCAGATTCCCCGGATCTCTATTCACATTGCTCAAATGCATAGCGCCAGGCGATGACTGAGAATTTAGGCTCAAAATATTTGCTTAATTTTTTCTTGAGGTTGCGTATGCCACTGTCTCTACATTAGTCCTGAGATACTCATCTACTCAGGAGACATATGAGCTCCACTGTTCCGGGTGAGTAATATCAAACTCATTGAGTCTTCCCAGTTTAGCCATTTTGAGAAGTCCCCTGTGGTGCTGTTAATGCCTGTAGTACTGCAATTGGAGCTGAACTTCAGTTAGGAGTCCTGGGGATGGATCGCTCAGGTACATCTGTGCCTCCAGTGTGTCTTACTGGCAGGCAGGGTGGGGAGCATGGTCCCACCTGGGGTCTTTACCCGGTCTGACACCCAGTGAAATCAGTCTTTCGGTTAGCAGCAGCATTCCATCCTCATCACTACTGTTATGTTGTGGGTTGAGGTAGGCAAGAACAGACAGCAAAGATACAATAGCATTTATTGACTCAACTGGAACTATTGAACAACAGGCAAATTCTTGTAATTTATACTCTGGGACCACAGGGCCTCAACCAATCATAATAGCTGAAAAAGCCCGCCCAAATATGAATGTTCCAAGTTTCCCTCCAAACCAGTTTGAAGTTAACAGTTAGGGTCATCTAAAGGTTAGTTTCGCTTTAGTAGGGCTTAACATAACTATATGTATTCAATACATAACAGTATTGCCTTTATATTTATGGTGCTATCAGTGCAGTACCCTATATGAAGTCAGTTTAGAAGATGAGGGTAAAATATAAGACTAGATCACCCAGTATCTATGGCAATACTGCCATTTCCCAATCATCAGGCCCTGTTGTCATGATGACTGCAGTCTATCCCCAGAGCACAGAAAAGCTGTCTCTGTTCATATAAAATGGTTATGTTTTTTAAGGTAAGTGATTTTTCTCATGAATACTCTATACTACAGTTGTTATTTGAATACTTCAATTGCATGGCAGCTAAGGATTGGAATGCCCGAGTCACATGCCTATCTTCAAAAGTATGGTTGCCTGAGTGCACTTTATATAAGAAATGTGGTATTCTGTAATTTAGTGGTGTTCTGTACCATATTTTATTTCTCATAATATAGATGAGTAGGTTATTTGTCACGCTGATAGCAACTATTTTTGTTTTATTATTCTCCCATTAAATATTGCTGAAGGTTTTTCCAAGGACATTAGAAAGTTGCTTCACTGATGAAGGTCTGTCCGTAACCTAAAAGAATTACATATGATATCACTTATGTATCAAAACTAAGGTGACCAGATGTCCCACTTCTGGCGGGACAGTCACGATTTTTAGCAATTTGTCCCGTGTCCCGCGGCGTTTTAAAAAAGTCCCGATTTTTCATTCTGCCTCCTGAGTCCCGGCTGCCTCCTGAGTCCCAGCTGATGGCTAGAGGGAAAAAACTATTTAAACTCTTGCCGCGGGACTTCAAAGGGCCGCCCTAGAGCTGATCAGTGTTAAAAGAAAACAAATGAGTAGACCGATGCCTGCAAAAATAGAAAAAACAGCCCCTTACAGCTTCCGCATAGGTTAATTAGCACAAGTTGATTAGCTCGGCTTCCCCACTCTCAGCTGATTTGCTCTCAGCTGTTTTGCGCAGGGCTCTGCTCTGTTGCTAGCTGCAAAGAGTTCCTGGAGCAGATTTTTTTCCCCCCTAGCTATGCTGAAAAAACGAAAGCGAAAGTAAAGCAGGGTCTTTGCTGCAATGTGACAAAATGAGGCAGAGAGAGATTTCTTTTTCTTTTTCCTTACCAAAAAAGGTAGGTGCAAAACTGCAAACAATGGGAAATTTAGGACAAAAGAGGAGAGTTCAAGATTTTAAAACACAAAAGAAAAAAAGCTCTATTTAACTAGGGAATTGTAATAATTGAGATACTATTAATTGTATATTGTGTTGAAAGCAGAAATGGTTAAGTTGTGGTTTGGAGGAATATATGGGGGAAATTATTTGGTTTATTATTATTGGTAAATATAATTAATTGATTTGTAAGAAATTGGATTGCATGGAAATAATTGGAATATTCATGTTCATATTGATTAATATATGAAAAAGATAGTTATATAACTAATTGATTTATATTAAAATGTTGAATTTGTATTAAACAACTGTATTACATTATTACATAATTAACCAATGTGAGGGTGGATATAAAAATAAATGACAATGGGAAGGGGTATAATAAAAAATTGAATTTGATTAAGATTAGAGATGAGGATGAAGGGTAATATTGTTTTTTTAAAAAAATAGATGAGGAATAAATATGGCAAAAAGGAAATATAGAAATTGTAAATTTAATTGAAATGACTAAACACTGTTTAAATTTGTGAACCAGCCAAATATTCTGTTCAAAGAAAATACATTGTATGTTTGTATGTGTGTTTCTAATTATTGCTATTTATTCATATTTGTTCTCTTTTATTCTTTAAAGTTTAACAATTCATTCTTTATCTTAATATCTTTATATTTGTTTGGGGTTGGCTTTCTTCCCTTTCATCTTTTTTATTGTACAGCAATCTTTCTCCTCAAACCTACCACCTCTCTCTTTTCTTTCCTTCTTATTTTCTCTTCCCCCCACCCTCTTCTTCTCCTCCCTACTTCCTCTTCCTTTCTCCTCCTCCTCCTCCTCTCTTCCTCCCCCTCTTACCCTCATTCCTACTCTAATTTCCCTTCCCTTCCTTCATCCCTGTCTATTGCTGTATCCTTTTATGCATATGGACTACTCAGAGGGCTGAAAAAGTTATTTTTGACTGGTCCTCACACTTTTGACCAGTCCTCGAACTTACGACTGTCCTCACATTTTACATTTTTGCCCTATCTTGTCATCATGGTGAAGAGAAGCAGTTGTGAAATGAGTGACATGATTGTTAAGAATGCTGCACGGGCATAAATGTGAGGATGGTCATAAGTATGAGGACCAGTCAAAAGTGCGAGGACCTGTCAGAAATGACTTTTTTCAGCCCTCTGGTTAGTCCTTTTGTGCATATGGACTACTCATGGTAAAATTTTAATGTCATCTATCATATATTTTTAGATTGCTATTTTTGTAACTGTTTTATCTTTTCCCCTTTTTCTTTTCTGTTTTGTTTGAAAAGGCCTTCAGGCTATTCAATAAACTATACTCTATACTAGATGTTATGTGGGCTTTTGGACAATATTAGTTTGCAGCCCTACGATGGGGAACACATGTTATTTCAGACAGTAAATTTAAGAGATGTTGAAGAAAGAAAGAAAGAAAGAAAGAAAGAAAGAAAGAAAGAAAGAAAGAAAGAAAGAAAGAAAGAAAATGAGTTCAAAAGTTCAGAAGATGAAACTTCTTGTCCCAGTGACCACCCTAGATCCTGCAGTAAATATTATTAAATGCAGTGTAAATTATTTTTGGGGATTGAAAAACAATTCACAAACATTTCTCATAAAATAAATCAGTAGATTAAATAATGTAGGAGAACCAATGAAGAGTCATGATTAGGGTGTTAGATATAATGTTGCAGATTCAAGTCCAAAATCAACCATGAGACCTCTAGTGACTTAGTGCTAGTTACTATCTTTCAAACCATTTTCCCCACAGGGGGAAAAATTGAAGTGCTATGTCCATTATCTACAGCTCCTGCACTAAAGGCAGGATATATTTAATAAATAAATAACTAATACGACCACAAAATATCCCTGGCTATGTATGGCAAGTCCATCTCTCTCTCTCCAAAAAATCTTCATGAACACACTCACTCAGACATATTTTTATTAATTACTAAAATTGTTTATGATAAAACTGTTTTCTCTTCAATGGGATGGTTGACTGAACTTTGGTAATTGATTGATTTTCTAATTAATTGTTTCATATATGAATTTAAATGGAAGGGAATATATTTAAATCAATCATATTTTCTTTTAATTTTCCCATAAAACAAAATGATGCTTTTACTTCCACTTATTGCACTTTCTGTATAAGACCATTTGTGTAACAAATCAATATATTACTAGCAATTATAGTCTATTCTAAATAGGATGTTATTTTAAAATTCAATTCTTTCAAAGTCTTGACATTCACAATTTGCATGACATATCAAACTCAAATCTATGGTTTTCAATCACCACTGTATATCATTTTCCAGCTGCTGAAAATCAAATGCTATGTTTCTCATATTATTAGCACAGAATAACTACCGGTAATATGCTAGTTTGTTTTCTTCACGTTGTAGATATAGGGGCAATATGATCATAGTAAAAGCAAAGTATTACTTTTCTCATGCCATATTTTGAATGAATTTTCTGCTGATAGGATGAGATTAATTGGAGATACATAGCAATAAATTGAGGGTATCTTTCCTTCTGGGTATGTTCTCATTGTCCACCATATCATTTAGCCCATTTATTCAAGCTACATTTTTTGACACTTTTTCTGTTGGTTCCTATTTTTCTGGTTCATTGCCTATTCTTTTTCATCCTTGAACTCTGGACTATTTGCTTAAACTTTCTTTCATCAAGGAGTATTTTTTCAGCCCTCTCTTTTCTATGTTCCATCTTGCTTCAAACGCTCTACTGTCATCCCAGTGCTGAAGAAGCCCACCATCAAGGAACTGAACGACTTCAGACCACTTGCTCTAACATCTGTAGTCATGAAAACCTTTGAAAGGCTAGTGCTATCCCACTTGAAAACCATAATGGATCCGCTGTTAGACCCCTTGAAATTTGCATACCGAGCAAATAGATCGACAGATGATGCTGTTAATATGGCTCTGCACTACATCCTACAGCATCTTGAATCTCTAAAGACCTATGCAAGGGTCCTCTTTGTAGACTTTAGTTCAGCATTCAATACCATCATTCCAGACACACTTCTAACTAAGCTAAACCAGCTACAGGTACCTGAATACACTTGCAAGTGGGTCCTAAGCTTCCTAACGAACAGGAAGCAGCAGGTGAAGCTAAGCAGAATCGCATGGGATACCTGTACAATTAGCAGAGGGGCCCCCCAAGGCTGTGTGCTCTCCCCACTTCTCTCTGTATACCAATGACTGCATCTCTAACGCAGTTTGCAGATGACACAACAGTGATTGGTCTCATTTGAGACAATGATGAATCCACATACAGATGGGAGGTTGAACAACTAGCCTCATGGGTGTGACCGGAACAATCTGGAACTGAACACACTCAAAACTGTAGAAATGGTGGTAGACTTTAGGAGAAACCCTTCCATGCTTCCACCTCTCACAATACTAGATAACACAGTATCAGCAGTAGAGACCTTCAAATTTTTAGGTTCTACCATATTGTAAGATATAAAATGGACAGCTAACATCAAAAACATCATCAAAAAAGCAAAATAAATAATGTTCTTTCTGCACCAACTCAGAAAGCTCAAATTGCCCAAGGAGCTGCTGATACAATTCTACAGAGGAATTATTGAGTCTATCATCTGCACCTCTATAACTGTCTGGTTTGGCTCTGCAACCCAACAAGACAGACACAGACTTCAGAGGATAATTAGAACTGCAGAAAAAACAATTGCTACCAACCTACCTTCCATTGAGGACCTGTATACTGCACAAGTCAAGAAGAGGGCTGTGAAAATATTTACAGACCCCTCACATCCTGGACATAAATTGTTTCAACTTCTATCCTCAAAACAATGCTATAGAATGCTATCACTCTGCTAAACAAACAATTCCCTCAACACTGACAAACTATTTACTAAGTCTGCACTACTATTAATCTTTTCATCATTCCCACCACCCATCTCCTTCCACTTATGACTGTATGACTGTAATGTTGTTGCTTGTATCCTTATGATTTATATTGATATTGTTTCCTGGTTGCTTATTTGTATCCTATGGCGATCATTAAGTGTTGTACCTTATGATTCTTGATGAATGTATCTTTTCTTTTATGTACACTGAGAGCATATGCACTAAGACAAATTCCTTGTGTGTCCAATCACACTTGGCCAATAATAAATTCTATTCTATTCTATTCTATTTTTGGTCCCTGTGTAAAAGTTAATCCACTTTGATTTTCATTTCTCCCCAAGAAGCTAAAATGCAAACTTGTTTGGTTTTAGAGTCAGTGAACACTTCAAACTTCCCAATTAGACAGAATGCTTCTAAAAGTACAGTGTACAGACATTGTCATCACATCACCACTAGTATTGGACACTGTAAATAACTTGCCAGCTTGTTGTAGCAGAAAATCAGGCAAGTTTTCTAGGGCAGCTGGTTGGCCAAATGTCTTATTCTGAGATTGAATTCAACTGGGCCAGACTTCCACAAAATTTCTGAGAAGAATTAGAAAAATAGCACGTTGGAAGAGAGCTTGAAAATAATCAAATGTTGTGTAGTTCAACCAGGTTGTTTCTGATAAAACCATGTATTAAAACCTAAGGTTATAAATAATACCTAAGGTTATAAATAATCATGATATTATATAAGAAACTGTACCAAGTGTAATCAAGGAATTGCTGATATTTCTACGCTACTATGCTGCAGATCTCTGAGCATCTGATATATATTCTATCCATCTACTAATTACTAATTAATTTTCAACTGTAGCTTCCAGGTATTACTCATAGATTCATTAAATTATACTTCTTCTGAATTAGGAATCAATATAATCTGCTGACTTTTTTAATGGGAATGCATGGTCATGAGCATGATTGCACTAAACAATTGAATTAAACTTGCAGATGAGTACCAAGTGTAATAATTCCATTGGAACACCCTATGTTTCATTAAAAATATTAATTTAAAGGAGTTGGAAGGATTTGGGGAGGTAAATTTAGGTAATTCTTTTTCTTTCACTATAGAAATCCCAATACAATGTTTCTACAACAAATAATTGTTAAAACTCTGATTAAAGTGAAAAGTCCATTCTTACTTTTTAAGACTGGACAGATTTTACACACAAAGTGGGCAATTCCAGAGCCACTGAATTTGAAAAAAGTAGAGAGGAAATCTGAATAGAATTTTCTGTCGTAGAAGCTATTTGAGGCCATCTGAATTATTTTATCAAGGAGAATCAGGTTGGCCCTCATTTTGGCAAATCACTTTCAAATCAAGGTGACTCTAAGATACTTTACACAGGCCTAAGAACTGATGTCAGCTGTCATCAGATGATGTAGCCAGCTCTTTTAACTATTCTTTATAGGATTTGGTAGAAAAGAGTTGTCAGAAAAAAATAAGCTAAATTTCTTGCAACATTGTTGTGAAATAAGCAGAAATATTTCAGTAATGGAATACCAGTAATAGGTGTTCTTCTTCAAGTGAACAGTGCTACAGTGGTAAAAGAAAAAGTGGCATATCCCTTATTTACAGAAAAGGAAGATATGAAGAATCTTTTATTGTTATACATATTTTACTGACTAGCAGTTACTTATTTTTAAAGCTTTCTCTGCATTTTCACATCAGCAGTATTATATAAAAACTTGACTTTAATAATAAGCTCAACAGTAAACCATCAGAGGATTTTAAGGGGAGGTCTAACATTCATCTATTCAGTTTCTTGGAAGCTTCCCTTCTGTTATTGAGCAACTGATGGTTGCCTTTTCAGCACTATTCTTCCTAAGTCACTCAATGATTTCACTACTCCCAGAATATGCCCTTCACATGACTTTGTTTATATTAAGGGATTTACTGCAGCCTGGCTTCATCTCAACAATCTAGCAGACACCCCAGGAATAAAATCAGCAGGATAAGTTATTTGTTATTACAAACCTGTCAGTTGAGAGCAAAGTCTCTCTAGAGCTTTTGTAGTTGAACTAGTCTCACTCACTCACTTGCATATTAAACCAATACAATGAATGTGAATATGTATCACATAATGTGTGTGAAAGAAAAATCCCTATTTGTTAAAACACTAATGCTGTAATTAAGTACATATGTAACTGAAACAAATCCTTATCCATTTAACATGCCTTATTTCTGTGTAGATATCTGTACAATGAAATTATCAGTAAAGTATTAAAGAATCAAGTGAACGGTGTGTAACAACTTTCTCATGTGGTAGCTTCCCAGAATTAGAATGATTGTACAATCCAGGGAATGGGTTTATTGAATAATTACAGAAGAATATTTGTAGATATATTTTTCAAATGCCATTAGCTGGCATGTGTGCTTTGCAAATGGTGTTGAAATGTTGTTACTTGATACCCCCAGACTTATTGTCATGGGGGATTTCAACCTGCCATCCGCCGGTGAGGCGTCAGAGGTGGCTCGGGAGTTCATGGCTTCCATGGCGGCCATGGACCTGACCCAGTTAGTTCAAGGCCCCACTCACACAGGGGGACACACTCTGGACTTGATTTTCATCTCTGGTCAGTGGTTGAATGATCTTGGTAGAGGGGATTTAGACATTAAATCCTTGTCATGGACAGATCATTCGCTCCTTCACTTGGACTTTCCAGCCGCTTCCCCCCGCCGCAGGGAGACGGAACCGACTAGATGGTTCCGTCCCAGGCGCCTGATGGATCCCGAAAGATTCCTGATGGAGCTTGGGCCGTTCATGAGACCCTAGTACACGACTCGACTGAAGATCTGGTGGCCACCTGGGATAGTGCGGCCGCCAGAGCTTTGGACCGCGTCGTGCCTTTGCGGCCTCTGACCCGATGCCATTATAATTGGCACCTTGGTTCTCTGAGGAGCTGAGAGAGATGAAGCATCGGAAAAGATGCCTAGAGAGCATTTGGAGGACTAGTCAATCCAATTCTGACCGAACACTGGTGAGATCTTATATCAAGACCTACCTACTGGCGATAAAAGCGGCGAAATCTAACTATTTTTCCGCTCTTATCGCATCTGCAGAGAACCACCCAGCCACTCTGTTTAGGGTGACCCACTCCCTTCTTCTGGGGGGAGTGCGGGAAGATCCCTTGCAGGGTCGTGCTGAGGATTTTGTGCAATTCCTGCATGACATAGTCGCTCAGATTCGGGAAGGCTTGGACTCCGACTGGCTGAGTCCAGGGAGGGAGACGGGGGTAGATCTTGAGAATATTATCTGGGAGGAGTTTGATCCTGTGGCTCCTGAGGATGTGGACAGGGTTCTGGGTAAGATTAGTGCTGCCACATGTTTATTGGACCCATGTCCCTCCTGGTTGGTACTGGCCTCCTGGGAGGTTACACGAGGCTGGCTCCAGGGGATTATAAATGCTTCTCTGAGTGAGGGTGCCTTTCCCGTCACCTTGAAAGAGGCCGTGGTGAGGCCCCTCCTCAGGAAGCCATCCCTGGACCTGGCTGAATTAGCCAACTACGGTCTGGTCTCCAACCTTCATTTTGTGGCGAAGGTTGTTGAGAGTGTGGTGGCACGACAGCTTCCCCGGTACCTGGATGAAGCTATCTATCTAGACCCGTACCAGTCGGGCTTCAGGCAGGGGTACAGCACAGAAACGGCATTGGTCGCATTGGTGGATGATCTCTGGAGGGCTTGGGATAGGGGTTGTTCCTCTGTCCTGGTCCTATTAGATCTCTCAGCGGCTTTTGATACCATTGACCATGGTATTATGCTGCAGTGGTTGAGGGGGTTAGGAATAGGGGGCACCGTGCTGCGGTGGTTCTCCTTCCTCTCCGACCACTCGCAGTTTGTGTTGGCAGGGGGGCAGAGGTTGACCTCGTAGCGCCTCGCTTGGGGAGTGCCACAAGGGTCGGTCCTCTCGCCCCTTCTGTTCAACATTTATGTGAAGCCACTGGGTGAGATCATCCATGGTTCTGGGGTGAGAGTTCATCAGTACGCTGATGATACTCAGCTGTACATCTCCACTCCAGACCACCTCAATGATGCCCTTGATGTGATGTCCAGGTGCCTGGAGGCCGTATGGGTCTGGATGGAGAGAAATAGGCTCAGACTCAACCCTGCCAAGACCGAGTGGTTGTGGCTCCTGACGTCCCGATATAGTCAGCTGGTGCCATCGCTGACTATTGGAGGTGAATCTTTGCCCCCCACAGAGAGGGTTCGTAATCTGGGTGTCCTCCTGGATGCACGGCTGTCTTTAGAAGAGCATATGAGGGCCGTGGCCAGGGGGGCTTTTTATCAGGTTCACCTGATTCACCAGTTGTGGCCCTTTCTGGACCGGGATGTCTTGCGCACGGTCACTCATGCCCTGGTCACCTCCCGGCTGGACTACTGTAATGTTCTCTACATGGGGCTCCCCTTGAAGAGCACTCGGAGGCTCCAACTGGTCCAGAATGCGGCCGCATGTTGTGCCCATGTGACATCTCTCCTGCGCAAACTGCACTGGCTCCCAGTGGTCTTCCGGGTGCAATTCAAGGTGTTGGTTACCACCTTTAAAGCGCTCCATGGCTTAGGACCCGGGTACCTTCAAGGCCGACTTCTGCCACCAGTAGCCTCCCACCAGCCAGTCCACTCCCACAGAGAGGGGCTCCTCAGGGTACCATCGGCCAAGGTATGTTGGTTGGCGACACCCAGGGAGAGGGCCTTCTCTGTGGAAGCTCCTGCCCTGTGGAATGAACTGCCCCCGGAATTGCGCAAGATCTCCGACCTCCGTGTATTTTGCTGTGCCCTCAAGACCCTACTGTTCCGCCAGGCCAGGCTATCAATGTAAATGATTTTAAATTGAGTGTTTTAAATTTTGGGGTTTTAATTTGGGCCGAAATAATTTAATAATTTTAATTATTTTTTAATTGATGTCTGTATATTTTTGTGTTTTAATAGGCTATATGCCGCCCTGAGTCCTTCGGGAGAAGGGCGGTATAGAAATAACATTATTATTATTATTATTATTATTATTATTATTATTATTATTATTATTATTATTATTATTACTTAACTACTTGTATTTGTATATTTGGTTGACCTCATTTATTCTATTTAGGAGAAAGGTGTGGAAGAAACATTTTTATTTGTTTTTTGGGGGTTAACAGGCAATTCTGCAGCCAATGTTTTCTGACAGATCTTCTCACTATAGAAGTCAAGTCTTTGCTATTTGATTCTCCCACAATTACTAGGCATTTGATTAGATGTTAGTGGTCTATCAAAATGTCATCTTTAGCCATTTTCTAAAATTGGTTACATTCAATTACCTTTTTAAAGAAAACATTGATGGCAACATACATAACACTGGACAATTCAATATTGTGTAACTTTTCACAGATGCCTATCTATATGCATAAATGAAAAATCAGAGCTTCATTGAAATAATTGCATAATTTTGCAGCATCATGACTAGCTTCAGAAGTCCATGTATCTAATGCAATTTGTTTTCAGCAGAATTAGGCATTCCCATGCTAATGGCATCAGTAGCTTTTAGAGCCAATGGAGAAATTGTCAACTAGATAAGGGTATCTGAAATCCATTCCCCATCATTGTTATTATTAAGGAAACCACTTCTTCCTACACCACCCTTTTCACAGGGAAAAGAATATGCTGTCAGAAAACAATGCCCACACATGTATATAGACAAATATATTCATATGACCATGTCCCGAAGTTATATGAGCAGTATACAGTATATCATTATGTATAAGCATTAAAAGATTTACACTCAGCCCTGCTTCCAATACTCTCATTTTGAGCACGTCCTTGGGTCTTGTCCTGCCTAGATATAAAATGTGTTTTATTCACATTTACTTTTTATTCTATTTCAAAATGTGTGCTTATATAAAATGTGTATTTTGCTTTTCTGAGCATCTGAAGTCTCTTCTAATGATGAAATGAGCATCTAAATAGTATTGTTAAAAGTAGATGGAAATGGAGAAGGAGGAGGAGGGGAGGAGGAGGAGGATGGATGGATAGACAGACAGACAGACAGACAGACAGACAGACAGACAGACAGATGATACCGTAGACACTTTGCTTAGTTTTGTGTCTTGGACTGAAGTTTTCCTAAATTTCTAGTCAGACAGTATTTGGCAAGTTTGCTGTGAAATCTAAGGGCTATAAATTCTAATACTCGAGCACCAGACCAGGCAAGGGAAAGATAAATTGTAATTTATCTTTTTAAATAACAATTACAAAATTGTTATGTTTATTTATTTCATATTGTTATGACACTAAATATTGAAATGTGAATTTGATGTTCCAGTCTATAACATAAATCATTTGGATTCAAAATGTGCTTTTTATATTTAGAAGCTGTTGCTCTGAACTTTCAACCTGTTGCTAATTCAGCGCCTATCTGCATTAATGTCAATGTCCTATAAAATGGCTAAATTTTTTTAACCAACAAAGGCAAAACATTCGTTTTTCATCTGTGTTGGCATAAAGGTTGCATCAGTTTGTTTCATCTCAAAACAGCTGCATACTTTCATTGACTTTCCTTGCCCTTTCTTTGTGCACTCATTGTAACCTCTTAGGTTATTTCCTGGCCTCCTTTAGTGACCTATGACCAGAGATGACCTTTAGCTAGAGAATGTGACATTTTGTTCTCCTCTGGCAGACGTGTGAGCCTCTCATTATTCAAAGGTATGTGAAAATAATGACCTCTAGTGACCTTTCAGTTTCCTTTCATTTACTGGTGTCCTAAGGATGCTTGTTCAGCATATTGTTGAGTCCAGATGGTGTGTATGTCTGCCTAATGTTGAATCATAATCACTTTTTTAAACACAAATCTGCTATATGTTAATTACATATTTCAGCTCTTGAACTTTTTGCCTGTTCAATCAAATGTCATGGAACATGATAGCCACAAACAGGTGGTAAAATGATTCCATCAGATGAGAAGACTGTACAGAAATGGAAGGAGATCACATTCTATGGGCAGTTCCAAACCAAGATTTACCATCCATCAGCTTCTAGAAATTTAAGACACACAAAAGAGGTCACACTGTGCTACAAGCAGAGGACATGGATTAAAAAAAGGTACAATTCTGGGTTCTAGATGAGCCAAACATATGTAATCTAAACTACACGATAAAGTCAAGTGTAAAAAGAACTGAAAATCCAGCTCCATATGTTGAAAAACTGAAATTATATTAGTTATTTAAATTCAAATCCACTACCATTTGATTTGTCAATAAATTCTACTTTATTTGAAATATTTGATTTTCTATTAAGATGAAAAGAAAGTTTAGATTACACTTTTTTTCCAGGAATTAATATGTGGGATTTTGTTCACAGACAAATAAGCTTAGGGCAATGCTACAATGTATTAAGAAATTGACTTCTTAATTTACCCAGAAGCATTATTTTAATCAAATTTAATATCAATTATATGTGCTTCTACTTGTAGCATTGACAATAGCATGTATTGTGGTCAAGGTTTTAACAAAATAGTGCAAATAAATAAATAAATAAATAAATAAATAAATAAATAAATAAATAAATTAATTAATTAATTAATATAAGAGGTCCCCCCCCCACCCCTTTAAGGTCTGACAATGAAAGTATTCTTGGAAAAAGGAATCTATTTCAATATACAAAGTGACTACAGTACCGGTATTTGTTGTTATTGTTATTTTTGTTCTATTTGTTGATATTTTTAATGATAGTTTAGTAGGGATGAAGTCCTCATATCTAGAAGCAAAAATGCATAGGGCATCTAAAAATTATTCCACTAATTATTATTGATAATATTTAATATTCCGTCGTTCTCTGAAAACCTATCTTTTTCATCAAGCCGGGTTGGCTTAAGAAGAAATTTTTAAAATTTTTAAATTCTTTTAATTACTCTGCGATTCTTAATTTTTTGGGCCAAATTTTATATATATTTTTAAATGTTTTAATATTTGTATTCTATGTTTTTTATCTTGGCTGTACACCGCCCTGAGTCCTCAGGGAGAAGGGCGGTATATAAATTCGAAATTAAATTAAATTAAATTAAATTAATCCATATTTCTACATGTACATGGACACCCTCTCCATATGATTATACATTGGGCAAGCACTTGTACTAAATTAAATTCCAATAAAATTGCAAAAATAGTAAAAAAGATATACAATATAACATATACAATTTAAATATAAACCTTACAAAAATAATAATTGAAAATTGTCAAAGGCTGACAATTTTTAATTTGTAATGATGCAGAAGAAAATATAAAAATTATCATAATAAATTTCTCTACATGAATATTTCACATGAATATTTACATGCTTACATGTATTAAAAAAATCCACAAAACCAAAATGAATCATACTTGATATCAAACACAAATCTAAAACAAAAATTAACATTAAAATAAAATAATATAATTTTAATAAACAAATATATAAATAAAAGGCCTGGGAAAATAAATATTTTGAAATAAGTGTCAGTGTGGAGGAGACATGCTCCAGATTCTATGGCAATTCATTCCATAATGAACACCTTGCAAAAACAGAACAAACCAAATTTCTTCTTAATGTTGAACATACTGCAGCAGGACCTGTAGGTATAGGAGTACAGGATGGACTGTATAGGAGTAAATAGCCTATAAGTAACTAGTAGCATTGTGAGGTTTTATACAATATTATAAGCATCATGAGTTAAACTCAAAGAGTAACTGTCAGCCAATTAGTTGTTCAATAGAGGTTATGTGAGGCCTCAAGGAGTTGTATTCTGGATTAGTAGCAATTGAAGACTGCCCAAAGGGTGCATTGCAAGCATCCTATCCAGTGGTGGGTTCCTCCCGGTTCCTCCCGGTTCCGCCGAGCCAGTAGCGGTGACGATATGACATCACCGAACTGGTTCTACCCCCTCGCCCCCCGCCTCCCCAACCCCCTGCATTATTCTTACCTTTTATTTGGCCCCACCCCCAATCTATTGCTGCCTTCTGTGTCCCAGCTGATGACTAGAGGGGAAAAAAACTGTTTAAACTCTTGCCGCGGGGCTTCAAAGGGCCGCCCTACAGCTGATCAGTGTTAAAAGAAAACAAATGAGTAGATGGTGCCTGCAAAAATAAATGGGTAAACCAGCGCCTGCAAAAATACATGAGTAGACCAGTGCCTGCAAAAATAAATGGGTAGACCAGTGCCTGCAAAAATACATGAGTAGATCAGTGCTTGAAAAAATAAATGGGTAAAACTGTTTAAACTCTTGCCGCGGGGCTTCAAAGGGCCACTCTACAGCTGATCAGTGTTAAAAAAAAACAAATGAGTAGACGGTGCCTGCAAAAATACATGAGTAGATCAGTGCCTGCAAAAATAAATGGGTAGACCAGTGCCTGCAAAAGTAAATGGGTAGATCAGTACAGCTCTGCAAGCAGTTTAAAGCTTGGTAGACCAGTACCTCTGCTAAATCCTAAATAATTGTCACATGACCATCAAGCCACGCCCACAAAATAAGCCACGTCCACAGTAAAAAAAATTTAGAACCCATCCCTGATCTAATTTTAAAGTTACCATAAATTAGCTACTGAAGTCAGATCTCTTCTACGTAGAGGAACACTTCATTTCTCAGCTGAACTGATAAAAGGCTGACCTTCCTATAGTTATTACAAGGGTGCCCACTATCCAGGAGGATCCAGATTCCAAACTTAATTTTAAGGTGGAAAGGGCGTTGGCTTACCTGAAGGCCCGTTCTGAGAGCGGAGAGGCCAGTGGTCATGCATGGGTTGATGTCACGATCCAGTCCAGATCGAGTCTGATAGTTGAAAGGCTCCTCCTCCTGTTGCTGCCTCCCAGCTTTCGGTCGAGGGATGATCAGACTGACGACGCTCCAGCTGAGCTGAAATCAAGAGAAAGAAAACAGTACACCGGGCGAAACGGCCCGGCGGAGAAGGGTGGGGATGACCACTGGCCTCTCCGCTCTCAGAACGGGCGTTCAGGTAAGCCAACGCCCTTTCTAAGCGAGGGAGAGGCCAGTGGTCATGCATGGGACATGCCAAAGCCCATTACCTAAAGGGAGGGACCCGCCCAGGACGTGGAGCCCCCATCTGCACATACTTGTTGGAGCACTCGGCGACCGAAAGCTGCCTCCGCCGAAGCAAAGCTGTCAATTTTATAATGGCGGGTGAATGGGGTAGGAGACGTCCAAGTGGCGGCCTGACATACCTCCTGAAGAGGAGCCTGGGTGGCCCAGGCCACTGAGGTGGCTGCGCTCCGAGTAGAGTGGGCAGTCAGGTGACGAGGCACCTGCAAGTTTTGCATTCCATAAGCGGTAATAATAGTAGCCCTTATCCAGGGCCCCACAGTCTGGGAAGATACCTTAAGCCCCAGAGTAGCAGGCAGGAATGACACAAAAAGGCCCTCCGATTGGCGAAAGGAGGAGGTCCGCCATAGATAGATTCGGAGAGCCCGGCGAACATCTAGTGAGTGCCAGATACATTCGCGAGGATGGGAAGGATTGGGACAAAAATCAGGCAGGACTAACTCCTGAGCCTGATGGAAGGGAGTGTTTATTTTTGGGATGAAAGTGGGATCTAAGCACAGTACTACCTGGTCAGGGTGGAAGATGCAAAGGTCAGCTCGGGCCGAGAGGGCTGCCAGTTCAGATATCCGCCTAGCGGAAGTAATAGCGACTAAGAACACCACCTTGTAGGAGAGAAATCGCAAGGCCACCGTCCTGAGGGGCTCAAATGGGTCTTGCATGAGAGCCAAAAGGACCTTGGGCAAGTTCCAAGAAGGGTACCAGTGGATGGGAGGGGGACGGAGGTTAGAGGCGCCCCGGAGGAAGAGGCGGATGAGGGGTCTGTCCGCTAGGGAGCCCGGGAACCAAAACACAAAAGACAGCTACCTGTCTTCGCAGCGTGTTAGGAGCCAATCCAGCATCTAACCCCTCCTGAAGAAACATCAGTACCTGTTTTGTTGACGCCAAACCTGGGTCCTGATCCCGCCTCGAACACCAACGAGCAAAAGATCACCACGTGGCGCCATAGATTCGTCTCACAGCTGGCCGTCGTGCTGCTAGGATGGTGTTGATGACTTGGTCCGGTAAATGGGAGCTCCTCAGGAGGCGCTGCTCAACCTCCAGGCGGTCAATTGAAGCCAGTGGACATCCGGATGTAGAAGAGGCCCCTGGTGTAGGATGACCTCCGCAGGGGGAAGATGCCACAGAGGGAGAATCGACAGCATCTGGAGGTCGGCGAACCATGGGCAATGAGACCAGTGGGGCGCGATGAGAAGCAGCTCCTCTTGTTCTGCCAGAAGTTTCCGGATGACCCTGGGGATAAGAGGGAGGGGGGAAAAGCATAGAGAAGGCCCGGAGGCCACCTGCTATGTAGGGCATCCACCGTCTCCGCTCTTGGGTCGGGAAACCTGGAAAAGAATCGAGGTGTCTGCCGATTGGCATGAGTCACAAAAAGGTCCACCGCCGGATCCCCAAAGCGAGCTGCTATCCAGAGGAATAGGGCTGGGTTGAAGTGCCACTCGCCCTGATCTACGACGGACTGGCTGAGCCAATCGGCTTGTGTGTTGGATTGTCCCGATATGTGAGAGGCCCGAAGGGACCTCAGGTGAGTCTCTGCCCAGGCTCCCAGTCTCTCGGCTTCATCCATCAGGATGCGAGAGCGGGTCCCCCCTAGACGATTTACATGGGCCTTGTCAGCCACGTTGTCCGTCCGAACTATGACGTGACGATCCAGGACCTGTGTTCAAAAAACGCGGAGAGCCAGGTGGATGGCTCGTAGCTCTAGCCAATTGATGTTGTGGCTCAGATCCTCCTGAGTCCATTGGCCCTGGGCCATGGTGGAATAGAGATGAGCCCCCAGCCCTGAAGGCTGGCATCCGTCATCAAGATAATAGGGTTGGCTTCCTGGAAATCCCTCCCCTTGAGAAGGGCTGCGGACAACCACCATTGAAAAGAGTGTCGAACATTGGAGGGAAGGGACACCATCCGGCCAGTGGCCGATAAGCAGCACTTCTGATATGGTAGAAGAAACCACTGCAGAGCCCTGCAGTGGAGACAGGTCCAGGGTACGACACCTATACAAGAAACCATCTTTCCCAGGAGTTGGGAGAGAGTCGCCAGGGAGACGGGACATCCCCGGACGACTGACCTGACCAGAGACCGCAAGCTGGCCAGGCGCTCCTGAGAGAGGTAGACCCTGCTCTCGACCGTATCGATAATCACTCCTAGATGTTGTATGCGGGTCATCGGCACCAGGTGGCTCTTGGCACGGTTGATTGAGAAGCCGTGAGCCGTCAGGACCTGGAGGGTGGAGTTCAGGTCCTGGTGCGCCACAGCCTCCGAGCTCGACTGGATGAGGAGGTCATCCAGATAGCACTGGACCCTGACCGGACGAGCCCGGAGGTGAGCCGTAAGAGCGGCCATCAATTCTGTGAACCCTCGGGGAGCTGAGGAGAGGCTGAACAGGAGCACGCGATACTGGTAGTGTCGACCCGCGTGACAAAACCTGAGAAACTTGGAGTATGCCGGATGGATGGGAACGTGTAAGTACGCCTCTGTCAGATCTATAGACGAGAGGAGGTCCCCAGTCCGACTACCATCCAGAATGGATTGCAATGACTGCATTTTGAACTGTCAGTAGATGACCCAATGGTTCAAAGCCTTGAGGTCCAGAATTGCCCTCCAACCCCCAGAAGATTTCTGAATGACAAACAGGTGTGAATAGAAGCCGTGTCCGAGCTGCTCCTGAGGTACCGGTTCGATGGCCCGAATTTCTAATAAATGCTGAATGGCCGATACCACCAGGAGCTGTTTCACCCGATCCCTCGAGAGAGGGCATCGTAGAAATCTTTCCAGAGGGGTGGAGAGGAATTCCAGGGAGAGGCCCCACCTGACCGTCTCCCTGACCCAAGAGTTCAATGTTGTAGCCTCCCATTGGCTGGCAAAGAGAGCCAGGCGGCACCCAATGGGAGAAGCAGACCTGCAGTCAGTGGGACCGGCAGAAGGGGCGCCCTCGGCCCCCCCAAAAGGAGCATCTGAAAGTCCCTCTGGGTCTGGGGACCCTGGCGATCCGGAGGACGGGAGCAGAAGGGAAAGGACCTCTGGTTTCTCGAGCCCGAGAAGCCGGATTCCGGGTTGCAAAAGGAGCGAAAGGGAATGGCGGAATGTTGCTCTGACCGATGGGAAAGGTTGGGAAGGACGCGCCTCTTGTCCCTGGTCTCAATCAGGAGAGGCTCCAGAGAAGCCCCGAAAAGAGAGGGCCCTGCGAAGGGAGATGAGGCAAGACGCCATTTTGACTTGGTGTCCACCTGCCATTGGCGAAGCCAAAGCAGGCGGTGGGAAGCTACGGTGGCCCCAATGGATTTAGACGCAAAGCGTGACGAATTTAGTGTCGCATCTGCGGAGTATTCCAGGGCCGCCAGGATTTTGTTAATATCCTGCTGGGAGCGGGAGTCTGTCAGGGGAAGGCGGTCCCTGAGCTGGCGGAGCCACAGAATGGAGGCCCTGTTAAAGAAAGACGACGCCATGGCGGACTTGGCCGCCCTGGCAGAGGCAAGGTGAGCCTTGACCAGGGAGTGGTCAAGGCACTTCTCCTCAGGGCGGAGAATCTCCTCAGGGGGTGCAGCCATGTTGGTGGGACACGAGAGAGCCACAATGGGGGTGGGTCAACCGTTGGAACCTGTAACAGAGAAGAAATGTCAGGTGCAAGGTTATATAGCCGCCTGTCCAGAGAATTGGGATTTGGTCCCGAGACGGGACTGGACCATTGACATTGGAGAATGTCCTTAAAGAGTTTGGGTCCAGGGATCTCTTCCACCTCTGAAATGGGTTCCTCAAAGAGAGGAATTGCAGACTCAGATGACTCGCCGGATGGCAAAGGGGTGTGTGGGACACCTAAACGAGTGGTGACCTTCGCTTTATGAAGGAGGGACCTAAATAATTGAGGCTTAAATAAGCCCACAAATGAAGGTTGGTCTGGTGCAAGGTCCTCATCCTCAGATAAGTCCTGCTCCCTGATCTCCTGGTCTAAGAGAGAAAGATGCTCAGAAGCAATGGAAGGGGCGACAACCCCAGCCGGGTTAGAGGGTTCATCATATCGAGATCCCTCAACATCAACTTGAGAAGAGGCAGAGTCAGCAACCCAGGACGAAGTACGTCGCTGGAGCTCTAGTTGAACCCCTTTCTGTATAGCCTGCTGGATGAATGATGCCAAATCAGGGGTTATGGAGGAACCAGCCGCTGCCTCTGTAGCAGTGTCTGTAGGAGGGGGAGGGGCTGATGTAGCAGTGATAGGAGAGGCAGTTCTCCGAGGAGAAAGGTCAGATGGAGGACCAAACAAAGCTTCCTGGACATCAGCCTGCAAGGGAGGGTCCGTAGGATTCCCATCAGGAGACAACTGGGGAAGGGGAGTCACAGAAGTGGCCTTGTCCCCAGAAGGGGTGGAAGCAGAAGGGAGGGGAACTGAGACTGATGCTGAAGGGGTTCCTGAATGTGAAGGGACCTCCCTGAGAGAAGCCTCCCTGAGCGCCTTTTGAATGGAATGCTCAATCGCTTCATGAAGGCGCTGCTCCTCCTTGGCCTTTGCTGCCTGGGCCTTTGCCTCCTTAGAGGCCTGAGTCCCTTTGAAGCGCTTTGGGGGCACTGCAGAAGAGGGCCCTGGTGTTGCTTCATTGTGAGCCGCCCTCTTGGAGGATTTGGAAGGACGAGAAGCCATTTAGTTCTGTAGGGAAAATCGTTTAACACCAATTAGTCAAAAAGTGGATAAGGCCCAAGACTTTTTCTTTCCCCAAAATGGCGGCCCAAGCCTCGAGGAAGCTCAAACGAGTCTTTCAAAATGGCAGCTGATATTTACTGAAGACCCTAATGGTCCTGAGGCCTAGAAGAGGCCCCGACCCTGATCGTGGCCCGACAGGGGAGAGCACGGGAGCACGGGAGCAGTAACAGTAACAAGGGCAGAGAGTTTTCCACCTACCCTCGAGGGCCTACGATCGTGCCCGCCTTGCCTGACTGATGCGATGGCCCACGAAGATCCGTGCTGGGTCAAACCGGCAAGGCAGGAGCGTATGGGGAAGAAAGCCCCAGGGATGCTGAAAGCGTTGCGCAAAGTGCGTGAACGCTGCCGCTCCGTCTAATTCGGCGAGGGCTGGCTGAGGCTCAACCTGCCGATCGCCACCAGAATTGTCAGCTGAGAGGCGGCAAAATATTGATTGTCCCAGCCGGCAAGTGTTCCGAGGCAGCTGAGCGCAGGGACGACGGGCGGCTAGATCACGAGGGAGCCTGCTACCAGCAAGACTGGGAGGCTCCGCAGAGGGCTTGGGCATGAGCCTTTCTCGCTGCTTGAGGGGAGAGATTCACTGAGGAAAGTCTCAATCCCCTTAATCGCTATGCGATCTCCAGCCCCCAGGCGCAAAGCCGGTACGCTGGGGATCTGCGCTCGATGTTTTAGAGCAGATCCTGTAATTAGTTTAAGAATTGGAGACAAAAGTGCAAATAAAGGCAATATACGTCACAGAGAGGCTCAGTGGAGCGTCTGATCTGGTTCAGATCGAGTCAGAAAGCTGGGAGGCAGCAACAGGAGAAGGAGCCTTTCAACTATCAGACTCGATCTGGACTGGATTGTGACGTCAGCCCATGCATGACCACTGTCCTCTCCCTCGCTTAGAATATGGGTTCACCAAAGGTCACAATTTTTCTCTGAATGTAACTTCAACCTGTTCTTTCTAGTCCTTTACATCCTGGAAATATGCAGAGGTTCCAGAAATATCCAACCCTGAATTAATGGGAAAAGAAAAAATTGCTGAATATCAGCAGCATATTGACAACAACTAGTTTTAAATCTGTGAATTATCTTTCCAATAGCTCGAAATAGGTGTTAAATAAGAATATGGAACAAGATGGAATCCTGCATTTCTTTGTTATTCCGTATCTATAGACAGAATCTTATGAAACTCAAGCTCTGATCTCCACCAGGGATCCCCAACTCCCGGGCCACGGACCCACACTGGTCCACAGCACACTAGAAACAGGGCCACGCAAATAAGCAAAGTCCCATCCATGCACACATGGGATGTAGGCAGCGCTTGAAACCATGCTCCCTCTGGACCACAGAAAAATCTCTCTTCACAGAACCAGTCCCAAAAGCTTGGGGGCCACTAATCTACACCAAGTATATACTCAGATAACAATTAGGGAAGTTCTGTCTTCATTCTTTTTGTCTCACAAAAACTATATGAACTGAGCTGCTTCTTATTCTTCCTTGGAGTTCAGACTAGCACACTCCATCACAATATATGGTATATTTTTCTTGTTGATTGATGCTGCTGTATGTTATTACTGTTGTTACATACTTTTCTATATTAATTTATAAACAAATATAAGACAAAATATTGAATATTGTCATTTTCTCTGAAAAAGAAGACAAATTATGTTTTTCTTTTAAAAAATAGCAAAATAAATTCCCTATGTATTGTATATGCATTGCCTTCAACTTTAGGCTCATTTTATTCATCTTTCTTAATTTTCAGGAGCCTTTTCCAGAGTATTCACTTATTCTAACTAATTATTGTTATTTGTCCTTATGCTTTTGAATCTATATCAGTAAGGCTTTTTCAAATTGCTATTATATGGTTACTGCAATTTTAATCTAGTTTTTAAGTAAGCAGTCAAATGTAACAAATAATTGTTGAATTGTTTCTGCTGTTCATATGTAAAACATGAGATGCAGTAATCTAGAAAAGACAGGAATGGAAGAACCAGATTCTAGTTCATTCTCAGCCATGGACGGTCACTGTGGATTTTGGCCCAAATAGTATCATAGCTATTTTGACTATCTACATATACAACAGGATACCAATCTAATAAATAAATATTTGTATAGGCTTTGATGTGTTTCTTGTTTTTCCTTTTGTTCTTGAATGTAAATCAACTAAAATAAAATAAATCTTTCTTTAGTGTTAATTCTACATCTAAGAAGATTGCACTGTTTCAGGAATCAACTCATTAAAGTTAATGCAACTTTCAACCACATGGCACGTTTTTTTCTGTCTTGCAGGAAAAGCTGACAAAAATAAACTACTTTAATGAATAGTTGAGAAGCATTGCACAGCTATGAGAGCAAAACATTTCTTCCAAACAATTCTTAAATTCTGTACAGCTTTATGATATTTAAACATTTTTGATCAAAACATCCTTTTTTGAGTACTGGAATTTTTTATCTATCTATATCTATATATCATCAACTTCTATCTCTATCTCTATCGTCACCAACAATATTCAATTGAAAAAATTTTCATAGCTATGACTCCTATATGAAAATAGTAGTATTAGTGGTAATTCAATAACTTTGGGAATCATCCTGTATGAGGATATAGCAGGTGCCAAATTAAACTGAAGGAAATGGCAATGTCAATCGTTCCCTGGCTAAAATTATCTTTTCCACTCATTGGAAACATTTATGTACATATGAGATATTGTGTGGGTAGCAGTCTATGTCATAGACACTTCTTATGCTACCAGTGTTACCAGAAAGGAACCAGAAGGATATGTGCTGCTGCAGCTGCTTATACTAGTAAGGAAATTCCAAAAGGGATTTAGACATTAGTTTATCAAGTCAACATAAATATTTAATGTGCCCTACATTTAGCAAAGTTAAAGTGCCTGAGGTATTTGCAGAACAGAGCTTGGTTAGGCATCAAAGTAATTCTAATTTTACCGTGCTTGTATACATTCTATGTACAGTACAAATATGTATAGTTAAGAGTTCAAATGGTTCAAATAGGCTGATCAGGGCCATTATTCTATGACAACTATAGCCAGACAAGAGCATTTGGAAAATCTGTTATATATGAGCAGGAAAACAGGAGACATCCTTCATTGTTCTCCTTCAACAGCTGTTTGTTAAGTTGATGTTCCATGAAATTCTTGTACATTTGATAACTGTAAATTCCAGTTTAACTACTGTATGTATTCTATATGTTAAACAGACACATTGAACCAAAGTTTTCTAACATGTTGTCATTTAAATAGGATGGAGCTATCACTTCTAGGATTTTGGGTAGCCTCAAATGGAAGATGATAGTGTGAATAAATTAGAGCACGTTAACTGCAAATAATTTTACAGTTGTGGAGTACTTTTTGTACACCAGTTTACAGCTGGGTTATAATACAATGAACTAAATATTTTACTATCTCCTCTTGTTTCAGCACAGAGTATTTATTTTCATCATGTCTGGGTGGCAAGTTGTTTCCAGTCTTGCTTCAAAAAAAATTTTATTACTTAAAAATAATACATAATGTTATATTCCCTAATAAGCATTATATTCCTAATAGCAATCTCTTTTCCAGGCAGTTGATTGTATATTTGAAAGGGCTTTTTCAGTAGTGGTGGATTATAGCTGAATATGATCAATTGCAAAAATAAGGCTTTCAGAATCAGCACTCAAGTTATAACGGGAATTCCAATGATACATCATTAAAAAAAAAATAGAACAAAACTTTCTTTAGAGTCAAAAGAGTATTTCCAATAGTAAGAAAAGAAAAAAAAAATTTTCCCCCAACGTGCTATACAAACGGAAAGGAAGTTTTAGGAAATTGAAGTCTTCAATTCTTCCAGAAATCTCTTTGATAAGGTACTGGTGCCGATTCATCCAATCTCCCAAGTGAAAAGTCCACAAATGGTTGCCAAGTGTTCCAAAAAACATTTTCTTTATATATACCACTTCTAATTTTAATATCACAAGTCAATTTATCATTTAATGCAAATTTCCATGTTTCATTGTACCATTCTTCTAATTTTAAGTCAACATTTAATTTCCAATATCTAGCAATTATAATTCTCCCCATTATAACCAAAATCCTCACCAATTCTCTTTCTCCAGTTGTTAATGTTGTTTCATTCAATATTAATAATAATATGGTTTCCAATTTCAATTTGACCCTCTTCTTAATCATTTCAAATATTTCATTTTCTATCCTAGACCAAAAAAGTTCAACCCCATTACATTTACACCACATATGGGCATATGTCCCGAGTTCCACTTTACATTTTCTTTTCTTACTATTGATTTTTGTATTGATTTTTTTTCCTTTTTGTTATTCTTTAACAATAAAAATATAATAAAAAATTTAAAAAAAATTAAGAGTATTTCCAAGATTTTTCTGTCCATGCTTGGAAAAATTTAGCTAAAAAGCCTCATGGCAAACAAGATAGCCAACAAGACTTATGCTATTGTCAAATTCATTAAATACATCCACTATGTGTTTCTGTTCTTCTCCTTTAATAGGGAAAAAAAATATAGTGATTGAAAAAGACTTCATAGAGCAGAAATCCTTCCATTGAGGATAAAATTGGATATTACATATGATATCCGTAAACCCCACTAAAATTGAAGTGAGTTATTTTTCAGCACAACTTCTGGGATTGTGTTGTTAAAAATATCCAAACTTAATACTAGCTTTAGGGGAGAGGCTAGGGGAGGGAGATTATGACCATGGTAATCCTTTTCTTTAAATGTGTTCCCAATAAAAATGTTGATTCCTGGCAGACACTTTCTCAACAGAAGAAAACTACAAATAGATTGTAACTTCATGCATGCTTTCTTCTATGGTACAAAGAGCAAATAGTGTGCATTTGAAAGAATCAGAAAGTGAATCACTGAGAAAAAGAGTAAGTGATTCCCCTTTATCAAGTAATGCCTGACTCAGTTCATTCCTCTTTTCTGACTGTCCTTTTAAAACTGCTGGGAAACTTGATTGCTACACCATTACTAGTGTGGCCTTGAATGAACTGTCAGTGTTGGCAACTTTCTCACAGGTTCCTCCTAAGTTCTCTGTATTGTTGTGATGAACAAGGCACAGGAAAAACTTCCTAAGTAAAATGTGGAGTTTTTCTTTCGCACACTCTTTCTCTCTAGAGGTGTGTGTGTGTGTGTGAGAGAGGGGTGGTGGTGGTTAAAGCATAAAATTGCAGAACTGAGAAAAGTTTCTCCACTCTCAGCAGCTGACCTAATTAAAGAGCAGAAACTGAGGAATCATACAGAGAAAGCTGGATGCATCAGAATCACATTCAGTGGCTTTAGGCAGTTGGGGTTATTTTTAAAGGCTTGAATACCACAGCACTTTCCAAGGGCCCTGGGTGCTTGTGAAATTGAAGGTCTAAGAATGGAGCATGAATAAATCAAAACTCAAGCAGGTGTTATAACTTCCCTTCACAGATCTGTCATAGCACTTTAATCTTGACTTGCAACACTTTTGTTATTCTGGTCTAAAATACAAATTTGGCAGAGAACGGGCATTATGACTAATGGTGTGAAGATTTTAGGGATATCTATGAATGGATGCCTGAATGAGAAATAGTCACATTTTCATTCATGACTCAGACTTAATATGCATATCACTGGAAATACCTGGAGTCAAGTCACCACAAATACTGAACCAGTATTTGAACCAGGACAATGTACAATTTACTAAAAACAATTAAAGAGCAGGTTTTTTAAACTTCATAATAATCTATGCAGTTGTATGTATAATTATATAATATGCTATAGTATAATTATAATAGTTTAGGCAGTCAGGCTATGAAAATTTGGATAACTTACAAATTATGTTAATAAATTGCTTCCAAAATGAAAAAGAAACTAGCTTCTAATGACTAAAATCAAGTTCCAATCTTATGCCCTTTACTAGTTGAATAAATTAATAATACTTTGCTTTTAATTTTGGAGATACAGATCTCAAGAGACTGATCATTCTAGGCAAGAGAAAACATTAATAGACATTACCATTACCAAATATTTGTTAAAAATTGCCAGTACTTTTTAACAAATATTGAATTGGTATCCAAAGCAACTGTATCACAAATTTTGCTTTTGACTCAGAAACCCTAGCTTGTTTAATGTTCTTCGCCCTTACTTTCAGGTTCAGATACAGCACAAAGATAGACTTCTTTGTGAATAGGCATATCCAAAGGTAAGAGAAAGAATGAGTCATATCTGATTCTAATAATTTTAACTGAGGCACTTTTTCTTTTCAGGATTCTCCCCCCACCTTCCAAACTATTTGCTGTGAAAAGGAGACCAAACCTATATCCCTGTTAGATTTGATAGACTACCCTGGCTTTTTCTTGTCAACATGTATTTTAAAGATATATACAACATAGTATATATTAATAACTGGTAGCTAGACATTCTTAATGAGCATACAGGAGGTCTCATACTGAGAGAGGATAAGTTTCTTTAAAAATGAGGTGATCTTTAACCCAACAGTATAAGTACAGGAGCAAGACTAATTGCCCTGGATTGTACAATGAATTCAGTTTCTAAGCAAGTACAGTATATTTCTTAAAGAATTAGCTAGAAAATAACGGGAAATTTTTGGTGAACCATCTGCAGCCAGTGACAGCTCCCCATCGCCCAGTGCGTTCCCACAGGGAGGGCCTCCTTGGGGTGCTGTCGGCCAGACAATGTCGGCTGGCGACCCCTAGGGAGTGGACCTTCTCTGTGGGTGCAGCTACCCTGTGGAATCAGCTCCCCCTGGGGCTCTAGGTGGCCCCTGACCTTCACTCTTTCCGCCGTGGCCTTAAAACATGGCTATTTTGCCTGGCCGGCTTGGACTGGAGGGGTTTTAGAAGGGATTTTAATAGTTTTATAGTTTTATTGGGAACTTTTAAAGGAAGGATTGGACTGTATGTGTTTTATTGTTGTGAGCCGCCCTGAGCCCTTTTGGAGATAGGGCGGCATATAAGTCCAAAAATAAATAAATAAATAAATAAATAAATAAATAAATAAATAAATAAATAATGTTCTGTTAATTTTAAAACTAAAGTGAAAAACAAGCTTCCTTTAGGTGATAAAACTACACATGTAGTGGCAAGTAGATCCTTCTCTGGGTGTATAGTTTCTGAAAGACTGAGCAGTCATCGTCTTGTGGAGGAAGATGAGGAGACAGTTAAATTTATCATCCAATTCTCCCTTTTAATTTTTCTAATTCCTTTAACTCCATATACCAAAGTTAAATCAGACAAAATGAAAACTTCAAAACATTAAAAATATTTTTCAAATAGAATGACTGTTATCTTATGTTTCCAACATATTATACAGGCTGTACTTCTTCTGTACCAAACATCATTTGTCAGCCTTTTATTTTTACATAAATATTCCCTTTGTTCTCTTGGTGGGTAGGCATTTTTCTCCACAAAGTTCGTGAATACTGAAATATTTTCTAAAAGATCTAGCATTTGATCCTCTTTGTAACCCATATTTGTATTTTCACTGAAAGTTGCTCGAGGAGACTTTATGGTTTTCTCCTATTAGTTAATTTTCATTGTTAAATTGTATTTTTTAAACTACTGTAAATCATATGATTAATTTTCAGTTTGTTCTAGACTGGTTAGTATGAAGTGAAAGAATTTTAATTGAAATAGAATTACCTTCCTGCTGATATTCCTTTCTTCCCATCTCAACATGCTGTAAATTTCAGATACAACTTTCAGTTAGACATTTATTTTACCTCATCATGCAAATAAGGCTTCAAACTTAAATTGCATAGTTATCTGCATTTTAAGGTTATCCCCTAACAGTTTTTTCCTCTAGATTGAAAGAAGATCATTAGTGAGAATGACAGAAATGCCATATCCATGGGCTGCAGAACAGAAAAATCTTAGCAAGAATGCAACTTGCAAATCTCAGGAGCCTTTCCCACCACTGGTTTGAACAGGATTACATAAACATATATTTGAACCTCATGGCTTGCTGGCTAGGGAATTTTGGGAGTTGAAGTCTGCATAACTTAAAATTTCCAAGTTTGAAAAACATTGCCTTATGACTACTACAATATCTTGCTGCACTGCATAATAAAAAGAATAAACATACAACATGCAGTCTTTCCTGGTTTTTATATATAGTTTCTCCTCTTATTTTATAACTGTGAAATTGGTGCTGTTCAACCTACATTACAGGTTGTCATTTCTCACTGCTAACCAGATAAAATATAGAAGGTTTTGTGGGTGAAGTGAAGATGTTCAGACTCTGAAACCTATCTTCAGTACATCTTGTTATATCCATTTGAACTAGAGGAAAGTGCTTCCAGATTCAGAAAGCAGGAAAATCAATTTTTGCTGACACAATCTTTTCTTTAGTTAATTGACATGTTTACTGCTATATAGGTGATTACTTGTCATATACACTCCCACTATAATTAGGAAAGGTCAGATTTTTTTTTAAAAAATAATAATGTTCTTTTATAGATGGTTTAACAAAAGACAAGGAAGTTGCATACAGTAATATTAATAGTAAAAGAGGTACATGCTTCAGCTACTCTGAAGCACCTAAATGCTAAAGAGATTGGGAGGAAAAGAAAGCGATTTCTTCCTGTGGAGAGAGAAACTAATGGGAAACTAACTTATTGGCAACTGGACAATAGATAATTTAAATGAGAGGGGTAGTAGAAAAAGAAAGGAAGTATGTCCTTGACCTCTTATAAAAAAAAGACAGATCCCTCCCATAAAATATACTGTCTTCTAAAACAGGGATAAGTAGAATATTACTATTATACACTTGTGCAATAAAAAATCCTCATAACTTAGAGCTGTGATGGCGAACCTATGGCACACATGCCATAGATGGCACACGTAGCCATATCAGAGGGCACGCAAGCTCAGATCCAGTGCACATGTGTGCACCGGCCAGCTGATTTTCGGGTCTTCTGGGCCCACTGGAAGTAAGGAAACAGGCTGTTTCCTGCCTCTGGAGGACCTCGGGTGGTGGTGGTGGTGGGGAAGGCCCATTTTATTCTCTCCTCAGGCTCCAGAGCCTTTCTAGGAGCTTGGAGAGGGCAAAAACAGCCTCCCCCACCAGAGGCCCTCCGAAGGCAGGAAATGGGCCGTTTACCAACTTCAGATTGGATCGGAAGTTGACAAACAGCCCATTTCCTGCCTCCGGAGGGCCTCCGGGGTGGGGGAGGAGGCTGTTTTCGCCCTCCCCAAGTTCCTAGAAAGGCTCTGGAGCTTGGAGAGAGAGAAAAATGGCCATCGCATGCCAGGAGCGGGGGCGGAGTGGGGGGGTCACCTGTGCATGCGTAGGGGTGGGGTGCATATGCGACCTCCCCCCCCACTCCTGGCATGCAATGGCAAAAGGGTTCGC
Source organism: Pituophis catenifer annectens (assembly GCF_029215685.1). Taxonomy (NCBI): domain Eukaryota; kingdom Metazoa; phylum Chordata; class Lepidosauria; order Squamata; family Colubridae; genus Pituophis; species Pituophis catenifer. The sequence goes on from NW_027256884.1 coordinate 84,582,924, forward strand.
CATCACTGGCTTAGAGCAATGAATAAGCATGGAGCACTGAATATAACAGCCCAGTAAAAACCGAAAATAAAAAAATGTACCATTAAAATCAAAGAAATTCCTCATCCCTAAATAGGCAGAAATCCTCTTCATTTTTCTTCTCTGAATCAATTCCAGGTCTTTGTTCTAAAAATGCAAACTATAAGGACTGCTAATATCCTACTCCTTTCTTGGAATTTTGTTATTTTTTTGCTGTTGCAGACAAGTAATGGTGCTTCTAAGTATCTTTTATATGCTAGATTCAATTCACATGCTAAAGAGAATTTCATTCAGAGAGATGGATGTGCATTGAAGTTATTAACTCTGAAGATAATCACTTACACAGAATCATCCAATAATGGGCAAAATAATCCAGAATTAGAAACAACAGAGAAGGCGAAGAAGAGATAAGTTACAGTGTATGAGTTTCTGCAGTCAGCCAGGGCTGTCTGGCATACTGTTACCCAATAGATAGCTGTTCTTGTAGCTAATGGAAGCACCCTTACAGTAACTAGATAGCACAACCCTTAGAGTTGACTAGATAGTATAATTTCCTAGTATGAATGGTAGTGGTGGGGTTACTGCTGAAGTGACTAAATGGAAGAAACTGGTGGAGGGTCAAAGAACTCTGATGAGTAAAATGGCTGGCCACCCAAGATATATTTACCCATATTTTTGTTGGTGGTTCAAGGACAGGCCTGGGAAAGAGTTAGGACTGATTTCCAAGAAAAGCATTTAAGAAGTTCTTTTATAGGACTCTATACACCAGTGATGGCTAACTTTTTCCGGACCAAGTGCCCAAAGTGCACAAGTGCGTGCACAAATGCACATGCGCTCGCCCAAACCCCCAAAATGCAATGTGTGCGTGGCCCCTGTGCATGTGCCTCACCCCCTGCCCATGCGCATATGGCCCCCGCATGCGCCCTGTACTGCGCATGCATGCACGGCCCCCATGCATGTGCAATAGAGACCTGAAGACCAGCTGGCTGGTGGGAGGTGCATGCGCATGCCTGGCAGAGCTGACCTGGGGCGACGGCTCATGTGCCCACAGAGAGGGCGCTGCGTGCCTCTCTGGCACTGCGTGCCACAGATTCGCCATCACAGCTATACACAAAAGGTACAGGACAGTTCTACTTTCTGCAGGTGGAGAAAAGTGAAGAGAGTCAGTTAACCCATGTCTTGCCAGAAGTCAGAGAGCAGCAACCAGTCTAAGAGAGAGAAGGAATACTAGGCAGTATAATTACTCCTAGGAGCTGTGGTGGCACAGTGATTAGACTGCAGTACTGCAGGCTATTTCTGCTGACTGCCAGCTGATTGTAATTTGATAGTTCAAATCCCATCAGGCTCAAGATTGACTTAGCCTTCCATCCTTCCGAGGTGGGTAAAATGAGGATCCAAATTGTTGGGAGCAATATGCTGACTCTGTAGATCACTTAGAGAGGGCTGTAAAGCACTGTAAAGCAGTATTTAAGTCTAAGTGCTATTGCTATTGCTATTGCTATCTCTAAATAAGTTTTTTCAAGTGCAAACAACCAGATTCACATGTGTAGAATCCAAGATAACTACTTTATTATATTCTGCCTATAATACAGGAATCTTCTCAGACTTCTTGCTTTCCCTGGGGAACAGATAGATAAGGTTCTATAGAACTTAGGGATGGAGGATTAATTCTAGATCTCTTATGGCTATGCAATGATTCAAAGTTAATTCCTCACTTAAGCCTTTTTCCCTGTCTGGCTGGGCATTTCTATATGAGAAAAAATAGTCAATAGGAGTAATGATAGACTACACACTCTAGATTTCTTACTGATGAAGATGATGATGATGATGATGATGATGATGATGATGATAATAATAATAATAATAATAATAATAATAATAATAATAATAATAATATCTTACAACCTGTTCACAACCAAGCCATGGAAACAGCAAGCACACACATCTCTACTTGCACAAACAGCAGGCAAGCATATGTGTGCGCACTCCACTTGCATGATTGGCAGATGCATGTGCACACCACTCATGCAAATGAAGCTGCATGCATGTATGCTTGCCAGCTGCTCACACAGAACCATCCCATCTCCCACCCACATCAGTTCTCAAAACCGAAAAAATTGGAGAACTCTGATATGGAGTGGCAGCCAGATCAGACAGTTGACTGTATCTGAATAGGCAAGAGAGAAGTTATAGGATTTATATCAGTCATCCTTTAAATGCTTCCTAGTGGTGTTCTCTATGAAAAGGAGTCTTGGGTTGTTTTTCTCACTCTTTTCTCTTCTCGTTTGCTGGAAAGAGTTGCATGTTTATATTCTCTGCGTTCCAGCTTCCTTGATTAGATAATTTGCAGAAGTTCATTTGGGATTTTCTTGCCACTAATAGAACCCTAACATCAGGTTTTATAAATAATGTTGTTTACAAATTACAGTGATTGGCTTCACAAATTACAGTATATTAAAAAAAGAACGAACCACCTAAAGGATGACTTAAATGTTGATTTTTAACTATATAATAAGCTACATACACCAACATACCACAGATCATACTAACAATTCCCCTTTTTATTAATATTGTTCTGTTGTATATGAGATAAAGTAATATGTAATATTATTTGGATACAGCAATATTTATACAGTAGCACCTAGAGTTTAACATTATGGTGCCCTTTAAAATAAGGAAAAACGTTTATATCAACATTAATTATGGTTTCTGAAACATTCATGAACATAAATTTGCTTAAATTCCAAGAGATAATAAATAATAAAGGTTGGTTGGTCAGTCTGTCTGTCTGCCTGTCTGTTTGTCTGTCAGTCAGTCTGTCTGTCTGTCTGTCTGTCTATCTGTCTATCTATCTATCTATCATCTGTCATCTATCTATAAATTTTGAGCATATTTTGCATGTCCATTGTATCTTAGTAAAATGTTCCTTCTGTTTCATGGCATTTCCAAGATCTGTTACTGTATTCTGATCTGAATAATTCTTGCAGTATACTATCAATGTTCAACAATTACAGTCAGCAGGCTTTCTAGGAAGACTCAGGACAACATCTGAAGGTCTTATGTAGAATATGAATTCCCCATTCCTGGAGGACATAAGCGTATAACGAAAATTGAGATAAGCTTACGCTTTTTTACATCTCACACTAAATTATAACATGTTTTTTTTTAAAAAAAATAACAACAATCTATTAGTTTGTGGTTATCTCAGCCATTATCGCTTAGTATGTTGCTTCAAGTTTGACAAATCATCATTGAGATCCTGGGTGAATTTTGTACAAGAGCTTTTTCTCATAATAGCAAGACTTGAAATCTACTCTAACACATCCTTATCTAAAATTTACTTTACAAGGTTTTAAAAGATGGAAACAATTTATGGCCTGTGAATCTTACTTGATTATCTAAGTTTAGAATAAATAGATAAAATTTATTAATATAAGGAAAGGAAATACAGAATGCTTCATAAGATTAAATACATGATTATTCAAGGGGAAAAAAACTCCATCCCTATTTATCTTAAGTGAAGAAAGATTTGTTGGGCTTCAGTATACATATAAATGGAATCTCCCTCCTAGTAAACTGTGGGCAGAGTGGTCACAGCTGCAAAATTAGTAATAAATTTACAGTTAAAATTGGCAAAGATCCAAATATCCTATATGCCTTTCCCTATGCAGTTGTGGAAGTTGTTCATTGCAACATTCTGGACTCTAGCCTTATTAGAACTATCTAATATGGTAGCCCAAAAACAAGCTATTCAAAAGAACATTTTTCTAGGTTCCCTTACATAGAGGATGTAGTCTTTTAAAAACTGCCCAAACTTTATCAAGGTGAACTGCAGGTTCCTCAAAATAAAAACCATCATCTAAATTTATTGTGCAGAAAATAATGTTAAAATACAATTCTTAAATTTGAAAGCCTCAAAAGTTGTTCCAAAACCTCAACTGCAGATCAGACATTCATTCAAACTTCACATAGTGACAGTCAAAATTAAATATTTGTGTTCCTTTTTTCAGGCATATCAGATTATATTGAGATGAGGTTTGATAAAGTTTTGTGTCTTTTGCAACTGTTCAGAAATGAGGGGGGAAGTATCATAGTCCATGAGCAGAAAGATGTAGATAAAACAGGTAAATATGTTTTACCTAGAACCGTGCTGGCAAACCTATGGCACATGTGCCAGAAGTGGCACGCAGCGCCCTCTCTGTAGGCACATGAGCCGTTGCCTCAGTTCAGCTCCACTGTGCATGCGCGAGCACTTCCTGCTGGCCAGCTGGTCTTCAGGTCTCTGCAGTGCATGTGCAGGGAGCATGCGGGGGGCACGCACGCATGAGTGGAGGTGGGGCATGTGGGGGGCCCTGCAAGCATATGTGCAGTTGGCAGGGGCATGTGGTGAGGTGCACGAACATGCGCTGGGGCGGCCGTGGGAAGGGTTGCATGTGCATGTACAGAGGTGAGGCGCATGCACCAGGGCTGCATGCACATTGCATTTGGGGGGTTTGGGCACGTGTGCGCTTTGGGCACTCAGTACAGAAAAGGTTAGCCATCACTGACCTAGAGGGAGCCTTTCTTCCTCTCCGCCCCAAAAGAGCACTGGAAGGAAGATATAGAGACGAAGAAAGATTGATTGTGTAATTGATGAGAAGGCAGGGTAAGTGCTTTCCCCTTTCCAAATACATTGGAATAGTTAAAATATTTAGCAAGCAAAGAAATGAGAGGAGTAGTGAAGGTTTACAATCCTGTAGACTCTACTAAATAAAATGTATTTCCTGAGGAGCAAAATTGATGTTCCCAGTGAATAGGTAGATGGTGAATTTGTAGCCAGTTCCCAGAACTACTAGAAAATATAATGGACTGGAGGGGAAAATAAATACAGTTGCCAACATACATATCAAGCCAAATGAAATAATTGATTACATAAAGTGTAAAGGAGCAAGGGCCTCCTATGTCTATTGTGGTTCAAATTCATCCTTCCCACAAATTAATGGCATATTTGTGGTGTCTGTGGTGTTGAATCTGAGCAGTTATGTTATGTAACTGCCAGCTCTGGCATGAGAACTGCTGGCTCTCAGCTTATTTCTCATATTAACAGTATTTCAAGAATGCTATATAACCATATCATTTACAATTTAAACAGTCTTTCCAAAACTATATAAACCTCTTGTTTCAAAAGCCCCTTTTTTTAAAAAGCTTTAAGAAATGGAATCAGGAACTAGGATTTGAACTTGCAATTCAAAGAGAAATCCATATGACATTATATTTTTTTAAGATCAATTTCTGGGTGTCATTAAGAATTAATTATAAAGGAAATACTTAGATAATGCTATGAAAATCTTCTTAGATTATGTTTGGGGATTGTAATTAAATGCTCATGTTATACCATACCTTATAAAAATATCTATTCATTTAGGCATAACTGAAATTAAATACCAAATTGTCTTTCTATTGTGGGCATATTGATCATAATTCCCACTTTCTATATTCTCAGGTAAAAGTCTTAAATATGCTGTTAAAATGTTTCTGTAGTTTGGAAGCCCAAATTCCTGCCCTGATTTAATTTCATTCTTTTATTTTCAGTTTCCATCCCTTATATCAAATGTTACATAGATGAATGAGGTAGAATGTGATGCTGGCATAGGAATTCTACTTTTAAATCTGTCTGATTTTTTGAAATGGTGATCCCACTCTTCTATCCAAACAAGCTAGATGCCACTTTTTTTTTTGAGGTTTTTCACATGGAATCATTTATTGCAACTGTAATTTACTAGATCCAAAGAATACATAATTGGGGAAAGTCACACTGTTAGTATAGCTTTTTTAAAAAGTCCAAAATGTGTGGCCTCTTGTGTTTACCAAATGTAAAACTACATCAATAATACAAGAAGTTAGGGAAATAGACTTTTTTCAAGGAAAAAAATACTGCAATTTCAATAACTAGCCATTGCATATAGGGCCAAGCCTAAGCAATTGAAGGAAAAATATTTATTTAGATGTATAAAAGGTAGAAGAATGAATAATATAAAAATGCATTAATATAAAGTGTATAGCAAAGCATAAAATAAATCCAGCATAGGAGATTACTCTATGGCTCTTTGTGTTGTGTAAAATCATTGCTAGTCAAAAAAAGGTGCAAAATGGATTTGTCAACACCCCATAAATCTTAGTATATTCTATCATGTTATAATTTTCCTGGTGTTCACACATATATCCAATAGGATAAAAAATTTCAATCCCACATGCCTAATAATACAATTTTCATCAGCACATCTTCTGTAGATCTAACAAATTGAAAATTGTTTACTTAAAAAAAGAAAGTGCTCACTGGCACAAAAAAGTTGCTGACCCTACCTATAGTGTCTATTATCCCCCATCCAAGCACATCCTCTATCTTTCGCAAGCTTAATAATATAAGAGAGATAAATTTTCCCCCCATTTCCCAAGCCCAGTGTTACACCAAAAACAGCAAACCAACTGCATTAATGGATCATGTGGACCCACTATTAGGTAGAAAAGCATGCAAGAAAGAGAAAAAAGAGTTCAAGAAGAATGAAATAATTACAGATTCAACTGGTACTATTCATTCATATTCCATATGATAATTTAGTCTGCACAAGAAATAAAGCCTTCTAAATATTGGAACCTTATTTGAACATGTGAACCTTACAAAAGAATTGCTACTGATTTTTGTTATATAGATCATCAATAGATTTGACATTTCACTTGCTTTGTATGATGTGCTCTTAATGGTTATTTACAAATGAATTTCATATGTTCTGTAAGTTTAATGAACATTTGACAATGTTTTTGGTTTGTTTTATAAACTATTATTTTATTCTTTCAAAATTCTTTATATATTTCACATCCTAATGTTTTGAACCTTAAAAGATGGATTAAAATATTTAAAATTAAAAGGCACTGGGTTGCAATTATTCTGGGTTTGGGTAAAATAGTAAAATTTTCCAAGTCAAGTAGGTGAAGATTAGCTTCTTAATGTTTACAGTAGAAATCCTGGAACTAAGAGTATCACATCCATGCTCTATTAATTAGATTACCCTAGTTAAGAATACATATATGAGTTTTGCTAATTCTGAAAATGTCATAATTGTAATTTCTAAAATTATAACTGTTGTAGAAGAAGTCTAGACATACAAGTACAGTACATTTAACCCTTTTGAATTGGAGTCCTGAATTTCCCTACTCATCCTCATACAACATTTACTGAAGGACATTACCTCTTCCCTAGCAATCACTGAAGAGAGGAAGCATATGTATAATGAATAGGGTTGCATAAACTGATAACAAATTGAGACTCATTCAAGGCACAAATGATCAGGCTCAAATTATCCTACTCTGGATACATTATGTAAAGACACAGCTCTCTTGAAAGGCTGTAATTCTGGGAAAGGTGAGGGGAAAGAGAAAAGCAAGAGTGACCAGACTCAGTTAAAATGCCAATCAGTGCACCACTGGGAGACTTGAAAGACCAGATTAAGTTCTATGATCATCATGAAAAACATCTATTTGTTGCTAGGAATCAAAAATATTTTGATAGCACATAATCAAACAATCATGATTTAACAATAATTTGGAGAAGATGAAGTTGTCAGTTCGAGGAAGCATATTTCAGAGATTGGGTGACACTTCTACAGTTTATACTTCCCCTTTAAAATCACATTAGCAGTCTGGCTTCTCTTAGATCCAGTACTAATATTAGACAACTACAACCAATAATGAAAAAACAATTTAATTAAAAATTTACATGTTTAATGCTTAATCATTTGTTCCTCTAACTCAGGGGTGTCAAACTCATGGCCCACAGGCTGGATAAGTCACATGACAACAACGCCATGATGTGAGTTTGACACCCTGCTCTAACTAAAGAAGAGAGATCTAGTTATAGGTGCTAGTACTAGACTATATACATATGTGCTAGTAACATTGTGGTTTGAACTCTTTAATTAAAGAGGCAATATGAGCAATAGGTGGCCCTTCCATTAGGACATATAGAACTGAACATATATTGGCTACCAATTAACTATTTAAGCTGAATTCCTTGTACTCAGTTTGGTATATAAACCTGTATTGGGGTTCATTTCAAAATACCTGTAGAATTGTGTATTACTGTAGAATCCATCCGGGGTGGGTTTTACTTACCTTTACTACCGGTTCGCAGCGGGGCTGTGCGCACATCTTTACCTAAGTCTTCAGGTAAGCTCTCTATGTAAGTGCCTAAAGCAGCGTATAAATTTGCAATGACCTATATCAACATATCAGTTTAAATAGCTGTACAATTTAAGACCAAAGGCTGAGAAAAATTCTAATTGTTTTGAATACTAAGGTGAATATTTAAAAGTATTAAATCTTGCCTCTTTTATCCTAAAGATCTGAAAACACTGAAAGTAGGAGGAGGGTGGGATGGGAAGTAGCTATATAAAGCAAAAATAAATTTTAATAATGTATTTACTCTGCCATTTAGCTCGCAAAAATTAGAAACTAAAGTTTTCCATAAAATCACAAAGCATACTTTTAAACTGTAGAGAGAAGCAGTAAAATCATCCCACAAATGCAGATGTTTGTAATATGTACAAATATTTGGTTTCCATAAATTCTGAATACATGAAAACTGTACTGAGACTGAGCTAATTCAGATCTCCAAAGTCTATTTAACATGCTCTTAACCCCTACTTGACCTGAGATTGGCAATAGTCTGAAGCAGATTGATTCCAATCACACCCACAGTCAGAAATGTGGTGGGTGACATTTCCGTATCTAGGAAGTGGCTAGAATACATGCATTTAGTAATTGCTTCTTGAATTTGATAACCATGGTTACCATATGTCAACGCAGTGCTATTTATCACTAAGAAAACAGAGTAAAAGTAATACAATAGTTCTAAAAATTCTTTGGGGAATTGAACAAAATGAATGGCAAAATCCTCAAAAGGCTGTTTTGGGGATTTTGGTATGGTGACGTTTCCTGACAAAATTCTTAAGTTTGGAGAAATTATGTGACTGGGCCTTGTGACACAAATATATTCACAGCTTTACAGAAGTTTCATGACCCTGTATGATCCATGATTAATACATAAGTCATGAACCAAAAATGCAGAATCACTTCTTGTTTTCATATAGGTTAGCTAGCTCAGTATATGTTTTGCCTCAGACAACAAATATGTCTAATGTACCAGAGGCAATTTTTTTGGGCATGCACTTTTCAAATTGAAAATCAACTGTGTTGAAGACACAACATTTAGGTTCAGCATGCATGGGATTCACATTCAAGAAAGCATTCTCAGAAGGTAATTATATTGGTAAAGATCACAGGTAGAAAGCTAATTAAAAGTGAAGTGTAAACATGGTTCATGTATCGAGCCAATTTATGCAGTTCCCAGAACTCTGTAGTACTCTTGCAAGCATTTTCATTTTCTGTGGTAATACAAGAATAAGTGACTGAAATAGGTGATCATCCCCTAAAATATAGCATCTGTTGGTGCCCGATTATTTCATAAAAATATATGTATATACACTTTGTGAAATTGCTTTTCAATTAATATTGAAATGGAAATGACATCATAGTTCAATCCCTTTTTTATAACTCCTTGCATAATAATATGCTTGAAAAGATGCATAAACTTCATTATCAGGAAGAAGGGTGGCCATTCCAAAGCAAAGTTTTTGTGATTTATTGTTTGAATCTTCTGCAATAAACTTGAAATAATGCTTTTAAATTTCAGAGTTTTACAGTCAGTGACACCGTCATTAGTTCTTATAACTGAATTTTCTCAATGTAATATTCATTGGTAACTCTAAGAGTCCTCCAGTACTTTCTGTATGTCTTGTGCCAGCACAAGTTCATTTCCAAGAATCCTCAGACCTTTTTAACGAGTATAGTGAGAAGTCTTTTTAAGTGACTGCTTATGTCCCTCTCCAACAGCTATTTTGTTATTTTTAGTCTTTCTTCCATTAGGCACAAGGTCTGAACTCCAGAGGCAGAGGAGTTTGGGACTCATAAAAAAAGTCAATTACACAGTATTTGTTATTATAATATTCTAATTTCCAGAGGTAGGGAAAGAGTGTTGTGGGATTTTCTGTTCATGTGCTAAAATAATTTAGCTGGTGTTAAATTAATTAGTTTGTTTACTGGATTTCAATCCTTCCTTTCTTCTAGGAATTCGGGTTGGCATACACAGTATTCTTTCCTTTAATTTTACCTATACAATCCTGAACTTCCATGAGCAGAGAATGAACCTGAATTTTAATCTTTCTAGTTCTAGTCCAAAATCTGAATTGCTACATCATAGATTAATCAATCAATTCACAATCTTTTTGTTGTGAAAAAAATAGGAGAAGGAGGTATGTTATGGATATGTTCGCCGCCATGAGTTATTTGTAAAAATAATAAAGGCAGGATACAAATAAATAATTTTAATTATCATGGGAATGGGGCCATTAGTACTTACAACATTGAGTCCAGCATCTCTATTCGTCTTTCAGAAAAGAGCTGGCAGTTACATCAAATTGTTTTCCATCTAAATCTTAAATTCGTAGTCTCTTGAGAAGCTATCTCATTTGTTCAGGAACATACTTACAATACAACCACTACAGACATGGCATGTCTAAATTTATATTAATATTTCCTCTTTTTCAAGTTAATAGAGTTTTGACCATTTTTTTTGTCCTTGAATATCAAAGATATCTACTTAATGTTCAGAAAACAGTTCTCTGAGTGCTGCTGATTAATTCACTAGCTTCAGTCATACAATAACACCATAATCAGACTATATGATAGCTTGATTTACTGACAATCTAATCAAAGTGTCACTGAAAGGTGTAATTTAATAATTAAAATTTGCATTAATCCAACCTCATTATGTTATTTTGGCTAATTCAGAAAAGTTCTTTGTTTAGCACAAGATATTCAATCAATACTATCCCACAGTGTATAAAACACAAATACACCAAATGCTGAACAAAGAATTAATATGCTTGGTTAAAATTTTTATATTTTATTAGCATCATTTTCAATATAAGACATAAATCAGTAATAGATTAGGTATAAATGTACATTGCAACCAAGTACTATAAAGTTAGATCCGCTCCAGTCCGGCTTCAGGTCTGGGTACAGCACGGAAATGGCATTGGTCGCGTTGGTGGATGATCTCTGGAGGGCTCGGGATAGGGGATATTCCTCTATCCTGGTCCTGTTAGATCTCTCAGCGGCTTTTGATACCATCGACCATGGTATCATGTTGCATCGGTTGGAGGGGTTGGGGGTGGGGGGCACCGTTTTGCAGTGGTTCTCCTCCTATCTCTCTGACCAGTCGCAATCTGTGTTGGCAGGGGGGCAGCGGTCGATCCCAAGGCGCCTTGTTTGTGAGGTGCCGCAAGTATCGGTCCTCTCGCCCCTTCTGTTCAACATTTATGTAAAGCCGCTGGGTGAGATCATCCGTGGCTTTGGGGTGGAGTTCCATCAGTACGCTGATGACACTCAGCTGTACATCTCCACCCCAGGCCACTCCAACGATGCCCTTGAAGTGATGTCCCAGTGCCTGGAGGCCATGCGGGCCTGGATGGGGAGAAACAGGCTTCGACTCAACCCTTCCAAGACCGAGTGGCTGTGGCTTCCGGCGTCCCGATATAGCCAGCTGGTGCCATCGCTGGTTATTGGGGGCGAATCATTGGCCCCCATGGAAAGCGTTCGCAACTTGGGCATCCTCCTGGATACACGGCTGTCTTTAGAAGAGCATATGACGGCGTGGCCAAGGGGCTTTTTATCAGGTCCGCCTGATACGCCAGTTGCGTCCCTTTCTAGATTGGGACTCCCTAGCACGGTCACTCAGGCACTCGTCACTTCCCGCCTGGACTATTGCAATGCTCTCTACATGGGGCTCCCCTTGGGGTGCACCCGGAGGTTCCAGTTGGTCCAAAATGCGGCCGCGCAGGGGATTATGGGAGTGACAGGGCACTCCCATGTGACACCTCTCCTGCGTGAGCTGCACTGGCTTCCTGTGGTCTTCCGGGTGCGCTTCAAGGTGTTGGTGACTACCTTTAAAGTGCTCCATGGCTTAGGGCTGGGGTATTTACGAGACCGCCTTCTGCCGCCAATAGCCTCCCATCGGCCAGTTCGCTCACACAGAGAGGGTCTCCTCAGGGTGCCGTCGGCCAGACAATGTTGGCTGGCGACCCCCGGGGGGAGAGCGTTCTCTGTGGCGGCACCTGCCCTCTGGAACAACCTACCCCCAGAGATACGCACGATACCAGACCTCTGGACTTTTCGTCGGGCCCTGAAAACACATCTATTCCACCTAGCCGCGCTGGCCTGACCCCATCCTTGCGGTTTTAAATTATAATTTTAATTGGGTTATTTTAAATTGATGGCCAAAATTATTTAATGTTTTTTAAATTGTTTTTAAATTTTATATGTTGTGTTTTTACTGTGGCTGTTCACCACCCTGAGTCCTGTTGGAGAAGGGCGGTATACAAATAAAATAAATAAAATAAAATAAATAATAAGGCAGATATCTTAATATGATTGAATGTGGCTGTGAGAGGGATCTAGTCATCCTTATAGACAGCCACTAAAATATGAGTCAGCAAAAAGCCAATGAAGTCCTAGGTTGAATCAACAGAGGAATAGTATCAAATTCATGTGATGTATTAGTAGTACTGCTATACACTGCTTGGTAAGACCACATTTGGAATACTGCATCCAGTTCTGGTCAACACAATACAAAAATATTGAGACACTAGAAAGAGTGCAGAGAAGAATAACAAAGATGATTAGTGATTTGGACGCTAAAACATGATGAAATGGTTGCATGAACTGGGTATGACTACTCTAATGAAGAGAAGGACTAGGGATGACATGATAGAAGTCTTTCAATATTTGAGAGGCTGTTACAAAGAACACTGGGACAACATATTTTCCAAGGCATCTGAGGGCAAGACAAGAAGTAATGGATGGAAACTAATCAAAAACAAAAAAAGAAAAAATTGCTTAACGCATTGTAAACCGCCCCGAGTCTTCGGAGAAGGGTGGCATATAAATCAAATAATAATAAAAAAAAGAGAGATCCAACCAAGAACTAAGGAAAAATTTCATGACAGTGAGAAAAATGGATCAGTGAATGGCTTGCTTTCAGAAGTTGTGAGTGCTCCAATACTGGAGGTTTTTAAGAATAGATTGGGCAGCTGTCTGTCCAGAATGGTATAGGGTCTTCTGCTTGGGCAGTGGGTTGGACTAGAATACTTTCAAGGTCCCTGATGTGACTTATGAACAAATATTCTGTTAATGAATAACACAGTGAGGGAAAGATATCTCATGGAAATGCACACTATTAAAAGAAATGGCTAGAAAATATAACACAGTGAAGTTTTCTCAGTTTAGTTTAGATTTAAAAGCACAGTATATACTGATTTCTTACTGACCTAGCAGTAGCCATTCATTCTGGATCTAGTCAATCTGTCTCTGGGGGACTGCATAATGTTGTCTGCCTTAAAGAAGATGGTAGTGATCCTTCTGCTGAAAAGATCCTCACTGAGCACCAGTTATGACTTTACTTCAACCAAGATGTCCTCAGCCAAAATAATAGGTGGAGGTGTGGAGGAAAATATACTGGAAATTAGCTTAAATATGAAAATGCTGGAAATTAGTTAAAACAGTAGATATGGGGTGAAGAAGAATATGCTGGAAGATAATTAAAATGAAGCGAGATGAGTATGAAATGATTCTGTGTAAAATGAAAAGTGTAATAGATGACAAGTTTAAGAAAATTAGATATAAGTTAACAGAGTTTAAGATTTAAAAACTTGATGAAATGGGTCTAGAGACAAAGGAGGATAGATAGAAGTTTGATTTATAAATGGAAATAAAAATAGAGTTGTGTTTATTTGGTAATTAAGATTAGTGGTGATAAAATAATAAGGTAAATACTTAGTTTAAGATGTTAGAATATTTGTTAAAAATTCGTGTTTTGATTTTTATGTTAAAAGATGTAATCGAGGAAATGTGGGAAAGAGTTGTTAAAGAGTCCTAAGTGAATGTACCTATTCATGACCGGACCAAGACTTCGTTCTTAAAAGATGTATTTTGTGTTAAAAAATAAAAAAAAATATCTTTCAAAAAAAACCCCAAACCAAGTTGTCCTCATGATCATGTCCTTACTTATACCCCAATCAGTCAAATTACCTTAATATGCTCTACATGGGCTGACTAGGAAGCCAGAGTTGTTACACAGCCCAATCAATGAGAATAAGATCTATTCTGAACTTGGTGCATTAATTTCCAGTAAGCTTCAGGGACCAATTCAAAGTGCTGATTATCCCTTTTAAAGTCTTTATAGTGCAACACCAGAATGAAATATTCAATGCCTTGTCAAAATTGAATCTGCCTACTCCATTCAGTTATTTAGAGAATTTCAGTTGGAGATTCCCATTCATGGAACAGAGGTCAGGTGACAGGTATTTTCAGAGTGGTGTCCCTGTTTTATGAAATACTCTTCCCTTGAAGATATGAAGAGGTCTTATTCTACATGCATTCAAAACACTAGCAAAACAGCATTGATCCAACAGATATTTGGTCCTATGGATAATTTAACTGAATTGTTTCTATCATGTATTAGATTTCTATTAATGATTTCTCTTGATTATGAATGATTTCTAGTGGTTTTATTTTGACTTTGTTGTAACATACCCATTCCATTCGGGTTTGGGTGGGCTAGAAATATTATTAAATAAATAGATAAATGTGGTCTTCTTACATCTTTGATTGCTTTCCTTCATGGCTATCATTTCAACATGTTAGAAATTTGAGAGCATGAATTATAGCAAAGCAGTCAACTATTGAATTAATTGATTATTCATTGCAATGAAAGCAAAGTCAGTGCACAGTATTAGGAGTTATTATCTATCCATGGAGAACTACATCTACTTGGACTTTCTATTAAAAAGAATTGTCAATAACTAACAATGGACTGTGCAACCTTGGACAAAGGCACTCTTTTGTTCTTTCTTTCTTCATATGCTCTACTGTGACCTCAAGTCTACTGTTACATAATTAGATTTACTACTTTTATTACCATCAGAGCAAAGGGTCCAGCTAATCTAGTATTCTGAGTACAAGTAAAGGTGAAGGCAATTATCCTCTCTATATACAAAGTACCTGATCTCTCCTTTATGTCTAGTGAAATGGGGTATCCACTGGACACTGTTATCATTACTGAACTGAATCCACAACTGAACAATCCACAACTGAAGCTATCTTGAAAGTGTCTCAGCTATAAGGGTATCCATTGCTGCTATCAACCTTGCTGATTCAAGTAATCCATATTTTTATTTCTATTTTGACATATCATACTCCTGTATTATTTTTCAAAGTATGTATGATATTCAAATTAAAAGCCTGTTTTTAAAATAAATCCAAAAAGATTGATAACTCATGTTGTATATACAGCTTGACATAACTAAAACACCAAGGTCATTTTGACCTGCCATGTAACAGAACATTGTTTGCTCTGTAAAAATGAAAGAAAAAAAGGAGGAACCAAACTGAGTCATGTTTTAGTCAGCAGTTGAAAATGAAGGGAATGTTTTGAGAAATAAAATTAAAAATACATTATAATAACTGAGGAAAAGCTGATCATTAAATATGTCCTGTAGTTCAAACGCAGCTGGAACGCTGATTCTTCTCTTTTGCTAATCATTTATTTTAATTGCAGGGGTGCTAGGCTCTCTGTAGTTCAGAGGTTTTCTGACATCCTTTATTCTGACAAAACTAATTACCCGAAACAAAAAAAACTGACCTTAAAGTACAGTTCATGGCACCCCTCAAAGGTATACTTTCCAAAATGTGCAGAAATTGAATGCAGTCTGAAACCAGCAAGGATTATGTAACCTTTGTAAGCATTGCTTAGCCTATGTAATATAGTCTTCTACTTCTATTTAAATTTCTTCTATGGTGCATAGAAACCATATTTGTCAGTTGAGTGTATTTTAAGTTTTTATTAGCTTTATTTCACACAACATGTTTAACAAAAAGTCAATTTGACACATAAACATTTGGTGAGCCATTCACAAACAGCACTCTGTGAAAAAAATTTAGAAAAAAAATCTTACCAATCCAAGGACATGTTAGGTTAGGCTTTATTATATTATTATTCGCAGCTGCATGAATTAGCTTTTCAAATGGGGATTAATTAACAGCAACTACTTTATATACAGTAAAGAGGGAGGATGAGGGAGAGAGCTTAATAATAGCAAATATAAAATCTATTTGTTGTATTCTTGAAAAATATACCATTAACATTCAAGCCACTCACAAATTTTTAAGTGGTGAAATTCTCCCCCTCCCCTTTTAAAATTAGGGAACATTTATTACCCTATTTTTTCTAAAATAAGACATCCCCTGATAATAAGCCCAATTGGGCTTTTGAGAGCATGCACTAAAATAAGACACACACACCCCAAAAATAAGCCCTCCCTGAAAATATTTAAATGCACATGCAGCCGGTCCCTGCCACTTCCTCTGGTTAGGGTTAGGGAGACAGAACTGGAAATCAGGTAAGATGGCAAGAGGTCTTGCTCCACATGCCCCAAATAAAAAGACATCCCCGAAAATAAGGCCAAGCACTTATTTCGGGGTTCAAAAAAATATAAGACAGGGTCTTATTTTCGGGAAAACACGGTATTTAATTATATATTTGTCTTAGCAATAGGACTCCTTTGGGCACAGGGCACATCTGGGATTTGGTTATGGGCACTCTTTTGTAAAATATGTGTTGAATAGTACTTGCCACTCACAAAATGGCATGGGGATATGGCAGTTAAAAATAATTAATTACAGCAGAATTTTACCTGCTGCCACCTGCAGCACCTTTCTCTCACAGGATGCTCTTTTCTAGACAGGTTTTACAATTATAAACAATGCCCAAGGCCCTCTGCTGATTTGAGGACTTGTCCCAAGGACCTCACTGGACTTTCTCAAATTCCTTAACAAAAATGGCAGCATGGGATTTTCTATCCAGAATTGGGATTTTTTTAAGAGAGGGGAAATTCCTTTTCTCTCCTCCATGGATAATTCAGCAAAACTAATAAAAAGAACCATTTCCTGATTCACTGGTACTGTTTTATTACTAAATAGTGACTACCAATTTTCTATTCTTTCTGTTTCCAATCATTGCCATAACCTAATACAATATGTGGCAAAAAAAATTTCATAGTGAAACAGCTCTCATTGGAATTAGGATAAGAGTGCTTGATAAGAAAAAAATGCTACCTTAGCATACCTACACCTTGTCTCAGTCATGAGCATGAGCAAAAAATGAAAGGAAGGAACATCACAGAGTTATGATAGAAAGAAGAAAACGTGCCAGACCACATGTTTGCCATGACTAGATGTAACTGTGATCAGGCTTATGTTGCTTTTCCCTGCCTCAATTTCCTGTTCTCTTCTGGCTCATGTTTCTTTTCACTTGATGTTTATTTGCACTTTCCTCTGTCATGTTATCAACTTATACTTTCCTTCAGCTCAACTCTCTCAGTATTGTTGTCTTTGGTCCCTTGCCTTTATCTCTCTGTGTTTCTCTTGTCCTGTCTTTCTTTCTTTCCTTGCCGAAAATCAAAAATATTTCCTATTCACATTCATTTTACTAAATTGCAGTACAAAATAGTAGTCTGTATTGGCACATTTAATTTCCAAGATAAACTTTCCTTTGAATGATTCCATACGTTTTCTTAGAAAAAAATTAAATCCAAATTCCTGTAAGATTATTGCAAATAGGATGGGGCAGAATAGCTCTGTGGCAGCAGAATTGAGCAGGATGAGAGGTGGAGTAGGGTTTTTTTAGAAATAGAAGATAAATCAAAGCATAAAAAACTGAAAGGAAGAGGAAGGCTAACAAGAGTTAAAGCAAGTGAAAAGCAAGAGTGGGAAGGAAGAGGACAAAGAGATGGGAAAGACAGCAAGAAGGGAGTCATGAAAAAGGTGAAAGGAGTGAGATGCAGAGAAAAAGAGCAGAGAGAAACTACAAGACACAAATAAGTATGGAGATGACAGCAAGGATAGAAAGACAGAAGAGAGAGATGACAGGAAGAAAAGATATAGATAGTAAACCTGCAAGAAATTATGATTAAGAGGCACAACAGACATCAGGTATGATAAGTAAGAAAACTACAGCAGTGAGAACCAAGAGATACAGTAACTGCAAGAATAGATGATAAGAAGAGAACTTGGGTTACCCTATAGCAGTGCTGGTGAACCTTTTCAGCACCGAGTGCAGAAACGGGAGCACACGCGTGTGCACGTGTGTGTGCCAGAAACCAGAAGAGCAGCCTCCTGGTGTGCATGCATGCACCGGGAGTATGATCTTCCGGTTTCCAGTACATGCATGCCTACTGGCCACATGGTCTTCTGGTTTCTGGCACAAATGCACACAGGCAGACCAGCTGGCTGGTGTGCATGCATGGGCCAGAAACCAGAAGAACAGCCGCCTGGTGCGTGTGCGCGGACTGGGAAGATGATCTTCCGGTTTCTGGAACGCACAGGCGCACTGGGCACCTGGTCTTCCGGTTTCTGGTGTGCATGCGCACAAAGACCAGTTGGCCAGTGTGCATGCATGTGCCAGAAACTGGAGATCATCTTCCCGGCATGTGCATGCGCACTAGGCGGCTGCTCTTCTGATTTCTGGCACTCCCGTGTGCATGAAAGCCAGCTGGTTGGCCTGCTGGAACCTGGAAGAGCAATGGGCAATGGTTTGCATGCCCAGAGAGATGGCTCTGCATGCCACTTCTGGCACATCTGCCATAGGTTTGCCATCACGGCCCTATACAAAAAGTCAAGGAGAATCTGGAGGTATCTTTTTAATCATAATTTTTTAAAAACACATAAGCTTATGTGAACTGCAGCTCACTTCATCAGAAATATTGGATGAATGAAAGGTGATTATAGTAATTGAACAGGAATAATAGGAACAAAGCAACCATTACTCAGCCTGCACTTAGATGCATTTGATATAGACTGCTGGACAAAGTTTTAAACATTCATGCTAGAATTTTTTGATTGCTGGGAAGATTTTATTCTGCCTGTAACATTTGAAAGATTTACAACAATGAAGAAGTAAGCAAACATTGGATTTAAAAAAGAAAAGAAAAGAAAACCCCAATTACTTGGAACAATTTCCATATCCCTGACTAAATTATGGTTCAGTAGAAGAGAAAAACCTGAAGATTTCAGCAATACAAGTAAAAGTTTCAAAATATTGCACAAATTCTAGGATAGACAGACAGACAGATGATGATAGATAGATAGTAGATAGATAGATAGATAGATAGATAGACAGACAGACAGACAGACAGACAGACAGACAGACAGATAAAGATGGGATGTGGCACTAATAAAAATGCTGAAAAAAACTATTTGGGGAATCTTTGGTAACAAAAAACAATCATATGCAATTGGTACACTGATAAATTACATATTTTCATAATTATTATATATATATATATATATATATATATATATATATATATATATATATATATATATATATATATATATATGAGGCGATAGACATCACGATCTCTGGAACGTTTAAAAGTTTAAAATTTTTTATTTTAAAACTTGTGCTAAGCTTTCGTCGGCCCCTACCGACTTCGTCAGAGTATAAAATCCCCATTGAGGAGCTGCTTGCTCCTCAAAGCAATGCCTGATAACCCTGCGTTACCCCCCAGGGAGAGAAAGAGGCAACACACAATGGGGAAGGAGGCAGGGGGAAATGCATCGTCATCTGTTAGCATGACTAAGGCAGAAAATAAGATAATTACAGGGGGAAGGCAAGGGTGTGGGCCTGTTACACGCGCAATGACTAAATTGATCAGCATTACATAAAAGCAAGCAGCTCCTCAATGGGGATTTTATACTCTGACGAAGTCGGTACGGGCCGACAAAAGCTTAGCACAAGTTTTAAAATAAAAATTTTTAAACTTTTAAACATTCCAGAGATTGTGATGTCTATCGCTTCTTCTATAACTATACCTGGAACTTGCATCTTTAGGACAATTCTTTATTTATACATACATACATACATACATACATACATACATACATACATACATACATATATATATATATATATATATATATATATATATATATATATATATATATATATGTTTATGTAAGTTTTCACGGGTATGTATGTGTGTATAGTTAATATTTCGGGTTTCTTCCCGTGTAATTGTGGATATATCCCTAAAAGGGTAGAAGCGACGTTTCGGCAGAATCCCATCTGCCATCATCAGGCTTATGCCAGTAGTCATTTTGCACTAACTTAGTGCAAAATGACTACTGGCATAAGCCTGATGATGGCAGATGGGATTCTGCCGAAACGTCGCTTCTACCCTTTTAGGGATATATCCACAAATCCACGGGAAGAAACCCGAAATATTAACTATACACACACACACACACACATATATATATATATATATATATATATATATATATATATATATATATATATATATATATATATATATATGTAGGTCTTTGGTTATTCGGGTCTTCTCCCATGTAAAATTGGAAGTGTCTTGGCGACGTTTCGACGAAGTCTCATTCGTCATCTTCAGGCTGGTGTTCTCGGCTTCGTGCTTCCAGGAGCAATATGTGTGATCGCAGCTGTTTCTTCCTTTTAACTGCCAGTGGGGGTGTGAACTGATTGGGTGGGAGCTTGGCTATGTTCTGATTGGGTGGAGGTGTGTTCTGATTGGTTAGGGGTTAGATTGGTTAGATGACGAATGAGACTTCGTCGAAACGTCGCCAAGACACTTCCAATTTTACGTGGGAGAAGACCTGAATAACCAAAGACCTACATACAAACACCCGCAAAAACCTGAGAAAACAAATATCGCACCTCTATGGGAAGGAAATCCACCATCTGACCAGGACCTATGAAAAACTTGAAGTCCAAAGAGCTTCCATTTTATGTGACCTTGCATTCCTACGCAACTGCCGAGATCAAAATTTAATCCCCACAGGCTTCCAACTGAAATTCCACTCCAACTCTGCAGCCACCAAACGCATTCTGAAAAGAACAGAACTAGCCCTGATCAGAAATGAACTCCACAGAAAAAGATTCCTCCTAGACCGAATCAACAAGGATCTCCTCACACTTCACCTCAAACTCAGCAACAAGATCCACCCCGCACTTTGGGACAAATCCAAACAACTTGCCGTCTGGAGAGCCGAAACACAGACCACCCTCAAGACAGACACACACACCAACAAACTCCGAAGACTACAAGAATGGCAGAAACAATCCCCTCCACCCTCACAGCCACACATGAAACAAACAGTGCATAACATCTCAGATAGGATCCTCACCAAAGCCGAAACCAATGTCCTTTCCAAAGGATTCAACTTTGCAGTCGCTCCCAAAAGCATCCCCACTGAAACCATTATATGCGGAGTTGAAACCAGCCTGACCAAAATCAACCCCGACGACGCAAACAGAATCAGACTCGAAATCACCAACATCCTCTGCACTAGCAAGCCACCCAAAAGTAACTTACCCAAAGAGGAACAGACAGCACTACTTAACCTGAAAGAAGACACCAGCATAATAATCCTACCAGCAGACAAGGGCAATGCCATGGTGGTTATGAACACATCTGACTACCAAACCAAATTAACCAACCTACTCCAAGACTCCATATACAAACCCCTAAACACAGACCCCACCACCTACCTGGAAAAAACCACCAGATCCAAAATAAAAGCTTCCCCCATCAGCGAAGAGATTCAACAAAGAATCATTCCCAGAGAGAAATCATCCAGATGCCCTAAGCTTTATGGTCTCCCCAAGATACACAAAGAAGGAACCCCACTTAGACCCATAGTCAGCTCCATAGGCTCACCTCTACAAAACCTAGCCAAATTTCTCGCCAAACAACTACAGCCCTATGCAGAATCCATCACCTCATACGTAAAAAACTCATTCCAGTTCATAGACATCATAAAGCAACAAAACTTACAGCCCAGTGACCTACTCGTGAGCTTCGATGTCATATCCCTCTTCACCCAAGTACCAATCAAAGAAGCCTTGACAGTTATCCAAAACAAATACAACCCCCCCAAGCACATCTTAGATCTGACCAACCACTGCCTTTCCAACACATACTTCATCTATAATGGACAGAAATACAAACAAACAGAAGGAGCACCCATGGGATCACCCCTCTCACCTGTCATTGCCAACCTCTATATGGAATACTTTGAAACCTAAGCTCTAGAAAAATCTGATCACAAACCCAAACTCTGGCTCAGATATGTGGACGACACCTTCATAATCTGGCCACATGGGAAAGAAAAACTGGACAACTTCCTCACACACCTCAACAGCCTACACCCCAAAATACAGTTCACCATGGAAACAGAAGCGAACAACCAACTTCCCTTCCTGGATGTCTTAGTCTACAGAAAATCCAATGGCTCCCTAGGACACACTATCTACCAGAAGAAAACACACGCAAACCACTATCTGCACGCACTCTCACACCACCACCCTGCTCAGATCAACTCTGTAGCCAAGAAACTCATTTCCAGAACAAAACGCTTAGCTGATGAACAACACCTAAAAACCGAACTACACACTCTCACTAACGTACTAACATCCAATGGATTCCAAAGAAATAAGATCACCAACCTAATCCAAAAAGAAACCCCCACTAAAATCCAAGACAGAGAACAAGAAAACGGCAAAGCCCTCCTCCCATACATAAAAGGCACCACAGACAGAATAAGCAAAATCCTCCACAAACATAACATCAAGACAGCATTCTGCACAAACCGAAAAATATCCACCATCCTAAGGAACCCCAAAGACAAAATTGAGTGAGAAAATCAAGGAGTATATGAAATCCCATGCACCGCCTGCCCCACCACATACATCGGACAAACCAACAGATGAATAAGTGCACGCATAGAAGAACAAAAGAACTCATTCAGAAAAGAGGAACCAACTTCTTCCCTGGTCCAACACCTTAAAGCCACAGGACATGATATTGACTTTAAAAAGACCAGAACTATCGCCAAAACTGAACACTTTAACAACAGAATAATCAGAGAAGCCATCGAGATAGAAAAACGCCCACACAGCATGAACAAACGAGACGATACCTCCCGCCTACCAGCCATTTGGAAACCCGCCCTTATTGACAAACGAGTCTCTAACACGACGAATGACACCAGACCCACACTCACGAGAGCCACACAGGATGTCACCACCACACATCCACGCAGAAAGCAGACTCAAACCCACACTGATAATGAGCCACGACCAAGGACCAGAAGCCAGACTGCAGCTGCATCATTAGCCACTTTAAACCCCTCCAATCCATACATGAAGCAGACTGACACCCACCATGAAGAGCTTGCACGGCCACAAACATGAAGCCAAACAACAACAACGCAGCTCACCAGCTCAAATCCCCCTGCAACTCAGACTAAGCTGAGCACAACCAAGCCCCCACCCAAACAGAACACACCCCCAGCCAATCAGAGCACAACCAACCCCCCATCCAATCAAAGCACAGCCAAGCCCCTAACCAATCAGAACACACCTCCACCCAATCAGAACACAGCCAAGTTCCCACCCAATCAGCTCACACCCCCACTAGCAGTTAAAAGGAAGAGACAGCTGCAATCTCACATTGCTCCTGGAAGCACGAAGCCGAGAACACCAGCCTGAAGATGACGAATGAGACTTCGTCGAAACGTTGCCAAGACACTTCCAATTTTACGTGGGAGAAGACCCGAATAACCAAAGACCTACATACAAACACCCGCGAAAACCTCAGAAAACATATATATATATATGTATATGTATCTTTTTTCTTTTTTCATAGGCTTTTATGTGCATATTCTTTCTAGCCAGGTTTTACCTATGTAAACTTAGTTGTTCTTCAGCCCTAGGTTCTGTGAAATCTCATTCACAAGTTCTTGGGCCCTTTTTCTGCTGACAAACTGCAACTCTGTGTTGCTTCCTGGGAGACCCAGATAGCTATTTCTACCTCTTAAGGCGTCATCAGTGGGCCACACCCACTTCCCAATTATCCTCCCTGTAAAAGGCATAATGTATCTTTTTTCTTTTTTCATAGGCTTTTATGTGCATATTCTTTCTAGCCAGGTTTTACCTATGTAAACTTAGTTGTTCTTCAGCCCTAGGTTCTGTGAAATCTCATTCACAAGTTCTTGGGCCCTTTTTCTGCTGACAAACTGCAACTCTGTGTTGCTTCCTGGGAGACCCAGATAGCTATTTCTACCTCTTAAGGCGTCATCAGTGGGCCACACCCACTTCCCAATTATCCTCCCTGTAAAAGGCATAATGTATCTTTTTTCTTTTTTCATAGGCTTTTAAGTCTCATTCGTCATCTTCAGGCTGGTGTCTTCGGCTTCGTGCTTCTAGGAGCAATATGTGTGATCGCAGCTGTTTCTTCCTTTTAACTGCCAGTGGGAGTGTGAACTGATTGGGTGGGAGCTTGGCTGTGCTCTGATTGGATGGGGGGTTGGCTGTGCTCTGATTGGATGGGTGTGTGTTCTGTTTAGGTGGGGGCTTGGTTGTGCTCAGGTTAGTCTGAGTAGCAGGGGGATTTGAGCTGGTGAGCTGTGTTGCTGTTGTTTGGCTTCGTGTTCGTGGCCATGCTACCTCTTTGTTGGCCACGAACACGAAGCCAAACAACAGCAACGTTGCCAAGAAACCTCCAATTTTACGCAGGAGAAAACCCGAATAACCAAAGACCTACATATATGAGGCTATCAGGGATCATGTTGACTAGTCCTGCCCGTGTTACCACTATTTGTAAGCTATCTTGGAAGGATTTGTATCCTAACATATGAAATATAATTTAATGCACCATGGGTTTAGAAATATGATCAGAAATTGACAGTCCTATGCCCTTCACCACATGCTTTTAAATATGTCTGTTGCAGAGACAGGGGTGCAGGTGGGATTTTTTAATCTAAATTTGAAAATGTTAGATGCTGCAGTTTTCATAGTTCCCACTGGGAGTTTGAGGAAGTGAAAGGGTTTTGGCACAGACCTGTAGATATTTTAGTTATGTAAGATCAGGCTTGAACTGCTTTTCTGTGTTAGACTGCCTGCTTTAGTAAGTTAGAAGAACACATACATGTGCTCCAGAAATTGTGGAAAAGAATATGTTAGTAACGCTAACCAGAACTTACATAGCAGGAAGGTTTATCTAATGTAACAGTTTTATATTCATACAGTTAAGTAACTATATAAATCATAGAAGACTAGTACATTGCATTATATATAATCAGTTTAATAAAGTGTATATATTGTTCACATGATCTGTTTGTTCTATTATTAGAATTTTTAAAGAGCTCTTTTTGAAGAAAAATCACAACTTAGATTTATTCAATTTTCATATCTAAATCAAATAAATCTCAGTATGCTTATTCAGAAACATGAATTTCTGAATTTTGAATGCTTATTCAGAAATATGTAAAATGTCTGGATAAGCTATAAGCTCCCCTATTGTCAGCAAATTTAAATACCTGGGTAATAAATCAACTATTTGAATAAGCCTGGAATTTACTGCAGCCAACAATACAAATTGCAGCTAGTTTATTGTAAATTTCCCTGCTTGCATTCCACATAAAAAGGTTTGGTAAAAGGGCAAAATTCACAATGCAGTGACTCTGACTTACTTGTTGATGGGAACTAATCCTTATAGGTGGGAAATACTTTCAGATGTGGTTCAATTTGTGTAAACTATTCCTATGTGGAAATGGTATACTCAAAATATGTTAGAAGATAAATTAGACTTGTACAACTCATTCACAAGTACATGTTTCCAATAGGCTGCAGACGTCATATTATGTATAATGCTATATGTATTACTTTTAAATCTTTGTTGGATATCAGCTTTCTATTTTACATTAAAAAGTTGGTTGATTGCCAACAGAACTTTAATTTGACATGCTCTACAGATGACAAGGTCAGAGTTAAATAAGTTGCTTGATGCGAGTCCAAGAATTTAGACTTAGGGAGTCTGGAATTGGAAGAGTCTGTGTGTTCTATTGCCTAGGGCCTAGGCAAATGGATATTATATATTTTATGACCTATGGATCAAAATTTCACACTGTATGACAGTGGATTGAAGTTCTTTGTAACAAACAATAAAAATATGCAACTGTAGGATACATATGCCTATATGTATCCTATATGTATGACTCTTGAAATTTACCCAATTCTTTTGTGCAGTTGCACAGTTCATGGTTTCAGATCACTTAAATTTTAATTTAATTCCCTACATTGTACAATGTCCTTTGACAAGATTTTCATGCATGTCTTGTTGCCCAATGCCACCGATTTAAGGCAATTTCTTAAAATGCTACAAAGTCATGATGTACAATATTTTGGAATAGTGGTATAAGATCAGATATTTCTTGATTTAAATGAAATGATATCATTTGATGGGTAAAATTTTCTAAAAAGCTATAAGCATTTTAATCAAAAATAGATTAATATCATTAAATATAGCTATTTCCTGTGAATATCTAATGCTAACAAACAACATTTTGCATATAAGATTAACCAATATAGTAAGTTAGGTAGAAAAATAATAATCTCATGAATAATGAAGATTCAAATATATTAGGCTGGTAGTTTGGGGAGAATTGAAGGCAATGCTTTTTCCATTGTTGCTGCCAGATATGCATTTGTTTAGATTTAAGGAAAGCTGTCCCATAGGCTTTGAAGGCATTAGAAAATCAATTCTGTCCTTCAAAAAAATTCTGACTTCCAACTGTAAATTATCTTTCCCAATATTATTTTAATAAAGAGATTATCAGGAATATTTGTGTGGAAAGCAGTTGTATCTTATCATTATCATGGAGAGAAGAGCAGAGTGTTAGGAGAAGCAGTGGAATAAGGGAGGGATCTGTTGCAACTGCCTATGCCCTATCTCAACACTTAGTGTTGCAGCAGAGCAGAGAAAGTGGTAGGGCATATGAAAAATTTCCGATAGCCATGACAGATGATGAAGTATAGTACTTGTTAGTATGCTATATAAGCCATGTCTTCCAGCACAGGATAAGGCGTTAATAGGCATATGGTAACCAGTAAGAAAACCAGTACTTAAAATAAACCCAGGTCTTATCATTTTAAAAGTTTGTATCAGGAGTGAAATCTAGCAGGTTCTGACAGGTTCTGGAGAACCGGTAGCAGAAATTTTGAGCAGTTCGGAGAACTGGCAAATACCATCTCTGGCTGGCCCCAGAGTGGGGTGGGCATGGAGATTTTGCAATATCCTTCCCCTGGAGTAGGATGGGAATGGAGATTTTGAAATATCCTTCCCCTGCCATGCCCACCAAGCCACACCACACTCACCAAGCCACGCCCACAGAACCGTTAGTAAAAAAATTTGGATTTCACCACTGCTTTGTATGTACAATATATTTTCTGTCACAGGATCCAGATGAAGCATCAAAAGCCACGAAGTAAACCACACAATTTCAAAATCTGGCAAACCATTCAAAGCTCACCATATTTACTTGCCTCAAGAAAAGTGTCTTTCTGTATTTTTCTCCACAGCCAAATGTTCATTCTCAGCCTGATTTCTTAGCACATGACCACAACAGATTGTATATCATTGATGAGTCAATCATTTGAAACTTGTCATTACAGAAGCCTTTATTCAAATTATTTTATCATCACACATTTTTATTTGAAAGTACTTTTTTTTTCATTTGGGCGGAAACAGCTTGGAAAGCCTAATTTAATTTAAAAAGTTTTGATTTTAAGGTGAACTTTATTTAGAGCTTTTTGATTATTTGTTTTGTAACTTTACCGCATTGACTGTGTAACTCTAAATATACTTGCAAGTACAAAACCTAGCTGAGGAGAAGCTGTGAGCAAATGTATTAAGAAAGCAGTGTAATCTGATGTATAATGAGAACTGAAGCTGTAGAATGAGGCTAGGATAGCAACACATTTCCATTCATAGTTTATCAGCTCCTATCTTGCTTTAAAATTAAACTTTTATAGCACATTCCCTTCAGAGTCAACCTGTTAGGTGACATTTAGAATTGATTTATATTTAGTTATTACAGATTTGCTCATAACTACTCTGCTAAATGATACTTAATATTTACCTTTGAGACTGTAATGTACCTTTTCTAAACATTGAATGTAAGTGAGAATTATGCTCAAATTGATCAATGAGATTACTTTAAATCTTATTGCATCATCACTGGTAAAAAAAAACTTTATTATATATGCCCTGATCTATTGTTCAGATGTTATTTTTAAACCCATAAAGAGCTCTTCCCAAGACATCACCTTTTTTGGTTAATCTATGATTGGAAAGAGTAATTTCTTTTCTGATGGTTATGTTATTAGCCCTTGAGCTCCAGGGAATTGGAGACATGGTTAGTTAGATCCATTACTGAACTGGCTATTTTTATCCTCTCTTCACCTAGGGTTTGTATCTCTGTTTTTATAATATTTACATTTAATGTGGTTTTTATTTTTTTATATTATGGGTTTTTATATGGGTTTGGGGCATTTTTGTGTGTACCCAGTGTCAACTTCAGGGCAAGTATATAAATCTGATAAATAAACCCACCCACCTGTGCCAAATGTTCCCATTGCTGCTGTCCTACACTTCCAAGCAAGCAAACCAACAGCCTAAGAGTTTCTAATGGCATAGAATAATTAAGCTTCCTAAAAAATATAATGAAACAGGAGGACCATAATATAACTATCCAGAATACCTTTCTGTTCCTGATCAAAATGTTGTAATGTTTACAGGTGCAGCTACAAGATTATTCAAATATGAATATTGTTGTAAAAGGTAAAGATTTCATATTCAATTAAAATGATACATAAATCATAATATATATAAGGCTATTGATTATGCTATTTGTGTTCTGCCAAATTTAACAGAATTTACTGTTAATTGTCAAGCCACCAGCTCATACTCCATGTATGCATATGCTGATGGCACCCATTACAATAAATGAAATATACCTATATTACTTGCAGCCCTTAATATAATAGCTGTTGGTATAATAAGCATGTTAGACTTGGCTTACGGTGAGTTGAAGACCAGGCTAAAATTTTGCATTGTTGCAGTTCCATTGTCACTAGTTTATAAATTAAGAATTCAAGTGAGGAGTATATAAACTGGAAATAGCATCTAAAGAATAGGACAGAATAACAAAGGGGCAAAAAATACGTTCAGGATAGAAAAATGCAGATTAAAAAATCAGACAATTTACAAAATGAAACAGAAACCTTTCTGATTCTAAGCAACCTTAGATTTAGTTTAAACATCTAAAGGTCCCCAAAAATAAAAACCTTGGAAAATACTGATTCAGTCTAGAAAATTTAGCAAAAATGTTTTGTCTCAAGCCTTTGCATTTCTAGTCTAAATTCAGCTTGATAAAGAATGCAGGTTTTTTTTCTCTGCTTTTCTTTTTGTTTGTTCCTTTTGTTTCTTTTCTTTACCAGATCACTAAAATCCATAGAGGAAAAAAGCTTTCAATAAAGTCTTGCAATACTTCAGTGTTCTTAGATTTCAACCATTGAAATCTTATTTTATTTTACAGGGAGGGAAGGAGGGAACATCTTTTCACCGCTTAATAGGTATTATAGCATCTTCAAATGAAACACAGCTGATTTCTATTATACTTAAATCTACATATGAATTAAAAATACAAACAATGATCCAGATACCATCTGTTAATTAGGTAATCTGATTTCAGACTTGATTTATTCTGCAAGAATAGCATTGAATAACTTAATAATTGAAACACAATACTTCCCCCCACTTCCAAGACCTAATAATATTGTAATCCTGCCTTGAAACTGGGGTCATTGTGACCTTTTATCAATGAAGCTCACATTTGAACAGTTTCTCACATGCTTGTTCCTTCTTGGACAAAACCTCAAAAATCAAATAATCATCCATGCTGCAGTAGATGATTATTAACTTAGGGAGTTCTTGGCTTCATCTTCAAGAAGGTTAAACTGACCTTAAATGACAGTAGAATATTATGGATGCGTACTGTTGTACTTCATTCAGAGTTTTTTCATATATATATAATGAATTCAATGGTGTGTTCTTATGAAGAGGCAGTTCTTCTCACTGCCTTCTATTTAACTGCCAAACTAGACAGCAAGGTTAATCTAAAACAGTGGGTTGATTATTTTCCATGCAGTGCAATTCCTGTCCTCCACTATACATTACTATCAAATTTGTTACAATCATTCTCCCCACTTTCTTGCTACTTTCATTGTCCAAATAAATAAGAAGTTAAGGATTACAAAAATACTCACCTGAATCATACACTTGATTCTTTTGGGACATTCTGGGGTTGTGTTACAAAGTTTGGTATATGATGATATGAAAAAAACAGAATCAGATTGTTTAGGAGCACAAAAACCGGAATATGCCCTAATGTATTCTAGTAACTGCTTAATTTCAGGAAGAAAGGAAGATTTTGTTAGATTTTTATTCATGTGAGTGAAAGCAACATCCATGACTTGGCAAGCAGCTAAAACACTTGCATGCAGTGCACATACAAATATAATGTCAATGTTTTCAAAAGACTAATGTATATATTAATAAAACAACACTAACAATATTCCATCAATCCATGTCAGAATAAGTAGAAAGACACAGTATATATTTACAGCCAGCCTAAGGAAAAAGGAGGATAATTTAATTTCCTAGATTACTATACCAACAAAACAAGTCTTTTTATACATCTTCATATGTAGAGCTGAGGATATAATTAAATTATTCACTAACCTCTGAAACATTCTTCCTTAGTCAAACTACAAAGGTTGATTATGACAAATGACTACTGCAGTTTTCAGGAACAGATTCTATTGCAAATAGTTCCAGCAAATGCACTTACTTAGATATGTTAACAAATAAGAAGCCTTATTCAAAGAAGTATTGATGATGTGTTGAGTTTTGGGAAATGCAAGCAACATTTCCAAAACATCAGAAACATACTGAGTAACCATGCTGGAGTAGTTTATCATAGTTATTAATGTCTATTTAGTTCAAACAATGTTGATGATTTCAAGATTGCAGAAATTAGGAAATCTATTATCTATCTATATCCATCCATCCATCCATCCATCCATCCATCCATTCATCCATCCATCCATCTACCTATCCATTCATCCATCATGTCTTCTTTAATTTATATGCTCTTTGGGGAGGGGTCCATGTTCATCCTGATGACTATTCAGACCAGAGATTTTTGAAGTGGTTTGGCCATTGTCTTTTTTCTTGGGGCTAAGAGAAAGTGATGGGTCCTCAAAGTCTCTTATTTTCTAGCCTTAAGCACTGCACCAAACTGGCTCTCTAATTCCAAAATATTATTGACATAAAAAGAAGCTATGAAAGAAGGTTCTTTGAATTTGACACTTCAGTATACATAGTGTGAAAATCTTCTTAAGTTAAAAACAATTTCAAATGCATAGTCTCCACTAAGGGTGTAAGCTGAAAAATCAAAGATGATTATTAAAATCTCTTTATATATGTTAAAGAATTTGATTGGAATTTGCATTATGCCATTTTAAATCATTGGTCAATTAACTGGAATTCTGTGCTAGATCTAGAAGTTGCTTTTCAGTGTTTAATGAACAAACCATTACCATCTCTACCTGGACATAACAACACTGAGCATAAGAGTATGTGCACTAGACATGTGCATTTGATTCTATTAGTTTGTACACTTCAATATAAGTAAACCTAGAAAATACAGCAATTATTTCACTTCTCATGATTATAGTAGCCCCCTCAAAGCAAGATCAGCTGCTGAAGAGCCTGTAGTACAGTGGACTAAAGCACTGTTATTAACATCTGCTGCTTGCAATTACTGCAAGTTCAAATCTCACCAGGCTCAAGGTTGACTCAGCCTTCCATCCTTTCAAAGGTAGGTGAAATGAGGACCCAGATTGTGGGGGCAATAAGCTGACTTTGTATAAATATACAAAAGTATGAAGGCTATTGCTTAACGTATTGTAAGCCACCCTGAGTCTCCGGAGAAGGGCGGCATATAAATTAAAGCAAAAAAAATAAAATAAAATCAGGAGTTAGGGGTTTCATATGATATATATGTGTACACATTCATGTTTACATATTTACACATTTAAACTTATTTATATACACATTCTATGGGATGCACGTTGATCAACTTTTATTTCCCCCTTCCTTCTTTCCACCCTCCCTGAGTTATATGAGTTATATATGGGCTAGATATCACATTCAATGGCAACATAAATCCTACATATTATATTTCACAGATTTAAAACAATCCACAAGTAGGCCAATTTTATTTATCATATTGCTGAATGATAGAAACTGAATAATGTGTACAATTGATATTGTTGGGCAGCCAAGATTAAATCTCAAAACTTCCTTACTGCTGTTTTCTTAGGCTCTAATAAACTGTTGTTTTCTTAGGTTCTAATAAATTGCATATTTATTTTGTGTACATCTTATTTCATAAGAAATAAGAATTTAAAAATATAAATAGAGCCCTGTTGGATCAGACTCCTGGCTTATTTAGTCCATCAGTCTGTTCTTCCGGTGTCCACCGACTGCACGAGGAAATCCACTAGTCTTCCAACAGATGGCATTCAGGGGCAGTTCACATCAACAGCAAGACTAAAAGTCATTGATTCCCAAAACTTCTGTGAATTGGCCCAGTCCTTTTCTGAAGCCAAGTTAATAGCCAGCATCACATGTGACTGGAGTAAATTCCAAAGATTAATTATGTGTTGTTTAAAAAATAATCATTTTGTCCAGTAGTGGGATTCAGCCAGTTCGCACTACTTCGGGAGAACTGGTTGTTAACTTTCTGAGCAGTTTGGTGAACTGGTTGTTGGAAGAAATCATTAGGGCAGAGAACCGGTTGTTAAATTATTTGAATCCCACCACTGATTTTGTCTATCCTGATATTTCCTAGGTTCAATTTCATTGAATGACTTCTGGTCCTAGCATTTGGGGAAGAAGGGGAATTGATTCTCACTCGCTTTATCTACATAAAGATGCATAAACACTTCAATCATTTTTCTCAATCACTTTCCCTCAAACTCACTTTCTTCCTAAAGCTAAAGACTAAAACCCCAAGTATCACATCTTTCCTCACTGGGAAGCTGCTACATTCTCTGGTTACCTTAACTGCCATTCTCTGAACTTTCTCTAGATCTTCTATAACCTTTTTTAGTAGTAGCAACCACCACACAATATTCAAGATATGGTTGTGCCATTGATTTATGTAAGGGCATTATAATATTAGCACCCTTCTTTTCAACTACATTTTTATCGTTCCTGAAATGCTGCCTTTTTTAGTAGATGCATACCCTTTTACTGAACTGTTTACTATTACTTCAAGATAACAGTTGCTGCTCTCTTTGATCCCATTAATTTGTATGAGTAGTTAGAATTTTTGGCACCAATGAGCATCAATGTACATTTGTTCATACTGAACAACATATATCACTCCCCTAATGTGCAGCAATTCTTTTGGAGCTCTTTGCAGTACCTTATTTTTCTTTACTCTGCACAAACACTTATAGGACTGCTCTATATCTCACAAAAATTCTATATCAGCATGATATCAATGCCAATAATGAATAGACAAATATTAGGAAGATTTCAACTCTAATGGTGGACAAAATACCAAGTGTTGTCTCTAACATAAGTAAATATTCTAGATTAATAATTTCCAGGTTCTCCTAGGTATCAGTAGTGATAAGGATTAATATGTAATGATTCTTATGGTTAATAATTGATTGTTGATTATATTCTATCATGTTAGTGACCACATAGGTATTCTCTAGTATGACCTGTCCCCAATTTAGCCATGAATATCATCCACTGTTATACCATTGCTACTGTAATAGTCCCTCCACTTTGCTGCTGGTTGTCTTCTTATCTTTCCCTCATCTTTTCCAGAATATTTACCTATCAAGGAAACTGATTTGTTATATAAGGTGTCTAAAATGTAATAATTTGAGCCTTTATACTTCAACTAAAGACTCTGGATTTATTCTATGATCCATATATTTGCTTTCTTGGTTATTCCTAGTCCACCAAATTCTGTACTGGATCTATCCTATCTAATTCTATAATCCTTTTTTTTTTTTTTTAGGTTTTTGGAGTTACTAAAAGTTAGCAATCACTGAAAAAAAAATCTATGTCTTCCAATTAGGAGTCATGTTTTCAAATGTACATCATCAAATCTTTGCACCTCTTACACATGGTAAAATTCTTTTAAAAATATTGTGCATACTTTATGTTTTAGCAAAAAATCCAAAACTTTTCACAGTGGATATTTTGCTTAGCAAGAGACATTATGCAATTTGACACAAGATGAAGGAAGCCTTCAGGCAAGCACAAGATTAGAAAGCAAGCTCCTATATACCTTTTGCTTCCTACAAACAAAGATAAGAACAACAGGGTTTAACACATCATCATTTTAGCTTTATTTTGGATACTTATTTTTAAAATATGACATAAAAAAGTAAGCCAAATCTTCAAATGAGTAGAATTTGCTTGTTTTCCTTTCCTGGGGCAATTGTTGCTTATCTTGGGATGTTATTTGTTATTAGCTTAAAAAGTTAGTCTGGCATATTGAAACCGAAGACCCAATGTAAACTACATTTGCTTTCTCCACAATTGCTGCTTTTGCTAAAAGACATCTTTGCCTTGATACCTCTTTCTGTTGAGACTGGTGGATATATCATAAAGGATAGAAGAAAGTATGGTATCATTATTAAATAAACATGGGATCCAGTCTAAAATAAGCAAACAAGAAGTTATTCTCCTCAGAAAATCACAGAAACAATAAAAATCTTTGGATCTATTTGATTAAATATTTTATATATACTTAGACTTAAAGAAAAGTAAGTGTTTTTCTTCATTAAGTGAATTGCTAGAAATATTTATAGTACATTTTCTGAAAACATCACTGAGAAAATATCACTTGTTTCATTGGTATGTCTTGAGTTCATCAAAAACCTTCAAAAAGGTGAACATTAAAAAAAATGTAATCTTGCAGAATGACCCATTAATGTCCTTCTAAAGGCAATATATAAGAATATTTTTTGACTGGAAGAATTCATCATAATCATTTAGGAAGAGGTAAACTCTCACCAAAATTATGATACAATCATTGAAGATTTAGCTTTTTTTATTGGGTGATGAAATATCCATTTCAATTTTTTTAGATTCCAGACATTAATCACTTGCTGTCTGAGATAGGTTTGCCATAGCAGTTTTCCTAATAGGTTTTTTTCCCTTACCAAATTAAATTGGACCACTTATAGACTTCATCACTTCATAATTCAGCCTCAGGAGTTATGGCATATTTTATTTTGCGGCTTTTAAAAACAATCTATGTCCTATTGGTACTATTTGTAGGATTTTCAGCAGTCAAATTACTTAATTTTCAGATTGGTTCTTCCTCATCAGCCGATCGTACACAAATACTCATCCAAAGTATTTATTCAGTCTGTTTGAATTGTTTCTAGCTACAAATCAGAATTTCTTTGGAGTGCATCTATTTTCATATTGTTTCATATGAAGTTTCACGAGCTTGCTGAGGAAAGAAGACTTTCCTGTAGGCCAGTGTGGTTTGGGCAGTGGCAGCCTTCCAGGTGGTGAGCTTTTAAGCCTGCAGCAACCAGCAACTTTATTAAACAAGCATGAAAAGATTAGAAATCAGTCCTGCCTGGAAGCAGGACTCTGCGTTGACGTATTTCTGGAGCTATAAAGTAATATTTATTCACTATAAGAAGCTTCGCAGTGCTCTCAGGATTGCTCATGATTTTGAAGGGAGCAGCAGGAAAAATGTTCACAGTGGATTTGTCATTTTTAGCAGGCTGGATTTAAAGAGTCATTAGCCTTAGGTTCATCCTATTTATGTGAAACATCCTGAAATGTGATATTTTAAAATATATATCATCCTTCTCGGGCCAGAATTTTCCCACTAACATTTCTTATCTACTAGAATTATTATAAAGACAGTGTATATTATACTAACTGACGGTTAACTGAAGAAGAGAAATGCAGATTGTCATCCATAGTCAGCTCTGCAACTCCCTGGCTAGCTTTGAGCCATTCTCCTTTTTCTAACTAACCTTTCATCCAGAATTAGGAGGTTAGGCATTTACTTCAGATGTTACTTGGAATGCATGTTCATTAAGCAGAGCTGAGATGAAATATTTTCCAAATTTATACAGCTACTAGCAACAGTGTCACAATATTCTTTCCCTTGGGTTGATTTCCTACACCTTCTTCCCATCCCCACCCCACCCCCAATATTTCACTTGTGAAAATGCCTCCTTTGAATTGTCCTTTCATTTGCTTTAATTAACAATTGCACTCCTTGCCCTTAGTGATGTCAGATCAAGTTGAATTGATGGTGTGCTATTGTGGCATTTGCCATGAAATACTTATATTTCTTTACTGCAAAGTTGCTAATTTCTATGCTGAATTTGAAATCGATGCAATTCCAGTAATAAGAAAATCCATAGGAAGAATGTGTGCTGTAAAATTGTTTTTGACTTCATTTAATAATAAAGCATACTGTTCTACTGTATCTTATCTCCATAATAATATCTGAGCTAAGACACTTTATTTTTATTCTGCTATAATGATCAAATTTCAACTTTCAGTGTAGAAGTTGGTTGAATGTATTTTCAAATACACTATTCTAAGTCAATTTGAAAGATCATAGTTTATAAATCACATGAAAATAGCTAAATTTGATGATACTTAAGTCCAGTTAGTTTCAGTTCGTGCCCAAATGGTTTACTGTATATTTGACAAATCTGATGTTATGTAAATTTAACATCACCATCCCATAATAATAATTCTGCCCAACTCTGAAATGTATACTGATAAGGATATGCAACTTTTCAGATTGTATGAACAGTTGTATTGCTTAAAATGGCTCCAAAATTATAAAAATTCTCAAAGATTAGAAAACTGATGGCACTTTTATGCTATTTCTGTTCTGAACCCTCAAAGGCAGAGATAACTGTCTTTTCTTTCTGTGCATCAATTTCAACATACTGATCAACCAGTTCTTTTTCCCCATTATTCAATAGGAAAATTTAAGAATGACATTCAATCTGTAGCTTACATTCCTCAGTGAAGTTTATGTGGTGTATGTTTCCCTGATTATCTTTTCAATGTACATTGTTTGATATATGAGAACCAAATCAATCTACCTATCTCTCTTTCTCTCTCTCTTCCCCCCCTCACATTTTAAGAATAACTTCTGAATACAAGATCTAGCATCTTAGCATGACACTGCAGCAACTAAACTTCTGTGGGCAGACAGGAAAATCTATCTTGACTCTAGGAACTCCACCAAGACATATGGTGATTGAAATACCTACCACACCAATATTCTACAGAACTTCAACATTGAAAATAGAAATAGAATATTCTGAGCAATTCTAGATACACCACTGCTGAATCACGAATAAATTGGTTAACTTGCCAAATACTAAGTATGGTGCGAGCCAGAGGTGGGTTTCAGCAGGTTCTGGCCAGTTCTGGAGAACCGGTAGCAGAAATTTTGAGTAGTTTGGAGAACCGGTAGTAAAAATTCTGACTGGCCCCACCCCCATCTATTCTCTGCCTCCCAAGTCCCAGCTGATCGGGAGGATTTTGGGGATTTTGCAGTAACCTTCCCCTGGAGTGGGGTGGGAATGGAGATTTTACAGTATCCTTCCCCTGCCATGCCTACCAAGCCATGCCCACCAAGCCATGCCACGCCCACCAAGCCACACCCACAGAACCAGTAGTAAAAAATTTTGAACCCACCACTGGTGTGAGCTCATGAATCTGAGCTTACTAATGGAATAGGCAAGGATTGCATGTACAGGAACTCTAAATTTCAACTAGCAGTGAAAAAAGCACACAGTGAGCATTCATTGAGCTTCATTGTTGTGGTGGTTCGCCTCTTTCCTCTCCGACCGCTTGCAGTTTGTGTTGGCGGGGGGGCAGAGGTCGACCTCGAGGCACCTCGCTTGGGGGGGTGCCACAAGGGTCGGTCCTCTCGCCCCTTCTGTTCAACATTTATGTGAAGCCACTGGGCGAGATCATCCGTGGTTTTGGGGTGAGGGTACATCAGTACGCTGATGACACGCAGCTGTACATCTCCACCCCAGGCCACCCCAATGATGCCCTTGATGTGATGTCCCGCTGCCTGGAGGCCGTATGGGTCTGGATGGAGAGAAATAGGCTCAGACTCAACCCTTCCAAGACCAAGTGGCTGTGGCTATCCGTGTCCCGGTATAGTCAGCTGATGCCATCGCTGTCTATAGGGGGTGAATCTCTACCCCCCCACAGAGTGGGCTCGCAATCTGGGCGTCCTCCTGGAGGCACGGCTGTCTTCAGAAGAGCATATGACGGCCGTGGCCACGGGGGCTTTCTATCAGGTTCGCCTGATTTGCCAGTTGCGTCCCTTTCTGGACCGGGACGCCTTGCGCACAGTCACTCACGCCCTTGTTACCTCCCGGCTGGACTACTGTAATGCTCTCTACATGGGGCTCCCCTTGAAGAGCACTCGGAGGCTCCAACTGGTCCAGAATGCGGCCGCGCGGGTAATTATGGGTGCAACTCATTGCGCCCATGTAACACCTCTCCTGCGCAAGCTGCACTGGCTCCCAGTGGTCTTCCGGGTGCGATTCAAGGTGTTGGTTACCACCTTTAAAGCACTCCATGGCTCAGGACCTGGGTACCTACGAGACCACCTTCTGCCACCGATAGCCTCCCACCGACCAGTCCGCTCCCACAGAGAGGGACTCCTCAGGGTGCCGTCGGCCAAATTATGTCGGCTGGCGACACCCAGGGGGAGAGCCTTCTCTGTGGGAGCCCCTGCCCTTTGGAATAAACTGCCCCCGGACATACGCAAGATCTCTGACTTCCGAGTTTTCCGCTGTGCTCTTAAGACCCTGCTCTTCCGACAGGCAGGGCTAGCTTCATAATTGAGTTTTAAATTCGGAGTTCTTAAATTTTTGGGTTTTTTAATTAATTTTGGCCTTAAATGTAATACTTTTAATAATTTTTAAAATTTAAATTGTGATATTTGTATTGTGTTTTTACCTGGCTGTACACCACCCCAAGTCCTTCGGGAGAGGGGCGGTATAGAAATAAAATTATCCTTATCCTTATCCTTCTTCAAGAAGGATTCTACAAATAGGTATTGCTGCTGCAAGACTTCTGGTTATAAGTATTATCAATCAGGAAGGTAAATTGGCTGTGTGAAAGGTTATTTCTGCTATGTAAATCCCACAAAATTTCATTCCAATTTATTTTCTTTCTTCCCAAAATTGCTCCAGGCTTTATACTTTGGGAGTAGTAAACTGGAATGCAAAATATAAGGAGAATGATTTACTGGCCTCTTCCCTTGACTACTGCACCAATACACTTGTATTATAGCATTTGATATTATAGATTTTTGATAGTATAAAAATTAATATTAACAAATATAAAAAATGTTAACTAAAGTTCCCAATGACAATCGTACAGGCCAGGGTCCAGCTTCCCAGTGTCCTTACAAATATCACGATTTGGTTTGCTGGCATGGTGAGTTTCAATGATGTTTGATAAATGTTTAGTTTGTTCTATTGCCCTAATATTTGTTCATATAGTTGTTGAATAGAAATTTGTTCTGATGTTTTCTATTAATTTGTGCTTCTCTATTGAGGCATATCATAACAAGTGATTAATCATATACGATCAAGTCAGTGTCACCTCTTAGCAACTACACACTGTTCATAGATTTTCTCAGGAACTATCTGTTCCTAATCTGGTCCTTCAGGTTTTGGAACAGAACACCCACCAGTACTGTAATTGTGACCATTTGTGTCATGTCATGGCTCAGGACTCAGAATCTGTGAATGATCCTGCACAAGAAGCTGCAGCCGAACCTGTGATATGACACTTTCAGGAGGAACCACATGAATCTGATCAAATACAAGAAACATCTGAGCCAGAGAAGCATTATGAAAGATCTCTCAGTGCACACATCTAATGAGTAGAGAGTAGAGTAGAATAGCAAAGGTCTATTAGGTTGCTTGCCAATTAAAGAAGTAAACCTCCTGATTAATAACAGCTGGGGCTGCCCAGTGGTGGGTTTTAATTTTTTTTACTACCAGTTCTGTGGGTGTGGCATGACTTGGTGGGTGTGACTTGGTGGGCGTGGCAGGGGAAGGTTACTGCAAAATCCCCATTTCCTCCCAATCAGCTGGGTCTTGGGAGGCAGAGAATAGATGGGGGTGCAGCCAGTCAGAATTTTTACTACTGGTTCTCTGAACTACTCAAAATTTCTGCTACCGGTTCTTCAGAACTGGTCAGAACCTGCTGAAACCCACCTCTGGTGCTGCCTATATAAGAATCTTCTCAGTATTTATTCTCTTTGCTGGAAATAATGCCTAACCTCCAGCTTGAGTATAACTCCCATGTGTGAAATCTTCTTTGGCTCTTAGACTGGCTCATAACCTTGACTTGGCTCTTTGAAAATTTGACCTGTGTTGGTTGCCTCTTCAAAACCAATTTTGCAGGCAAACTTTTGTTTTACTGACATTCCTTACTTTTTTTATTAACTCTGCTGTCTGAAAGTAATCTTGTAACTGATAATCTCGTAAGAAACTGCATGTGTGATTGAGACCTGAAGCAGGACAATTTGCCTTGCTGTTGATCATCACCTTCCTCTTTTTCCTTGCATCTAGAGCCACCTAGAAAGGAACAAGGAGATTACTAGAAGTCAACATGGATTTGTTAAAAACAGATCACACCAGAAAAATCTTATTGCTTTCTTGGATTAAGTGATTAAATTAGTTTAAATTAAATCAGGAAAATGCTGAGTGCATACAGTATGCGTGGACTTCAGTAAAGCATTTAATAAAATAGACTGCAACTTACTGCGATTAGACAGAACCACCACCAGATGGATTTGCAATTGGTTGAGCACCTACACATATCATAGGAACTACATCTACATGGAGGGAAGCATGAATTCCTCAAGTTACTGTATTGGGGGAGTACTCTTCAACATCTATTAAAGGAGAATATTTGCAATTCAGCTCATGAAGGGTCTTTGGCACTCTCTGAGCTTTCTTGTTTTCTTGCAGACGTTTCATTACCCATATTAGATAAAAGCTAGCACTACTTAAGAGTGCAGTTTGCTATCACTTTATATTCTAGTGATTTGCCTGTCAGTGTTGGTTGGGCTGTTTGCTGTTGGCTTCTTTGGCAGTTTCTTGATTGGGCCATTGTTTACTTGATTGTTGGTCTGATGTTAACTTTGGAATTAATCTATGCTGATCTGGGTGCTGATTGCTGATGAAGAGGTGCTTGGGACTTTTTGTTCCTTTTTTGGGCTGGGTGATAGTCTCTTTTGTATAGTCTATAGATGTTGTTAATGTCTACATGTCTATTGATGGCTGATTTGTCAGAGTGGCAGGCTTCTAGAAATTTCCTGGCCTTTTTGGACTTGGCTTCGTCTAGGATTGTCACATTTTCCCAATTGAAACTATATTTAAATCTGTATATCTGTTGTGCTAGTTGATGCTTATGGATGCTTTCTGCCAGTCTTCTTCCTGTTTCTCCTACATGGTGGTTGTTGCTATCCTTATATTGTATGTTGATGATAGCTGTTTTTTTCTTCTGGAGTTGTTGGGTCTTTTGGTCTGCTTAGGATGTTTTGAAGGGCTTTAGTTGACTTTTAGCCTTCAACATCTTCATAAATGATTTAGATGAGAGCATAGAAGGGGAGCTCATCAGATCTGCTGATGATACCAAGCTGGAGGAAATTGCTAACAGAAGGATTGTGATAGACTTGAGGATTGGGCCTTAGCCAGCAAGATATGCAATTCAGTGGTGAGAAAAGTAAAGTCTTGCACTTAGGCAAGAAAAACCAAATGCAGAGGTGTAGAATAGGTGGTACTTGGCTGAGCAGTAGTAACTGAGGGATCTAGATATCCTATGGGACTTGAGTATGAGTCAGCAGTGCGCTGCAGCTGTCAAAAAGGCCAATGCAGCCAAGATCATGACAAATGATAGTCCACTATATACTGCACAAGTGAGATCACTCTTGGAATGTGATCTCATAGTGTCCAATTCTGGTCACTATGATACAAAAAAGATGCTGAAACCTTAGAAAGTGTGTAATGAAGAACAACAAAGATGATAAGGGGTCTGGAGGCTAAATTGTATGATGAAGGAACTTGGTTGTCTGGATTAATGAAGAGAGGTTTTAAAGCTGATATGATAGCTGTCTTTCAGTACTTGAGGAGCTGTCACAGAGAAGAGGGAGTTGACTTATTCTCCAAAGGACTTGAGAATAGAACAAGAAGGATTGGGTGAAAGATCATCAAAGAGAGATCTAACTTGGAACTAAGGAGAAGTTTCTTGACAGTGAGAA
Organism: Pituophis catenifer annectens; assembly: GCF_029215685.1. Lineage (NCBI taxonomy): Eukaryota > Metazoa > Chordata > Lepidosauria > Squamata > Colubridae > Pituophis > Pituophis catenifer. The sequence continues at coordinate 84,625,425 of NW_027256884.1, forward strand.
CAAGTAATCAATGGAACAGCTTGCCTCCCGGAATTGTGGGTCTTCATTACACTCAAATAGTTTAAACAGTTTAACAAGTTAACAGTTAATTTTTTTTTTTAAAAAAAAACTAATTTCTGTTAAAGTTGTGCTTCTCAATTAATAATTGGTCCAGTCAGTTTCAGCCCTAGGAAGAAGGCAATGGCAAACCACCTCTGAAATCCTTTAAGAAAACTGCAGGGATTAGTTAAAAAGTGCCTCAAAGGTACATGTATGCACCAATAAATAACAGTTTGAGCAAGGCGCTACTAAAAACACTCCCACCAATACTGACAGGGCAAGCTACTCTATTTAAACAAAGAACACTCCATCATTCCCCTCTGGCACTGAAGATGTTACCTAGCTGGATAATAAAACATCTGCAAGAAGGATTCTATAAGGTCATGTTTCCACAAAAACCTTTACATAGAAGCCTTTTTATGTGTACCACTAGTATCACAAAGCCATTGAATAGCTATATAATAGAGAATATATCCAAGTTCTCAAGCTCAACATATTTGAAAGATTCTATGTATCACGTTACATAGTAACGTGTTTTTTATACAAACAAGCAACAGGTATGCTTATCATTTTGGCTTTGTCAAAGAAAAGACTTTTAATTATTTTTTGGGGGGGGGGAAAAAGCTATTGTAATTTTTTAGCGCAATCCCCTCATTTAGGCTGCTGTATAACCACAACAAAATTTTACCTGCAAAATAATTCAATGGAAGTTTCCATAATCCTGTTTCGTGACAATGCAGCTTTTTGATAAATAGTGTCATAAATTTTACTAAACACTAAAACTTCATGCTAATTTTGCAACATCTGGAACCCCAAATACCAAGAAAGATCTAAGATGACAACTGGCTTACAATTTATTATAGTTGTCTTTCTCTTTGGTATATGGCATTTAAAAATCATAATTAAGGCCACTGAATCCTGAATAGGTCCTACAAAAATTAATGTGAGCAATGCAGCAACATTACTGAGTCCATAACTTATGATAATGTCAATAAAACGAAACATAATTTAATAGTGTAGATTTGACATATAGGTAGGTGCTGTTTCAAAGCCAGCACCTTCTTTCATGTCTTCTTGCATGTTAAAATTAATTGCCTGCCTGAAAACTTATGGGAACTATAATTCTTCAACTAGTCATTATAAATAGCAAACTTGTAAATATGTCTATAGCTTTCAGGGATCACTGACCTTGAACTCTTCTATGAAGTATAAGTACATAAGCAAGAAATCTTTATTAAGCAGGTCCTATATTTATTCTAGAAATTGGCAACATAAGGAAATGTTTTTTGATTGGCTTGGAATTAAGATTGTCTTTCTGCATCTATTTGAGTACAGAACTGGGGTACATTTAAGATACCATAACAAGTTAGTAGGACAAATTACTGGAGAAGCAAATCTGTTCTGGAAAAAGCTTAAATAATGTAATTTGTTCAAGAGAACTGATGGATAAATTATCCTTTTCACTGGTTACACAAATCTACCTAATGTAATGTTTGTAACCTTTAACTGGGTAAAACTGCATCATAGGGCAACAATTCTTGAATCAAGATACCTTGAACATGTCTAAAATCAAGGAGTCTGATTCCCATGCAACTGAAATTTGTCAAATTTTATAAAACATCCTAAAATTATCATAAAGCATTTTATGACATAATATGCAAAATGTCATAAAACATTTCCTGTGGTCAATGTCTGATATATGACTGTGCTACACAGTTCAACCTGAGCTCCTTTCAAGGCAGATATATCTCTGAAAATCTCCCTGAATTTTAAGGAAATTTTCAGGTATGTTAAAAACTCTACTATGTTAAAAGCTTTGAAGTATCTGATAAGGAAATGTCCTGAAGCATTATGGTTTGTTTAGTTGTATGTAAGTTCAGAACTCTGCCTCAAACTTAAATCTAATGTGTCCTCCTTCTTATTAGAACTTGATAAAAAAAAAAAAAGCTTGTGATTGTGACCCATTTAGTAAACAAGAGACAGATGGCCAAGAAAAGAGTAGTCTATTGGCTCATTGGTTCAAAAAGGCAGGAGGAAAATGTCCAGAATTTAACCCTTAGCCGGATTGACTAAAATCTATCTGATTTCCTGGGTACTGCTATAATTTGAATTTCTGTGCATGTATTATTTTCTCAGCAGCATTTCTCTGCAATGAAGCTACTATGCTACACTTTTTGAACCTGCTAAGAATGCAAAACATAGGGAACTGATATAGTTAGTCCTGGTATTAAGCCTTGACATACAAAATTGACATGAACAGGAAAAATGCCATTGACAAAACATATTGCACTGCAGGGAACTGCCTTCGAGGGCATATCCAATTGGCTATTTTATTTTTACTTTCCTGTTAGTTCTTAATGACAAAAAGCCAATTAGTTAAGGGGGGAAAGCTAATAACTAGCAATTTTCCTTCATTTTGTTTCCTGCAATGAAGAGATTTAAAAAATTAATCTAGTTCTATTTGCATAGATCTGTTTATTGTTCCTTGTAAATATGGCATCTAAATATAATTCAGCATGTGTATACATTTTTTCACATATATATGGGTGTATGATAGAATATTATTACTTTTTAAAATATCTAATTTTTTAAACATGCCTACATAAGTATTTCTTATGTTGTCTTAACTCAGGCTCAGAAGAAATGTTTAAAACATTAAAAATCCATCTCAGTAGAGTGAATTTCAAAAGAGCCTACTTGTACAGTTTATTCCCTTTTACAAACTGGCATTCATTGGATAAGACTTCAATCATAGTAGAAAGCAAGCATTCTAATTAGTAAATCTTTTTAATAATGAAATTAACTTTGGCTTCTAGAAGCAAAACTGTTATTTTCTTGGTCCTAGATTGTAGTCAATCCTAGATTTTGACATCCTCAATTCCTTTAGGTTGATTAATATTTTTTTACAAATGCTGTATATTTTCATGAGTTGAGATGGTAAAACAAGATAAAATGCTAAATCTCAGCTTACTGCAGAACTATTAATAAAGTAGGACTGGGATTTCTGGCTGAAAAAAATCTAAGTATCTAATTAACAGCACAATTGTCACAAGTTTCAATTTTCTGTAACTATTTGCCATCATCCACTGGTTGATTAGACTTTTGCAACTCAGATTTGGTACTTCTAAAGAAGGCCAGGAATCTAAAATGTCCAGGCTATCAAAACTTACCAAGTATTTCATAATTTGTTTGAGAGTGTCTATATTGCAGAATGGTATTTTCACTTTTTTTTATGATTTTTTACTTTTCCTTATAACAATAATGATATTGTCGGCTGACAGCCCCCATGAGGAGGGCGCTCTCTGTGGGAGCCCCAACCCTCTGGAATGGATTGCCCACCGAGCTCAGGATAGCCCCCGACCTTCTTTCCTTCCGTCGCGAGCTGAAGACGTGGCTCTTTCGTCAATTTAACTGATCCGTTTGGGGATACATTGTCATAATTTTAAACTGTTTTTAATAGGGTTGCTGATTTTAATTTTATTTCATTGTGATTTGTATTGGAATTTGTCATTTTGTAAGCCGCCTTGAGTCCCTAGGGAGAAAGGCGGCCTATAAATCGCAATAATAAATAAATAAATAAATGTGTGGCTTGTAATATTGCATGAATCCAGCCAACTCTGGTTTATTTAAAAATATGGATGAAAAAAGCCTGCTCTAATATTATACTATTCAAGATTTTTTTTTATAAAAAAACAAAATGTGTAGGAATAAGTCTAAGTCAAGAGTGTCAAACTCACGTCGTCACGGCAGCGTCATGTGACATATTGGGACTTTTTCCCCCTTTGCTAAATCAGGCGTGGGCGTGGCCAGAATGTGACACATCCAGCCCGTGGGACAGGAGTTTGACTGCCCTGGTCTAAGTGAATTTAATGAATATGTAAGTAATATCTTGTATAGATACCAAAGATGAATAAAACTTACTGTAGACATAATTATTCCACACATAATGTGAAGAAGAGTTTGGAAGAGGTCTAGTTAAGCAGTGATGTTAAGGCAAAACTTTAGAACAGAAACTCAACAGAATGAGTAGAGAAGTCACAGACTATAGCTTGGCTAGTTTACTAACACTAATTTACTAACACTACTTATTGTCACTAAACATTAGTTTAAGGTTGTAAAGCAGTGCAACTAAGTTGTTTTCAAACATTGTGGATCCATAATGTGGTTTCTTTGGTTGTAGTTGATGTGTAAGTTCGTCATTATGATGTAATAATGTGATTTAGTTGCAGGCCAGTGAACATGAGGTAGAGAAATGTATTGCTTCACATCCATAAGTCAGAAATATGACTAAGAGATCAACCAACCATTTCCTCCAATGAAGATTCTTCTAACATTCTCTAGATGTTCAGCCATATATCAGGTGGATCAGTCTTTAGAATCTAACCTATGCAAACAGATTCCTGCTTCTAAAAGCTTCCATCATTTTCTAGATGCTGCTCATTTCAAAGCAACAGGTAAATGTTCCCTAGCAATCATCTGCATGTTGAGTGTGATATTTTTTAAAAAAATAATAATCAAGAGTATGATAAGAGTTAATGAAGACCCAGACAATCCCCCGCTGATCTGGTAATGAGTAAGCAATGTAGCTGAATGTCAATAGCTTATTGTGAACTTGGGTAACCCAGCTGAGCCCTACTGCTTGCCTGAGCTAGAAGAGCTAATCAGCACGACCTCTCTGACCTTCCTGAGGCTCAGGCTGTGTCTTGCATTCACAAGTCTGCTTGCATATGATTGCTACGTGCACCTTGGACTGAATATGAAACCATTTTAAAATGATATTTGACTGTGTCACTTGCTGAATGTAATCTAATATAGTTTAGTCAGTAGGTCTATGATGTACATCTATATTTCCTCCCTTATTTTACAATTACCTGTCTTAACCATCTCTAACACTCTTAGAAGAAAATGATCCTTCATCTCCTTCAGCTCGTTCCTATCTTCAATGTATTCAACTGCAGAGCTCCTTGCACTGCGAGATTCCCCCCTCTCGCATGTCTGGCCCTCTCAGTTATCGAGGGCCGCCCTTGAGGACGGGTTTTGGAACCCTGAGAGGTGGTTTGCAAAAAAACGACGGCTTTGGGGTTTTTTAGATAAATCTTTAAGTTCTATTTTAAGGGGTTCTGGGTGGGAATAGATCAGGGGGGATCCATAAATCCACTGAATGGGGTAATGGGTCTGATGATCACGGTGGGGAGGATGAGGACAGAAATCTGACACGGATGCAGGGGGATGAAGCAACGGGCATTAGTATAGTAAGTGGGAGGGGCAGATATGACGGCTGCAGGGGGCCATATTATGTTTCAGGACTGCGCACTCGATGTATACGAGCGATTGCGCACTCCGACCCCCAAAGCATTGCTCATTTCCCGGGTTGTTCAGAGTCTCAGGCCCTGGGTCTATGGCTGATGTTATGTAATGCCAGGTCAGTGGTAAATAAAGCCCCCCTCATTCATGATCTTATTTCAGAGGGGGGTGCTGACCTGGCAGGGATTACGGAGACCTGGTTAGGCCAGGAGGGAGGAGTTTCCCATGTGGAAATGTGCCCGCCAGGTTTCCGTGCATTCCATCAGCCAAGGACTCAGGGAGGGGGTGGGGGAGTGCCAGCAATTATTAGCGAAAGTCTTTGCCCGAGGGAGGCCACTGTTCCTCGGATAGCCAGATGTGAGTCCCTCCTTGTGAAGTGGGGTCGGGGGATTCAGATGGGCCTACTGATTGCGTACCTGGCTCCCTGCCACATAACAGCAGACCTGCCTGAGCTGCTCGACGTTATAGCCGGGGTGGCGGTGGAAACCCCCAGACTTATTGTTATGGGGGATTTTAACCTGCCATCTGCTGGTGAGATGTCGGAGACGGCTCGGGAGTTCATGGCTTCCATGACGGCCATGGACCTGACCCAGGTAGTTAAAGGCCCCACCCACTTGGGGAATCACACTCTGGACTTGATTTTTATCTCTGATCAGTGGCTGAATGATCTTAGAATAGGGGATATAGACATCAAGCCCTTGTCATGGTCTGATCATTCTCTCCTTCACATGGACTTTCAAGTCACTTCCACCCACTGCAGGGAGACGGAACCAACCAAATGGTTCCATCCCAGGCACCTGATGGACCCCGAAAGGTTCCTGACAGAGCTTGGGCCATTTCCTGAGACTCTGGCTCATGACTTGACTGAGGACCTGGTGGTCACCTGGGACAGGGCGGCTGCTGGGGCCTTGGACCGTGTCGTGCCTTTGCAGCCTCTGACCCAATGCCGATCTGGTCTAGCTCCTTGGTTTTCCGAGGAGCTGAGAGAGATGAAGCGTAAGAAAAGACGCCTGGAGAGCGATTGGAGGACAAGCCGATCTGAATCTGACCGAACACAGGTGAGATCTTATATTAAGATCTACCTAGTGGCAATAAGAGCGGCGAAGTCTAGCAACTTCTCCGCTCCTATTGCATCTGCAGAGAACCGCCCAGCCACGCTGTTTAGGGTGACCCGCTCCCTACTTCAGGTAAGGGTACGGGAAGATCCCTTACAGGGTCGAGCTGAGGATTTTGTACAATTCCTGCATGATAAAGTCGCTCAGATTCAGGAAGGCCTGGACTCTGATTGGGTAGATTCAGGGGAGGAGACGGGAGTAGGTCTTGAGAGCGTTATCTGGGAAGAGTTTGACTCTGTGGCTCCTGAGGACATGGACAGGATTCTGGGCAAGCTTAACACTGCCACATGTTTATTGGACCCGTGTCCCTCCTGGTTGGTACTGGCCTCCTGGGAGGTTACATGAGGCTGGCTCCAGGGGATTATAAATGCTTCTCTGAGTGAGGGTGTCTTTCCCGCCGCCTTGAAAGAGGCGGTTGTGAAGCCCCTCCTCAAGAAGCCTTCCCTGGACCAGGCTATATTATCAAATTATCGTCCAGTCTCCAATCTTCGCTTTATTGTGAAGGTTGTTGAGAGTGTGGTTGCGCGACAACTACCCCGATACCTGGATGAGGTTGTCTATCTGGATCCGTTCCAGTCGGGCTTCAGGTCACGATACAGCATGGAAACGGCATTGGTCGCGTTGGTTGATGATCTCTGGAGGGCTCGGGACAGAGGTTGCTCCTCTGTCCTGGTCCTATTAGATCTCTCAGCAGCTTTTGATACCATCGACCATGGTATCTTACTGCACCGGCTGGAGGGGTTAGGAATAGAGGGCACCATGCTGCGGTGGTTCTCCTCCTTCCTCTCTGACCGTTCGCAGTTTGTGTTGGCAGGGGGGCAGAGGTTGACCTCGAGGCACCTTATTTGTGGGGTGCCGCAGGGGTCAGTCCTCTCACCCCTTCTGTTCAACATTTATGTAAAACCACTAGGCGAGATCATTCGTGGTTTCGGGGTGAGTGTTCATCAGTATGCTGATGACACACAGCTATACATCTCCACCCCAGACCACCCCAATGATGCCCTTGCTGTGATGTCCCATTGCCTGGACCCGTACGGATCTGGATGGGGAGAAACAAGCTCAGACTCAAACCCTCCAAGACCGAGTGGCTGTGGCTTCCAGCATCCTGGTATAGTCAGCTGGTACCATCACTGACAATTGGGGATGAGACCTGGCTCCCCACAGAGAGGGCCCGCAACTTGGGTGTCCTCCTGGATTCACGGCTATCTTTAGAAGATCATTTGACGGCCATGGCCAGGGGTGCCTTTTATCAGGTTCGCCTGATCCACCAGATGCGTCCCTTTCTGGGTTAGGGAGCCTTGCGCACGGTCACTCATGCCCTAGTCACCTCCCGTATGGACTACTGTAATGCTCTCTACATGGGGCTCCCCTTGAAAAGCATCCGGAGGCTCCAACTGGTCCAGAATGTAGCCGCACGGGTGATTATGGGCACAGCTCGTTGCGCCCATGTAACACCTCTCCTACGTGAGCTACACTGGCTCCCAGTGGTCTTCCGGGTGTGATTCAAGGTGTTAATCATCACCTTTAAAGCGCTCCATGGCTTAGGACCTGGATACCTATGAGACCGTCTTTTGCCACCAATAGCCTACCACCGACCAGTTCGTTCTCACAGGGAGGAACTACTCAGGGTACCATCAGTCAAATTATGCCGACTGGTGACTCCCAGGGGGAGGGCCTTCTCTGTGAGGGCTCCAACCCTTTGGAATGAACTGTCCCCTGAGATACGAAATATCCCTGATCTCTGTGCTTTCCGCCGTGTCCTCAAAACCCTGATGTTCCAACAGGCGGGGCTAAACATATAACATATGGATGTTTTTTTAAAATGTTATCTAATTTTAGGTTCTATTTAATTGGGCCAAACTATGTTATAATAATAATTTTAATTAGCAATTTTATGATGTTTGTGTATCTATATTTTTTCTTTTTTTATATATACACTTTATTGATTTTTTTTTAAGACAGATAAAATATAATAACAATTTTGTTTGACATCGGATTCGCAGTGTTTGTACATATATGCATGAAAAAATATCTGGTGTCATTTATTTTATACTATACATTTCTAATTAATTTCTGCACCTTTAACTCCTTCCTTGATTCTATCATTTATCCATTCGTACCAACTTCCCCACACCGTATCATAGTCTGAATTTTCATCATCACTTATCTCGTGCGTTAATTTACTTATCTCTGCACACTCTAATATTTTGCTAATTATAAGGTCGTCTGGTGGTAGGTCTTTCTTTTTCCAGTATTGAGCGTACGCCAGTCTGGCAGCTGTAGTTATGTGTATTAGGAGGTGGACCTTTTCCTTTCCATGCCCTTTCTTTACCATTTCCAGGAGAAATATTTCTGGATTCAAATCAATTTCTTCTTTGAGTATGTCTCGGCTTGTCGTTCGTTCAGAACTGCGATAGGAAATAATCACCAGTAACACACAGAGAATCAGGGTTTACTTTGGCAATGATAAGCTTGCAGTCAAAAGTAAAGTACAAGTCGGTGTTTTGGTTCAAAGTCAGCGCTGGGTGTAATCACACCACAGTGCTATTTAACAAAAACTCAGCCCCTTAAACATACATCCGGTGATTATCAATCAAGCACCCCCCACTCCCTTAACAGTAACAGCTGCGAGCAGCGAGGACAGCAGAATCGGAGAGGCCCAGCAACGTCATCAATCATTGCCCTGAATGCTGCTATCCAGGAACTGTTTGTGTGTTCGCTGCGGCTGCTTATCTCCACTCCTTCGTCTCCCACACACCCCATCGATGGCGAGCTCCGGCAGGACTCGACAGGCGGCCCCCCCTACCAGGAGCTCACCTATAAATAGAAAGCATACAGATGTTAGTCACTGTTACGATCCTGCATTAGGTTTGTCTGGGTATTTCCGATGGAACCGTTGTATCAATCGGGCAGCGTGAACATCGGGTGCTGCCACCCACGAGGCCTGTGTTACAGGGTATCCTTTCCACCGCACAAGATATTGTAACATCCCCCTACGAACCCTGGAGTCCAATATTCGGTCTATCTCATATTGGTTGGTATGCACGGGACCCGGTGGAGTAGTTGAGGTACCTGGCCTTTCTATTGTCACCGGTTTCACCAAACTGCTATGGAATACGGGATGTATCCTACTGAACAGAGGGGGAAGTTTAACAGCTACGGTTACAGGATTGATGACTTGTGTTATGGGAAATGGTCCTATATATTTAGGTCCTAATTTTTTACTGGGCAGTCGGAGTTTAAGGTATTTCATAGATAAGTATACTTTGTCTCCTATCCGGAATGGTTTTGGATCAGCTCTTTTCTTGTCTGCATATTTTTTGTACTCGTCTGCTGCCTTTTGTAATGCTGTTTTTACACTTGGCCATACATTACTAATTTTATCGGCCCAACTGCGTGGCGTGTCACCGTCTGTCATAGGGGGATCTAACTCTGGAATGGCTGAAAACTCTCGGCCATATATTACTTGGAAAGGGGAGAACCCAGTACTGCGGTGGGGTATGTTGTTATATGCCACTTCGGCGAAAGGCAGGAGTCCTGACCAATTCGTCTGCTGGTATGAAACGTAGCATCTGATATATCTTTCGACCATGGCATTGGCCCGTTCAGCCGCCCCGTTAGTGCTCGGGTGGAATGCTGAACTTAACCCTTGAGAGGACCCAATTAAACGGACAAATCGTCTCCAAAACTTAGAGGTGAATTGAACACCGCGGTCGGATATAATCCTCTTAGGTGCTCCATGGAGACGATAGATATGTTGCAAAAAGAGTTCGGTTAATTGTCGCGCGGATGGTATGCTTTTACATGGCACAAAGTGGGCCTGTTTCGAAAACAGATCTACCACCGTCCAAATTACAGTGTGGCCATGGCTAGGGGGGAGATCGACTATGAAATCCATAGCGATCTCTTCCCAAGGCCTGCTAGGATTCGCGACTGTCTGTAATAGTCCTAACGGTCGTCCAGACCAGGGTTTGGCGGTTGAACAGGTTGTGCAACCTTTTACGTATGTTTCTATGTCCTTACACATTCGTGGCCACCAGAATTGCCTCCTCACAAGGTGTAGAGTTTTTAAATACCCAAAATGGCCTGCTGATTTGGCATCATGGCACCTGCATAACACTACGTTCCGTAAACGTTCTGGAACATATATTCTATTCTCCCTCCACGCTATTCCATCATTATAGCTAACCATAGAGCGGTTTTGGATTACCCATTGATCCTGTTGTAAAGCTGTTTTAAACTCGGTACGTAAGTGACCATCTACTTCTGTAAGTCTTAATAGGGTTTGGGAAGGTGCAATTAGAGGTTCTATCACTTCCTCTCGCTTGCTATTATACTGTGGCATCCGGGACAGCGCATCAGCCAGGAAGTTTTTCCCAGCAGGAACATACCGCAACCGGAAAGAGAAACGCTGAAAATATTGTGCCCACCTTATCTGTTTGGGAGATAGTCGCCTGGGCGTTTGTAAGGCTTCTAAGTTTTTATGGTCCGTCCATACCTCAAAAGGATGAGACACCCCCTCCAAGAGATGTCGCCATGTCATCAACGCCCAACGGACCGCGAATGCCTCTTTTTCCCAGATCGCCCATGCTCGCTCTGTCGTGGTTAACTTTTTAGACGTATAGGCACAAGGTTGTAACCCTCCCTGCTGTGTTCTTTGTAGGAGTACTGCTCCTACAGCCACGTCGCTAGCATCTGCTTGGACTACGAATGCCTGCGTTGGGTCTGGATGCTTGAGTACTGGTTCTTGAGCAAAGAGTGTTTTTAACTGCTCGAAAGCCATTTGACACGCTGACGACCACGTCAACGCTTGTCCCGGCTTTGGTTTAGCTGTGGCCGGTTTGGTCCGTAACAGATCCGTTAGTGGTAGGGCTATTTCAGCAAATCTGGGAATGAACTGCCGATAGAAGTTTGCAAAGCCTAGAAAGCTCTGTAATTGCTTTCTGGTTCTAGGGGCCTGCCATTCAAGCACTGCCTGGACTTTTCTGGGATCCATCTCTACCCCGCTCTCTGATATTCTATAGCCTAGATAATCTATCCTCTTTTTGTGAAACTCACATTTGGATAGTTTCACGTACAGCTTAGCAGCTAATAATTTGTCTAAGACCTGTCGGACCAGAGATATATGTTCCTCTTCAGTTTGCGTGTAAATTAAGATGTCATCCAAATATACAAGGACACCCCTATACAGATGTTCATGCAGCACTTCATTGATGAACTGCATGAACACCGCAGGGGCGCCCTGTAGTCCGAACGGCATGACCTGGAACTGATAGCTTCCCAAGGGACAATTGAATGTTGTTTTCCACTCATCCCCTGGTTTGATTCGTATCCTATAATACGCTTCGCGTAGGTCGAGTTTCGTAAAGATACGACCGGTGGCTAGGGCAGCTAACAGGTCCTTCATTAAGGGAAGTGGATAGAGGGGCTCCACACACACTGCATTGAGATCTCTGAAGTCAACGCATAAGCGTAAACCCCCGTCTTTCTTCCCACGAAACAGGACAGGGGCAGCCATCTTTGATCGACTAGGTGTGATAAAACCCCGGGCCAAGTTCTTGTCTATATATTTTCGTAATTCTTTTAGTTCGGGTTGTGTCATTGAATACATCCGGGGCTTGGGTAGCTTCGCCCCGGGTATTAACTCAATACTGCAATCCGTAGGCCGGTGAGGGGGCAGGGTCTCACATTCCTCCTCACTAAAGACTCTGGCGAGATCCCTATACACATCAGGATACGTCGTGTCTACTGGTGGGCTCTCTGCTTCTATTCCCCCTGCTGGCTCCTTTTCCTCCTTGGTAGGGGGAGGTCCCAACGGTAATCGAAGTTTGCGAAAAACCCCTTCCCACCATATCGTAGGAGCCCACTTGTCCAACCATGCTAATCCTAAAATCACTGGTTCTAACATTTTCTCCACTATAATAAACCGAATAGTTTCGGTGTGCTCCCCAATATCGAGGTGCACCTTTTCTGTTATATGAGTCACTGGTGCCCCTCCCAGCAATGAACCATCCATTTGTTCAAAGGTAATAGGGGTTCTCAACCGCACAACCCGCAGCCCAAGTTCATCAACTATCGCCCTACGAATTAAACAACGAGTACACCCTGAATCAATCAATGCCTCATATCGGCGTCCAGTGGTGGCCCGTGGGTTTCGGAGTACGACTGGTACCACAAAAGGTCGGATGGGGTCGCTCACCATCGGATCATGTGGGTCCTCATCGTCGTCATCACTATCCCCAGCCACAATCGGGAACTTTTCCGCCACCACTTTCTTAGTATCTGTAGCCAGGGGATCCCTCTCCATACAGGATGTTTGAGTCATTTGGGACCGTTCGGATGTTGGTCGGCCTCTGCCTCTCAACACAGCTCTAGGAGGGGGGTTTTGGTCCAAGTTGCGGGGCATGGGATGAGGACAGTCGGCTGCTCGATGACCAAGGCGATTACATCTGAAGCAACGAAACGCAGGCCGCTGGATCCTTTCCCCCAAGCCGGAGCCAGCATTCGGTTTAGTCTCCTTGGGTGTTTGTGTGCGTTCTGCTGGTCGTTTTCCTTGACTTGCAACCCCTTCACCCCGTATACGGAATTCTCGGAGACCGACGTCCCATTCGATGGCTGCCTTGTACCACACACTCAACTTGGGGGGCAAGCCCCGGTACACGCAGGCTTGCCGTAAATCACGGTCTGGTCCTTTATGGAATTGGTGCACCAGAAGACGTTCTGGCCACCCCACCAACCGAGCCGCAGTCTTTCGGAACTCCTGTACATATTCCTTTGCTGGTACGCCCCGTTGCTTAAGCGCAAACAAATCCCCCTCTGCAACCTGGGCGCTTGTTTCGTCTTCAAATCTGGCACGAAGAGCCTCCAGAAATCGTCCCAGGTCCACAAGTTCCCTTGCATGTTTAGCATGGAGGCCTGCCACCCACTCAGCCGCTTCTCCGGTCAGGACCCCCGTAACAGCAACCACCATAGCCCACTGGGAGGGATACCACTGTCCATATTGGTCCATATGGCTTATCACCTGGCTTAAGAAAATAGCCACTCGTTCAGGGTTTCCGTCAAAGGAAGTCTGCAGGGCACGTGGTCCCCAAACGGCCTGCGGGACCCACAGCCCCGGCGGGGCCCCCAGAGGCCAAGGCATGGGGCCTGGGGTCCTCGCTGCTCCAGTCGCTCTCCTGTCCTGCCTAGGTTGGTCCCTCATCGCCCCGCGACCCCCAACAGGTAAGCCCCCTGCCAATTGCGTTGGTTGGGGCTCAGGACCGGCTCCAAGGTCTCCCGACGAGGCACCTTGGTCTTGTTCTGGAGGGGGTTGGTCCATGGATCGTCTAGAGGTCCGCTCCATCCTCAATTTAGGACTTGTGAGCCGGAATTGGGTCTCCGAAGCGGTCACCCCTGTATCCTGCCAAGAAGAACCTGGAGGCTCCAGCCCTGCAACCCAGGGCTGCCAGGATGGGGCGTCACGAAATCCAGATTCCCCAAAACGCTCACGTAGCGTATCCATGGTGCTGGGACCGGATGAGGCAGGATACCCCCAATCCCCTTCATCCTCCTCAGTCCATCGTCTTTCCCTCCAGCCCTGGAAAGATGCTCCCAAGCGAGGGGGTGTTGGCATCCGTGGCCCGAGGAGAGCAGAGCTGTGCCACCAATCCCCCGTCCGAGCCCGTTGTCCTGGAAAACTCTCCTCCTCCGGTCGGGGCGGGGCGCTCTTGGGTTGCTTGACTTTTGGTTTCACTGCCAACTGTTCCACACTCTCCTTCACCTCCTCTATCAGTGGTTCCTCCCCCTCCACATCTCCACCACGCTCCTGCTCTTCCAAGGCCGTCCTTTCTGCCATATCCCCCTTTGCTGCAAAGCCACAGGGACTCCTCACCTCTTGCGAAAAGGAACCAAGCGCTGACTTTCTCTCGGCTTGTCGTTCGTTCAGAACTGCGATAGGAAATAATCACCAGTAACACAGAGAGAATCAGGGTTTACTTTGGCAATGATAAGCTTGCAGTCAAAAGTAAAGTACAAGTCGGTGTTTTGGTTCAAAGTCAGCGCTGGGTGTAATCACACCACAGCGCTATTTAACAAAAACTCAGCCCCTTAAACATACATCCGGTGATTATCAATCAAGCACCCCCCACTCCCTTAACAGTAACAGCTGTGAGCAGCGAGGACAGCAGAATCGGAGAGGCCCAGCAACGTCATCAATCATTGCCCTGAATGCTGCTATCCAGGAACTGTTTGTGTGTTCGCTGCGGCTGCTTATCTCCACTCCTTCGTCTCCCACACCCCCCATCGATGGCGAGCTCCGGCAGGACTCGACAGTATGTCTTTCAACCATCTCTGAATTTTGCTCCAGTATCTTTTTGCTTCGGGGCATGTCCACCACATATGAAAGAAGGTGCCCTGACCATGACCGCATTTCCAACAATTTGGGTGTACATTGGGGAACATCTGTGCTAATCTTGCAGGTGCTAAATGCCACCTATGAAGCATTTTATAATGATTTTCCTTGTACGTGGCTGCTCTAGTTAATTTATAATTTTTATTCCACGCCTCTTCCCATTCATTAAAGTTCAAACTATGCCCGATATTTCTCTCCCACGCTCTCAATTGGTTTCTGATTGTGTCCTCATCTCTAACCTCATCTAATAAGTAATTATACAGCTTGGCCAACGCTTTTTTTCCTGGTCCCATCAAAATTTTGTCTAATCCGTTGTATCCTAATTCTAAGCCAAATTCATCCTTATCTTTCTGGTATCTTGATTTTATTTGCATGTAAGTCCACCAATCTAAGATTATGCCTTGGTCTCTCAGGGCATCATTTGATTTAAGGTTTCCCCCTCCGTCGACAATGTCTTTGTATCTGCACAGTTTCTCCATTCCCCACCTGTTGGGGTAAATCAATGCCTCTACCGTAGAGAGCCAATTTGGGACTTTTGTATAATATCTCTGCCTAATCCCCGCCCACGTTTGTATTAGGGAGTCCCTGATTTTATGCCTGTGGAAGTAGGTTTTCTTTTTCTTGTCTTTGTCCCATAAATACGCATGCCACCCTCTCTGTAAATCATGGCCTTCTAACATTAGGATTCTCTTATTCTCCAAAGTGATCCATTCCCTTATCCATATCAACTTTGCTGCTCTGTAATACATTTCCCAATTCGGGAGTCCAAATTCTCCCACGTTCCTTTTTTCCTGTAAGATTTTGAGTGAAATCCTCGATATTTTCCCTCCCAAACGAATTCCCTAATGATCTTATTTAATTCTAGGAAGAAAATTTTCTCTAAAATCACTGGTAAGTTTTGGTATAAAAATAGGATCTTGGGGAGGATGTTCATCTTGATTGCCGCAATTTTGCCTATAAGTGACAATTTAATCTTTTTCCATCTATCCAAATCTTGTTTTAATTTATTAATTAATGGAGTATAATTATCTTCTCTTAGAGATGAACACCTTTTGGTTAGCCAAATTCCTAAGTATTTTATTTTTGGGACAACCTGTAGGCCCAAAGTTCCTTCTATCTCATTCTTCTGCGCCTCAGTTACATTCTTAGTTAGTATTTTGGTTTTAGATTTGTTCAATTTAAAGCCAGCCACCTCTCCATATTTACCCAATTCCTCTAATACTTTTTGTCCAGATGTTAATGGGTCTTCTAGTATTAGTGCCATGTCATCCGCAAAGGCTTGCGTTTTATAGATCTCTTTTCTAATTTTTAGGCCTTTAATTTCTTTGTTATTTCTAATCTTATGTAGCAGAACTTCTAGAGCCAGAA
This sequence comes from Pituophis catenifer annectens, assembly GCF_029215685.1. Lineage (NCBI taxonomy): Eukaryota > Metazoa > Chordata > Lepidosauria > Squamata > Colubridae > Pituophis > Pituophis catenifer. Next base: position 84,641,640 of record NW_027256884.1, read on the forward strand.
TGAATAATAGTGGTGACAGGGGGCAGCCCTGCCTTACTCCCTTCTTGATTCGGAATGTTCTTGTCCTATCTCCATTAACTAAAATGCTCGCCCTCTGATTGTCGTAGATAGTCTTTATCATCTTTTCGAAGTTTTCCCCGAATCCCATTATTTTAATTTGCTTGGTCATAAAGTTCCAATTTAAATTGTCGAATGCCTTTTGGGCATCCAAGAAAACTAAGGCCAACTGCTTTTCTGGGTGTTCTTCGTAATATTCTAAAGTATCTAATACGATTCTCAAATTATCCCTAATTTGTCGCCCCGGGAGAAATCCATTTTGATCTTTATGAATCCAATTGTTTAATATTTTTTTGGTTCTTTCTGCCATTATACACATGAATAGTTTGTAATCCGTGTTTAGAAGCGAAATCGGTCTGTAATTTTGGATTTTTTTTGGGTCGGCACCTTTTTTCGGCAGGAGTGTAACATGTGCTTCCCTCCACAAGTCAGGAATTTTTGAGCCCATCAAAACCTCATTGAAAATTTCCATTAATTTAGGTTGTAGAATTTCTTCCAATTTTTTGTATATTTCTCCTGGGAATCCATCTGGGCCTGGCAATTTGTTGTTTTTGAGTTTGGAGAGGGCCTTTTTAAATTCTTCAATTGTTATCTTAGCGTTTAGCATCTCCTTCTCTTCCTCCGTTATTTGTGGGAGCTCCGCATTTGCCAGATATTGGTCTATTTTTCCTTCCGAGGCCTCCTCTTCTTTATATAGGGATTCATAATACTCTCTCGCCCTTTCCAATTTGTCTTCTTCTTTATTTAAAAGATTTCCCTCAGCGTCTTCTAGTATCTGAATTGTCCCTTTTTCATTTTCCTTTTTTAATTTATAGGCCAGCCACCTGCCCGATTTGTTGGCGTTCTCAAAGTGGTACTGTTTTGTTCTTTTTATTTTTTGAGCTAGCTCCTCTTGATCTAGGATGTTTAATTTATGTCTCCACACCAGCCAATTTTCTTTTGCTACAGTATCTCCAGGCATTTTTTGGAGTTTCTTTTCTGCTTCATCTAGATGTTTAATAAGATCTTCCCGGGATTTCCTTTTTAATTTATTTTTATATGCAGAGTAGGATATTATTACCCCTCTTAGATAGGCCTTCATTGTGTCCCATATTATTTCACGGGGTGTCCCTTGGTTCTCATTTTCTATAAAAAAGGTCTTTAATTCTCCTTTCAATTTTTCCACACACACTTTGTCACATAGTAGTTTTGCATTGAGCCTCCATCTCAGTTGTTTCTTTCTCTTTATGTTTCTCCATTTTATTTCCAGGGGGTTGTGATCTGCCCATATGTTTGGGCTGATTTCTGCCGTCTCTATTTCTAACCCCAATGTCCTGGTAACCCAAACCATATCTATTCTCGACCATGACTGTTGCGGATTGGAATAGAATGTGTATTGTCTTTCGCTTGGGTGTAAAGTTCGCCATATATCAATTAAGTTCATCTCCTCCACCAAATCGAAAAAGGCTTTTGGTAAAGTCGCCCTTTTATTTTTGTTCATTTTATTGCTTTTGTGATCGTTGTCTGGATCTACGATTCCATTGAAATCGCCTATCATGCAAATTTCATTATATTCCATTTTCCCTAATTGTTCACGAAGCTTTTGGAAATATTCTCCTTGTTTTTTATTTGGGGCATAAATGCCCACTAGTAACATTTTAGTGTTTTCTCTCGTGACTTCAACCATGAGGGTTCTTCCCTTTGTATCATTATATTTCAATTCTGCGTCAATTCCTTTTTTAACATAAATTGCTACCCCTCTCTTTCTTTTTTCTGCTAATGATGTAAATAGTTTACCATATTTTTTATACTCCAGACATTTACCCTCATCCTTTTTTATGTGAACCTCCTGTAAGAAGATTATATCCAAATTTTGTTTTGCTAGTTTTGTAAGTGTTAATTTCCTCTTTTTACTATCGTTTAATCCGTTGACATTTACTGAGATTAATTTCAAATCATTCATTCCTATTTTCCTTGCTCGGTCTTAGTTCTTGTTTAGTCTTATGGCTCTTACTGGTCTTGTTTTTTTTTCCTTAGCTCCTTCTTCGATCTTCTCCTCCGCGGTTCCTTCCTCTTCTAAGTTTGTCGCCTCTATTTCCTCCTTGCTACTTTGTTCTTCTTCTGCACCCCTTAACTGATCAAGAAAATCTTGTGCTGTGCTCAAGCTATCTATTTTTATTTTTCTCCTCTGCCAGGTGATTAACATCCCCTCTGGCAGGAGCCATCTAAATAATATATTTCTTTTATTCAATTGCACAGCCAAAAATCTGTAATCTTTTCTCACCTCCCTCACTCTTCTTGGGATCTGTTTTAATATTATCACTTCTTTTCCTCTATATGTTATTTGTCCGTCCCTCGCCATACTGTATAGGATGTCTTTTACTTTTTTTCTTGCGAACCTAATGTGGACTTCTCTGGGGAGCCTATTCCTCCTCGCATAATTTGTTTGAACTCTATAGACGTCGTCCAGTTCTCTAATAATCTCACGTTTATCTTGTTGGAGTACTTCTGCGATTAGTTCCGCCATCTTCTCTCCCAGATCCTCCTCTTTATCTTCTTCCACATTTTGGAAACGCAAGTAGAACGACGCCCTGTCCATTTCTAATTGTATTAACGAATCTTCTAATTCCTTGTTTTGCATTGTCAACGTCTGATCTACCAAGTCCAGTTTCTTCTCATTTTGTTCTATTTTTTGCTCCGCCTTCTGGATCCTTTGTTCGTTGTTGGAAATTGAGACTTGAATCTCATTCATCTTCTGGTCCAGTAGGTGGATATCTGTTTTTAGTTCGGTGTGATTTGTAGACATTTTTTCCTGCATGGCCATCATTGTTTCTTGGATTAATGTCAATGTTGACTGCACTGTTAGTAATGTTGGTGTTGCTATGGCCTTGTCTGTTTTTGATAGTCCTTCTGTTGACTTTTGGGTAGCCGGGGAGGTCAAGGATATAGTGGGATTTGAGGGGGTCTTTTTTCCTGTTTTCAGGATCGTTGATGACATGCTCGTCATTTCTTTCAAGATTATTTTTTGTTCTCTAATTATTTTCTCAATATTTCTCCAAATTTTCATACACTGGCTGTCACCTCCTTTTATACTTTTTCAGAATATGGAGAAAAGTTATTTATCAATCAATGTCAATTTATCAATCTATATCACTTCTGATCAATATCTTAAATACTCTTATCAATCAATATCAGTTTATCAATCTATATCACTTCCAATCAATATTTTAAGTAAAAAAGATGAATTGAATTTATGGTTTGTAATTGATTTAAGGTTAATTGATGTATTAAATAGTAATTAATTAATAAGAATTTATTTCTACTTGTTAATAATTAATTCAAATCCTAATAGTTTAAATCACAATAACACAATAGCTCCTAGGAACATCTATTATCTATAACTAAAATTCCTATGACTAAATTACTACTTAAAAAAGGTTTCTAATTCAAATTCCTATATAGCTGTTTACCAGTAAGTTGATATATGTGGATATTGTAATTCTAATGTAACAATATGTCAATAAGTCAATATATGAGAGTAGTATCAGTACAAATAGATGTAAATAAATATAGTTAAATACAATTAAATATAGTTAAATACAATTAAATAGTCAATTAAATATGTGTAAATCTAATAAACTCTATAAAAATATATCTTATGTTATAAGCAAAGGTCAGAGCTTAATTAATATAAAAATTTACAATTCTTATTGATAACAATATTATTATGCAGAGGATCAAAATATTTTAAAGAGAATTTTCAGAAGAAGAGGGGAAAAAAGAGAAAGGGGGAGAAAATATCCAAAATTCAGTTGGGGACAAGCAATATTTTTCCAGAAGGGTGATATTCTTTCTCACTCAGCCACCGGTCTCCTCCAACCCTTTCTTCTTCCCACGTTTACTTTGCCACTGTCAAAACTGTCAAAACTCTATGGTAAGCCTCGAAGCTAGATTGTCTCTATGCCAGTCCTTTTCAATTTGCTCTATCAGGCTTCTTCAATGGCTGCACTTCCTGTTCTCTGGCATAGTTGGATAGAGTCCAATCTCCGACTTAGTTCACCTTTCTGCTTTCACCAGCAAATGGTAAAAAAGAGTTCTTCTGGCTTCTTTTAGTTTCCTTTCTCCCTATATCCACCGATCCTCTTCTTGCGCAGGTAGTTTAGCGTCCTCAGTTTCTTGTTCTCTGCGCCGGCTTGTCGAGCTCCGTGATCATTCAGCTATTCTCCGATCTCCGTCGCCGCTCTTCTCCGTTTGAGCCCTTCTCGCCCGACTCCGCCGACCCCTTCCTGATGTTCAATCTCATGTACACAGGGAGGACACATTTCAACCTCGGCACTGCAGCCTCCGATCTTCCTTGCTTCCCATCTAGTTGTTGGCTACCACAGCTTCAGGTCAGCCATTGAAAGGCTGACTTCACATGCGTCGGTTTGACAGAGCTGCCCGGTTTTGCGAGAAGTGTTTGCGCTTCACTTTCTCGCTCACCCGGCTCTCTCTATTGTCCGCGGGGCTCTCCAGGACCCACGCCCCCGAAGGGATCCCCAAAACGCGGTGACAGACGGTGTTGAGGAGTGGCAATCACTCACTCAGCACCATGTCGCTGCAGCTCACCGCTGCAAATGATCAGAATGCAGTCCAATTGCTAAACCGTATCTATATTTTTTCTTGACTGTACATCGCCTTGAGTCCTACGGGAGAAAGGCGGTATAGAAATATAATAAACAAACAAACAAACAAACAAACAAACAAACAAACAAACAAATGCCATGCAGTCATTCCTGTCCAAGCAGCATGTAGAATCACCACCACCTGGGAAATCCTTTTAGGATTTCCAGGACCAGCAGTGGCATCCAACTTTCAACTGTTATTAAAAGAACCTGGTGATTGTATAACTGCTTGTAACAGACCCTCACTTCTCCAGGGGGTTAATTTTATCAAATGCCTATATGATTCTGAGCTTCACAATTTCTTTATATTATTGTTTACCCTTCCATAAGTATTTAATAATTTACTTAATTCTTCTACAGTGCTCCATTTTTCATGTTTGTTAAAAGGATTTTCATATTCAAAACATATTTCAGTAGCAACAGTAAAGTTGTCCCTCATTTTCCCCAGAATACTAGAATGCTAATTAGTTTGTAGCTAATGATTAGTAACTCAATTTGCTTTTAATAATGATTTTGCATGAGCTGCAGACTGAACAATGTTGTTTATAAAGTTCCCAGAATTTAATAATTATCTATGTTGGGGAAAGATGGATGCAGAAATTCATTTTTTTTTTGTGGGGAGGAGATACCAAGAGTATGTACATTTTCCATTTTTTTCAATTTCATATTATAATTCATACAACTCTTAAACCATAGTTTCCTTCATCATGGCCTATTGATTAAACTAACCGAGTTTATGACAAACTATTACCAACAAAGCCACATATTATCCTAAAAGGTCTTCAAGAAATGTTGGAAATCTGAACTAATAATAAAATTAACAATAGAAGGCTGCCCATTAGTAACAGACCTTTTAGATGTTTGGAACTATAACTCCTATCATCAGTGAAAATTTGCCATGCAAGCTAATGCCTAAAAGACACTGCATTATCTATGCCTAGCATGTGTTAAAAAAAACAGAAGTACGGGTGAATTAAATTAAATTGGTAGCTCATGTTCTTTTAACATCATATACTCTATTTTCTTAAACAGCTGTCCTCAGTGCTAAGCACATGGACAATTGGTTTAGTTGATATAATACAGTAGTTAAAATAATGAACAATGGATTACAGAATTCTCAGTTTTAGTATGCAAAAGCACATAATGACTTCAGATAGGCTACCTTTCTTAGTCTATCTTATCCAGTTGCTGAAATTATCACATCAATGTGTCAATGCACTTGAAGAGCCTTGGTAGTACAGTGGTTTAGAGCACCCTGTTATTAACACAGCTGCCTGCAATTACTGCAGGTTCGAATCTTACCAGGCTCAAGGTTGACTCAGCCTTCCATCCTTTCTAAGGTAGGTTAAATGAGGACCCAGTTTGTGGGGGCAATAAGCTGACTTTGTATAAATATACAAAAGTATGAAGGCTATTGCTTAACGCATTGTAAGCCGCCCTGAGTCTCCGGAGAAGGGCGGCATATAAATCAAATTAAAAAAAAATGCACTAATACTATTAGATTATTAAGTATAAAAGCTCAGTCTCTTTTTGAAATGAATCTCTTCAAATAATTAATTCATCTGTTGGATAAAACAAGGTCATTCACTCTTGTAGCTCTCAAGGGCAGAAAGAAAGAGGAAAAGAGGCTACTATAAAAACAAAACAAAACAGAGCTATATAAGATTTAGAATCAAGGGATATGGCACTGGAGCAAAAGTATAGTTGGAACAGATTCCGATTTTGTAATGATGTTTCATGCTGCAACAAGAGTCAGTTTATTTTTCAAATAGGATGCTTCATAAAGTGTGTTAGCATGAGGTTACACATTTTTCCAAGTGTTAAAGAGCTGTATTCTTCTGAATATTCACAGATGCTTCAAGAAGATATAGCTGCTTTAATGATTCAAAGGAGGATGCTTTTTCATGCTAACATGCTTTATGAATTGTTCCTTTTGAATGCTTCAAATAGCCTCAGTTCAAAATATTTAAGAGACAGCAAAGCATCTTAAAATAATATCTGAGGAGTGAAAAAAATAATTATAGAAATGTGTTGCAAGACATAGATTCGCAATGATGCATCCTCTGTTGCAAGGTTTTTTTAATGAAACGAAACAGCTCAATTGTCTTTGTCCAATTGGCCATCTTGGCTTTTCTTTGGGTGTCTCATGTCAAGATAGCACAGATGGGCAGATAGTTTTACATTGCCATAGTACCTTGAAATTAATAAGCTAACCATCAGAAGTCTGCATGGATTTGCTGGGACAAGTCTTGACAGATATATCTTACTTTGTTTTTCTTTAGCAGATGGTAGGAATGTTGTAAACACAAAGCATGAGACAAGATACCCAATTACATGCTGACCACCAAGCAATTGTCTTATTCATTCATACATACATACATACATTCATTTAGATTTCTGATCTTTAAGGGATATTTTTAAGATACTCCTCTCTTTCCTTTCTTTTGCCTTTATTCTGTTAAATGAAATTTAGCCTTGATTTGGATATTATCCATCATATTTACATTTTATCTTTAAATTGTATTTGCCTTTTTGTGTTAGGAGTTCAAGGTCATTTTGTTTATTTTGCATATCCTGAGTGTTTATGTATAGACAATGAAAGCCATTGGCTTCATTACCTAAGCATCATTGCTCTATGCTGATTTTGTGGCTGAGAGGGTTCAGTTTCCTGTCCTGTCCTGTCCTGTCCTGTCCTGTCCTGTCCTGTCCTGTCCTGTCCTGTCCATCACAGTGTGATGTAAGAGGTTCTATTTCATCAATTTTCCAACTTTTTTCCTCTTTATCGGAGGTCCTATTTTGGAGTTTTATTACACTACCATCCATAAGTGCCAGCTTATGGTCCTCCTAATTAATGTCATCAAACACATGCTTACCAGTCCTTGTGAGGTGCAACCACCTTATTCCATTGCTTCATCATGCAAATAACTAAGCCAATCCTTCCTATCAATTATATTTGCTTACCAAGTAACTGGTTTAGAGCATTTATTTTCTCTTTAGGCTTCTTTCATAAATCTAAAGATGCATGAAAATGCCACCTGAACACTAGTTTCTTTCTAAAATAGTTGAAGTTCATGGTGATACAGTTGTTGCCTTTTGTAGTATCATTAGTTCTCATATAATTTTCAGAAAATTTTGGAAGTTATTCATGATCCTTACTCCTTACTACCTTTCATTAGTCATATTTTGTTGGCATATTTTTTTTAAAAAATGTATTGAATAGAATAGAATTCTTTATTGGCCAAGTATGATTGGACACACAAGGAATTTGTCTTCAGTGCATAAGCTCTCAGCGTAAATAAAAACTATAAGTGATAAATCATGATCGTCATCATAAAAATACATTCATCATAAATCATAAGATACAACACTTAGTGCTAGTCATAGGATACTAAAGTAATCAACATAAATCATACTAGGAATCTAGATAAAACAATATAAATCGTAAAGATATAAGTAACATAGTCATAAGTAGAAAAGGAGATAGGAAATAGGAAAGATGAGAAGAATAATAGTAATACTAAATAGTTTAACAGTGTTGGGGGAATTAGTTGTTTAACAGAGTGATGGCATGGAGGAAAAAACTGTCCTTGTGTCTAGTTATTCTGGTGTGCAATGCCCTATAGCGTCGTTTTGAGGGTAGAAGTTGAAACAATTTATGTCCAGGATGTGAGGGGTCTGTAGATATTTTCACAGCCCTCTTTTTGACTCATGCAGTATACAGGTTTTCAATGGAAGGCAGGTTTGTAGCAATTGTTTTTTTCTGCAGTTCTAATTAACCGTTGAAGTCTGTGTCTGTCTTGTTTGGTTGCAGAGCCAAACCAGACAGTTATAGATGTGCAGATGACAGACTCAACAATTCCTCTGTAGAACTGTATTAGCAGCTTCTTGGGCAGTCTAAGCTTTCTGAGTTGGTGCAGAAAGAAAATGACTTGTTATGCTTTTTTGATGACGTTTCTGATGTTAGGTATCCATTTTAAGTCTTGAGATATTATAGAACCTAGAAACTTGTTGATACTCTGTTGTTTACTATTGTAAGAGGTGGTAGTATAGGTAGTACAGGTAGTATAGGAGGGTTTCTCCTAAAATCTATCTTGTGGACAGTACCTTTCATTACTCATATCTTGTTGGCATAATTATTTTTTAAAAATGTATTTCTTTTATATACTAATATTGAAGTGATTTTTGCAAGTGTGTTCATGCACAATTAAGATTTCAATAAGTGAGAACAACTCTGGTTTCAATTCAGCTATGATACTCAGTAAATGCCTTTGATTTGTTACTAATTGGTTTTCACTAATAAAAACTTTGTTTTAACCAAAATTGTGATTTGAATAAAGCTAAGGTTAAAGAAACCATGATTTAGATAATGAATGAAGCCAAGCAATGTTTTTCAGGTGTTATGTTTAAGCATTGCTCTACAAAATTGTTATTGTAGTATAATGGTAAACATATATACAATGAAAAAAAAACAGAAGAAACTGAATGGGTAAGTCATATAAATTCTGTCAGGAAAATATTTATTTTTATTACATTATTTATGTAATAAATAAATAAATATTTATTTTTATTACATTATTTTAATCTACAACTGAATTATTCTCAAATAGCTTTCAAAAAGACAACTAAAATTGATAGAGAGGCAGTTAAGTTCAACTCTGAAAGAAATATTTTTATTAGATGTATCCTCTAATAAATTATATCCAAAGAAATGCTGTCTAAGAAATCAGACATATAAGGAGTCTGAACAAAACAGCAGCATTGTAACATCTTGTAACACTGTTGTGTTATGAACAAAATTTAGGAAACTGGATAAGGGAAACCTAAAGTATGCTGATGTAAAGCAGAAAGATGAACTCAATTTTTCATGAGCACTTCAGTCTATTTCAGTCTGCAGCACTGTTTGTAGAAAAATAATTGTTCTTGAAAAGATTCTTTTTCAAGATCTAAAATGAATTACTCCTATTTCTCTTCAGTTTACTATTTCTTTCTGCCTTAAAGATAATCTAGGCAAGCTAACTAATCAAAGCACTATGGAAATAAGAATCTGACAGCTGAGTGGTATTTGGCACTAGTAATTGCTGAATGGATTGGAACTGAAGACTGTTTTTCACTGGTTCATAGGAGTTAGCAAAGATGAACTGGCCACGATCCAGTGCACAGTTTTAGGTCCTTAGGTCCCACCAACAAGGGCTGCAGTGTCATCAGAATGACAAGAACCACATGGCAGTCAGTGGAAGACACTAAATATCGAAGGGTGGTTTTTAGTACAAGCACACCCAATTCCTGGGGGTTATTATATTTCTTGTGTAAGTCATTCTAATGGCAGTCATAGCAATAGCAATAGCAATAGTGCTTACAGCCCTCTCTAAGCCATTTACAGAGTAAGAATATTGTTCCCAACAGTCTGGGTCGTCATTTTACTGACCTTAGAAGGATGGAAGGCTGAGTCAACCTTGAGCTGGTCAGAATTAAACAATACTGCATTCTAACCACTGCGCCATCACAGGCATATGTTTAGAATATTTCTATTTTTTCCCTTTTTTGTTGTTATGCTTCTCATCTTTACTTTTTGTTTTGACTGTCATACAGGTAGTCCTCAAGAAATGACAGATCATGTAACAACTGGTCAATGTTACAGTTGATACCCCAAAACTACATGCAACCCTGTTTCATAGTTATGATAGCTGCAGTGCGCCCAAAGTCATTCACTCTTTTGACAGACCATGGGGAAGCTGCAGTGCCCCCAACTCTCTTACTCTCATCCTGCCTGATGGGATCCTACAACACTTGGACCTGATTTCCATGCCTCCTGGAAGCAGCTGCCATTTTCAGCGCCCTGACAATTCCTTGCAGAAATTGCAGCTTTTTGAGCCATCAGTTGGCAGGCAGGAGGCTTCATACCTCTCATGGTTTCTTCAAGGTTTTAGGAAACTAGCCCTCTCTGTATGCGAAGATGGACGCTTCAGGATGAACTTCTCAAAACCTTTTACTTGCTTTAACCTCTTCCTTCCCCCAGAAAGCACAGTTCTTAAATAAAGAAAACCAAAAAAAGCTGGGAGTGGGTTGCTTGTTGATCTTTCTCCCCTCTCCCAATTAGGTGCAAAAACTAAACTCCTTTGTTTTCCAATCTCTTATGTCTTTTAAAAACCTTATCTTGACTCCAGGCTGAAGAGTAGAAGAACAGAAGCAAGCAAGGGAAGAAAATCTTTCTGCAGCTTTTTCCTTTGAACAGGAGAAAAAAAAAACCATTGTGTTTCCTAAGATTTAGTGGACTAGAGACTTGTGCATCAAAATGGAGGAAGCTGGATCTTCACCAAGTTTAGCTGTTCACCTGACAGCCTGTAGAGGCAGTCTACAGTCTAGCCTTTAAGTCCTAGCAGGGCTGTACATGCCTTTTCACTTTTTCTCACTAAGTTTTTATCTTTGGGGCATCTCAAATATCATGTTATCAGCCATTCTGCATAAGGAAGCCTTTAGTAAAGGCAAAGATGCTACTGACTTAAAGGGGCCTGTGCAGATTTGCATGTTAATGATTTGTTTGCAATATCGTAATAGGGTTCTACTTATTTACTAATTGAAAAGCTAATGTCAATGAAAATGCCATCGTTTGTTAAATGAGTTCATCATTTAACCTAATGTTATTACACTGAAGGCTCAGGAAGGTTTACTATGCTGGCTTAGGAATTATGGGAATTGAAGTCCACTAGTCATAAAGATGCTATAATCGCCCCCCCACTCTGTTTAAAGGAACCAGCATTTTGAAAATAAACTATGAAAACTTTGTAATTTTGGTGGGAGGGGCAGTGGTCAAACTGCTTTATAATGTTTGTAATATTCATATCTTGATTTTATTCAAGGAACTCAAAGCAGAGTACAGGAGGAGAATTTCATTTTATCCCTACACCAACCTTATAAGATACATAGGTCTGTGAAAATTTAGTATTATCAACATTAGTATCATCTACATTTATTGCACACAGGAGGCATAAAATTATTCGCCTAAGACCAATGAATTCTATTGACCATTTAATTCTTGGGGGCGGGAAATAAGGCCTAAATTTGCAAACTGCCCAGGATATTTTCCGCTGCGCAATATCTTTCAACACTTTAATGGTTTATAGTTTCATATAAAATACATCTGTTTTTCCTAACAAAAATGGTTGAATAAAATAGATTTCTCAAATGTATCTTGTTTCATTTGTTCTCTTATTGAGTACAAAGGATTTGAGATAACTGCATATCACTTTTCTTAATATGACGTTGGAAGAATGAGAGAAAAACAGGAATGGTATAAATCACAGCAGGATAATGTGTACATATGCACTTTTAAAAGTAAATTAGTTCATGCTGAAATTATCATATGTGAAAATAGGAAGGTAAAAACTGAATGCCAAAGTCACTTCTTTCCAAATAATTAACTTAATTGATACAATATAGGTTTATAAATAAGTCTTAACAATTATTCCTGACAGGTTTTTTTCTTGAAAATTGCTTGGAGTAGACTAAAAATGCATGTAATAGTACTGGATTTTTGTGATTTTGAGTTATTCTAGTTCAGTGAGTTTAAAATAATCCTTAAAATATCAAATCACTAAGCAAAAAAATGTGTTGACACAGGAGCACATGTTAATTTGATGTATTTGACAAATAGTCAATGGACAAACAGACTTATTTTGCCATAACTTGCTCTAATAAGTAATTTATAATTACTGGTAAATAAAAATAAATGCAGCTTCTTATACTGTTCTCAAATCAGTTAGAGATCCACTGTGAGATAAGAGAAAAAAATCTTCAGATGTTGACAAAACATATGGCGATGACACAAGAATGCAGCTGGTTCCATTCCCTGTTCATCCTCAGTAGCTTTGGCATGTTCATAAATAGGTATGCAAGCAACTGATCAGCAGAATGATTATTGTGAATTGTGCAAATGGGATTTTGCACTATTGGATCTTCCCATTGCATGAGCATTTTAAAATCAATTGTTTTTAATGCTAGATGTCATTGCACTGAGTATTAAGTTGAATATTTAATATCAAAATATTTTTAACATTGTCTTCTGATATTTAACATTTTATCTTCTGCTTATATCAAACATTTGACACTATTTATTTTGAGGATATCTAGAAAATTAAAAGAAATGCAATGGTTTTCAAATATATAGAAGACAAACCTTGATTCAACTAAATGTAGGTATAGTTCATTTTCAAACCTTACAAAGAACATAAAAAACTCAAGATCTGTCTCTCTCTCTCTCTCTCTCTCTTTCTCCCTCCCTCTTTCATAAAATGTCTTTTCTTTGTGGGTCCAGTGAAATCCACTGGCTATGGAGAGTGACTTTTTCTTTGGTTAATACAGAACATTAGATGAACAGAGACTAAATCATTTGTGTCAGGATGATATTAGTAAACTGAAGGTCACTTTCCACATACTTTAGCATGCCTTGGAGGCAATACTGATAAGGAGAAAGACAAAAGGACAAAGACAAAATTAACTTTTAATTTCTCACCAAAGCTACAGCTGACAGAAAAGGCGAGACTGAGACTGCATGCAACATACCATGTAGGGGTGTATAACTTATCTGATTTAGTTCATCTGATACCGAGCATATAGTATTTATTTATAAGGATTTATATACGCTCCAGTACGTAAGAAATATTATAAACCCATTTCATAGTGTTCTTCAGTGCCAACTCTTTTTGCCTGAATTAGGTGATATAAACAAATCAGATATATTAATTTTCTTTTGTGGAGCTGTTCATGAGTGCTTTCCAAGAAAACATACTCACATGCTGATAAAAGGTTTTACTTAACATGTGACCTGATTTTCTTTTACTTAAAGAAGTACATTAAAGTCACATTTTCTGCCATCATGTATTTGCAACTATTCTCCAGAATAAATACATTAAAGGGAAATGGTTACTTTGAACCTGTTTTATTTCTATAAAACTGATTTTTTTACATTCTAGACACTGACTATATAAACCAGGAGCCCTCCTGAAAGTGATGCCTTCCAGGATTGTTTATTGCTAAGAATTCTGGACATCAAGTCCACATATTTAAAGAAAGATTGAATATATGTGGGCAACCTGATGTTTTAGATTGCAACTCTCACCATTCCTTGTCATAAACTATATTAGTTAAGGCTGATGGAATGACAATTCAAATCACCTACAATAGGGGTTTTCTAGGCTGCAGAATATTTCAAAAATATCATAAAATTTCTGATCAGGAGACAGAAATCTAGTAATAGAAAATGATGGTTGGCTTGGTGTCAGTTGCTTAAGGTTGCACTGATTGGAGTAGCTTATAAATCTAGTCAAATATGTGAATAAATTTGTACATCAGTTTAATGTGAGCTAGGTTTAAAAAAGCACTTAATTGTAGCTGAAGAGATGAATACCTTCTATATAATAATTATCTATTAGGTTCCTCTACAACAGCCTTTTGTAGGCATCATGTCTATTTTGTACGGAAAGAAGTTGAATATATTTCCATAGGTACACTCCTGGTGTAATTCTGTGACACTATTGTGTTTATATGTGAGCAGTTATTTAGGGAAGAAAGATAATCTTATAAAAGATAGTTTGAAAGTATGTTTTGTATTTAGAGACTACTTAAGTTTCCAGTTGAATAGGAATGAAAAGAAATATGACATAAGCAACATGGAGAATTTTTTCCAGAGAAATAGCCATCATCTATTGCAGCAAAAGCAACAAATACTTTCAGAGTATTATAATAATGAACCAATTTATTACAAAATAGTCCTTGGATTACATTCCACTTAATTCAAGTGGATTTTGCTTTTTCCTGAGATAGAAACATTTGTATATGTGCATACAGATTCGGAAATAGTATATAGTGAAATTGGCGATATGTGAAGTATTTAAGGTGTAGACAGTGATAATTATTTTCTTGATAAATGCCTGGTACCTACAGGGCACAAAGTCTTAAACTGATTAGCCAATTACTACATATTAGTGTTGGGAACCCTAACTTTTTGAAAGTAATGCTGTCTACTATTTCCTTCTGACAATCCAGAGGATAATTTCTCTTAGTGAAATACTGATTAGGATATCAATGTCAATAAACAATGAAATGTGTTTGTATGTGCATGCATGTGCATGAACATTAAATATATAGTGTTTGTGCACATCTCACATACACATCAGGTGGTGAGCATCCTAAATTTAGCGCACATCACTTTTTACTGTTTTTGTTCCACAAATAAACAAAACTTTCCATTCAGACAATAAAGCCTCCTTTAACTTGTCTGCTGTATAATAAATAATAAGATGAGAAGGATTATTGCATTACTTTTTTTGTTTGTGATTTTTGGCCCTCATTGTTTCAATTTGATTGTAACTACCACCAAGTGATCACAGGAAAAATTGTTTCTTTTAGAAATACTACATCATAAAGGCTATTATATGATCTGATGCCAATAATGTAATTTAGGTGAAAATAGAAGTAATTTATTATACTCTGAAGCTCAAACTTCCCCATGCTTGTTTGCTTAAATGTAATCCCACTAATCTAGTTATTTATTTCCAAGAAAGATTGCTTTCTTATTATTCTATCCAGAATTTGCTGTTTAGGAGCTTTTTCAATCCAGCAGATATTTCTCTCTGCATGTGAATTATCATCTGAATATTCAGTTCTGCCTCACAATATAATGTCCAAATATTCCATATTTTTGTAAGATTGGCCTGATTAAGCAGAATGCACTGCATTTGTTTGAAGAAATTAGAAAAATTCTTGACAAAGACTAAGGAAAAATGCTTATCTATCTCCAACAGCACTGGTTTGTTTCTTTTTGAGCTGGTGGGATAAAGCTGTCAAGTAAAATCTAGTAAAATACCAAAGTATATGAAGTTAAAGTAAACTCACAAGCAACTTTAAGGTTCTGTGTCTAGCACCAACTCAGCAGATGATTATAGGACATTCTGACCCTTGGCAATTTGACAGGGTCACATTTTGACATGGCTGAACTGTTCCTGAACAATTCCTCCAATGTACTGGGTACAAACAGTCTTTTCTTCAACATCAGGCATGCATGTCTTATCTTCCCTACCTATTATTTTTTAAGAAGCATGGCTATTGAAATATAGTGAAGGTTAACTCGGCTTGTTGTTTATGTCATCCTTCAGCTCAGACAATAGTATAGCATAGCCCGTCATGATTTACTTCTATAAGGGAGTCACTGTTGGGCCTCAAATTTAGTTCTGATAAATTTAATTATCAATTTTTCCCCTTAAACATATTGCTAAATCTGTGCAGTTTTCACTGTTTATCAAATGGCCATTTTTATTTTGCAAGATTGGCATGATCATTAAATAATTAAAATCTGAAGACAAATACAACATTTAAAATCTGCATATTCAAAAATTCAAATTGATTATGAAGTGTGTGTGTGTGTGTGTGTGTGTGTGTGTGTGTGTGTGTGTGTTGTATTTACAATACTTTGTTGAAAACTAGTGTAGTGTTGTAGTTAAGCAGAACTAGCAAGATCCAGGTTCTAGACTAGCTTCAACTGCAGAAATTCATTGGGTGACTTTGGCCCAGGTCATCCTCTCTCAATTTTGTAAGTTTGTTACTATGGGGTAAAATAAGAGGAAAGGCTATATGTATTCCACCTTGAGCTTCTGAATGAAAGGCGAGATAATAAATAAAGCTAATAATGGAGACCAAATGTGAATAAAATCGTCTAGTTAGCAGAGTCAAGACCTTGCTATTGTACTAATGTTTCAGCCAATGTTATTCCATGCTTCTAAAATTTCACTGATTCAGAGAAATAGGTGCTTTAGTATTCCAGAGTGTACAATAGTAAATCAAACCCCTAAACAGTGAAAAAGAAGATAACTGATTGTGTTGCACCGTTTCATATGTCGTGGGGAAAGGAGTAAATTAAACTATATTTTCATTAATTATTATAAAATGTTGTGTATTTTTTCCAATATTCTAAAACATTTTCAATAGAAATGAACCACTAAATGGGCATTGCCTGAGAGATGACACTATTTTCAGTTTAGCTATAGCATCTCCAACAAGTTTAGAAAAACTTTAATTAAAATAATGCAAGTTAAAGAGGGTAAAGTACCATCTACGAATTACTTTCATAATCAATGCTTAAAGCTTGCCAAAATAGATTTCAAAGGAATTTTGTATTATAAAGAGTTTCAAATTCAAAACTGAAGTCTTTTTCCTATACTTTTTAATGTTCAAGAAAACCAGATAAATTAAATTTTGTTTAATTTAATCTAAAATGTTTGTTTTTAAATGAAATACATATACACTTTCAAATGTTGCTAAGGTTTTTAACTGATGAAATCTCAAGGGTATTTTTCCTTCCTTCCTTCCTTCCTTCCTTCCTTCCTTCCTTCCTTCCTTCCTTCCTTTTTTCTTTTTCTTTTCTTTTTTTTTCCGCAAAGACCTGTACAAAATCAAACTCATTAATAAAAAAAGGAGTGAGAGCAAATTTAATGAAATCAGGGGACCATGAATTCTAGCCTCTTTTATGGCACAAAGCTGGCTGAGTGACTTTTGGTCAGTCATTCTCCCTCAGACAATGACAAACTACTTCTGAATACCTGAGAAGAAATTGTAGGAACTTTTCCAGGCAATAGCAAGGAGTCAAGACTAACTTGAAGTCATTGGGGGATGGGGGGGGTGATAAAAAAAACTAGGTTACAACTATATTAAACAAACAAGTTATGTAGACTTATCAATTGTTCAGAGGGGATCAAGATGGCAACAGAAAAGCAGTTCTGGTGCTAAGGTCTCTAGTTTTTAACTATTTTAGGTCTTATATTTTATTCTATTTTAATTATTTTGCATATGTTTTCATCCACTATATATATATTTACCCAATTTATATTTATTCTTTTTTTTCATTGTTACATATCTTTTCTTCCCTTGGCTTTATCTATCTCTGGTGTCCACCCATATTCTCCAATATAGGGTGAAGGACATGCAAATGGCAAGTTATAACAGGAAAAGCAAACTTAGAGCTACTCCTATAAAAGTAATGAAGTATTAAAGGACAAGTCCAAAATATTAAAAACTACCCCATGCCCTAACCATCTGGCAACTGAGAGCCTGTTAGCAATAAATAACAATAATGACAATCACAAGATGAGTCAATTGCCTGTTCCACCATCTATCATGTCTTAGTCAGTTGGGATATTGAGCAATTTACCATTTTGGAAGATAAATTTCAGTTGGAGATAGAGAACATGTTACAACTTGAACTAGAAAATTAAGTCCGATTCCTAACTCAGATATGGACTTGGGAAGCAAGAACTGCCTCTTGACTATGCAAACAGTAATATGTTGACTAGTATAAAGGTAATGCCCAATTCATTCCATTTTCATATCTAATAAATATTCTACAAAAGTGCATACATTCAATTATTTGCAATAGATGTTGTTAATATTAGCAGAAGTAATGCCTTTCTGATTCTTTTACATTCTCTCTTTGACACTACCTACTTGTCAGAGCTTTATCCCAGGACCTGGTAATAAATCTTTTCTTAGAGATCCAAAACTGCATTTAGGGGCTAACTACAGAGGCTTTGAATCATGTTTCTTTCTCCCACCCTTACATAGATTTCTTCTCAACATTTGATATGGAGGATACTGGCATCATGTGTTCATAACAATTCTGTCTGGTCTCAGACTCTTAGCCTTCCTGGCAGACTGGAAGGAGTTTTATTTCTTTATGTACCATATGGCCTTTATATGCCTTTATAAATAGCTATATTAGGTATTTCACTTTTTTATTTAAATATAGAACATAGAATAACAGAGTTGGAAGGGACCTTTGAGGTCTTCTAGTCCAACCCCCTGCCCAGGCAGGAAACCCTACACCACTCCAGACAAATGGTTATCCAACATCTTCTTAAAAATTTCCAGTGTTGGAGCATTCACAACTTCTGCAGGCAAGTTCCACTGATTAATTGTTCTAACTGTCAGGAAATTTCTCTTTAGTTCTAAGTTGCTTCTCTCCTTGATTAGTTTCCACCCATTGCTTCTTGCTCTACCCTCAGGTGCTTTGGAGAATAGTTTGACTCCCTCTTCTTTGAGGCAACCCCTGAGATATTGGAACACTGCTATCATGGCTCCCCTAGTCCTTCTTTTCATTAAACTTGACATACCCAGTTCCTGCAACCGATCTTCATATATTTTAGCCTCCAGTCCCCTGATCATCTTTGTTGCTCTTCTCTGCACTCTTTCTAGAGTCTCAGCATCTTTTTTACCTCTGGGCGACCAAAACTGAATGCAATATTCCAAGTGTGGTCTTACCAAGGCATTATAAAGTGGTATTAACACTTCACATATACTACACAAGAAGCTGGATATTCAGGAATTAATGAAATGTAGATTGAAAGAGGATATGCTTCAAATGAACTATCCAACAGAGAAAACAATAATTGCACCTCAGAGTATAGCAGTCCAGGGACTGAGTATATAGGGGAGAACACTGAATATACTGAATATATAGGGTAGAACTGAGTATGAAGCTGAAGGTTTGTTTTCAAAGTTTGTGGGTTGGTTTCCAAATGTTTCAACAATCCAAAAGCTTGGAGAATGAACCTTTACCCTCATCCTACACCCGAGCTATAGTTATTCATCACTATTGCAAAGAACTGAGTATATAGGGTAGAACATTGGAGATCTCAAATGTCATCTCTCAGAATCCTTTTTATTTTCATACCATGACTTTGTTCTGAAAAGGTTTTTTTCTGCTACTATCACTTGTCTTTCAAGGGGGACATCACTTGACATCTTTCCCACTTTCTGGTATTAAAATGTCAATTTTTAAAAGAAAAAAAGGAATCAACTTTAAAAAAATGCTATCTCTTGGCTATATAGATAGATATATTACTAGAGATTTCAACCTTTCTTTCTATAATAGAATGTCTAACAGACCCTAGGAATAAGACAAAGCAAAACCATTATAGAAAAGATTCCTTCGTCCAGGGTAGGATGATTCACGAGAAAGAAACGCAGAACAATTCTTTTCTTAATCATGTTAGGTATATGAAAAATTGCTTTCATAAACTTTACTAACAGTAGAGTTCATTCCAGAAATCCAGATAGTTCTTGTTTCCTTAATTTGACATACGTGCAATCTCATCAGAAATAAACAATATAAAACTTTGCTTCTGAAACAAAATATAAAACTCTGAAAATTACAGAAAAATACTATGTTGTAGGGAGACCACAAGTTGGTGCTGGTCTACTAGAAATGGTAATGCATTTTAATATACTGGTTTTTAGAAGATTATAAATAAAGTACTTTTCTGCTCAACCTGAAGAATGGGTTAAGGCTAAAACTACAGGGAATTCACTAGTAGGAACCAAGAATTTTTTTAAAGAGAACAAAATATTATTTTACACTGACAGGATTAAAAAAAAATCAAATAAACAAGCCAATGCAAATCCTGACTAGAACTTATAAGTGTTTTTTCAAAAATAGCACTTTTTCTTAGAGCAAAGTTTCTGCTTTCTATTGCATGAACTCTTCTTGTTTTTCTGGATATGTAAACTTTAGTATGAGGGTCTTATGTCAATCTTGGTTAACCACATTCTAGTTGCTCCAGTTCTACTTCAAGATATTAAACAATCATCTTTCCTTTTCTACTCCTTGGGTCATTCTTCTATAAAATTGACACAAAGAGGCCCTCTGCCTTGCAAAGAGATGTATTCTATTTCTGAAATTTGTGAATATCTGGCATGAGAGGTTACTTTCACAGCAAGCAAATACAAGAATATAAAATCATATCTATAGGCTGTACAACACTATGCCATATGTCAAATAAAACAAATGCTATGAAGGTAATCCCTAAAACTGCTCACAGACAAACAAGAGAATCAAAATTAATGAAGAAATCCAGATTTTTATTTAGTAGCTATTCAATCCAATTTGTTAATGGATTAACTACAGTTAAGAGTAGCAGCTGTTGCAATCTTAATTTATATTGGCCTTAAAGTTCTTCCTAAAATGTTTACATGAACACAAATCATAATTACAACTGCCAAAAAAAGGGAGTAAGGGTAAGGATTCCAAAAAACCCAGACTTATCTATTTGAATGACATTATCCTTCCCACATTGCATCATTACTTCATTTCTTGCTCTCCATAAAGACTAATCGTGTCCTTTTACCAGAATATTACTCTCTGGAAGATACGAGGGCAGTGACTGTTCAAGATAAAGGAAAGCTGGAATGATTCAAACTCATTGTACATATTAGCTATTGCTCAAAAAATGTACCCAGACAATAAAGGGAAGGGTTTTTCCTCTATAACAGCTGTAATACATGTTTCCAGTGATGTATTAGAAATATTTCTATTTATTATTAATTGATTAGAGTGGTTTCAGAGCCAACATATAGACTTTGTCTCTCAAATTAGGCTATCACACACTCAATGGGTATGTCTTCCCATGCTTCATACAACTGTATGATTCAAAAAACTGGGGCTGGGTTTTGGCAGCGAACAAAGCAAGTAAGCAAAAAAGAACAGAAAGAGAAAGATACCAAGAAAGAGACTCAGAGGGTTTTTCTTGATATGGAATTGTAATGAGACTGGCTTTAAAACACAAAAGAACTGTGAATATAGAAACTAGATAAATAAATAAGTAGCCATAGTCAGCTATCCGACTATATTTCTATCAAACTGCAAATTTGAACTAAAATGGTTTATATTTTTCAAATAATAAATGTTTTATTATTATATATAATTTTGTTATCATTCATATCTCTATAGCTGTAACATTTCTTTTGTTAGTTCATGGCTAATAGCCCAAGCCCAACTTGGCAAAACATAAGCTTTTATATAAAAATACTTCTCAATTCTTTTGTTAAGAAAACTTGCTGACATCCCATTTGTGGTACAGATATAAAAAGATTAAAGTTTTTTACTGTGTCACCTTTCTTAAGTAATAAGAGCTTCTCCTCAAATTATTATGGTTATAATAAAGAGGGTAAAAGGGGCCTCCTAAATTGCTATTTTTAATGTGAAAGGAAGAAAAAACCATTCAAAACATGGAGCAATCTTGGTAATAGTATTTAACTGATGTACTTAATATTTCTAAAATATAAATATAAATCTAAAATAACTTTTGTTTTTCTTTTAGTGTAACCCAGTACCTGACGTGATAAATACTTTAAGGCAAAATTCAATCACTGCACTTTCCCCCACCCTGTTGGCCATATCTCATCTAGTTTGATTAAATCAAGGCTTGTTTCCTTGATTTGTTATTATTAAACCAGACTTCCCTGGATTAAGAATTAATGTAAACTTTGATTTGATGTAAGCCAGGATCTCAACACCACCACTTGTACCCAACTATTGAAAATTTAATTGTAATGCAAAATACAATTCAGGAACAAAATTTAGTCCATAACCACAATTGAATCTATAGATTGCTTTATAAATCACTGGAATAAATGACACGGAATTGAATCACTCTTTTCTAAATAGGAAAATGCACATTCACATGTTTCTTTCTTCAAATGAATATTCTCACCCCATTGAGCAATTTAACTTTGCTGTTTCTATATGATATTACATTGTCTCACATTTTTCCCCTTCTTTCCTTCCTCAGAGAATTCAGTCATTCTTACTAGAAAGTGCTTTTTTATATAACATTTACTTCTCTCATACTAGACAGAATCAAAAGAACATTCCAGCATCCTACATTAAATGAAACAAAAAAGTTCATAGAACGGAATATGCCTAATTCATCAGGCAGCGAAGTTTGACTAATTATTGGGGAATATATCTAAGATGGATCATTTGGCATACAGAATTTGTTTAGTACAGAACATAAAATACTCAGAACAGATTTCACTTCCATCACCGAAATAAGAGGACAAGCATACTTTTAAGAACTACTGGTAATCTCTACCTGCTTTGAAAAGTAAATAAGCATATCAGTGGAGGGTTGCTCCCAGTTTGGTCTGGTTCTTGTGAACTGGTAGTAACAGTGGCGGGAGGCTCTGCCCACCGCCCAGACGTCATCATGAATGATCTGCGCATACACAGAAGTGTGCGCGCTCCCGTTGCGAACCAGTAGCGGAGGTAAGTAGAACCTGCATATTGTCTGTTTCTAGGGCATATCTTTTGGCTGATGAAACACTGAATTAATATGAGATATATATATTCTGAATCAGTTATTCAAAAAACTTGATTGGAATCAGAAGAAATTGTTGGCTACATCTAAGATTACTAAAAATGATTATAAACATTGTGAATGAAAGAAAAAAATTGTAAAATAAATTCTGCAAAAGTAAATATGTGCCCAATGTAAGCAGGGGAAAAAAATTGAATAAATGAATGAATAAATAAATAAATGAAGAGGCGCTATAATGGAAAAAACCGTGCCACATAATATTTTATTCTTATTCAACAGTCATTTGCAAGTATATTGCAGATATAATCAACTGTATCATGAAAACATTTATATTTAGTATTTGATGATGGCATAGCTGTTATATGCTATATGATATTACTGACTCAGTGCCAATGAAAAAATGAGATATATTTATTTCACATTTTAACATAAATTTGCAAACTAAAATTAAGACAAGAGGGAAATTTTTCTTCAATTGTTGCAATTATCTGAATTTTTAAATAGTTATTCTGTTAAAATGTACCAATTAGGAAAATCATATACGAAAAAATGTATACAAGAAGACATCTATGTCAGGTGTGAAAAACCAGGTTCATACATGAAGGTTCAAATTAGCTGATTTATTGCTAAAAGTCTATGCATAGGAATCTTCCCAATTAATGATCAGTACCTGGTTAGAAGGGACGTGGTGGCTCAGTGGCTAAAGTGCTGAGCTTGTCGATCGAAAGATGTTTTTATCCTCTGTGCGTGTGCAGAAGGTTTTGCGCATGCGCAGAAGGTCTGCGCGCACATGTGATACATGAGCGTGGCGCATGCACTTCCGAACTGGTAAGCAAGGTTAATAGATTTCACCCCTGGTTTATATTTTGACACAAATTCTGTTCCCTGCAGTTTGAGATATTTTCAATCCATATAGTAACTTTACATTTGTAGGAGTCCTCAAAAACTAGTAAAATAAATGGAAAAAATTTACTTGGCTCTGAAAAAAATTGCCCTAGTGAAGTCTTATTTATTTAACTAGATGGGATATTGTTACATAGCATAGAGTTTGATAGATAGACTAGAGATGGAATAGCTCAGCTGAATTTGATTTTTTTTAAAAAAAATTTGATTTTATTATAACATATAGTGATACAATCGGTACATTTTCGGTTCATTGGTGCAATTATATACATATATACATCTATATACATTATTGCTTGTCTTTTGTTGATATTGTTTCTTGAAGCTAGATTTAATTTCAAACACTTAAAAATAATAGTGCTCAACTCTCTAAGACTAAATCTAATACTATTCATATAGATTTTGTTAATTAATTAGAATTTAATCTCTATTACCTTCTTTATTTCTTTCCCCCATCCATTCGTACCACATGTCCCACACGCTATAAAATTCTGAATCTTCTCTGTCATTAATTTCTGAAGTCAATTTGTTCATTTCGGCGCACTCCAATATTTTTCCAATAACATGTTCTTGAGGTGGTATTTGTTTTTCTTTCCAATACTGGGCAAAGGAAATTCTAGCGGCTGTCAGAATATGTATAATTAAATACTTTTTCTTTTTTGCATATTCAGTTTTCAAAATTCCCAGGAGAAAAGCTTTTGGGTCAAAATCAAAATTTTCTTTTATTATTTCTCTAATCCACACCCATATCATCCTCCAGAATTTTTGTGCCTGATTACATGTCCACCAGCAATGATAAAAAGTACCCTGCTGATGGTCACACTTCCAACATTTAGGGCTCGAATTGGGGTAGATCTTCGCTATCCTGGCTGGGGCCATGTGCCATCTATAAAACAGCTTGTATTGGTTTTCCTTATAAGCCGTCGCCTTTGTCATTTTAAGGTTATTATTCCATATTGAATCCCATTCGTTCAAATTTATATTCTGTCCTATATTTTTGGCCCATGCTAACATCGGTTCTTTAACTACTTCCTCTGCCATATCGTACTCCAATAAGTAATTATATAATTTAGCTAAAATTTTGTCGTCCGTACCCATCCATATCTTGTCAAATCCATTTATGCTCATTTCAATGCCAAATTCCTCCTTATCTTTTTTATATCTGGATTTAATTTGGTTATATGGCCACCAGTCTATAGAAATACCTTGTTCCATCAATTCTTCCCTTGTTTTAAGGTTCCCTCCCCCATCTAATAATTCATTGTATCTGACCGTTTTACCCATTTCTAATACATTTGGATATATTATAGCCTCCATGGTGGAAAGCCATCTCGGAATTTTCCTATAGTGCTTCTGTCTCATCTCTCCCCATATTTGTATCAAGATCTCCCTTATTTTATGTCTATGGAAGTAAGTTTTTATCTTCTTCCCAGTATCCCAGAGATATGCATGCCAACCCTTCTGGAGATCATACCCTTCTAGAGTTAACAGTCTTTTATTTCTTAGGGTTGCCCATTCTTTCAGCCATACTAGGTTTGCAGCTTTTTGATATAACTCCCATTTAGGTAATCCGAAACCCCCTCTTTCCTTCTTGTTCTGTAAATTCCTAATTGCTATCCTTGGTTTCTTTCCCTCCCAAATAAATTTCCTGATGATGCTATTGAGCTCCAGAAAGAATTTTTTATCTAATTTAACAGGGACCGTTCGGAATAGATACAATAACTTGGGTAATATGCTCATTTTTATTGCCGCGATTCTGCCTAATAATGATATCTGTAGTCTTCCCCACTTTTCCAGATCCTGTTTAATATTTCTAATCAATGGTAAATAATTATCCTCTCTGAGGGCCGAGCACCTTGATGAAATCCAGACCCCCAGGTATTTTACCTTCTTGGCGATTTGGATCTCCATTGATTCTTCCAATACTTTTTTCCTTACCTCCGTCATATTTTTTGTTAATAATTTAGTTTTGGATTTATTTAATTTAAGGCCTGCTACCTCCCCGTAATTGCCCAATTCTTCCAGAATTTTAGTGCCTGATTCTAATGGTTCTTCCATGATTAATACCACATCATCTGCAAATGCCTGTGTCTTATATATCTCTTTTCTGATTGTCAGACCCTTTATTCCATTATTGTTCCTAATCTTTCTCAAAAATACTTCTAGTGCTAAGATAAATAGAAGTGGGGATAGAGGGCACCCTTGTCGGACCCCTTTTCTAATTTGAAAAGCCTTAGTTAGTTCTCCATTCAGTAATATATTAGCCTTTTGTTTTTGATAGATTGTGGATATCATATTGACAAAATTTGATCCGAATTCCATTTGGATAATTTGTTGTTTCATAAATTGCCAATTAAGATTGTCAAATGCCTTTTGGGCGTCGACAAAGACCAATGCCATTTCTTTGTTCGGGTGTTCCTCATAGTATTCCAATATGTCTATTATCATCCTTGTATTATTCCTGATTTGCCTCCCAGGGAGGAATCCATTTTGGTCACTGTGTATTAATTTATTCAAAATTATTTTTAGCCTTCCTGCTAAAATACCCATATAGATTTTGTAGTCCGTATTCAGGAGGGATATCGGTCTGTAATTTTTGATTAATTTTGGGTCTTCTCCTTCTTTTTGGAGGAGAGTAATATACGCCTCTCTCCATGATTCTGGAATTTTGGATTCTGTTAGGGCCTCATTATAAATTTCTAACAACTTTGGTAACAAAATTTCTCCCAAATCCGAATTCTTATAAAATTCCCCTGGAAGTCCATCTGGGCCTGGGGATTTGTTCTTTTTAAGTTTTGATATTACCATCCTTAATTCTGTCATCGTTATTTCTTTATTAAGTATTTCTTTATCCTCTTCCCCGATTTTTGGAAGACTTTCTTTTGACAAGTATTGGACCACCTTTTCATTAGGAATTTGTTCTTCCGCATACAGAGCCGCATAATAATCTCGGGCAATCTCCAATTTATCTTCCTGTTTATTGTTGAGGTGGCCTTCCGGGTCTTCCAATTGATGAATTATGCCTTTCTCTTTTTCTTTTTTTAACCTATAGGACAGCCACCTACCCGGTTTGTTTGCATTTTCAAAATAATATTGTTTGGTTCGTTTCATTTTGTACGCCAATTCCTCTTGATCTATTACGTTTAATTTGTGCCGTATAACCATCCAATTTTCTTTAACATCCTTATTATCTGGTTTATGTTGTAGTTCCCTCTCGGCTTTCCCTAGTTCTTCTATCAGTGCCTTCTGCCTCTCTCTTCTTTCCTTATTCCTGTGTGCACTATACGATATTGCTAGTCCTCTTACGTACGCTTTCATTGTATCCCATATGATACCTTGAGATGTTGCCTCCTTTTCATTTACTTCAAAAAATAAATTTAATTCTTTTTTTACTTTCTCAACATTTTGCTTGTCCTTTAGAAATTGATTATTTAATCTCCATCTTGTATTTCTTCTCTTGTGCGTACATTCCCATTTAACCTCTAATGGATTATGGTCTGCCCAAATGTTGGGCATGATTTCTGTTGACTTAATATCTAACCCTATATCTCTGCTTATCCACATCATATCAATCCTAGACCAAGATTTCTTAGGATTAGAATAATATGTATACTGCCTCTGATATGGGTGCAGAACCCGCCAAATATCCACTAGATTGAATTCTTCTACCATATCAAAGAATGGTTTTGGTAAATTTTTCCTCTTTTTCTTTTTACCTTTGGTCCCCTTATAATCTCTATTTGAATCTATTACCCCATTAAAATCGCCAATTATGCAAATCTTGCTCTTATCCATCATGCTTATTCTCTCTCCTAATTTTTTATAAAAGTCTCCTAGGTTTTCATTCGGGGCATAAATTGCTGTTAATAAGATTGGACAGTTGTCTCTTTTAACTTCCACCATTAATACCCTTCCCTTCGGGTCTGCATATTTTAGTTCGGCTTTTATTTCCTTCTTGATGTACAATGCTACTCCCCTTTTCTTTTTGTCAGCTAGGGATGCATAAAGATTCCCCAATTTCTTATATTCCAAATATTTTTGATTTTCCTTTTTAATATGGACCTCTTGAAGGCACACTATATCCATATTTTGTTTAGCTAATTTTGTAAAAAAAATTTTCCTCTTTTTGTTATCGTTTAGGCCATTTACGTTAACCGATATCAATTTCCAATCATCCATCTCTTAATTTTTGTATACTATCCTAATACTTCTTGGCACGTGTGACTCTTTGTGGACTTTGGTCTTTCTTTGTCTCCTTACTATCCTTATCTTCCTCCTCCTTTTCCTTCGATATCCTTTCTTTCTCTCTTATCTGCTGGGTTACTTCTTCTTTCGATATTTCCGCCTCTAACTCCTCTTTACTACTTTGATCCTCTTCAGACGCTCGTAATTGATCCAGGAACTCTTGAGCTGCTACTAAGCTATCTATCTTAACTTTATTCCCTTGCCACGTGATCCACATGCCTTCTGGTAAGATCCACCTGAAGAGAATATTCCTTTTGTTTAATTGAGTAGCCAAAAACCTATAATCTCTCCTTATCTCCCTTACCCTCCTTGGGATTTGTTTCAGTATGATCACCTCCTTTCCCTTATACATGATTGGCTCATCTCTTGCCATACTATAGAGGATATCCTTTACCTTCTTCCTTGCGAATCTTATATGCACCTCCCTTGGCAATTTATTTCTTCGTGCATAATTTGTCTGGACCCTGTACGCCTCGTCAATTTCCTTTATAATGTCCAATTTATCTTGTTGCAACACCCCAGCAATTAATTCTGCCATCACCTGGCACAGATCTTCTTCCTTATCTTCCGCAATGTTTTGGAAACGGAGATAGAAGGAGGCTCGATCCATTTCCAATTGGGTAATTGAGTCTGCCAATTCCCTGTTCTGTTCCATCAGTTTTTGGTCAACCGTATCTAAATTTTTTTCCTGTTGTTCCATTTTAACTTCCATCTTTTTAATCTTCTGTGTATTAGTTTGTATCGATTCCTGTATACCAATCATTTTTTGATCTAATGCCCTAATATCTGTCTTCAATTCAGTATGATTACTAGACATTTTTCTTGTAACATAATCATCGTGTCCTGTATTGCTGTCAATGTTGATTGCATTGCTTGCATTGTGGGTAGCATTCCTGATTTCTCCATTTTAGAGAAACCTTCAGTCAATTTCTGTGTAGCAGGTGATGTCGTTGTGATCGTGGGATTTGAGGATGTTTTCTTTCCTGTTTTTGTCACCGTGGATGAGAAGCTCATCATCTCTTTTAATACCTTTTTCTGTTTTCTTGTTATATTTTCAATGTTTTTCCAAATTGTCATCCACCAATATTTAACTGCCTCTATCAAATGAATTTATATTAAATCGTTCCCTTCTGTTCCACTATTCAATATTGTTTAGTAATACAATAAATCAATAATTCAAATTTTTATCTATTGCACAAACCTATCTTGTAATAAGTCACTTATTGATCAATTAATAGTTAAACTAATTTGAACTAAGATAACCCTCTCACCTGCTACCACTACTTAAGCAAATTATCTTTACCTACTCTTATTTAACACTTAAGCACTGATGACTTTCTAATATATCTTGAGCAATCTAAGTACACATATAGATAATTAATTATGCAATCTCAATATTCAATATTTTAAGTTATAAAAAGCTAATCAAAATTAAGAATCAATAATTGAAAGAAGAAAGGAGGAGAAGAAAGGGAAAAATCCAATTATAGAATATAAAAGATTATAGCGTATATAAATTCCTTAATAAAAAATCTAAAAAGTACTTAATAAATTTTAAATAAGTTCACAATTAATTTAGATTATCTAAAATGGAATATGTAATATATATAATATTAATATAGATATATACTTATAGATATATAAATTTTCTAATGTTTTTTGTTGTTGTTGTTATTTGCCCAACTTGTTGATTAATTAATTAATTAATTGATTAATTGCTCAATAACTTCTCTCAGTCATAAAAGAGCAGAAGGGAAAAGCAACCAAAAAATATAAAAAAATTCTTTTACAATGATGCAGCAGGCACGCTTTGCTGTATGATCTGCTTCGCGTTACTCTTAAGTTCAATCACTCTCCATTTGCATTGTCATTCAGATTTCATCAGCCATGTTATCTTCCCCAAGTGCTCCTTCTCAGTCTCTCAGCTCGAGACAATCTTATTGTTAGTCCTGACAGCTACCGCACTTCCAAAATCCAGTTCCTTTATTCAATTAGTCTATTCCACACTCTTAACTTTCCAAAGTTTGTTTGCTCAAAACAAAGTATCAATCCAATCCACTGAAGGCTCCGTCTCCCTTTCTAAAAGTATCCTCAGTCTCACCAGCACGTCTGCGATTTTGTCTCCCACCAATCTCCTCCAACCTCACAATCGCCGCCAATTCCTTCCAGGATCCTTCTTATCAGATGCAGCCAGCACAATCCAATTGAACTCACTCCGAGCATGTTTAAGGGAGAGTAGTACGAATAATCCTAGGCACCAACTTCACCGAAATCTTCTTGCTTCCTGTCTTTTGTTGGCTATCACAGCTTCAAGTCTGCCATTTAAAGCAGACGCGCCGCGTTAGTTTGACAGCGGTAGTCGGTCCAGCAGAGAGTGCTTGCTCCTCACCGCTCTGCCTGCTGACACCCCGCTATCGTCCGCGGAGCTCTCCAAGCTCCCACGCCTCGAAGGGACCCCAAAATGCAACAAAAAAGTGATCGCTGCGATCGCTGTCACAGCGCCATTTCGCTGGGATTCACCAACCGGAAGTCCTCTGAATTTGATTTTTATTGGCTAGCTTGTGACAAGAGTTAGGATACTATTTGCATTATTTCTGAAGGTAATCCAGATAGGGTTGCCAGGTCTGCTTCCAAAAAATAGCGGACAAGCGGGGGTGGGGGAGGGTGGGGGGGTTAAGTAGTAAAAAAATAAAAAAAAATTACAATTAAATTATATATTTTCTTACAAACATTTTAACATGTATTAAAATAATCACTTCAATATTTACTTAAAATTCAAAACATCAAATTTATTATAATAATATGTAAAATATTAAATTACATTTTACTTTGCTGTCGTGTCTATTTTTTATTTGACTGTGCAGCTTTGATCAATTCTTTGTGTTTAAGGAATAATTCTTTAATTTCAGTACAACGTTGAGAAATATTAAAAAATATACAAAGTTCACTTCGAACTGATGGTACAAGCAGTCGGTTACGTTCATCAGTCCACAAATTTCCCATGATGCTGAAAATTCATTCAACGTTTGCATTTGATACCGGAATTGATGCACAATACTGGAACAGTTTCAGTAAACTCGGAGCTGGCTCTTTCTTGAAAAAGTACATCCACTTATCAAGGGATGAATCGCCCTGCAGATGAACATAAACTTCTTCTAAGGCAGAAATTTCATCGAAGAGAGTGTTGGGTGGAAGTTCTTCTCGCCATGGTGATAATAACCAGATGTTCGTCATTTCTTCTAAAGTTGGAGGATTATTGCGATCAATTAGATTGAAACAATTTAGTGTCTCATATACTGAATCGGTGAAATTATACCACTTTTCTAGGTACGCAATGGCTCTTTGATACACGCTGATGGCTTCTTTCTTGAACTTTTGCACGGCATTCTCAGGCAAATATTTTTTACGTAAGGCAAATAAAACTTTCATTCCAAAAAACTGCTCATTGTATTTTTTTTGCAAAGAATCACGCAGCTTACACATGATAATGTGAAGATCACATGCAAGAATTTTCTTGCTTTCCAGCTTCAGTAGGGTGTCTTGCATTATTGACATGAAGAATTGCGTGAAATATAAATACAATTCTGAAATTGTTGGTTCATCGTCCTTTGCGAGTTCATTTTCCTGATCCGAAATAAGGTTCCAGATAACCTTATGGCACTCATCAGATCCAAGAGAAATAAAATACGATTTTAGAGGTATCCAGTTTAAAAGAAGTCTTTCGATCGTTTTAAACAAACTTAACCAACGTGTTGGAACATAGCGCAAAACTTCATGGAATTCTGACTCACAAAACCTACGTACCATTTCATCATAAAGCTTTTGAATAAAAAAAATGTCCACTATTTTATGAAAAAAAATAGTGAACATAATGTGAAAAAAGCGGACTGTCCGCTCAAATAGTGACACCTGGCAACCCTAAATCCAGAAACAAAATAAAACTGCTGAAACTAACAAATGTTAGGCATAGACATTTCCTTGAATGAAAACATGCTTGAGAAGTTATTTGATTTAAAGTAATCCATGAAAGAAAAGTAAGATGTATTTCTAGGTGTGTTAATAGCAACAAGATATTGGTTTTGTTTTCCACACCCACATTAGGCATAACTATTGAAAAGATTATCTAGCTTGTTCTAATCTTACCCTTCTGAAGTTACTTGCTCTTAACTATGTTACATATCAAGAAGATGGGAAAACAATAAAACATCCTGTGTTGCTCCCAAACTTTATTTAGAGTTATAATTGGCACCTGTTCTTTCTCATTACATAAAGGCCCCTATAAAATGGAATGGCTTTGTGTTTTGGCCCATTAGGCCCAGATAATATTCCTTTATTGAATCTGGACTGAGCTGGTGTAAAATTTGTGACTCCCCCTGGATTCATGACTCCTGTTCCAGTAATTTTTGGGTAATGGGGCCCTTGCACAGATTTGTCTGGTGTGCCAATTGCACCTTCCAGAACTGGGAGGCCTTGCTCACAATCACTCATGCCTTGGTCACTCCTCATTTGGATTACTACAATATTTTCTATAAGGTGTTGCCTTTAAAGTCCACCTGAAAGCTTCAATTGGTTTAAAATACGGTACCACATGCAGTGTCTCTAGGTTTACCCATATATCACCTTTGTTGCACAAGATGCACTAACTTCCTGTTTCCTTCTGGGTGCAATTCAAGCATCCTCTCTAGTTCTTCCTTCAGGTTCTGGTATATATATTCCCTCTCATTCAGTGTCATGAAGAGACCTACATGCTGGCCAATCAACCAGTCATCATGGTATTAGACAAGGGAATGATGGTATTAGACAAAACAGTGATAGTAATAGATTAGCAGTGTCAATTGAGCAATATTAAGAAGAAGGGGAATGAAAAGCTAGAAAAATACAAAGCCCTGAAGAAGGATGTAAAAAGTAAAGGCAAAGGTGGTCCCAACCATGGTAGGAATAAGATGGAGTATGGTTTATTAACAGATCCTGGGGTCTAGAAAACAGCAGTGCTAAGAACAGCTAACATACTGCGCAGAAGTCTCAAAGTTTAGGCCTTTCCCAATTTTGATCTCCCAATTCATTCAGTTAGCAAAACTTTATTTTTCAATATTGTGTCAAATATATTATTGCTACTGTCACCATATACTTTAGCAACTGATGATGTTTTTCCTTTATAATATGTAGAATTATTCTTAATAAATAATATTATTATTTCTGTTCAAGTCTTATTTTTAAAACTTTCGGAATATTTTGATGTATTTACAGTATATTGAATTTCTTTTATGCAAAACCACCCTGTGATAAAATATTCTTTGCTCTTTATTATGACATTTCCAACATGTATTATTATATTATTTATCCATACTAATGATTATTGACAGAGATATGTACTATCTATAAATCATGTTGTACCAATTTTTAAATTGGAGATTCCTATGTCTCTGATTACTACAAATCATTTATTTCTTTATTACACAATTTTAAATAATTTTAGCAAATTTTAATTATTTTAATATACATTGTTAATGGTTTGTATTGCAATTATAATTTTATTATATGAATTGTAAGTTCCAGGAAAGACAGAAGAGACTATTTAAAAATATATTGTATTTATCTAGAAATATAAATAAATGCCAAAGAGGTGATTTGTGGTAGCTAAGAATGGCTGGTGGGTATGGCTTGGTGGGAGTAGCAGGAGAAGGATACTGTAAAATCTCCATTCCCACCCCACTCTGGGGCCAGCCAGAGGTAGCATTTGCTGGTTCTCTGAACTACTCAAAATTTCCGCTACCAGTTCTCCGAACTACTCAAAATTTCCGCTACTAGTTCTCCAGAACCTGTCAGAACCTGCTGGATTTCACCCGTGGGAATATCCCTGCAAAAAATTAATTCCATTAAAGTTAGATACACTGAATTTTTCCTGGTTACTAGTTATTGCCAAAAGTGATATATGCATATTTTGTGCTTTCGGAGGAAAAGTGAAAGCTGGTTACTACCAAATAAAATGACTGAGCTAAACAAATCTAGTAGCCTTTACTGTCAAGTTTTATACAGTAATTAGTAAGCACAAGAAGGTTATGCTAGACTTCTCCTGTCAATTTCCACTGATCTGGAGAAGCCAATAAACACCAGTGAAAGGGGAATCTGAAGTACAGCACATTGATAAAAGTCAGGTTCTGACTGTACGATGTGTGGCTCAAACAGTTTTCATTGGACTAATCTGTGTAATGTTAAGAGTCCGATTTAAACAATTATGTGGCACAACTGCTCCATCTAAAGACTTAGAGATGAAAGAAAGGTGCCAGCTTTTTCACACCCACTCATATATTGTTAGATTATGACCTTGTGTTAGACTGCTTGTTATAACATTGTAAGACTATCTTAATGGTTTTATGTGGATGTTTCATTGTTTATTTAATGTTTTGTTATTTACCATGGTTATTTTATGTCTGTTCAATCCTGTTAACTGCTGAAAATCCAGTGGGAATTGTCAATATCTAATTGCAATAAGGAGGATGAATGCATTTTTTTACAGAACTATATCAGAGCTAATGAAACTGAAACTTTAAAAATATGGAACAAAATGCTATAATTTCAATTCCTATGCTGAAGCGAGGCTCATAGGCTGTGAGCCATTTTTTTCTAAGTCAAAAATACATTTCACTAATTAGCAGTGATTGTAAACTACCTATTTTATTTGCACATCTATGTGAGTGTATATATGCATGGAAATTTAAGACAACATTATCGATTTAGTAACTGAAGGCTTACTTAGTACCAAAGACACCAAAGCACACTACAAGAAATACCTAATGAAGAACAGAAGAAACATGGCAAGGCAAAGTATTAAATAGCCAGTACATTTAAAAAAAAAAAAGCAGATGAAGCAACAAGAACTGGTAATGGCCTAGAGCAGGAAAGTTGAAGAAAGAGACAAAGGGGCTATTTATGACCATATAAAACCAAGTTTTAAGACCAAAGAGCATACAAAGCCAGAATTAAGAAGACAGATAGCAAATGCCACCTCTGCAAAAAAAACAAAAACTGAAAAACAGGCCACCTAGTTAATTTCTGCAAGATCACATAAAGTGACTATAACCAATAGCATGACAAAGTAGCAACAATGGTGCATTGCAAAATCTGCAAGAAATACCATCCACCTGCAAGCAAAAGCTAGTGGAACCACAAAACAGACAAAACAATAGAAAATGAAAAAGTTAAAGTGCTCTGGGACTTTAAAATACATCTGACACACAACATCCCAGAATTAACAATTGTTGATAAGAAAAAAAAAAATTCAGCATAGTGGACATTTCAGTACCTAGCAACAGCAGAATAGAAGAGAAAGAAATGGAGAAAATCACAAAATACAAAGACCTACAAATAAAAGGACTGGTAGAATGACTGTGGCAAAAGAAAGCAAAGATAGTACCAGTAGTGATTAGATCCGTGCCTTAGATCAGTGATGGTGACTTTATGGCACGTATGCCAGAAATGGCATACAGAACCATATCTCCGGGCATGTGTGCCATCGCCCATTGCTCTTTCGGGTTCTGGCGCACCAGCCAGCTGGTTTTCACATGCATGGGAGCTCCAGAAACCAGAAGAGCAGCTGCCCAGTGCGCATGCACACTGGGCAGCTGCTCTTCCAGTTTCCGGCACACACATCTGCACCGGCCACCTGGTTTTCACTCATGCATGCACGTCAGAAATTGGAAGACCAGGTGGCCAGTGCGCATGCATGTGCTGGAAACAAAAGCGGCCGTCTGGCATGCGCATGCGTGGCAGGCGGCTGCTTTTGTGATTTCCAACATGCTCGTGCGTGCACACGCTTCTGTTTTGGCACTCGGTGCCAAAAAGGTTCACCAACACTGCCTTAGATGCAATCCTAAAACATCTGGAGCACCAGTTGAACACCATCACACAGTCACTATCATCAAATTACAAAAGACAGTTTCACTTGGAACAGCCTACATCTTGCAACAATACATCTAAAACTATCAAACAACATCTGTTTCTCTGAGATCTTTTGGAAGAACTTGTTAAGCAGATAAAAATGCCCTGTCTCATCTAAACAAGTGGATAACTGTGTGACCATGCATAATATTAACAACAATTTTCTTCATAATTCATTGAAAATGAAATTGCTTTGAGTTTTTACTCAGAGGGGTTTTTAAATATAAAATTCTTATTTTAGAATTGCTTCTTAAATTTGTAGAAATGGGGGAGATTAAAATTAGGACTTTGAACATTCCTAAATGACAATGTTTTTCTAGTGGTGTTTAGAAAATAGATATATACATGTGTTCCAGCATCTTTCAAGGGATTGCATTTCAGCATATTAATACTTCAGTTGAGGTTTCTGTCCTAACTTTCACATTGTTTTTGCTCTTGCTAGGAAATACATTGCATAATGAAAAGTAAAATGCAATCAGACTAAAACCAAAACTTAACTTACATCTTAGAAAACCTTCCTTTCAGAAGGTTGCACTTCTGCATAAAAAGCAAATGAAGCTTGGGTCATGGTTGGTGATTCAGATTCAGATAGAGATGTCTGCAGGATGACCAAATGACAGTTGGGCATATTGTGGTATAGCAATGCAATTACCCCTTCTTTTCCTCATGGATTATAGCACAAACTTCCCAAATGAAAAGAACTTCTGGTGTCACATAATGATACTGCTTTCATAATTCTAATAACACAGATTTATGTTAATATGTAGTACTTAGTAATGCATTGTTGTATTAAGAAACATGAAAAATTTGGAAAAGATGCTTTGGAGCGCACAGGAACACAAACATAGCATCTATCTGTGACTCTTTAAAGCAGCCATGTCTTTCCTAGATTTACACTTTTTCTGAAGTTTTATACAGCTCTATTATGTATTGTATGACATTATTTCTTATAAACATAATTACCCAGTTAAGCCAATCTTTTTAGGTAATATTTTTCCAATTAGTTTGGTTACGTTTGGCTTTTATCAATCACTGAAACCTTAATACAAATATATGTACTAAGTTTCTTTTTTTTCCCCTTTATGTGTTAACCAAAATGGCAAATAGAAGGATAAAAACCATACTCAATATTCACTCAAACTATACTAATTTTCTCGGTGGTCTGCTTTAACTGTAACATCAGAAGCAGTCCTTTCTCT
Organism: Pituophis catenifer annectens; assembly: GCF_029215685.1. Taxonomy (NCBI): domain Eukaryota; kingdom Metazoa; phylum Chordata; class Lepidosauria; order Squamata; family Colubridae; genus Pituophis; species Pituophis catenifer. The sequence continues at coordinate 84,678,765 of NW_027256884.1, forward strand.
GCTGTGCACAAGCATTCAATACAAAGAAAAAGAACAATACTCAGACATAACGGTAAAACATCATGTTCTAACCACAAATATCAGTATGTGGAATGACACAATCTACACTCTTTCACATTCACATTTAATGGATCTAAAAATAGGTAAACTACCAGAGTCAAAAGGCTCTTAAACTGCATTTTTCAGGATTATATGAACTGGCTCAATGCTGACCACAACATATGTATGAATAACCATATCCATTAATTCAAGAAAAGCACCTTTAGCAGTAGTTGTAAGAATAATTGGATGTATGTCCTTAAAAGCCAAGTATTACAGAGTAAAAGTGGTGGGATCCTACCAGTTTAACAACTGGTTCACTGAGCACGCGAGCGTGCCAGACGCGCTTTGCAGAAAATTGAACTTCCGCGTTTCTGAGAGCAAGGAAATCAGCTGAGGAGCGGCAATCCACTCTGCCGCCCCAATCAGCTGGGCTTAGGAAGCAGAAATATAGGCAAGTATAATGCAGGGGTGGGCGGACCCACTTCAAAGAAAGAGTGAAACAGTTTGCTCATGGCTGAAAGTCGGAGCAAATGGTTCACCCGAACAGGTCCAAACCAGTAAAATCCTACCACTGCAGAGTAACCTTCCCTATCCAAGAGCTTTGGAAAGAACCATTGGCTGAAAAAGCTGTAATTTTGGGGATATGTAGAACTAACTAAGGCCATGTAGTGCTCTGATTTGATTATAAAAAGGTCTCTGAAAACATGTGAAGGTATGAATCTGGTATCATGTGGAGCAGAGAGCAGTTAGGTGACACAGCTGGTTAATTGTAGATAGAAAATATATTTGTATTCTCATGGATTCTGTAACACCTTTCCCAACTCTGCATTATGGACTTCAGGAATTTCTGCGACATCCAAACTGACATTAAATTAGTCCTCATCCCTGTTGAGCTTCAGAAAAGCCATAGAAACTTGAATTCTAAGAAAGATCTGGGAGGAATCTGATATAATTTGGCACCCTTCACCCTGGATCTTCTTTTGGATATTTTTGTAATTTTCTTGTTATCCTTTTTTTTTTAATTGTTAAGTATACTATTTTGTTATATAGTTTTATATTTTAATCTTCTTACTGAAAAATCAAAGTTAAGCTTCTCAGAGTCATTTATTTACTTCAATAAATAATACTTTTTCCCCCTGCCTTTTAGTCAGTCTAAACTTCTGTGATTGCCTGGACTAGCTCTGCAGTTTTCTTGGCAAGATTTTCAGAAGTAGTTTGGGATTGCTGTCTTCCTACAACCATGAAAGTGTTACAGGCCCAAAGTCACTCTGTTGATTTAACCCATTATTCTTTAGTCAGAATAAGGTTATGATTTTATTTTGAACTAATAAAGATGTCTTACTTTCAACATTGTAAGGTTTTCCTTTTCTTTACAAAGTTTTAGTTCAAGAACATAGTTATACTTACATAGCTTGCATACCAGTAGCTATGTAGCTGGGTTTTACTCTCATTTCTAAGTCATATTGCTAATCAAATGTGTGCCAATCATTTGAGCATACATTGAGTGCACTGTTTTATTTATTTATTAGATTTACATCAGTGATGAAATCTAAAATTTGTTACTACCGGTTCTGTGGACATGGCTTGGGGGGGGGGTTTAATGTGACTGGGTGAATGTGGCCATTTTTATTTTTTTTTTTACTTTTAAAACCATTTTTTCTACAATCTCTTTGGCGAAGAGATTGTAAAAAAAATGCTTTCAAAAGGCTCTGATGATCCCAGCTGAGTTGCCTGATCACCAGAGGATTTTTTTCTTTTAAATGCCTCTGACAATCAGGCAACTCAGCTGGGATCGTCAGAGGCATTTAAAAGAAAAAAAGGTTTTTTTCTTTTAAATGCCTCTGATGATCCCAGCTGAGTTGCCTGATCAGCAGAAGCTTTTTTTCTTTTAAAAGCCTTTGACGATCCCAGCTGAGCCGCACGATCATCAGAGGCTTTTTTTTTTACTTTTAAAAGCATTTTTTTGGCGGAATAGGTTGTAGAAAAAATGCTTTTAAAAGTAAAAAAAAAAAGCCTCTGATGATTGTGCGGCTCAGCTGGGCATGGGGTGGGGGCAGGGATTTTTGCTACTGGTTCTCCGAACCACCTGCCTCCATCGCTACCGGATCGGGCGATCCGGTCCAAACCGGGAGCATTTCACCCCTGATTTACATCCTGTCTTTATTATTTTTTAAATAAATAGCTCAGATGGCAGGCATATATAATACTCCTTCCTCTTCCTGTTTTCCCCACAACAACAAGCTTGTGAGATGGGTTGGGCTGAGAGAGAGTGACTGGCCCAACTGGTTTTCATGCTTAAGGCAGGACTAAAATAGTCTCCTGGTTTTTAGGTCAGCACCTTAACCACTGCATCAAACTGATCTTCTGTTGTGCATCCAGAGTATTTGATTATTACACTTGCTCCTAAACTGATATAAGCTTTTTATATAGCATACTTTTATTGCTATAAATATACTTGTGTATATATATTATACACACATACAATACAGGCCTTTTGGTACTGTACACGATAGCTTCTATGGCTGTGCTATATGATATGCTTTTAGTCTTTGTCTTCTACCTTAACTTTTTATATATATTCTGTTCCAATGGTTTTCATACACTTTGGGCAAGCTTTAAGAATGCATTAATAAAGCAAAGGTTATTTGAGGATATGTGCAAAAAGAAAAAATGTATGTGCATAAAATGTAGGTAATTTCCACAGGATCAGCTTCCAATTTCAACAATTACAAGATCTAAGATCTGGGAAAGATAAACATCTAATCATGCTGGAACTGGGGGAAAAAAAACTACACTAGAAGGATTAGAACTAGGAGGCCAGTTATAAAATACCAAGCTAGGATAAACTGACACAAATGCATTGTAATATGTGCTGACATAACAGTAATCCACTTCATCAGATTCATGACTGGCACTAGGCTGGAGGAAAATGTAGATAGTAAAATTACTGGCTGGAGAAGATCCAGACACTGATACTTGGAATGGCTGTGCACAAAGCAATTGTTAAATGTGAAATTGACTTGTACTACTAAAGAGTTTAAAACCTGTAGTAAATACTGTAAAAATGTCCTGTCTGTACGTTCTGCAATTCATTTCTTCTAATTTCTCCTTCAGATCCAAGTTGGACAACCAGGATTTCTAACAACTATTTCAGTATAACACTTGATTGAACACTTATTAAAAATTGATGTATTCTAGTGCCAAAATTAATCTGTTGTTTGCAGCAACCTGTAGTAATTACCAATTGATCATATGTGACAATATTATATACTTACAATTTATTTATGGCCATTATTCCTTCCCTTGCTAATGAAAAACAAAGAGTTCTCTAGGAAACCGTATGCAAGCAATTGTTTAGTCGACTACTATTTATTGAACCAGCTAAGATTAAATATGGTTTATTATAATAGTTTCATTGAGTTATAATTTAAATATATAATAGTAAATTGTGTTTAATATAAAATCAAGAAATGGATACTTCCAACATATCTTGATGATAGCACAGTCAAAAAGAGAGAGGCAGAAGTCTCCCCATGGCTGCTCAACCAAGCAACTGGAAATGAAGACTTGTATGTTGCATAACTGTGTATGTCTGTGTTTTCAAACTTAGTTAAGTAAATCATATAATGATATGGTTTACACAGCTGGCTACCCTGTAACCAAACCATGAGAAAAGCTTTTCTTGACAATGGAATGGAATGGAGTGGAACGGGACGGAACAAACAGAACGGAACAGAACAGAACAGAACAGAACAGAACAGAACAGCTTTTTTTGGCCAAATGTGATTAGACATAAAAGGAATTTGTCTCTGGTGCAGAACTGTCAGGTTGTAAATTATCACATTGTGAATCCATCAGCACTATATCAATGATGTACCTAAATCAAATAATAGAATTAGATGAAAATTATGACTGTTTAATATGATAAATCAATGTGTAAGTCACAGAAGGTAGACAAATTAATCCCGATTAAAGAGCTAAATTTTCTTCTAATGAAATAACATACATTATCTATTTCCTTATTAGACTATAAAGTCAGATTGGAAATGAAGACTTTAAGGGTTATAGATGTCAAATTGATTGGATTCAAGAAGAGCCTTTATAGAAGGAGCTAGACCATAGATTCAAGGCTACTGGCATCACCTCCTCATGCAAAGGGATAATGACACTTTCTTGGATTCACCACACTATGCCAACCCCTATTCCTGAGATTAGACAATGGTTTAATATACAAACTCTCCTATCTACTTCATCGAAGTCCACAGACTAAAGAGAATCCCAGATTATAATATGTCAAGATGTTGCTTCTGCCACCCCTTACAACCCATCCATGAGAACTATGATAAACAACTTTGTCAGCAAAGTGCTGAGCAAAATGGTCACAGTGGTAGGTGAAAGATCTTCCTGTTCAATTTCCTTAAAACAGAAAGATAGTACACTAAAAAAAGTTGCTGGCTGATGGCCCAACAATAAAGGACAAATAGATCCACTTTAATTTACTGCCACAGTATATGTCCATAGCTTTTTAAAACTGGGTTTGCATTTTGTCTTTCCCTGTGTGAAAGTGTGCTAAATGTCTCTTCTGTTATCTCTTATCCTGAAGAGCCTCAACAAACCAAGGAACAACTGAAATAGGTTAAAGAAGAGATGCTACTCAGCAACAATGTCAACAAGAGTGCGAGTTTCCTCTCATTACTAGTGACTAACCAGAGAATCAATGGCAGTATTACCAAATTTCCAAGGAAAGTTTCAAGTGCCTACTGGAAGACGTCTGCATCAATGAGGCATCTGGAGCAAAGTATTAAAATTAGGTTACAGTTTCTACAGTTTCTGACCATATGCTTTCATGGCTTGGGATCTGGAAAACTGGAAGTCAATATCTACAGAACTAAACTCTACAAACCTATTTTAAATTAAAATCCAAACTTTCTGCCTATTCACTGATACCTTGAGGCAAGGGAAAAAAAACCAGAACAAATATACTCTAGAAACTATCAAGTCTAACAATACTAACAATAAAATCTTCTTGGCTATTGTTTTTGTGTAAACCACAAAAGTATTGTCAGAAGAAAGGTTTCAAATCAGAGTACAATTAGAAAAGCAAGTGGATTTATACTCAGGATCGTTCAGAGTATTTTCTGTATTAATTTCATAACAGATAAAGTGCCAGGAGAATCATTTGGGATAATAGTACAAGGAAGGGCAGTTAATTTTTATCGTGCATACTTTTTCTAAATTATACCTACCAGCCAGAAATATAGTTATTGGTTGGGTGAAAATATGCAAATATTTCATAGCATAAATTGCAGTTTTGAGAATCTTAATTACTCTTTTGCAGTCTCAATAGAGTCTGCTAGCTTTCATAAGCAGAGCAGCATGACAGTAACTAGGGAAAATTGAAGACATTTCTAAACTCCCATTTTCGATTCAATATAAAAATATTTATACTCTCTTTCTTAATGACTCATACTGAATCCAGTTTTTGTTTCTATTTAGACAAGTTGGCAAGTGGAAGATAAGTGTTTCTCTTTGCAATGAATCTGGGTAGTTATCTGCTTATTATTGGGTTATTTTATTTTCTGATGCTACAAATGCAAGGCTGAATATAAATATTTACACTGCTTCCGCTCCTGAAAACAGTATTCTTCCTGCAGGATGAAGAAGTGTTTTTCTGCTAATGAAAATGAACTATTTTGATAGTTACACTTCTTCCAAAAACTGGAATATTTACCGTCCCATATGATTTCTAATTAGCTTTTTTATTTAGTGCACCACCTAAATTAATCTGCAACTTAGTTCATGAAAATATTTTACACTTTTGTTTCCCTATTATCAGTCTGTTTTTTTAGAGCTAGGGACAGATATAGGTAAGATTGGTTTTATATGTCTAAAAAATATAAGATTGGTCACTGCATTTCCCCCTCCCCCATTAATCCTAGCTATAATATGAAAACTGTGTAACATCTAAGAGAGCCTAATCCAAGTAAGCCTTCAGTCTTCTATATTCCATTTTAATGATGTGGCTACATGCAGACTTTGTGACTACATTAAATCTGCTTTCTTGCTCTCCCCTTCCTTTCCTCATCCAATTTTCTCCCTATCTGCTGCTATCTTTACCATCCAGGCTGGTAAAGAGATTTCTAGAGATCTCTAAAGCTTGATTATAATTTTGTAAGAAGTTTGGACTACATCAAGGTATTAACCTACTGAAAATCGAGGATTTATTTACTTCATTAGTGATAACTTTATACTGTCCTTTTCATTACAAATGTATCAAATGGCTTACATTAATATTTAGGTTGAATAAGAATGCAATAAAATGCACAAATATATTAATAGTGAAAATGGTGACGCCTCTAATTTAATAAACAAGTAATATGGCACTTTATGGACGAGAAGTTATTTTGCTTTTTTTGTATGTGCAAAAAGGAAACTGTAAATGATTTGACAGGTGAGAATTATATTGACAGAACTATGATTCCATGCAATGGTCACTGCATTCAGGGCAAATCACCACAATAAGAGTAGTCAGAAATAAAGATGGGAATATCTATGTTTTTGTTTTGTTTTGGAATACCTAATTCTACAGATCTTTAGATTTAAAGATTGTTAGATCATGCCTAAAACAAAATTGGGGCATTTATGGCTCTCTGAGAAATTATTAAATTACTAATCTCAATATTTATCATCAATGACCTTGCAGGCTGAAGTTCTAGGAAAATATAATTCAGCAACATCAGATTGAGCGAAGTCTAATGAATTAAGCAACAACAATAATATATAATTATTAGTTAATGTCTTATTTTGTCAACATTGTGTGTGTGTGTGTGTGTGTGCGCGCGTACACACGCACACACACACACACACACACACACTCATAATCCTTTTAACTATTGTCTGTCCATTGTAGGATGAAGGTCTCTTCATATATATGTTCGAAACATGATATATATATCATCCTAAATCACTATTTTCTAGGCTTTATCAGACATTTAAGCAGCATTATGTTGTCTGCTGCAAGACTTAAGGGAGACTAGAATAGATGTATTTCTGCCTTATTTGGCTTTATCGGCTAGCCACACTCTCATTTTATGACTCCTCCCTGTAACCGTCAAATATTTATTTTGTTCATTTTTTCGTAGGTCTATATGTGTATTACTGTTTTAGCCAGGGTTTTTCTACGTAAATCAAGATGTTTGTATAGCCATAGTTAAGTGACATCCCAAATCACTATTTTCTAGGCTTTATCAGACATTTAACCCTGGCTAAAACAGTAATGCACATATAGACCTACGAAAAAATGATATATATATATATATATATATATATATATATATATATATATATATATATATATATATATATATATACCGTATTTATGAATGAATGAATGAATGAATGATTTTCTATTTGAAAAATAACCCATGCTTTTTTTTCCAGCTATGTGCTTGTTGCTATAAATAAAATCATTATATGAAACTGGAACCATTTCCTTAGTTTCACTTCTATAAAACATACAACAAAATAAAAGAACTTGTATATTTATTTGATTTATTTACCAACATTTGCATGCTACATATGCTTATGGTTCTATATGGCTTACATATGAGAGATGTGGAGCCACAATTTTGCACATATCAGCTACATTCAACTGGTTAATCAAGTTTCTTTTCATATTATTAATTACATAAAAGGTGGCTTTATGTGTAAGATTTTAAACTGGTATGCTTGCTCAACTGATTTTCTTTCTTTCCTTCCTTCCTTCCTTCCTTCCTTCCTTCCTTCCTTCCTTCCTTCCTTCCTTCCTTCCTTCCTTCCTTCCTTCCTTTCTTTCTTTCTTTCTTTCTTTCTTTCTTTCTTTCTTTCTTTCTTATTAAGAGCCATGGTGGCTCAGTGGTTAGAATGCAGTACTACAGGCTAACTCTCACTGCTCACTCCAGGAGTCAAGTCTGAGCGGCTCAAGGTCCTTCCAAGGTCAGTAAAATGTGGACCCAGATTGTTGGGGGCAATATGCTGACTCTGTAAACCACTTGGCGAGGGCTGTAAAGCACTCTGAAGCGGTATATAAGTCTAAGAGATATTGCTATTGCTATTATCATATTTATATGGCTGACCATTTCATAAAAAGCAATTGGGCAGCTTACAACAATTTTAACAGCAGTGAATCTATATAAATTATGTATGCTCAGTCTCTCTTCCTCCATTTCTCTCTCTCTCTCTCTCTCTCTCTGTCCCTCTCTCCCACCCTCCCTCCCTCCCTCTCTCTCGCTCTCAAATAAAGCTTAATTACCAAAAGAACTTCACTAGAAAAGGGGATGTTAATAAGTAATGAAACAAAGAGCTCTGTCACAGAGATTAAATGCCCCTGTATCCAGGAACAAAGTTCACATAGCAAAGTGCAGCTGTTACTCTGCTTACAGCCTTACAGCAGCCTTGTAACCTCTGTGCAAAAATCTGTCTGCTGGCTTTCCTGTTACTGTGCTGACTGGTTCAAGGTCCACCCAAGGTTCAAAGTTGACTATCTGAAGACTTGCTGGCTATGTCCTTTGTGCAGGACTGACAATTTGCAGATAAGCCACCAACTGCTTATTTAGAGATTATTACTATGAGCAACTGAACAGCTCACATCTGAGGTTCTCACATTTAACCTTTGAATACAGGAAGCAGAGTTAAATGGAACTGCTCTTTATTAATCCTTTGAGAAACATTCTAGAGATTATAAAATACTTTATTAAGGCCTATAAAATAATGATGGCTGGCCTGAGCAGTAGAAACCAGATATGTGTACCTTTAAGTCACTCTTTATTAGACCATGAAGAGATAAATTTAAATGGAAACAACTCTGTTGAATATAAATAATCAATATACAATGAAATCTTATATTTATTCCCTTTACCAGTAGATACTGCTATTATGTTCAAAGATTGTGTTCTGCACATGTAACAACTCTGGCCATCTGTCTTTTATTCCAAAGCGCCATAAAAATAGAATAATAAGTAAACAAGCCATAAGGATTTTAAACAAAATAAAACAAAAAGCTGCCTAAAGTCCTTTTAAAATTGAATGGACTCCTCATTCTGGAAATAAATGTTATAGCTATAAGTACTCCAGAGCCAATGAAGAAGAGTTAGAACTAGCCAACTATATTAAAGGTTAAGGGATTCAGGTTTTCTTACAGATGTTTATTCTTTGTTTGTTCAAATTATAGAAAAAAACCTGTGAAAAGATGGAGCTAGTAAAGTTATGCTGATCAAAAGCTTACAAGTCAGATGGTTTAGACAAATTTCACATACAGACACATTTTAAATAAATTTTTAAAAAATACAAACTTCAGATGTGTGTTTACCACATCTTCCTTCTTTGGATTACCATCCTAGCTACTGGGTTTTAATAGGCTCTTTCATATCCTGTAGGACAGCTGGCAGACATTGGTAGATTAAAAAAAAAAAAACAGAAGAGGATGAAAAACGTACTATAGCTTGGCAGTTGCCCACCTTCAGAAAAGTCTAGATGAAACAATATTACGAGCTGAAAGGCACGTGAGTTTAAACTTTCTCCACTCCAATTATAATATTATTAAGACAGCCTTCCTCCACATGATGGTCCAAGTTCCTTGATCATCATGAGTAAAATCACAGTTTCTAAAGATTTTGCTGGGTGGCAGATGGGTTAGAATTCACACATTTGAAAGGGTCACTTTTGAGAATTATCTCCTAAGTAAAAGAAAGAGGGTGCCTTTACTTTCGGTTACTTCTTGATGGAATAGTTGGTATGCTTTGCTTCAGTAATGAAAAATTCCAGCTACTTTTATTCTTCTCTGCAGATAATTGCAAAAAGCATCATTACAGCATAAAAAACTATATTTTTCTGCATAACCAGTGATGTCTTCAATGGAAGTCATAACAAGCTTTGACCACAGTCACAGGATCATAACTGAAGCTCTGCCTATTTGTACATCAGTATGTGTACAAAAACGGTAATGCTTTTACCACAAAACTACATCCTTTGCAGACGCTGGCGTCCATGGTGCTTTTCCTCTGCTTGTGAACTGAAATAGAGTTTAATTTCCATGTTAACAAATGGCTCAATCAACAAGGATACCTAGTACCAAACAACCAGTGATGATGGGGTTGCATGCAGTCACTGGACTAATTTCATGGAGCTTTCAACCTAATTTAAAAGGCATCTGCAAGGGATTATTTCAAATCTCTGTAAACCTGTTTTTCACTTACCCATACTTTGTTGCATATAAAAGAGAAAGGAGAGTGTCAGAAAAAGAATGAGAGATGAGAAAGAGTATCAGAAAGAGAACAGAACAGAGAAAGACTGGATGAACCACACATTTGATTTTTCTGGTCCTTTGCTTCAGACCAGGTAAAACCCAATAGAATTTTAATTTTAATCATTCCTGTCCTTCTGGAAGCACCAGAATCATTTACAAAAGAAATGGTAAATTCAGTTATTAAAAATATCTTTACTTTAAAATAAAGAATACCAAATATTAAAATGTAGAAACATCAGCCCATAATAAAACTATTAAAGTTATTAAAATGCTTTCAAAGTCATGCTTCACAACATATAGGAGTACGTACCAACCAGATTTCCTCAAACAATTAAAGCAACAGCATCTCTTCCCAGAAGTACACAACTGGTTCAGAAGCTGCTTCTAACCATCTCCCTATGCAAATCGTTTCTTTGAAAGCATTTACATCTCTTTAAAAGCTACAAAAGCATTTCAAAATATTTTTAAAAATCAGGGTACACTTTAAATAAGCATATTAAGCATTACAAGCAATGGATTTTATAGCTCCCAAAATTTGTTTACAGGAGAGGGGTGTCCCCACAGCTTAGAAGTAGGTATTTCTGTAATCCAAAATTAATGTAAATAAGTGGTTATATTTTGGCATACATTTTTAAAATATGAAATTAATATGAAACACCCACAACTTCTGGAGGCAAGCCGTTTGACTGATTAATTGATCTCACTGTCAGTAAATTTCTTATTAGTTTGAAGTTGGATCTCTGATAAGTTTCCATCTGTTATTTCTTGTACTGCCTTCACGTACTTTATGACAGTCCCTTAGATATTGAAAGATATTGGAAGACTGCTATCATGTCACTCCTAATCCTTCTCTTTGTTAAACTAGACATACCTAGTTCTCTCATATGTTTTAGTCTCCAATCCCTTAATCACCTTTGTCGCTCTTTCTGCACTCTTTCCAGAGTCTCAACATCTTTTTTGTATTGTGTTTACCAAAACTGGGTGCAATATTCCAAGAGTGGTCTTACTGAAGCATTAAAAGGTGGTACTAATACTTCATGTGATCTTGGTTCTGTTCCTTTGTTGATGCAGCCTAGGATTGCATTGGCTTTTTTTGACAGCTGCAGCATACTGCAAGCTAATTTTTAAGTGGTTGTCCACTAGAATTCCTAGATTCCTCTCACAGTTACTGCTATTGAGCCAGGTACCACTTGTTCTATACCTATGCATTTGGTTTTTCTTGCCTAAATGTAAAACCTTACTTTTCTCACCACTGAACTGCAATTTGGAAAGGGCCCAGTGCTCAAGTCTGTCATGATCCTTCTGGAGCTTGAGTTCAAAGTGTTAGCTACTCCCCCAAGTTTGATATCATCTGCAAATTTAATGAGTTTCCCTTCTATTCCCTCATCTAAAACATTTATGAATATAAGGAAGAGTACTGGGCCTTAGACAGAATCTTGGGGTACCCGACTGCATGCTTCCCTCCATGTAGATAGAGTTCCATTAAGGACTACAGTTTTTTCTACTTCCTAATTTAGCCCTTGATAGAACATATCAGATGTTCAGTGGAAAAATATATTCAGTGGAATACATTACTACAGTTGTCTCATGCACTTGGATAACTAAGAATCTCTATAAACATTACTATGGTTTTAGTTCTATCTTTTAGTTGGCATCATAATTAACACATGGACAAACATTTCATTAAATAGTAATACTAATACTACTGAGTCCTTTGGGAGAGAGGGCGGCATACAAGTTTAATAAAATAAATAAATAAATAATATTTGTATTATGGTTAAACACCAAAAAATGCGGGCAATTAATGGCATTCCTACATTTACATTCCTACAGGCACAAGTAACCAGAAACAGGAGTTTAATTCAAAACACAGTGGGTTTATTACATGCTACCTATACACAAGAATCTGATCTACTAATAGTCAAGGTAAATTGACACTAGATAAGAGTCAACAGAGTGCTAAATAATGAGGTTGATAGAAGAAGATAGGTTGACTAAAAGAGGTGGATTGAAACTTACATTATAGACTGGATTAATTAATTTGTTCCAACCCATGCATAGTTGCCAGCTGGTTGTAAAAGTATGTTTTATAAATCTGGATGGGAAAAACAGTATAGTAGTTTCTGCATGCTAATTGAAAGCACAGCATTTTCTGAAGTTGTTCCTGTTATTTTCTGCAGATTCAGATCTCAGCTCCTGACAGGGGATTCAGTGCAGAACTAAATTATGATAACTGACTTGGCAGCAATGGAAAAAAGGTCATTTACTCTAATGCAATAAAAATAAGCAATAAGTTCCAGTGATGCATATAGTATGTTCTATGCTATCTTGCTTTTTCATTCTTCTCTCAGCAAAAGCATGGGGATACAGTGCACAGATATTTTTTTTACACTAACCTACCATCTCACTTGTTACCAAAAAAAAAAAAAAAAAGCTATCCTGTCATCTGCTGAGGCTTAACCTCAGAAGCTTAGTGTGGTCCTTTATTTTGTTATTCAAGCCTGTCTACTTTTTAATCATCTCTGAAGCAATGGGAAAAAGCCGCTGATCCTGCACTACTCTTGCATAAAAATATACATTTCTCTAAAGCTGGTGAATTCAATAGGCAGCTGGAATGCACAAAGAAAGGACCAAATCCAAAGAGTACAATTTGTGCAATACACTGCAACAACCACGTTTAGCAGAATTTACTTGCTCAGCATTAAATACAGATGAAAATGGAAAGGGTTTATATTCATTGACATTTACCGACTTTTTAAGAAAATAGTAAGGGAAAATATTAAAGGACCAAAAGATATTTTTATTCTTGATCTTTTTCTTTGACATTGATAGCTTGGGTAGCTAATTTACATTTGCAGAAGACTGTCATTTACAAATTAAAATTAATCATTTTTTCAACTTTGTTCACTTTTATCTGAGATTAACAAATACAGTTGCATAATACAATTAAACTGATGTTGATTGAAGGAAAAAAATCAAAACATTGTTAATTGTATGGTCAACAATATTTCGATGCCGAGACATTAATTATAATTGAATGCACAATTTTAGTATTGCTCTTATGCCTCCTAACATATCACATTTGATTTGAATACTGCTTTTATTTCTTTGTTTTTCTAATATCTATTTTGACTTATCTGGAGCTATAAACATGCAGGTATTTTAATGCAATAGTACATTATTCACTGCTGTTATCTACTTTATCTGTGACCTAACTCACATAATGCAAAATATCTGTTTAGACAATTGTTTTAAAAAGACAGCTTTAAAAAAAAGACTACCAGGAAAAAAAAGGGTAATTACGGACAGTAAACATTGTAAGACAAAAATGTAATTTAGTAATACAATGTTAGCTTGGTTTCAGTGGATTAAGATAAATTATTTTACAACCAATCCAGTAGTTGGTAATTAAGCTAAATTCAATTTCTGCCATTTTGGAAGTCCCAAAATGATCAACTAGGAAATAGAAGCGGCAAACAAACATAGCACAGTGATCACTAGAGATAGTGAGGTCTTATATTTCTAACTGCAGCATCTGTTGGACTTTAAAAATATTTTATAGCCCTAAAGATACCAAGCAAGTTCATAGTTACAGATGTTCAGTTTATTATTTGAAATTTCTTTTAAAAAGAGCAATTTCCTGAGATAATAAAATCATAAATAAATATATTTCACAAGCAGTCGCAAGTGATTACCGGTATATATTTCTGTAGTTATCATGATACAATAATTTAACTTCTACAGTACATCAGAGATCTGTACCAGTCTTACGCTGTGTACTACTCTGACTTTGTCATATTATTTGTCTTTCTTCATCAGCTAAGCTGGTTTATTTTGGCTTAGTTGAAATACTAGAAGAACGTTTCTAAAACTAGTTTTCACCTGGCAAGTCTGGAACACTGTAGATAGTGGATATACCATTTTTCCATCCAAAATAATTTGCCTCAAGTACTCCTGGCTCTGATTTTCTGCAGCAGGTCAAGGAAATGCTAACTTGATCCTTCTGTACCTCCTCAGTAAAGCATGTGAAAGAAGCAGAGCACATGAGATTAGGGGAGACTGGCTACATGAAATGTATTTTCTTTTTTCCCTTTTTGTGTGGGATCACACAGGTAAGGGATTCTCTTGCTGCAGGACCTACAACAGCTAAAAGCAGGGGACTGGTTTTTGTTCCTTCTTAGCACTCCACTATTATAGCAATAAAGTCTATTCTAAATATTTTTCAAACTGATTTTGAAGGATTGAAGAATGAAAGCAGCAGTAGCCCTTAATGCAAAAGGTAGTAAGAATCTTTGTCTTGTTCAGGATTAATACACAGGTCTTTTGTTTGGTCATTATTCTTTGCTCTATAATATCAACAATGCACATGCAATTTTAAGATATATTAAAGGGAGGGAGAAAAAAGTTTATATACTTCATAACTGAGATAAGACATAGCAATAGCACTTAGATTTAAATACTGCTTCATAGTGCTTTTACAGCCCTCTCTAAGCGGTTTACAGAGTCAGCATATTGGCCCCCAACAATCTGGGTCCTCATTTTACCCACCTTGGGAGGATGAAATGCTGAGTCAACCTTGAGCCGGTGAGATTTGAATTGCTGAACTACAACTAGCAGTCAGCCTGCAGTACTGCACTCTAACCACTGTGCCACCTTGTCTCTTAGCTATCTAATCACTGCCCTCCATTAAACCTAGAATTTAAAATTACATAGTTGCATTACCTAGGTGTAAATATAAATGGAGTCTGTAGATCACTGTGGGTTGAAACCAGAACATTAATTTGAATATGGAAGCACATTGGTATATGGAGTAAATTGCTGAAATAATACTTAAAAAATGATGATCATCTCTTGATATTATCAGAAAACAATATGCAGCTTTTTGCACTAATTCAAGGTTCTGTACTTTTTTACATAATGTGATTACTACAATTAAATTTTTTTGACTATATGTCAAGGCAAAGAGGATACACTCATCTGTTTATTGAAAAGCAAGAAAAGATACAATCTGCACTGAAGTTTAGAAATTACTCCCACCTATGTTTTATTTATTTCAGGATGCTCTTCTATAATTAAATGCACTACTGTAAAAAAATGCATATGGAGTTTTAATTTAAACTTGTTCCAATATATGAACTGCTGTTGTTTTAAACATGGAAGCAATTTTTTTGCTTGGTAGAATGTTAAATCACACAAAATCCACCTATGCTTATTCTGAAAGATACAGACAACATACAAATTTATCATCTCATCTGCTGTCAGTGAGAGCTGGAACTATTTATTTGAGCATTATCTAAATTCATTTTTTCCAGAATGCTGAAATATGAAACCATGTTGAAGGTTAGCATAATAAATATTATTAATTTAAAAATAATGTAGATGCAATGAAATTCAACAGAAGATAGGAATAAGGAGAAAGGAAAATTAGAATTAAGGGTGAAATGAATGTCTCTGAAACAGATTAGGTTGTCTTGGCAGAAGATAATTAGCAGGCTAAAGGGTGTGAGGCCAAGTTCTAAAATGAACATGTGATAATTATTCACATATTGAGACACTTGTACAAAGTCAGCCATAGAAGTTGCAAATGAAAACAACAGTAAAATGCTGAGAAAAAAAGTGGCAAAATGAAATATGCTGGAATTACAACAAAACATGTTATAATGTGTTGGATTTAAACATTTCATTTAAAGAAATTTCTGCAGTTGAAATGCTAATTTTAAAACAATATATGCTTTTTATGCCATCTACTCATGCTATTTTGGGGTGGGGGAAGAAATAAAGACTCATTTCCAATTGTTCAACCCACCCAGTGCTTTCTGCAACTTAAATAAAAACAGTTGCCCATCATGAACTCATATTTTAAAAGGACATACAGTTCTGCGCATACCAGCTGCTCGTGTACAACAGGAAATAGAAACTTTATACATGCAGAAGCATTTTAGTTCTTTACATGAATACTACATTAAAATATGGGAAGGCTTTTGCCATTGGAAGATCCTGGTGAAAGGGAGGATAGAAATTAACAGTGATCCAAAGTAGTGGTGAGGGAAGTAGATCTGAAAGAAATTAATCTTCTAAAATCAAGGCCAAACAAAGACAACATATTTTATTTCTTTATTGTTGTTAATAAAACTATGAGTATGATTATATAATATAGATAGGTGGGTACCAGATAATTTCTTGAGTCCAAATCCACTCTAGTTATTTGGGAAGAATACATCTAAAGATGCGACATATTCAGACCATAGCAGTAAGGAAGTCTGATCACTGATAGCCTAATGCAGAAATGAGTTCTATCATAGGAACATAAAGTGTGACATGCATAAAACAAGGAAACCTAAAAGCATCAAAGCATAAATGGACCACATTAAACCGAATGCTTTAGAAATAAATAAGTTTAGATGGACTGGAATGTATCACCCAAGTTAGATAATTAGATTCATAATATTATCTCTTATGATGGAATGGACTGGTAATGGTAATTCAAAAAGATATTATGTACCATATTTACTTGCAAATGATCTGAGAACTTTAGATGCCAAAATTCATCCCCAACATTGTGGCTAACATATAACTCTATATAGTAATACTCTTTTAAAGTATCCATATATCCCTTTTATATTCACATATAAATCCATCCGCAGATAAACTCAACGTCCTTAACCAAAATACCATGAAATGGATAATCCATTCTTTGCCTAAATGAGTAGTTCCTTGATTAGGGTATTGTTTACTGTTCAATTGTTTCTCTGATGTTAATCCTGGGGTTAATTCCTACTTATCTGGGTGTTGATTGCTGGCAAGGAGTGTTCTAGTCTTTTTACTTCCTTCTTTTTATTTTCTCTTTTTAATGATGTGCAAATATTGTTTTTGATGGGTGATTTGTCTGAATGTCAAGCTTCCAGGAATTCCCTAGCATTTTTTAATGTAACTTGGTCTAGGATGCTTAGTTTCACAGCTGAAATTATGGTTAAATGTGCCCATGTGTTGTGAAATTAAGAAGTGTTCATATTGTCATCTGACTACAAGCTAGTGTTCATGAATGTGTTCTGCTGGTCTTCTACTTGTCTGTCCTACATAATGTCTGTTAGTCTTCACTAATACTGTAATACCCTAATCAAGTACTATTAACTCAAACAAATAGGTAAGCAGTAACAACAACTTAATTAAGGAAGTACCAAGGAAAAAACAATACCTTCACTGAGAGATTTGAATTAGGTAAACCCAATACTGCAGGAGAAATCTTTACTGCTAACTCTTTATTCAAGAAACATAAACGGATTATAAAGATAAACAGAATCAGACAAAATAAATTATATTAGGATATGGAAAAGAAAAAAGTGCAATTATACCAGTAAACTGCTAGATGCAGATAGTGGTAGCAAACCATGACTTATTTATTTCAAACATATAGCTTAAATTTATTTTAAAAAGGGTAAGCTCTCCTATCAAGATTTGAACCAGAAAACACAGTTAAAATACAAGAGCAGTGTAGCAATAGATTCAGCATATTTAACATGTGAAAGAGAAGTTCCACTGTGAAGACAAAAGGAAAATTTCAAAATATTATCAGGTTAGCCAAGGAAAGAATGAAAATGAATGTTTTAAGCAAGATAAAGAGTACTCTGGATGCAAACGTCAACAATAAATGAGAAAGGACTGCATGCAAACTTCAGGAACTGAATGCAAACTTCAACAATAAATGAAAAAGGACAAGGAAATATATTTAAATCAAGAATGTCAACAAGAAAAAGGAAAATGGTAAGTCCTTTTAAGAACATAAGAGGAGCCCCAAGAAAATTAATAGATGCTTGGAAATATTCAAATGTAATCACATCAGAGATGATAGAGAAAATGAAAATCAGGAACAGTATTTTAAAAATTTATTTACCCGCTTCCTTTTTTTGCCATATTGTGTCCATGTTTTATCTGTTAATGTTTTTATCTGCGATGTTTTTTATAGTGGATGCTTTAGTGTTTTTCAGTGTTTTTATGTTGTAAGCCCCTGTTGGACATGAGATGAGCAGCAAATAAATTTTATGAACAACCAAGCAAGCAAGTTTTCATGATCAGGATTGTGACAGAAACTGTTATGCAAGAATTTAGACAGTGAGACATGACAGGCAATATACCTACTTTCTGATCGGTAAGCACCAAGTATGGATAAAGTTCTTGTTGAACTTTTAAAGCTGCAGAGAAATGAGTAGTTTAAGTAATAAAAACTTTTCGTTAACAAATATAGAAAAAAAAATCTGTTGTCTAGAGTATATAATGTACACTGCTTAGAACTATTTAGATTGAAGTGGTTTGTGTGTATGTGTGTGCGTGCGTGTTCATGTGCATGTGCATTTGTGTCTCTGTGTGTGTGTGTGTGTGTGTATAATAGCTTCATAATAGCTGAAGAAAAGAGATATGTACTAATTCCTCATGCAAGCAAAAGAGTTGCTTAAGAGCTGACAAGGAATAATAGAGCCATACATGAAGAGAAAGGAATTTCAAATGAATAGGCAGGTTTCAAAAAAGGCAATGGGATACAAGATCAGTGAGCTAACATAAAATGTATAATAGAGAGATAAGAGAGTACAAGAAAGAGGAAGATTATCTTTGCTTCATTGACCACAGCAAGGTCTTTGCCTTGTGTAGATCATACAAAAATGTGGAACTTATTAATGGCTAATGGTGTGTCAGGAACCTGAATATGCTTCTGAGGAATCTTTCCAATGAACAAAAAACTGTTCTAAGAATTGAATTGGTCCAGAATAAAGAAAAAAGTGAATATATCTAAAGATATACTGTATACATCTAAAGATGTAAGTTATTCATAGCAAATACATGAATGTTAAGATTGGAAGGAAATATAGCTCAAGTAAAATTGAAGCGAGAAATAGTAACAATTTGAGATATGTATTTTCCCATGTAGAATTGATCCATAATGTGGGAGTCATTCTTGACCATCAGGTTCTACTTGAAGAAATGGCAGTTGGGGCAAGGAAAGCTTTAGTACAATTCTATCTGGTATGGCAATGATAACCTTACCTGGCATGGGATACCCTTTTCACCTGTATTCAGGTGAAACCTGAAGGAAGTTTCAATGATGCATTAGTGTACAATTTTTTTTAAAAAATGGGAAATTGGGTAGGACAGAAAAAAAAAAGATAGTTCATTTAGTGACTATTCAAAGTTACACGGCACTGAAAAAGTGATGCAGATATACTGCAAAAGTCCCATGGGCCACATGAAAAACCAATCATTTGGTTCTTGGTGAAATAAAACTGATTGTTCCCTTGAAGCAACAAGCTCAATTCACATTCTCTGAGTAAATGTCTATTGGAGTGGATAGCCATAACAAATTTAATTAATAATAACAATAGGCAATAGACTTGAAAAAGTTATTTTGTTTGGCAAAGTTGTAACAGAATAAGAGAACGGAAAGGGCATGTAGACATAATTAGCGAGATCTCTGGAATATCTCATTGTTATGAACTATAACTAAAGGCAGATCATAAACAATGCTTTCTATACATTGTACTGGAATCAAATCTCTCTAATTACTTAAGCATAGTAGTGGTAAGTGCAGGATGAGGTATGTTCCTGCATGTTTTAAGTAATTTTTCACTTCCATAGAGGGGTTCCAGTCTCAAACATTTATAGTATAATGGAGAATATTGCCTTTAATGTTTAAAATTTATTATAGTTTCTGCTTTTAAAATAAGTTTATTCAGCAGGCTTTTTTTCTGAAGTATTCTGAATTATTTCTGAAATTATTTCCAAATTTCTCTTATTTGAAATTTAGTCAATAACTAAATTAAATGAGAGATCATTACTTCAACAAGGAAAATTTTATCAGTTTTGTTGGATGTTGGAGAAATAATTGTGAAAAGGGTACATTTCTTCTGAACTAAAATAGCAACTAAAATAATCTATTGTAGTTTTATAAAGAAAAAATAAATATATTTTCATAATAATATAAAATAATTTCATAATCAGTATACAGTATTCATATACATAACTATATGATGCTAACAATGACTGCAGACAATATGGAATATGATGAATTTTATGTATGCAAAATATGTCAAAATAAGATGAATAAATTATGTTGATTTTGTCTATGAATGCTTGGACACTATTGCATTTCTATATTGCTATGTGCCATAATGTGATGACGAACTTTTTACCTGAGACCACTTTGTCTACCTACATATCTAGATAGAGTATGTGTTAGAAATTAGATCTATGTATATTTTGATTCTTTTGTGGAATCATAAAAGTCTGGATGGTTTTATTTTATTTTGTGATAGCCACCATAATTTATTATAGAATATGCTGTTTAATTTAAAATATGAAACTGCTAAATGTAAATTTCTCTCTTTTGGAGCTGGAAAGAAAGCAAATGTCTAATACCATTGATTTCTAGGTGTTTTGTAGGACAGTAACAAGGCCTTTGGCTTATAATAAATTATAAAAATCACTAAAAATTCTGGATTAAATCTTCCACATCATATAAGATTTCAGATGTTTCTTCTTGAAATATTATTTAATTAAAAAAAGGAAACCTTGCAGTACAAAGAGAACAATATTGGTATGGAAGGATGGTATACTTTAGTTTCGATGTTCTGATAGTCAAAAGACATTATTGGACTTTAATTGTTTTGTGTCTGTGTGACACACATACTACATTCCTGTGTTGTTGATTTCAGTATTCTAGTGACTACATTCTCCCACTCTCCAATAATATCACTGTATCAATTTTCAAAAGAACTATAGCAACAACAATAATTCAAAAATAGTAATTTGAGAATGTGAACCAAAAGAGAGAGGGGGGTGGGGAAGGAAAAAAGGAGTACAAGTGGAAAACATTGCAGTAGTAAAACTAGAGGAAAGCTGACAAAGGATAGGGAGAGACAAAGACAATGGAAGAAACACGAAAAGCAGTAGAAAAGTAAAAGGGGAAAGAACAAAGTATAGAGACAGAAAAGGAAAAGAAATGGGCCAACTGCTTCTATGGTAAAAAAGCAAATAAGAACAAATCATGAAATCACACAAAATATTTTTTTTCCCTTCTGAACAAATACAATGGACAGAGCAGCCAGAATCCATCTGTCAAAGGAAGTGCCTGCTGCTGCCACTGCCTGTCTTTTCCTGACAGCCGTATCATTTTGGGCAGCACAGAGATGATGATGATGCAGCAAGTAAGCTTCTTGGGCTTGGAGGAATGAGAAGAAGCCTGGAGCAGAGGCCAAGGGTGTGTCAGCTGAGCACAAAGTTCCATGCTACTTTGTGGAATTTTTCCTTCCAAATTTATGTTTATAGCAATTGTGTCTTGTGTACAAAATGCCTTAAGTTACATCCTTGGCAAATTATTATATTTCATTGATAGACTTTGAATCTAAAATAATATGAAGAATTGATGCTAAGGACAGAAAAAAAATAAGTTTCCTACCACCTTCCCCATAATATACTATCAGCATACTATCAGCAGCCTTCAAGGTAGGTCAGGTAAGAAAACTGAATCCACAAATACTATTGAATTTTATTTTATTGTTGGACAATATGACAGTTTTCCTCCTTTCCCTCTTCTACCAAAGAGAAACAAAAAGGAGTAACCATTCTTTCTCACCCTCTTTTCTTTCTTAGCAGTAAACTAATATTTCTTCATACTTCTTTATACCAGCTCTCTATGTCAGACTCAGTCTCCCCTTCCACCTGTGAAGGAGACATTGGCAAGTGTTTTGGGAATCAACTACACATCTTTTCCACCCTCATTGACAGCTCCTGAAGACCACCTGTGGAAAATCAGAGGAAGGTAGAAAGTTTTCCTGGCCTTTTTCCTGGCCTTCCTGTTCAAATGCCTATCAATTAGCATACAAATTGGAACAGTTCTTCCAAATTCTCTAGTATGCCTTGTATCACTAATTCATCTTACTAGTTCATGAACAAGCACTTCGAGAAATTGGTCGGTCGAAGCCAAATCATTTTACTCCACACTCTGCATATAATTGAAAAATCTATTCATGAACTCTGTGATTGCCTTGCTTTAGTTTGTGAACCTCTTCATTTGCAGTTGCCCTCCCAGCAAAATTATCAGATACATTGTAAATTTTATATGAAGTTTTGGTAATTGTACAGCAACAGAGCATTGTACTCAATGAGGGGCACAACTGCCCCTTCATTTAGCAAACTCAGAACAAAAGCCATCGTGGAGTAATCTGCAGGAAATTCTGCTGGCCAGTCCACCATAAACAATGTTCACCGCATTGTGAAAGTCAGAATTGATCCTGGGCTGCTCAAACCTCTCTGGCAAACTCCCATGACAGCGAAGAAATATTGATTGGGCTGCAGGCTGCTGAGCTGCTCCTGGCTGAGGCAAACTTTCTACCAACTGCTGTGTTTGCTCTAGCATGGCATTATGTAGGTTTCTTATTTGTATATCCATTTGTTGTTGAAGTTAGAAGAATGCTTCTGCTATTTATTCTGAGGGCAGCGGGGTGCTCCGAAGATGTGATGCTATCTCCACGATCAAAGACACAGTTCAATGCCTCTCTGATAGAAAGTAGTGAAAGTTTCAAGACTAATGTCAGCCCTTTCAGGTATTGTATGCCATGTCAGGAAACAGATATTGCAAAGATGACTGGAATTCTATTTTATTATTGTAGGATAATAAGAGTATCTTGTTTGTCTGACAGACATTCTCATTGCTCCTATTACACTCAAGAGAACCAAAGTGGACTTCCTTCATCCTCAGGACTGAGCTGATGTTTACTTAGTTGCTCTTGCATTCCTTTTCCAAGATTTCCTCTGTAAGTTTCTACACATACAATACATAACTAAATATATACTTCTATTACATTCTTCTTCTTGTTTATATTAAGATGGAAGCCATTTTTAATGTTTGGAAAGATAGATTATACATCAAATTAAAAAGAACAATAACATGAAGACAACACCAACATAATTATTTGGTCTTTCTGTAAGGAAATTTATTTTCAAAATCAATTGTAGCACAATATTCTTCTTATGTTAATATAAAGATCAGAGGTGGTATTCAGCAGGTTCTGATCAGTTCTGGAGAACTGGTAGCAAAATTTTTGAGTAGTTCAGAAAACTGGTAAATACCACATCTGACTGGCCTTGCCCCCATCTATTTTCTGCCTCCTCTGAGTCCCAGCTGATCAGGAGGAAATGGGGATTTTGCAGTAACCTTCCACTGGAGTGGGGAGGGAATGAAGATTTTACAGTATCCTTCCCCTGCCACGCCGACCAAGCTACACTCACAGAATCGGTAGTAAAAAAAATTGAATCCCACCACTGATAAAGATCACACAATATTGAAGCATTTTATGATTTTCCTCATCACAACTATTACATTCATGAGAATATTAATACAAATTACTAATTGTTTATAGAACTTATTTTTCAAGACAGATGCTACATGACCATCATGAAGAATATTCCAGACAAGACATTATTAAATCTGGACATAAGAATCAAAACAGAGACTTACAAGTTGAAAGCTTTTGAAGATGAGTTGGTGTTGGTGCTGGAAGAGCCTTTAAAGGGAACTGAAATATTAATGAGAAAATGAAAAGAATTTAGTGTATCAGCTGGTTTTCAGATTAATAAACAGAAGACAAAAATATTAGCAAAAATATGAAGATAAGAGAAAATTGTAAGTCATTTCTTTGTATTCTTTTTTTCTGTCTGCACTTTTGACTTTTCTTTCCTTTTCATTCTTTAGATCTCTTACTTTTACTTTAATTATTTGTGTTTGTTTTTATTTCTTTATTTGAAAATCTAATAAACTTATTTTTTAAAACAAATCTGGTATTTTAATTAATGAGCTTATTCTTCATTTATTTTATTACTCAAACAATAATAGTACTTTTACCCCACTGCTTCAGATTTACAAATATTCTAAAACAGTTCACATATCTATTTGGTCTCAAATCTTAGGCAAAGTTTTTGATTATCCAAAACAATCAAAGATTGAGATGCAACTTCTTAGGATCAAGGTTACTACATAAATATTTACTATAGCCCGATATCTGCTTAAATCTTAGATCAGAAGGATGTTTAATATTCAATTATAATTATTGCAGCCTTTTTAATTATATGCATATTGTGATTTTATCCAGTAGAATAAAGAGTCTTTATGCAGTTTCATAAATTAGGAAAACAATAATAAATGTAATTTTAGGATGTGCAAAATGATAATTTATTTCTGCATTTTGGTGCATGCTTGATATCAAGGCAGGTATAAAATTTTCACAATTCACAGAAAAGCTATTTTGGTCTCAATTTTTTATAGTTTGCTTAACAATTTAGAATATCCATTAAAAAGCCCAGCCATGATAATCCTGTAATGAAGTTTTTAATTATTGCACATGGCTCATTAAAGAACAGGTTTAGTGTGCTTTTTTCCAAGGATCTCTCTAAAATAGAAAATTTGTTCTTATGGCATTATGATGTTCACATGAATAGACCATATTGACACATTCTTCAAAGGAGATACAAAATAGCTGAGAAAAAAACAAAAAGACAAGAACACATCTTCTACAGTAGGGCTTCTATTGTAAATATGTCTGTGTGGCAAAATATTTTTACTATCATTTCAGAAATGTGGGCTTGTGTTGTTTAATTTATGCAGTTTATTTAAGTTTATTAATTTATGCAGTTTATTTAAATAATCTTAAATTATTAACATAATTTAAGATTATTTATCTTAATAAATTTGTCTGTGTGGTGTGTCTTCAAGTCTCTGGGTTTGTATGTAAAAAATGGTTAAAGCAGAGTTTTATTTTCTACGGTAAAATGAAATAAATGATATTTAGCTATGTACACTGAAGCAATAAAAAAATTAGTAGGTTTTGAACAATGTAAGACTAAGTTTGAAACAGAAATATGCACTAATGAAGACTCCCTTCCTTCCTTCCTTCCTTCCTTCCTTCCTTCCTTCCTTCCTTCCTTCCTTCCTTCCTTCCTTCTTTCCTTCCTTCCACATGATTGTAATATTACAGAGTAATGTTCATTCATTACAGAATTAAAAAAAAATAAGAAGTTAATATGTAACAAGACAAAATTGGTGACCTGATCAACAGGCTAGATTTTGCCATTGTTTTTAATATAAGTAGGAAAGATAGATGATCTGGAAGAAAGCCACGTATTACAGATGCATTTTTGGCTAGTTACAATAATTTTTAGTTTCCTTAAAATTAGAATAGGTTACAGTAGGATAGGGTAGACTGGACTGGACTGGACTGGACTGGACTGGACTGGACTGGACTGGACTAGACTAGACTAGACTAGCTTTTTTGGCCAAATATGATTGGACGCAGAAGTAAATTGTCTCCAATGCATAAACTCTCAAAGTAATATAATCAGTGTACATACAAAAATACAAACAACGTGTATATACAAACAAGTGTACATACAACAACAACAGAGGTGAGTTTCAGCAGGTTCTGACCAGTTCTGGAGAACTGGTAGTGGAAATTTTGAATAGTTCAGAGAACTAGTAGTAAAAATTCTATTCTCTGCCTCCCGAGTCCCAGCTGATTGAGAGGAAATGGGGATTTTGCAGTAACCTTCCCCTGGATTGGGGAGGGAATGGAGATTTTACAGCACTGATGGCTAACCTTTTTGCCATCGTGTGCCAAAAGCGTGGGGAGATCGGGGGGTGGGGTGTCACACACATGTGCCCACATCCATAATTTTATGCGCCCCCCCATGCTCCCCCTGTTTTTGGCACGCAATGGAATGGTGGGCCCGGTAGGCCCATTTTTTGCTCTCCCCAGGCTCCAGAGTCTTTCTAGGAGCCTGGGGAGGGCAAAAACGGCCTTCCTCACCCCCTCAGAGGCCCTCCGGAGGCCGGAAACATCATGTTTCCTCACTTCTGGTGGGCCCAGAAGGCCTGAAAATCAACTGGCCGGTGCACGCATGTGTGCCGGAGCTGAGCTTGCGTGCCCACCAATATGGCTCCACGTGCCACCTGTGGCACCCGTGCCATAGGTTCGCCATCACGGTTTTACATTATCCTTCCCCTGCCACACCCACCAAGCCATGCCACGCCCACCAAGCCATGCCCACAGAACTGGTAGTAAAAATTTTTGAAACCTACCACTGAACAACAAGGTAATATAATCATAAGATACATAATAACATAAATAACATAATAATATAGGAAAACACCAAATTTAACACATTTCTAAAACCTACATACAATATGGGTTTTATAATACAAGCCTAGATTCACTGTGATCAAGTGAATTGATTCACTTAAGAGTTCTGTAATGATAAGAAAAGCCATTTATATACAATTTATATACAATATACATTATATACAAATATATACAAGTTTCTGGTAAGCCAATTTAATAGGCCCTCTATTGGAAATAGTTGATTGAACTGATAAATGTGTGAGCTGACACATAAATAAAAAATCTCACAACAAGGAATATTTTGCCTAATTTAGGATGGCTGTATGACAATCTAACCAAAGTACAACCTTATGGAAATACAGGCATAAATGAATTAATGGAAGGTTGGATATTTTTAATTGGAAATATATTGCAATTAGTTCTTGAATAAATAAATAGAAAGAGAATAAGTAAGTAAATTAGTAAATTACATTTAAAATAAATCTATTTCTCATTTATATTTCATTAAATGTTTTTTATTAATTTAAAGGAGTTTACCGGTAGGTTTTCTGATAGAATAAATGATAATCTTTTCAGGAAAATGCTATTCTATGACACATAATAGATGTATAAGACTAACAAATAAATAGTCACACACTATAGCATTTGAGATTGCTAGCATATTCCTATGCATATCTGTGAGCCAATTGGTATAGTGGTTAAGGCATCAGGCTAGACACTGAGTGTCACTGAGTGAATTCTAATCCCACTTTGGTCATAAAACTAACTGGGTAGAGTTGGGCTAGCCACTTTCTTTCTGCCCTAAGAAGGAGGTAATTGGAAATCACTGCTGAAAAGAAAGCGGCAGAAAACATATCTACCTCCTAATTTATGGGCTTTTTTCCCCTTATACTGAAACCTGTATGATACAATACTAATTTTATGCCTGTATCAAAACATTATTTAAGAATGGAATTATGTTACACAAAGAAGTTCCAGAAACAAAAGCTATAGTACACAGCTGTATTTTGGTTATTCAATGCAAATAGCTCTAAACTAACCTAACTAAATGATGAAAAAGAGGTTGCCATCACTATTCATTTCTGAGTTCCTGATATGAATTAATACCTAGATATTCTACCAAGTACTGAACACTATATCAGTGACCACAGAGTAGAAAAATACTACTCACAAAAGAATAAGGATGTGAGATGGTTGCTATGAATTTCAATAGCACTAGCCAAACTGTATCTGGGATGAAGTGTCTTTTTCAAAGGGCAAGTCTGAATCCTTTCTGAAGGGATTCTGTGTACTATAATCTTTTAAATCTTAAACCTTAGTGAATGTTACTGTTATTTGTGGATTTTTCCTCCTCAGGTGCAATATGATTTACTAGATTGTACCTCAGAAGACAGTTCCAATCTCCTCCCAACCCCCAACCCCCAAAATGGAACCTGAAGATAAATTTTGTAACAACTGCTCTTTGGATGTCATGTATTATCAAAGAATTTTTCAAGAACAAATCACTTGAAAGCAGCTGCTTTCTGGAATAAGTTTCCACACCTAGGAGGAAGAAATGTCTTGTGATATCTGTCTTTAGCTAGGGTTGGATGAGTCAGGCTGATATGTAGGCCTTTCACCCTTTAATCATTTTTATAATCAGTGCAACAAAGCTTTAGGTACTATGCAACAATGTTACGCTTAAGAAAAATCCACTGGTCAGATCGACCTGGATAACTACTTAACTTGCTGATTATTGGAATGGATTTCATTAAAGTATTCCCATGCAAACCCCAAAGACCATGACTAAAATGTGTACATTGTGGATCCTCTTGCTGATTACACGAGCATATTAAACAGACTTCTCCAAACTGCATCCCTCTAAACACATTTGATTACAACCCCTAGAATTCTGACCCATTATGGCTATTGAAGATACTTACTAGAAATTCTGGGTTCTAGCATACTTGAAGACTTTAAATTGGGAAAGATAATATAAATGAATATCTTCTCAATTTAATAAATTATGATTGCATACATTCATAACAGTGCACATTTATACAATTATTAAAGGTAATATTTTTCTTCTAGGTAATTCAATTTAGGAGATAATACACACATGGAATAATATACATGGAATATGATGCAAACTAGTTGTACATTGTTATCAAGTAGATGCTAGAAAAAGTTGGAAACAAGATCAAGAGCTATTTTGCTTCCTTCATAAAAGAAACTGGTGCTCTCAAATGCAAAATGGTAACCCTTATTTATGGTCTGAAGTGATTATATGGACAAATATACTTTTTGTATAAAGGGGTATCCATGTGATTTGGCATTATATTAATACCATCAATACCAAATATATCAATCTTGATGAAGGTGGGTCACTGTGCATATTTTCATTTGACTGTACCCAATTTATAATTCTTAAAGCTTTATTCTATCATACAATATTACTTTGCTTCTTGCTTTTATAGATGGACACTTATTTTAATCAGTTGCAATTGCTATATGTAAAATCTGTAAAATACTTTCATATAACTATAGAGAGTTTGTGAGAGGGGCAAATTAGTATCAGAGAAAAAGGGATCATATAATGCACAAAAATATATCAATAGCATGAACCAAGTCTGCTAGATGCAGTGGATATGCAGTATGAAGTATTATTTACAATTTGTAAAGGTATTGTAGTAGTATGCAAACACATATTTAACAGATTAAGCATTCAATAACTTTTGCCTATTGCTCTTAGACTTTAGAGAATGGTTGACTGATCTATGAGTTAATAATGCAGAACCCTCTGGTCCTGAATAGTGAGAAGTATATTTTTAGCACAGCTATCCAGTTAAAAGAGGATAGTGACTTTCATAAGCATACAGGTTCTGCAAGGAAAAAAATAGATAAATAGATGATAGATAGATAGATAGATAGATAGATAGATAGATAGATAGATAGATAGATAGATAGATAGAATATAGATATATACAGTATAGATACATATATAGATAAATTGTAGCTACAGATATAATATTAGATAGAATGGTTTTCTTAGTAATGTTATTATATGCATGTTTGAAATCAGAATTACAGAGTATATGAATTAGCAAATGGTTTCGATAGCACTGATCAACTCCATGTAATTATACTGTTGATGAAATGGAGACACAGATAACTTTGCAGGCTTTCTAAAGAATTGGAGAATGACAAAGAGGCAACCCAAACCTAAATAATACCAAAAAATAAATCCAAACTTTCTCAGTAAGAAACTAAGAATGTTCGCTGTTCATAGAATCATGATTATTCATTTGAGAGAGAGACTGAGAGGGGCAAGTATGAATAGAATAGACTGTTTTGTAAAATGACTTGAATGACAAATTAAAACACTGAAAAAAGAACAGTTCTGCAATATTTTGATGGAGGCCTTATTTGCACCTGGAATTTGTCTAATGGCTAAATGCTTATCACTAGTTGTAAAAAATTATACCCAATTCAGATTCTAAAATGGTTTTATTTTATTGTTTTCATTTCAAATTCAAGTAAGCAACATTATTGCAAGGACCAATATAGTGGCTTGCAAAACAAATACATGTAAGAAATGGTAGATGGAGCGTGCATGTGATTAGGTTAGACTTTCTGCTTTTATCATCACCAGTAGCACACCCACCACTTACTGAGTGCAGGAATGGATAACAGCATCCCCTACCCACTCATACCACTCACAACTCA
Organism: Pituophis catenifer annectens; assembly: GCF_029215685.1. NCBI lineage: Eukaryota > Metazoa > Chordata > Lepidosauria > Squamata > Colubridae > Pituophis > Pituophis catenifer. The sequence continues at coordinate 84,708,951 of NW_027256884.1, forward strand.
TTGCAAATGCACTATACCTACCTCAAAGCAGTACTTCAACACTGCTATTTTTTATCCTAAGCTGTTTTAAGCCTTTCTGAACAGATGGTCTGCAGTGCTTCCTTCCAATCTAATGACAGCCTATCTCTGTGATGGGTGGGGAGGGGAGAAGGGGTTGTTTGCAAGGATCATCTTCCCTATGTGAAATGAAAGAACAAAAAGCAGGGGAAGAAACAGTCAAGGCCTCCATAGTTCATACATAGTACAGTTTGTTGTTTGAGCAAAAACCTATGCAAAACCATTGTAATCTGGGTTTGAATTTAACTGATGGTTTCAAGAACAGCAAGGAGCAGCACAGAAGACTTAGGCTACCATGTTAGATTACCCTAAGGCTTGTAACCTAATCTGTATTTTTTGCATAACATTAAGAATTAACAGGTGAAATGTATGTAGGAAAGTTCAAACTGGCACATTTTGATTTTTCTGCTCCCCAAAATAGATTTTTACTTAGAAAAGATTTGTTTTGTTTATGGTACAGGTAGTCCTTGGCTTATAATCATTTGTCTAGTAATCATTTAAAGGTAAAATAGCACTGAAGAAAGTGATTTATGACCATTTTCACCTGATTGTCACGTGATCAAAATTTGGATGCTTGCCAACTGTGGCAAAGTTTGTAAAGTCGGGCAAAACTCTTTCAACAACTGTCTTGCTTAGCAATAGAAATTTCAGATGAAATGTGGTTGTAAATTGAGGACTATCTACATGGAAAAGAAATGGATTAACATTATTGTAAATGGTAGTGTTAAATAAATCATGAAAAATTGGACATAAATGTTACATTAATGTTGAAGAATGGAAAGTCTGCAGTTGTAGATGGTTAAATTAGAAAAATGCTTTAAAATGCATGCAGTGTGCTTGTGGAATGCTGTGTGATTTGTTTAAGATATATGTTAAATCTATATGAGTAGCTGTAGGCACAGGGGCTACCTACATCTGGCAATGTTCCATCTTTAACCTTGGGTAGAACAACAGTTCTCCAATCAAGATTGGTATGCAATTGGAGTCTTTCAAGAGACATTGGTCCTGCTTCATGAGCAGATGGCAGCAATGACTAAAAAGGCCTTCATCTGGAATTTCCTAAATTGGGAAACATTTTAGACAGTCATATCCTGATAACCTTGTAGTTTGTCTACTGCCATACTACATAGGGGTGCTCTTCAGTAGTGGGTTCCACTTACCTTCGCTACTGGTTCGAAACTGGGAGCGCACATGGGGCGCTTCTGCGCATATGCAGAACCTTCTGCGCTTGCGCAGAGTATCCATGATGACATCCGGGCGGGTGGGTGGAGCCTCCCACCACCGCCACTACTGATTTGCTCGAACCGGGGCAAACCGGTAGAAACCCACCACTGGTGCCCCTAAAAAACACTTGGAAAGTTTCAGCTGGTACAGGATGCAGCAGCACAGACATTGATGGTCATGCCTGGGTGTGTCTATGAAACACCTCTCTTTATGTACTACAATGTTTGCTGCTTTGTTTCCAAGTGCAATTCAATGTGAAAGTCATTACCTATATAGTCCTACATGGCATAGGGCCTAGTACCTTGAGGGGCTGTTTATCTCCAATAGTATGTTATCAACCTATTCGATCTGGTAGTGTTAGTGTGTTCCATGTTGCTTCCATTAAACTATGCCATCTATTGGGATTCCAAAAGCATGCTATAGTGCCTGCTATCCAGAATGAATATCTGGATAGACTCCAATCTGCAGTTATTTTGTAGAATCTTGAAGACTTGGCTCCTTGACTAGGTTGATTAAACTCCCTTCTGGGTAATAGGGTTTGCTTTAATTGCTTTCTGGTTTGTGCTATTTTTGTTGTTTGTTTTTATCATTACACCGTGTTTCCCCAAAAATAAGACCCACCCTGAAAATAAGCCCTAGCCTGATTTTTTGGGGTGGGCCTAATATAAACCCTATCCCAAAAATAAGCCCGCGGGATGGGCATGGCCAGCACAAGAGGTGGTGAGCGTGCAGGGGCCAATGGCACAGCACAGATAAGTCTGAGCCCAGAGGCAAATTTGGGGGGGAGAGACAGGCGATCCGGACATGCTGCATGGCTGCCTGGCTCACAGGAGGCTAGTGGGAGGCTTGCACAGTGGCACCGGCACCAAGTGAAGGCAGAGGCATGTGGGAGGCAGGCAATCCCAATGCCCTGTGTAAGTGCTTGCCCTGACGCAGCTGTGGGCAAGCTGAGAGATGGTGGGATAGAATGGACGGTACGTTGGGATTGCTTGCCTCTGCCTCCACCTCGCTCTGCTGCACACTTTTCCACTCAGAGTGAGACTGGAAGCTTCATCTGCTTGCAAATTGAGCATTTTGAAATGGAGCTAATCACTCAGTTTCAAAATGCCCTATTTGCAAGCAAGCGAAGTGTCCAATCTCCATCATTTCTCTGTCCGGGCAAAAAGTGTGTCTGCCCTGGGAAGCCCTGTATATTGTTGTGGCCACGGGAAGCAGATGATGGGATGGAGAAGGCAGCCTGCTGCAAAATAAGACATTGCCTCAAAAATAAGACCTAATTGGTCTTTTGGTCCCGTGTGTGTGTGTGTGTGTGTGTGTGTGTGTGTGTGTGTGTGTGGTTCCATGGTGCTTTATCTGTGAATTGTTCAGGGTTGCTGGACAAATACTTATTGATATGAACAATGCTATTTTTCCTCTACTTTAAGAGAAGTTAGGTAGATTGAAAACAAAAATTACAGGGAAAATTAAATTAAATGTACTCGTAAATTTATCTGGCAGAATTATGACTGAAGGGGACTGATAAAATGGTCACTGGGCTTCAGTTTTGAAAAGTTTGTATGAATATAGAATTGAAGACTAGTTGTTTAATGGAATTAGAAAAATATATGGAAATAAGGCATGAATTAGAATAAATCAAATGTATATATTCTACGTTGAGGAGGAAATAGAACAATGATGCCTGATGTCCTTTGTTTATTTATTGAATCAATTTGTATATTTGCCCATTGCAAATGACTTTAGACAGAAAACAATATTAAAATAAAATAAAAATAATTACAACAGATTTCAAAAATTAAAATACACAGTAGCCAAGGAATATAATAATCCACAAACATTAACACAGCCAGGAAACAGCTTCACACATTTGGGGCCTCTGGCTCAGACACAGAAACAGACCTTACAAAAGACTAGCAGAGTTAAGGCCATTCTGATCTCTAGAGGAAGAATGTTCCATAAAATGTATTTATGTATAAAAGCAGACAGAATGTTTGTGGTAAATGCTAACGGTTGGTTAATTTAGTAGAAATATGTGTATAGTTTTGTATTTAAATAATGCCAGTTTGTTGATTCAGAACCCAAATTATTTGCAATGAATGTTGGTTTGTGTGGGCAGAATGTATAGATCTGAAAAGTAATGTGTTAAAGGTCAAAGTAGCTGAGCTTGACAGAGTAAAATAGTTAACCGTGCAGTTCTATATGAATGCTAGATAAAACAAAACGAAACAAAATGAAACAAAACAAAACAAAACAAAAAAAGAAACAAAACAAAACAAACAAAACAAAACAAAACAAAACAAACAAAACAAAACAAAACAAAACAAAGAAACAACAAAAAGCTAGAGAATTTGTGTAGCTTGGATAGAGAAATTTCAAGAAATTCAAGTTCTGAAAGAAAGATTGTAAGAAAAACATAATTTGTTGTAAGGAATAAGTATTTGTCACAAAGGAGAAAAAAATGTATGTATGTATTCTGCCTTCTGCCCATTTTATTATATGGAATTGAGAGTTGAATATGTTAAGAGATATGGTTTGTATTAATTTGCTTAAGCAAATTGTTTATTTGCTTATTTATTCTTTATTTTTCTCTGATTGTATATATTTTACACGGCATTTTATTTTTCCTTTTTAACACTTTGCATAAGTTGGAAATGGAATGGTGCAAGAAGTAGGTACATATAAATTCTATTTGTTTTTACTGTTGTCATTATTTAATTTCATGAAATACATATTAGTGACACTGAGTATATTCAGTGTTAGAATATTTTATACAAAGCCTTTCTTTAAATAACAGATTTCTTTCAACTAATCAGTGCCTGCTCTTCACAACTTTTTACATATAGCAATAACACTAAATTTTTAAGTTAATTCTATTATGAAATAATTATTTTTTATCTTTCTTCTTCTATGTTAATCTTTTCCTACTATTTTGCAGAGTTTGTTTGAATTTATATAGCTTAGTCTAACCAATGATTGAAATTAATTACTAAAACTGAAAATAATTTGCCTCACATGAAATACAGTATTACTTTCCCATTCTTAAAGTATTAATGTTGAATCAAATGCTGAACTTACATTAAGTTAGCGCTTGTTTAAATTTATATAGCTTGGTCTAACCAATGATTGAAATTAAGTACTAAAACTGAAAATAATTTGCCTCACATGAAATACAGTATTACTTTCCATTCTTAAAGTATTAATGTTGAATCAAATGCTGAACTTACATTAAGTTAGAGTTTCAAGATGTGTTACATTAAGTTAAGAGTTTCAAGATGTGTCATGATAGATTCTCTGTAAAGAAATGCATCTTGAAGGCTGTAGGACCAACACTTTAACCAAAGTTATATAAAATGATATGTAAGACTATGTAAACATTAGCGACCCACCCATTAATCATTGTTTCAATTATTAATATACAGGTAGTCCGTGACTTACAACAGTTCATTTAGTGACTGTTCAAAGTTACAATGGCATTGAAAAATGACTGATGACTGTTTTCCACATTTACGACCTTTGCAGCATCCCCATGGTCATGTGATCAAAATTCAGATACTTGGCAGCTGACTCATATTTATGATGGTTGCAGTGTCCCAGGGACATGTGATCACCTTTTGTAACCTTCTGACAAGCCAAGTCAATGGGAAAGCCAGATTCACTTAACTGTGTTGCTAATTTAACAACTGCAGTGATTCATTTAACAACTGCTGCAAAAAAGGTCATCAAATGGGGCAAAACTCACTTAAAAACTATCTCATTTAGCAACATAAATTTTGGGTTCAGTTGTGGTCGTAAGTCGAGGACTACCTGTATTAAACACTTTTTAAGTATTTTGTTGTGTCAGACACAAGCCAACATTTACTGCAAATCAGTTGGGTTCTGAATCAATAACATGGTATCATGTAAATATTAAACTGCAAGAATATTAATATTGCACCACTGTTATTACATTTTGCTATAACACTTGATAACTGACCAGGAATTTGACAAGTTAATGAAGTTGTTATCCTGTTGTCTATAAAACCGTAACACTGGAAGAGAGCAGGTGGTCCTTTATGAGGCAAAAATTCTTTGCCTATTATCTAATTGTTCAATACAATTATTATAGTAGCTTAAATTCTTGGTTCATCTAACCCAGTCACGCACATTTTATGACCCGCAGGCAACATCCACCCATTTGGCTGTTTCTGTCTAGCCTGTGGTGGTGGCAGGGGGGCAATAGTGGCAATGAGAGAGCAGTGGTGGCTGGGGGTGGCAGGGGGCAGCAGAAGTGGTCAGCAGCCTTCCACAGCAGTTCCAGTTTCTCATGTGGCCACTTGGGAAAATGAATAGCCTACTCCTGATCTAACTGACTGAATGTCAGATAGAATTTTTTGAGGAACTTTGATAGACATGAAATAAAATCTGGTAGAAGAATTAAAGCAACAACTGAAACATAATGCAGTAAGGTGAAATGCAAGTGCATCATAAAGATATTTATCTATTTCCTCTTTAGAAAGTCTTAAGGGAAAATATAATTACATTATTGTTTCTATTATTGGAAGACAATGTTATTTAGGTCTCTTGCTCCTAAGTACTGGAATTTTTACAACACTTAAAAGACTTTTTTATTAGGGGGGCATCTGACTATTGTATTTCCTTTCACCTTTAATCTTTTAGATAACATATAGTTGTCATATTTGTTACAGTTTCATATACATTAAAAAGATTTCAATTTATTGATCATTCTTCTAGCTCATTCATATATGGCTAAATTTGAATATTTGTTCTGTATCAGTTCATTGTGAGCCAACATGAAATCATTCATCTGAGGAAATTATTTGAACTTCCCTAATTACGGTCACCTGAAAAGTCTAAAGCAATTCATGTTAAATTGCACTTCGGTTAACACACACAAGCAAGCCTTGGTTTGTCATGCCTGTTTGTTGACTGTACATTCAAATCAACTTTGAAATCAACTTTATTTGCAAGCCTTGTAGCCTTCCATGAGACAGTGCCAAATAGTCAGCTGTGATCTGTTTCAAAGATACACCCCTCCCCCTTCTCCCTCAGATTTTCCTAGCTGGTGGTGGTGGGAAAGAAAAAGGTTAAACCAGCGAAACTTGGCTAAACCTATGAATGGCAGAGCGAGAGAGCGAGAGCGAAATGAAGGGAGGGACTGACAGACTGGAAAGAAGGGAGGGGAGGGAGGGAAGATCGTAGGCTGCGGGTGAGGCTTTGAAAGTCAGCCTCGCAGGCATTGCAGCAGAGCCCCGAATCAGGGAGCAAGGAGGAGGACATTTACACACAGAGGCGCAGATACCCTGTGGAGAGGGTGAGGGCAGCTTCCTGAAAGGGCATTGTGTAGTTGTGCGAGTGCAGATATTGTGCGCTTTCGTAACGGCGTCGGAGGCGGTGGCTTCATGAGTTGCTTCGAAGAGCGGCGGCCGCTTTCTCCTCCCCTTCCCTTCCCTTAAACCGCCACTCGTCGGAGCTCCCGAGTCCCCACGCTAGAATTAACTGTCTTGAGTTCGCGTCCGCTTGTCACGGGTGGCCTTTGGAGCAAGGGGAGGTGCGCGCGTGCGCGCGCGCTCAGAGCCCTCTGACGGGCTGCGGACAGGCGGGCCGGCGCTCGCTCCAGACAGGGCTGCAGCCGCTGCTTCCTGAAGACGGCAATGGTAGTCGCGGAAACGGCCGGCGGGAATGCCACGAACCTCATTTTGGGAGGTAAGCGCGAGGGCCCCGGTTGGCTTTTCGCCGGGGGAGGGGTACGGGAGGGCGGGGAGAAGAGGGCGAGGACGACAAGGAAGAAAATGGAAATGGCCGCGGCTGAGGTTAGGGACTCCGGGGAGAGAGCGAGCTGGAGAGGCGTCGCTTTGGCACCCTGACAAGAACCGGGATCAGGGAGAGACTTAAACGGACGGATGGAGTCGTGGGGCACAGGCGCCGGAGGAAGAACCGGGGAAGGGGATACTTCGGGTCTCTCAGGATTATTTCCGGTGGAACCGGTCAGTTTTTTTCCCTCCTCTCGCTTTTCCTCCCCCCCCTCCCCCGTCACAGGGGCTATATAAATAAAGTTTGGAGGCGAATTAGGAAAGCAGAGCGAGCAAAGTTTGTGCCCCCTGCCCTCGGTCTTTCCAGCCTGATGTATGGGGCGGCTTTTTAAATTCTTTTTTCCTTTCGCATCCTCCATACTTTCCCCTCAACCTTTCTCTGAATTAGAGAGCCCACAAAGTCTTGTGCGCAGTAGCTGCAGTTCCACCAGCTGCTCCTCTGCGGATTTAGAGCCGAGGCAAACCTTGGCGAGCTCCTGAAGGCTCAGCCCTCTTCTTTCCACTCCCTTCCTTGCTCCAGTCTCTTCGTATCGCTCCGACGCTCCCGTTTCTTCTTTAATTTGCATGCACAACCGCTCTAGACAAGGCCATGCCTCTTTTCTGCCTGTGCTCACCTCTCGTTATTTATTCACTTCCTTTCCATTGGCAAACAGGGAGATATGCACGCGTGCATGCATGTATACATGCATGCATGCACACAAATGTTAAGATTTTTGTTCCCTGTCCAACCTGATCTTCAATAACGGATATTTTCAAATCTTTAGTTCAATAATGTGTCTCCACTTTCTTTCTCCTTATTCCAAGCTCAACCATATCTTGTTGCACCATTTATCACTAGTGATGAATTTCTTGGCCAAGGCTTCTTCAGAAATAACGGGGGGGGGGGGGGAATGGTATACTATCTATAGGTTTTTGGCTTGTACTTTCTGAATTTAATGACAAACAGTTGTGATTGGAAGATCACTGGGAATTGTATTAAGAAACTTTCTAAAAGTATATAGTGTATGATGACTTGATAACATTGTCAACTCTTAGCACATACAGTATTAGTTATAAAGTTATGACATTACTAAATATGGAAGTGCAATATATGGATACTTAATGTATATTGTTTTTAACAACTCTTTTTCTAAATATGTAGTTTATTTGCCAAACCAATTATTTCTACAATATCGAGTGGCATGTAGTGTCATGCATAATATAACTCACAGAGTTCATTGGGAACATAAGACAATTCAACTTTTAATTTCAGCTTGATTTAGAGGTGAAGATTGCTCTTTACTCTCTGGAATAAAGCCTGTTATGAAAGAAAAGATGAATGAATCTGTATTTAACTTTTAATGGATTATAGCTCAGTGTGACATATGTCACATTCTCAGTAGACTAGTTAAGCATGTGTGATCTGAATAGGCAATGTGGTTAATAGAAATATTTTGTTTCCAAGTGTTCTGCTTTTGCTTTTTGTTTGTCCCTGGTATTTTTTAATCTTTCTTTTTAAAAAGTTTTTGGCTTATTTTAATTCTTTAAGGAATTTAGGAAGGAACCTCTTTTTATATATAAAAAAAACCTAAAGCATTGGTTTAGGACAGATGATAAGAAAAATATTGGTAGAGTAGTGGCTATTTTTAATTATTGTAAAACAAACGATGGAATATTTACATGATAGAAGTCCCTAAATTCAAAGTAAGGTATAGACAATTATTTCTGTTTGAGAAAATATGATTTGATCAGCACAGACTGATCATATAAATATACACAAATACATTACCAATAAAGGTGTGGCACTGAGAATGTGACTTATTAACAGAATGTGTTCAAAGAGCTGCACTTACTCAGTAAATTCCAGATTCTTTCAGTTGCTTGTATTTGCTCAATACTTAACAGGTATAGGATTTAGCATGATTAATTTGTCAAACATCTTGTGCTACTTTTGGCCCTTATTTTTGGGCATACTTTAAATTTTTCTTCATAATTGGAATAGGATTAAAGTACATTCAGTACCACCTTTATTATAGCAATGGCAGTAGCACTTAGACTTATATACCGCTCCACAGTGCATTATAGCATTCTTTGAGTGTGCACAATGTCATTATATAACTTTACCAAACCAGGATTGCTAATTTCTCTTCCTTCCCCCTTTGTTTTTTTTGGGGGGGGGGAGTGGGGAGGTAAAAGTAAAAGATAGATCTGGTCACAAGGCTTTCCGTTTCTTTATCAGATTTGCATGGCATTATTTATCATTGTGTGGATACTTTTTCATAAATTATCAATATTTATAAGTTCTGAAAATTTTACTTATATTAAATATAACCCTGCATTATAATTTTCAGAAAAAAGTGCCAATCATTTTCAAACTACAGAGTTTGGTGTAGGGTGGCACTGTAATCAACAGGAGATGTTGAAATATGAATTTGCTTGTTGAAAGATCAAGTTTTTTATTCACATTGTTTTCCTAGTCATTTACACATCATTGTGATTTTTTTGTGTGTGCTTGGACTCCTACAAATTCCTGAAAGGCCTATGAATTCTAAAAAAAAGTCAACTCAAGCTTGATTCTTGTGACTAACCAAAATATCCATGTTGTCTTGGAAACAATATATAGATCTATAAAAGAAGGCTTATTGCTTTCTTCCAGGAAGTCTTTTTTATTCAATTTCCTAATCTTGTCTACAGTCCTCAGTTCAACTTTGTGATCTCTCATCTAAGTATTAATTTGGTCTTTTTCTCATTATTCTGATCTTAAAAAATAAGATCACCAAGAGGTGCTAGGTTCTACCACCAATGATGGTATGGATTTTAAAACTGAATAGTAATTAAAAGAAATGTTTTGCTCAAGTTGTTTTTTTACAAGTATATAATACCTGCCACAAAAAAAATGAAACATTATTTTAAAAGCGTGGGATGCTTAAAGGTTGATTTTGATAGGTTGATGCTGGATAAAAATTCTTATTCTATCTTTGTTTCTAGTGAAAACTTAAGTTCAATATCTGAGTGAAATGCACACCATAATTATTTTGATTTTCTGTTTAAACTTTCTGTTAAATAATATTACTCTGAAGATTTTTAAAAATATCGATGAAATATGCATGTAGTGAAAATTGACAATTAATGTAGATCATTTCCAGTAAGGATGGTGGGGAGTAAAAGTACTTCCTCTGATTAAACTCTTAGGAAAATCCATTTAAATTACATTAATTTTAAAATTAATAATTACATTGGTATGAAATTTGCTATTGGTGCCAGTGTGAGATTTCCTTCAAAAGTAATACCAGTTTCAGTAGATTTTTTTTTTTAATTTGATTTATATGCCGCCCTTCTCCGGAGACTCAGGGCGGCTTACAATGTGTTAAGCAATAGCCTTCATACTTTTGTATATTTATACAAAGTCAGCTTATTGCCCCCACAAACTGGGTCCTCAATTTACCTACCTTAGAAAGGATGGAAGGCTGAATCAACTTTGAGCCTGGTGAGATTCGAACTTACAGTAATTGCAGAAGCTGGTGTTAATCACAATGCTATCAGTCTGCTGAGCCACCAGGCCCTCAGAACTGTGGAAAAAAAATGGAGAAAGAAGTTAGATTGTTGATATAGATATATAGGTAGATATAAATACAGATACAGATATAGATGCACCAAACTTGTAAATTATTGCCTTTATCAACTGACATAATGTGCTGTTTAAAATCTACAAGTTAAATGCCAAAAAAATTCATACCAAATCTAGTTGGCTTTCAGGTTAGTGATTTCTTTTATCACTTCTCTGCTTCCAAAAGTGACATTTAAAACATTGATCAACAAAATGATCGATGCATTTTGCAACAGATGTGGAAAATATAAAAACTACTTGATTTTATATAAATTTCCTTGTATCTTGTTTGTTGAATATGACAGTACTGTTAATATTATGTTCCAATACAACGGGTTTTAAATCATCTAAGAATGCCAAGGTGCAAAAATCTAACTGCTACAGAAGTTACATAAAATTATGAAGGTCTGAAAGATGCTGCATAGTCTTGGGTGGAGATACTGCTTCTAGTGAATCAGAGTTGATACAAATAATTTATGATATGTGCTATTGCTTCTTTGTTAATTGCCACCAAAATAGACTTTGGCCATTTTAGAATGTGTTTTCAGTTTATAGAGATCAGTACTAAGACCTAAGAAAAAGTTAGTGCCTTGAAATATTTTTAGAATCTCAATAAAAGTGTATTACAATGCATAAGAAAAAAAAATTATTAGATACAACATTAAAATTTACCACATGGAATAATATTGATCAGTCTTTCTATTATATTGATAAAGAGCCAATTCATAAGGAGAGAACAAATACATATCAATACACAAGTATACATTCAGAATGAAATTGCAACAAAACATTCATTATCTATTGTAACATTGTATGCTTTTGTTACTTTCTTTTTTCTTTCCCTCATTTGTTCTTTTTCCTTTTTATGTTTTATATAAACATAATAAACAGTTCTATATAGCCCCCCCATACAAAGAAACTTCAGTATGTAATTGCTAATCAACGTCCATGATTCCCCCAGTAGTAAATGTGACAAGGCTTCTTTAACCCCACAAAATGTAACAATTATTGCTTATAATTTGTTGGGTATTCTCATGTTCTAAAAGGCAAAAAAGCAACACTATACTGAGCTCAGATTTTTTTTTTTTTTTTGCTTTAATTTATATGCCGCCCTTCTCTGGAGACTCAGGGCGGCTTATAATGTGTGAAGCAATAGCCTTCATACTTTTGTATATTTATACAAAGTCAGTTTATTGCCCCCACAATCTGGGTCCTCATTTCACCTACCTTTGAAAGGATGGAAGGCTGAGTCAACCTTGAACCTGGTGAGATTTGAACTTGCAGTAATTGCAAGCAGCAGATGTTAATAACAGTGCATTAGTCCACTGTACTACAGGCTCTTCTCTTAAATGTATATTTATCTGACATGTTTTATGCTGTAACCCTAAACAGGTAGTCCTCGTCTTACAGCAGTTCGCTTAGTGACCATTTGAAGTTACAACGGCACTGAAAAAAGTGACTTATGACCATTTTTCACATTTATGACTGTTACAGCATCCTCATGGTCATGGGATTTTCATTTGGATGCTTGACAAATGATTCACATTTATGATAGTTGCAGTGTCCTGGGATAATATGATCATCTTTTGCAACCTTCTGATAAGCAAAGTCAATGGGGAAACCAGATTCAATTAACAATTTATTATTTATTTATTTATTTATTTATTTATTTATTTATTCAGTTTGTATGCCGCCCCTCTCCGAAGACTCAGGGCGGCTCACAATGCATTTAAAATCATTATAAAAATCATTTAAAAATTAAAACATTAAAAACATTAAAACTCATTCACACCATTTATGGCCGGATCTCGCCGGATTGCAAGAGTAAGATCAACGGCCCCAGGCCTGCCGGAAAAGCCAGGTCTTCGTGTTACTAATTTAATTACTTAACTAATTTAGTTACTAAACTAATTTAACAACTACAGTGATCCACTTAACAAAGGTAGCAAGAAAAGTTGTAAAATGGGACAATACTCAGTTAACAAATTTCTCACTTAGCAACACAAACTTTGTGCTCAATTGTGGTCATAAGTTGAGGACTACCTGTACTAAGTTGAGATCGTAAGTTGAGGACTACCTGTACAGTGCTTAATTTTCTAGATGTAAGCTCCATTGAATTCAGTAGGACTTAGCTTTTGGGTAGAACTGGTATTGCTTCAGAAAATTACTAATTTATGCAATTAAGTGATTTAGACAAGTAATTGCCTCTCAGATTCAGACCATACAGAATTCTTGTATAAGTTACTCAGATCCTGCAGGAAAACATTTTGAAAGTAGGAGTCCTCCTTTCCCCTCCTTTGATCCCCAGATCCAAATTACATGAAAAAATGTTGATGCCATTGGTATGTAATGCAATTGAAAATGCTATCTTTTTTGGGTGACACATGCATATAGCCATTGCATCATGTCATCTTGTGAGAAATATACATGTGTCTTTTTAAAAAAGACATGTTTATAATTACGCAGTTTATACTATTATTTATATTGTTGGTAATATAAGGGTTATTTTGGGAATTTATTTAGTGTATGGCATGTTTTAGGAAAATAATTATTTTGGGGCTGCCACAAAAAAGAGGGGATCAACCTATTTTCAAAGCACCAGAAGGCAAAACAGGATACAGTGGTTGGAAAGTAATTGAGAGAAGCAATCTAGAACTAAGAAATTTTCTAACTGTGAGATCAATTAACCAGTGAAACAGCTTTTCTTCAGAAGTTGTGGGTGCTTCATCACTGGAGGCTTTTATCTGGTAATTATCTGAAATGATATAGGAGGTTGGACTAAAAACTTCCAAAGTCCCTTCAAACTCAATTATTATGTATTCTGAAAATTGGAATATAAATAGTAGAACAGATAAATACAGTAAGTTGAATTTCATTCCAGTATATTTATAAAACCAGTTTCTGCAATAGACGTATTTCTAGGAAACTCATATGATGCACTGTGTAAAATAGTTATTTTTATTTTCTAAATACAGTGAAATTTTGATTTAATAGACTATTTGAAGGAAGAAAAATGTCAGTTATTCACAAATGACTGGTATATTAGCGAGTGTTTCATCATGGCAATATAAATTTGCTGCATTGCATTAATCATAGAGTGGCCTTTGGTGCAATGATAGCATATAAATTTAGTAATAAAGAATTTTTTTTTAAAAAAAATTGAAATTTCACTTTACATATTCATAATTTATGAATATAAAACATCAGAACCTAAATTTCTCAATTGATATTTAAAAAACCTATATTATAATCTTAAAATCCCCCTCAACTTGCACATAATGGATAAAAATGACATTTTGTGTAGTTTAGAAGAATAACAAATTGACTTTGAAGAAGGTAAGTATAAACTTAGCCTTGAAAAGGAGGAGGAGGAGGAGGTTAAAAAGAAACTCAAGATTGCCTGATGTTATAAGAATTTGCTGGTTTTCAGCATTAAGGTGTGTGTTAACACAATGTCAAAGAGTAAAGACATCAGCAATGATCTTAGAAAAGCAATTGTTGCTGCCCATTAATTGTCAAGCACATGGGAAATCAGGAGATTCAGGCACTTTGAATAAATATAAAGATTTATTGCAGGCTTAAGCTCTCTACAAGAATCTGGGCGAGTGGCTGTTAAGGAAAATGTGCTGGAGTTAAGAATAGAAAGGAATTCAAGGTGGACTGGACTCAGATCTCTTGCAGGCATGAAGGTAGTTGTGACTTATGACATGTTTGACCCTTCCCTTGGGCTCAACCTGATCATCTCCTATATCAATCTGGGAAGGGCCATAAGGCCATTTCCAGGCAATTTAAAGTCCATCATTCTCCAATGAGGAAGATTATTTACAAGTGGAAAACATTCAAGACAGTTGCCAATCTTCCCAGGAGTAGATGTCCCAGAAAATTCACCTCAAGGTCAGACCATGCAATGCTCACAGAAATTGCAAAAAATCCAGGAAGTACATCTCATACTCTACAGGCCTTAGTTAGCATGTTAAATGTTAAAGTTCATGACAATATAATTAGAAAAGACTGAACAAGTATGATTTCTTTGGAAGGATTATCAGAAGAAAGCCTCTTCTCTTTAAAAAGAACAGCTTAGGTTTGTGAAGATTGCATTTTAACAAATCAAAGACTTCTGGAACACTGATCTTTGGATAGATAAGACCAAAGTGGAAATATTTGGCCATAAGACACAGGCCACATTTGGTGAAAACCAAACACAGCATATCAGCACAAACATATAAACCTTCAAGCATGGGGGTGGAGGGGTGATGATTTGGCCTTGTTTTGCAGCCACAGGACCTGGACACCTTGCAGTCATTGAGTCGACCATGAACTCAAAGTATACTATAGTCAAATGTGAGTCCATCTGTCCACAACTAAAATTTGGCCAACATTGGGTCATGCAAGAAGACAATGATCCTAAGCACACCAGCAAATCTACAATAGAATGGCTGAAAAAGAAAAGAATCAAGGTGTTGATCCAATCAGTCCAGACCTCAGTCTGATTGAAATGCTGTGCCTGACCTCAATAGGGCTGTGCCTACAAACATAGCTGAGTGGTGCAGCAGACTAATGCTACTGTTAAAGGTAGTATTTAGTTTCCAGCTGCCTACAAGTTCAATTCTCACCAGGCTCAAGGTTGACTCAGCCTTCCATCCTTTCTAAGGTAGGTAAAATGAGGACCCGGTTTGTGGGGGCAATAAGCTGACTTTGTATTATACAATAGTATGAAGGCTATTGCTTAACGCATTGTAAGCCACCCTGAGTCTCCGGAGAAGGGCGGCATATAAATCAAAATAAATAAATAAATAAAATAAATAAAAATAAATAAATAAATCTCAATAAACAGAAGCAATTTTGTAAAGAAGAGTGTGCCAAAATTCCTCCACAAGAGAAACTAAGAGACTGTTAAAATCATACAGAAAACAATTACTTCAAGTTATTGCTGCTAAAAGTGATTCTAAAAGCTACTGAATCATAAGGTGTGCTTAGTTTTTTGGCTTCCATATTTTGCCTTTCTTTTTGTAAAATAAATGATTGCATGATGTAATATGTCATGTGTTGTTGTTCATCTATATATTTACCTGCTTTTAAGAACTGATAAGAACCAGATAATTTTTACTATATCCTGATACATAAAACTATAGAACTAAAGAGGGTGTACTTTCTTTTTTACATGACTATATATACCACCCATCTCACTTTTGAAACTACTCCTGGTGGCATACAAAATGAACAAAGAAAGATGTTCATGCTAGCAAGGCTTAATACTCTACTTTTGAAACTTGCAAAAGGGCAGTTTAGTAACATTCTCTATTTATAACACCACTGCATATGCTTGAAATTAGCATTAAACCAACATAGTATAAACTATATCAGGGTTAGAAATCTATATACTTCTCACCAAGAGCATGTGTTGACCTGAGCCTGAATTACATTTTGATCAGTGGACACCATTTTTTGATACATTATGAAATTACATTTTTGATCAGTAGATCCCTCTATCTTTTAATACATTATATCAACCAAATGTATGTATTTGACCTTTTATTATTTATTCTATAAAATAATAAAATATATCTATTTTTCAAGCGGCTTCTAAGCAGATTGGTATCTTTTAACGTTATTTGAAAGTTATAGGCAATACTTCTGTTTTTACCTTTTTGAAATCAAGCTAATTTTGTAAGGTTCTGCATTTTGTTCCTTTAATAACAATATGAAAACTTCCAGGACCATGTAGGCTTTGTATCTATTTTTTTGTTTTTGTTTTCATCAACTCATATTTTAGGTTGATTATGTAAAGCTGCTGTTCTTTGGATTTATTGAAATTCCATATTAGGAAGAATCAATATAGCATTGATTGATTATGTGCCATCAAGTCGGTGTCCACTCTTAGTGAATACATAGATTTTCTGCATGACAATCTGTTCCTAACCTCATTGTCAGGTCTTCCAACAGTACAGCTATCACCAGTAATGCTGGTGGTCATTGTCATTTTCTCTCTTTCCAGCTTGCACAGCCTTAAAGCCTTCTTCAGAGACATAGGTCTTTGTATAATGTCTAAATTGAAATAGCATACTGTAGTATTAATGGATAGTGAGCTCTGTATTTTGTTTGTAGATAAATTGAAGTTAATCTGTCAGGAACCACTAATTTCCAGGCTAGAGAAAACCATATCATAATATAACGTGTTTACCTAAGACCATCACAAGAATGACCAAGTATCCATTCATTCAGAAGAGTCAGAGGGAAAAGCCTAGACTTTAAACTTTAGAATATTGACCTCTGTAAAAGCATTGACTCCTTTGCACTGCAGAGAGCAAATCATTTGTGTGTCATGCTGTCATTTTTTGTCAGCAAGAAAAAATCTAAAATAGGCAAGTCATATTTTAAAATCTTCCACCAGTTAGCCTATTCCTGAGAAAGGAATTAAATGTCTGGGGAGCTGAGATTTATTGCTGAGTTCTTGTATGAAGGCTAACTGTAGTCCTTACTTATATCAATGCTTACTTGAAATTTTCTTGGCAATATTTGTTTTTAGGATAGGATCAGAATTGTTGGATACCTTTCATTTTTGAATAGAAGAAAGTAGCACATTTTCAGCAGTTTAAATGGCATTTACAGCAACTTTTTAGTTTATCATATTTGAACTTGTACTAGATAAGGTTAATAGGTTAGCAACAGAAGGTCAAATTACGAGACATTAAGCTTAATTAAAGCAGAGCAGGAGTGGCAGGAATTTGTGACTGCTAAATAGGTTCCCTGAAGACTAATGCCAGTTATGGTGGAACCATGCCTTAATTTAAGTGATGATTAACAGTTTGACATGCTAGACATTTCTGGCCAATCCCATCTGTTCTAGAGGTTAAGAAAGCACACCTTTGTGAGCTGATGGATTGATTTTGGTGCCTTTGTGGTAAAGTTTAGAAGTCCAAGGCCAGTGTAGTAAGTGTAAGTTACATTGTACTAAATTACATTGCTTAGTAATCTTTAACTGTAACTCCTTTGTATTGTGGCTACTATAACATTACTATAGAATACAAATAACTTCTCAACCAAGTTATGAGAATTGGAAGAGATATACCATGTGACATATGCCTGTATATTCATTTTGAAACAGAATTGGTTATAATTAATTTTCTAAAGTCATATAAAAATAGTTTACATTAGCATGGACTTCTCTGATAATCATCACATTTTCTGTTTGAAATTGAACACTGAATTCTGAAAGTGGCTCACTTGTTCCATGTTTTGTTTACTTTGGACAAATAGTTAATCACTATTAAAGGAAAGCATAGAGAAAGTATAGAGAAAAAAATGAGTTATGACACAGCATATGAGACGGAGTAATGTGGGAATGGGAAAGTGGGATACAGTGATCATAGAATGGATAAAGGAACATGAATGCAAAAGTGGCTGTAAGATTTCTAAAACAGTGCAAAGTACAGAGTTGGGAATTCAAGGTAAGATATAAAAAAGGTCACTATATATAACTGTTAACATATGATTGAATATTCAGGTTCTCTCTATATATATGAACGTTCATGGAAGTACAGTATATGTGCATGCATTGATCTTAGGATGTATGAGTTCATTTTTAAACAAATACGCATATGTGCCAGATAAGTATAATATACCTATATACAGTATAAGTATATAGTATATACTTATATCTGTGTGTCAAATCAGTGTATATGTATAAGTATACAGTAGATATCTAGTAGATATCTTGTAGATGTATATGTATAAGTAGATATCTATTTAGTTCAATAGTTGTACTTTGCTGTATTTTAATGCTGACTGCTCCTAATCTCATTTGTTTGTTGTATTATATTTGGGTTATTTATTTGGAATTGTATTTTATTGGACATAAATAGAATTTGATGAGTAGAGATGACTTTAAATAGTTTCTAGCTTGTTTTCCCCACTTCCTACATATATAGTTTCAAATAATTAAGGTTTAGTGACTCACCTTATTATTCTTATTATTTGTCTAAGGTAGTAGATTTTATAAAAGGTGGCGTGTAGCTTGCACTAAAGTTTAGCGTATGCTGTGTTTATTATAGTAGCTTTCAGAGTTTTCAGTAGGTAAAATGTAATTTAATTGCCATGAGAATTATCAAGTGGCAGAATATGTAGCTATTGTTTGAAATAAAAGCATAATAAAATGTTATTTTAAAAGTAGGATATTATACTACTTTGCTAGCAATTTAATTACTGTGTCAGAATGCTTCACATGAGTTAAAATAAACAAGATAAGTCAAATAGCACATTAAACAACCCTGAATTTATAAACCAACAACAACATATATTCTACTGAAACATCATCAATGTATTATTCTACAGTAGTAAAAAGGTTTTTAATAATGTTCAAGGTTCCCGTACAATTAAACAGAATTAATTTTAGGTACAAGTGATATTGTATCGCTGTGCACAATTTGGTTTAAGCTAAATTGTTTATCAAAGCTTTAGGGTCTCCAAATATCCCTGTGTACAGACATCATTTGTCTGGATTTGTAATGGAGAAAGCAGTAGAGTTCTATCTTTGAGAACTTTTTCCAATCTGCCATGAAATAGTAAATATGGAAAGACATATGCTAATGACACTTAGTTATAATTCTCCTTTCTGCAAGTTTAAGGTTGGACTACTACAGAGCCTCAGATTGTCTCCAGACTGTTAAGGGCCTGATTATGGGAGAACAAACTGAAGCTGAATTCATGAAAGATTAAATAGTTATTGAATATAGAAGATGGACTTTGGGATGTGAGTAACATGCCTATTTGATTGGATCATATTTCTCTTCTGGAGTAGTCTTGAGTTTTCAAGTGGATAAATTTTTGCTGATAGAGGAGAGATACAGTGTTTTTAACATACACTGTTAGAACATTGCAGTTTGCTATATAAAATATTCTGGAAACTTCTTCTGACCAGAATGTGGCGGCATAGGTGAAATATGGCATCTTTCAGAAGTGCTACAACATCCATAAGTTGAAATATATACATTGTTTGCTCCTTGCATTTTGAATTCAGTTTGAGATGGGTATAATGTACACACAGCATAACGTACTAAGAAAGTTTAATGTACAAAGACATGAAAACAAAAGTTTATGTGTTTTGATTATTACTCTGTGGAAATTTTCTTTGCTGAACAAATTGCTAGTTTTGAGGAAATCTTCTATTACAGCCTAGATGGGGACTTGAACCCTATTTTTGTATGTAGGTCTTCTCCATTTTTAAAGATTTTGTAAATGGATTTGCAGAATAGTTGTCTGTTCTTATAGCATTGTATTCCAGACACTGGAATAGGAAATAATGATATTCTGGATGTGAGATTTCATATTTGAAATGCATTGATTGTTCTTACTCCAAGGAAAAATGGAATATACCTGGGAATACCAAAACATTTTGGAAAAGAATCACACTGTATTGTATATAACTGTGAGATAAGACATAGCTGACTGCTAGGCTATGTGAAGTAAATCTAGAGTTCTGGAAATGTAGAGGAGGAATAACAGAGTATTTTGGTGGTGATAGGTTGGGAAAGATATGGAAGAAACAATGGGTAGGGCAGTGATGGCAAACCTTTTAGAGACCAAGTGCCCAAACTGCAATCCAAAACCCACTTATTTATTGCAAAGTGCCAACACACCAATTTAATCTGAATACTGAGGTTTTACTATCTAAAATAATGATAAACAAGGCAGAGTTCAGCTAATTGTTCTAAGAAAAATGTGATAAATGCAATTTATGCCCCTTTTCTGCTTTTGAAATACTACATTTATTAACAATACTTTTGTATTATCATTTATCTTTCCCTCCCTCCCTCCCTCCCACCCTCTCTCTCTCTCTCTCTGTTTTCTCTTTCCCTCCCCCTCTCTGCCTCTGTTTCTCTTTCCCTCCCTCTCTTCTAATCCTCCCTCCCTTTCCCTCCCCCTCCCCCTCTCTCTGTCTCTGTTTCTCTCTTTCTTTTCCTCCCCTTTCTCTTTCCCTCCTTCTCTCTCTGTTTCTTTCTTTTTCCCTCCCCCTCTCTATTTCCCTCCATCCCTCTCTTTCCCTCTCTCACTCTCCTTTCTCTCCTCTCTCTTCCCCCCTCCCCGGGGGGAAAGGAACCCCTGAACTGGTGCTGGGTGGTGGGAATCTGACATCTGAAGGCTGACAAACTCAGGAGCAACGCGCTGAAGACCAGCTGGCTGGTGGAGAGGCAGGGCATCCCAACACTGGCAGCTCTGCAGAAAAAGAAACTGACATTTGGGAGGCCAGAGTGAGCTGAGATGATGCAGGATCGCAGTGTGGCTTCATGCTAAATTTCACTCTGCTGCGCAAGGTGCTGTGAGAGTAGGAGGCAGGCCATGGAGGCAACAACAGGAAAATGTACTGTGATGAAGGCGGAATGTTGTTTCGTGCATTTTTTAAAGTCCCTCAAACTTTTGTTTTCCTACAAACAACGGTGAGAAATGTGATGGAGAAATGCGATGGAACTGGGTTGGGGCGACGGCGCACATGCCCACAGAGAGGGCTCTGTGTGCCACCTCTGGCACATGTGCCTAGGTTCGCCACCATGTAGGGTAGGGTGTTCCAACATAAAAGTGTCAAGCAATTTTGTGTAAACCTTTAGTTCTAGCCAAAGTGCCTCATTCCTTCATTTTCATAGCAGTATTTGTTTATTTAAATTTAATGGCTACCATACTTCAAAGGACTGGATGGCTTATACTTTTAAAAAAAGTGTAATACAATGAGAAATAACCATCCTATATCTAAGCCTGGGAAAACAGCCAGGTTTTGAAGGACTTTCAGAACATTATCAAGAGCTATACCAATCTGTGGGAGGTGATAATGTTCCAAAGGGTAGGCACTGTGACAGAGAAGGTGCACTTCCTAGGTCCCAAAAGATATTGTTAATTGAAGGGACTTGGAGCTCATCCATTCTGCCTAGTCTTCACGACTGGATAGAAACTATTGGAAAAAGCATTCTCTCAAGTATAGTATTTTGTACTGTTGGAGATATTGAGCTTTTGTCAATTTTATTTGAAAATGTTAGTCTGTATTTGTCCACAACCTGGTAGTAGATGAACAAAGGAAATTATCATGTTTCATGGTGAGTGAGAGGGATAACTTTTCAAATAATTTGCTTTCCAGATTTCATTTTCTACATTTCCCATGAAATGGGATAAGAAACAGAGAGTGTAGGTTATATTTTGGGAAAACTTGATTATCTCTGACATGACTCTGTATATTTTAATTTCTTGCACCCTTTTGTGTACTATGTTGGGCAATTCTTATGCTGGGCACTGATCCTGACACCAGCTTAGGTCCCACCGACTAGGGTCCTGACCTGAGCATAACTTTGCTGGTGGGACTAACAGGACTGTGAGTGTGGGAGCCTTTTAGGTACTGATTTTGTTGGGGCAAGGATGTGCCCTTTGTGGTTTTTCCTTTTGGGCTTCCCTCCTGGACTCTGAATTCCTATACTTGGCTAAGGTTTCCTGCAACAAGTACTCCAGATCATCGGGCTTTCAGCTGAAGGGTGCTGATTGGAGATGAGGCAGTTATATGTTTGATGGTTGCTGTGATGATACCATAATCCAGTCTCAAGCTAATGACACTAAGAATGTTGGCTGCATTGATTGTGTTCATGTTGGAAAGCACTGGGACTTCTTCTATTTTTCCTGCTTGCAGGTGCTGTCATGATGCATGGCCTTGCTGGCTGCTGCTGGAAGCTGTTGTCACTGTAGCATGGTGTTTTTTCAGTTCCCAAAGAGAGAGGTGGTGGTGACAGCTGACTGGTTTACAGACTGGTGTGGACTCCCTTCCCTCCTCAATGGTGTTATTTTGCCCCTTTATTGCTGACTCAACTGGGTTGGCACTTTGGTATCATCATGGTTAGCTGTTTCATATAGGTAGTCCAGGATTTAAGTCAATGATTTGAACCAGAAATCCCATTGCTAAGCAAAGTGGTTATTAAGTCATGCCTGATTTTATTATGTTTTTTGCCACAGTTATTAATTAATCATTGCAGTTGTTAAATAAATCATGCAGTCGTTAAGCAAATGCAACTTGCCCCATTGACTTCATTTGTTGGAAGCCAGCTGGGAAGGCCATATATCGCAATCACATGACACTGGGATGCTGCAGGCATTGTAAATATATGCTGCTTGTCAAACACCCAGATTCTGATCACATGACTCTGGGGATGCTGTAGTGGTCATATGTGCAAGGAATGGTGTAAGTCACTTTTGTCAGTGCCAATAACTGAATGGTTGCTAAACAAATGATCAATCCAAGGACTACCAACATAGTGCTGTCTTATTCAATATATACTTCCTAGATAAGAATGTTAAATGTCTTTCCCCGCTTCCATGTAAGGTACAAGAAGGGGAGCTATCAGGGTGGATTTGATTTAAATCGAGTTGATTTAAATCACAATTTAAATCATGATTTAAATCACTAGTAAAAAGGCTTGATTTAAATCAACTCGATTTAAATCATAATTTTTAAAGAGCAACTGTCATATCTGCTACTCCTTTGACCCGCTGTTGACTCACCGATAGTCCCAGTGTTGCAGAATATACAGCCTCATGCTACATAACTAAGCTCCATTTCATGCTGAATAAACTAACTTATTTATGTATCTTAAATAGAAAACTATCTCACGATAGATTTTTACCCCAAAAGTTTTTTATTAAAATAAATTTGATAAAAATCAAAAAAATTCGATTTAAATAAAAAAAAATCTGATTTTTTTATTTTTTAAAAAAAATCATTGATTTTTATCCACCCTGGGAGCTATAGAGCAGTTCTTTTCAGTTTGTGCCTTTCTTTTTGAACAGGCTGTAACTGTAAATTCAGGAAACATAATCCCTAATGCCTTTTAGAAAGGCAATGAGAAAAATGTTGCAAAGAGAATTTGAACTGTGATGTTGATGAGGGTGGACTGCCAACCAGTAATATTTGTTCTGATGTAGAGAAATGTTTTCATTTAGATCGGAGGTCTTCAAACTTGGCAGCTTTAAGACTTGTGGACTTCAACTCCCAGAATTCTCCAGCATAACTGGAGTTGAAGTCCATAAGTTGAAGTCCACAAGTCTTAATGCTGCCAAGTTTGAAGACCTCTAATTTAGATTTTAGTTCTAATAAATCTATATTTATCTAAGATGTGGGAGGCAAATTGGAATCTATATTATACAAAAACTGTAAACAAAAACCAGTTACATTTTCTGGTTATTCAAAATATGTGTGTGTTACTATAGTTATA
The DNA here is from genome assembly GCF_029215685.1 of Pituophis catenifer annectens. Taxonomy (NCBI): domain Eukaryota; kingdom Metazoa; phylum Chordata; class Lepidosauria; order Squamata; family Colubridae; genus Pituophis; species Pituophis catenifer. The sequence continues at coordinate 84,732,863 of NW_027256884.1, forward strand.
AAATTAAAAACCCTTCCCACCCTTATGAATGATATGTATCTGCCTTTATTTATGTGTGTGTGCATATATGCATGCACATGTACTTAGTACATGTATATTTTTAGTATATTTTTAATAATACCTAAACATGGGTGCTGAAGAACATTACTCGGAATACCATGGATAGCGAGGAAAACAATGAAATTGACTATCAAACAAATCAATCCAGAATTCTCAGTTGAAGCACAAACGATCAGGCTCAAATTATTTTACTTTGGACACATTGTGTAAATACCTATTTCTCTGCAGAAGGTTCTAATGCTGGAAAAAATAGCAAGGAATAAGAGGAAAAGATTGCCATTAAACATACACACACTCATATATTTAACTTGATGAGTTTGTGGTTGAGTCAGCCTGGTCTCATCTGATCCTTTAACTAGTTGATAACTATTACCCTACACTGGACTTTAAAGTGTATGAAAGGAAAAAGAAATCCTTAGTATACAACCTTTCAGAATCTATCTTTTAACAGAATGTATCTTCTAAATAGACTAAAATCTATTTTTTGCTTCCTGTTCATTAATCACATGTGTTTATACAAGATTTTTTAAAGCTTTCATTGAAAGTGAAGATGCTTGCTTTCTTCCAACAGATGAATTTGCAGATTTTGAATTAAATGCATTAGTATGCTGATGATATTCAGTCTGCAGGCTCAGAGTTGGAGCATCTGTATGATTTCAGATAGTAGAATTGAGTGTGAAAAAATGAACTGATTGATTCCAGGAGCTGTATATCAGGATTTGAGATATATAATTGGGATATAATCCTGGATTGGGTTTTATTCTGCTTTAGTAGATTGGTTTTAGTTGGGAGCCTTCATGGATCCAGGAGCAATACCGTGTATGTAAGTTCTTTGGCAAACAGTACTTTTTAAAACTTTGGTTATTAAAGATAAATCAGGATACATCTGATATATCTTTGCAAGCTATCCAAAGTCATGAAAGGAATGGTCAACATATAAAGATTTTAAATAAAGAGTGAATATTTTGTAAATGTTCATCATTCAGGTATTTTATCCCAAACACTGCAAAAAAGGAATACAAACCTATGAAATTAGCCTTTTTTGAGATTTTGTTTTTGCACTCATGTCAGAAGTACTGAGGTGCTTCCAAGTTGAAAAGATTAGCCAGTGACATCACCATTGTTAATGGCATGTACTTCTAGGCAAATTTGAGATGACAACTCCAGATTGTTATTAGTTCATTTTGTTGAGTTTTATTGGATGATCAGTAAAACATGTTTGAAATAATTACAGTGTATTCAGAAAGTATTCAGACCTCCTTCACTTTTGTCAATTTTCTTATGCTGAAGCCTGATTCTACAGTTGAAATTCATTTGTTTTCTCATTAATCTACACTCAGTATCCCATAATGACAAAGTGAAAACAGAATTTTAAAAATGTCTGTAAATTTATTAAATAGAAAAAAACTGAAATAAGTATATTTCATATACTTGGCATAAGTATTCATACACTTCACTTAGTATTTCGTTGAAACACCTTTAGCAGCAATTACAGTCTTGAGACTTTTTAGGTATGATGTGACAAGCTTTGCACACTTGAATTGGAGGATATTCTGCCATTCTTCCTTGCAAATCCTCTCAAGCTCAGTCAGGTTGGATGGTGACCGTTGGTGGACAGCCATTTCCAGGTCCCTCCAGAGATGTTCAATAGGATTCAAGTCAGGACTCTGGCTGGGCCACTCTAGGACATTCACAGAGTTTTCCCTAAGCCACACCTGTGTTGTCTTGACTGTGTGCTTAGGATCATTGTCATATTGGAAAGTGAACCTTCAGCCCAGTCTGAGTTCCTAAGTGCTGTAGAACAGATTTTCATTGAGAATATCCCTGTACTTAGCTTCATTCAGCTTTTCCTCAATCCTGACCAGTCTCCCAGTCCCTGCTGCTGAAAAACACCCTCACAGCATGATGCTGCCACCACCATGCTACACTGTTGGGGTGATATTGGGCAGATGATGAGTTGTGTCTGGATTCCTCCAGACATAATATTTAGAATTGAGGCCAAACAGTTCAATCTTGATTTTATCAGACCAGAGAATCTTGTTCCTACCTCGACCAAACCGGTAGTAAAAAAATGCTTTGAAAAAGTAAAAAAATAAAAATAAAAAATGGCCACACCCACCCAGTCACATGACTTCCCACCAAGCCACGCCCACAGAACCGGTAGCAACAAATTTTACATTTCACCACTGCTCTGCATACATTCTGTGTGTATTGCTACTCTTAATGAAAGATCAAATCACTTTAATGTAAAATTAAAGTAATTTATAAAATTATAAATTTATATATTTTATCAGATGCAGATATCTCAGTATTTAATGCTTCTGAGTTTATATTAAACAGGTCTCACAACTCAAAACTCAAGAAAGCTAGATACATGTTATTGATTTTTGTAAGAATTGTAAATAATATTTAACTGCAATTGCAATCAGATTAACTTCCTCCTGCATTACAAGAAAATTCCCATCAAAAAGTCTATTTTTAATTGTTTTTTAAACTATAACTAGCTTCAGCAAAAGGCCAAGATGTTCTTTTTTTCTTCTATATTTTATGACTTTATTTATTAGGTTCTCGTCCTTTTCATCAATTGATATTAGAGTTAGGTGTTCATCCATTTTTTTGTTACTACTTGGCAAAAGAAAGGAGAGGCAAATCTCTTTCTCTCTTGGTTTCTGTTACTTTAAAAGAGTTTAATAGTTTTCCTTAAGGTTGAAAGCCAGGGATCCCTTTTAACCAAACACAAAGGATTGTTTTTTCCTCCTAGCATTGTCCAGACTGTGCTAATTCTAGAAGGAGATCAAAGAACGCTTTTTACACATTTTTACAGCAGCTTGTCGGACTCATCCTTGTGATGTTTACATGCCCATCCCTTCTCCCTGAGTTCTAGAATATCTGGGTGTGGCTGTTCCTCAGGTGGAAGAATTTCACCTTTGCAGGTAGCTATGCTGCCACTACACATTCTCTTTTCCCAGGAATAAGTTTTAAATTAATGGTTTCAGTTTCCATTTTTTTAATCATAGTCAACTAAGGCCACTTAGACAATTTTAGAATTTAGAATTCAACCTTCTAAAAATGTTGAGTTTGGATTCAGTAGTGGGTTCCACTTACCTTCGCTACTGGTTCGGAACTGTGAGTGCATGTGGCAGTTCTGCGCATGTGCAGAGCGTCCGTGATGACGGGTGGGTGGAGCCTCCCGCCGCCGTCACTACCAGTTCATCTGAACTAGGGCGAACCGGTAGAAACCCACCACTGTTTGGATTGCAACCTACTTACAGTATCTTGCATTTTTTCACCTGGCAGAATTAAGCCCATGTATAGCATTTTGTTGTAATTTTTAAAAGCTTTTTTAAAATAATGTATATGTTGAAAATTAAGCAGTACATACAGTACTGCAACGTTCCACCATTTTAATATATAGCAAAATGTTTTCATTTTATATTACTATATTACTTGTTGTATTACTGCTAAATTATACTGATATTATTTTAAGATTGAACAGAAGAGATATATATTGCAAAACCAATTATAAAACCAATGCCATCCTTATGTTTATTGAAGCTATAGGATAACTTTTTGCTTCAATATTCTTGAACAGGTTACCATATATACCATCCACATATGGTGAACCATGTCTTTGCTGGTGACTTTTCCATGCCTTGAAATATGCTGTACATTATTATACTCTGCACATTTCTGGATGGACATACGTATATACACCAATTTATATAAGATCTTTTTCTATCTACCTGGAAACTTTCCATTAGAAAATGGAATAAATTATGTATGAAGCTAATTAAATTATAACTAGAAATAGAATTTAACTTGGTAGCAGTGAAATTGTTTTTGCTGACCTAGAAGTATGCTTTAAATATGTGGCTCACTTTCAACCCCAGATAAATTTCAAAACAGAATGGTCCCATTTAGAGATAGAATAGCTTATTTCTTTTGAGTTCCCACATGTTGACTCTGCGCTAACAGATTTTTTATTAAAGTTTATCTGATTTTTAAAAACATTTTGAAGATACATATCTCTTTAGATGTGTGTGTGCATGTATGTGTAAAACGTGCACATACACATGAATATAATATGCACAAAATTTGGCATCCTTTCCAATGTTATGCTTTAGAGTATCCTCCCATGATACTTATTAATCTTGTAGGCATGTTTTTTATTTCATTTATTAAAACAAAGGTTTGGCAATGGAAACCAACAAATTATCAGCAACAAAACTGCTTATTGGTCATTAAATAATCATGTTTTTCTTGTTACCTAAAGCAACATGTAATCAGGGTTGAGGTAAAATAATGTTGCAAGTATGTCCAGTGTAAATCCTACAAATAGTTAAAATATAGTCCTTTCTACAGATTTTCGATAATATTCAAATATGTGAATGCTTTTGTAATATTTCCATCTTTATTGTAAACACTGCATGGATGGGTTGGAACAATATTTTGGATTGTTATCTTGATGTTATATTCAATCCCTTTTTATTTCTAATTTCTTTACTATGAGACACTGACAGATAGGATATGTTGATTTTGTTTAATTTGCTCTTCAACCCACCAGTCACCGACTGCCACATAACCCCAAGAATAAAAAGGACATCTTTATGCCTAATAATTAGCAAGGTGTTCTTTTTCCAAATATTATTCTTTTTTCTACCCAAATATTTCTTCTTTGGTGGTGGCCAAGTAATTCACTTTTTGTTTTGTTATTGCAAAGCAGTACATTCCAAAATATTTCAGGGACATTAGGGTTTCTTTTACATGTAATTTAGATAATTATATTTGTGATGAATCAAAACATTTCCTTCTGACAACTCTCACAATGCATATCATCATTGTTTACTATATTGTGGGCAATTACATCATCTTAACCTAAGCTTTCAAGAGTTTGTTGAAATGATCTGTGGGTTTTATTTTACGCTATTCGGGCAAACCTTTTTTTTTAAAAAAAAAAATTCTTCCAAAACTTGCTTTGATTGTATGTAACTTCTGTTTCTTAACAGGATTTTTTTAAAAGAGGAAATTGGTTATTGAAAGCGTTTAGATATTAAGAATGAATTATCTTCAATTTCAAATGCTCAGGCTTTGCTTAAATGAACCCATGATGGTTGATATTAGATATCTATCATAGTGTGAATGGTTAGAAGGCTCAGAATGTTTGTTCACATGTGGAATTTTCTTCATCTGACTAATTGTAAGTCAGTTAAATTATTTTGCCTTATTAACAACTTTATTGTGCAATTTAAAAAAAATACTGAATCAATTGGAGGAGTGCTTAGAATTCTGCCCCTGCCATATTCACTGATTCCAAATCTGTAATCAACTTCATATAAATTGCAATCATGCATTTAAATCTGCAAATAGTTGTGTTACTATTTGTTCACTTGCGGATTTATTTGCATACAGTTTGACTAAGGATACCTAAACGTTTACAGGCAACCTTACAGGAAAAATGCCTTCATCTACCAATAAGCAGTTTGGAAATTATTCTTGATTTGGCTGACTAGTAATGGTAATATATAAAATTAGTTTTTAATGATTTTTGTAGCTGAAATTTACATTGTAATAATATAGGTTGTTTTGTTTATACAAATAGTTGGTATTGAAAATAATAATTTTTTGTTTCCCAACTGCTTCTACATTCGAAAAAAGCTTGTTACAAGAAGTGCATAGCATATAGAATTATAAACTGTTATAAACTATTTATTTTTATTCTTAAGGTTTTGCCACTTTCCTGGGCTTCTTAAAATTGAAATTTGCCTGAGAAAAGGACATTCATTCATTCATTCATTCATTCATTCATTCATTCATTCATTCATTCATTCATTCATGTATTTCTAGATTTGATTGGTATATATATTTCTTAGCAAGTATTATTTAAACATAAAATATTAGCTCAATCATTTTTTCTATTCTATCAATTTTGAAGAGGAGAATCAAGCAAAAATACTCTTTAAAAAGGGACGTTGGTCTTACCTGAGATGTTCCTTCTCTGTGGGATCATGGGAGGATCCAAGAATGGGCTCTATGATGTCCTTTCTGCCCAGAGACTGACTGAAACTTTGAAGCCATGCCCAGGTGCTTCTCTTTCTGGCTCCAGTTTTAACGATGGTGCAGCTGTGAAAAAGAGTCTCTACATGGGATTAATTGCCTTTGACTCCGGTCCTAGTCAGTTGGTAAGGGTAGGTTTGGACCCTCCCACTATCCCACAGAGAAGGAACGTCTTAGGTAAGACCAACATCCCTTCTCCAGTGTGATAGTGGGATGGTCCAATAATGGGATTTACCAAAGCCTACTTCTCAAGGGCTGGAAGACGTCTGGGCCGGAATCCCTCCTATGGAATGCACTTTCTTTAAGACCCTTCTCCCGAAAGCTGTGTTGGCTGATGCAAAGGAGTCTAATTTATAGTGCCTAATAGCAAAATGGAAACCCAGGTAGCTGCCTTGCAAATTTCTTCAATGGAGACTTGGTAGCCCAAACCACTGTAGTGGCTGCACTCCTAGTTGAATGCGCCATTACCCGTTCGGGTAAAAGGAGAGCCTTAGACTGGTAGGCTGTGGATATGCAGGCTCTTAACCATCTACCAACAGTCGATGGGGTGACTCTAGAGCCTATGGAGGAAGGCTGAAAGGATACAAAGAGAGAGACTGTTTTCCTATTTTTGGCCGTCCTCCTGATGTAGATATGTAGAGCCCTCCAAACATCTAATGTATTCCATTGTCTTTCCAAGGCATGGGAAGACCCTGGACAAAAGTTAGTTAAGACAATCTCCTGGGCCCGATGGAACCAGGTATTAATTTTCAGAATGAAAAAGGGGACTAATCTGAGAACCACTCTGTCTGATGGAATATGTCACCTGACTGACAGGGCCGCTAGCTCCGAAATATGTCTGGCTGATGTTATGACCACTAGGAATACGACTTTAAGCATCATATAACTTAGTAGCCCTTAGTGGCTGAAACGTAAGCGCCTGCAGAACCAGAGTCAGATCCCAAGTGGGATATCAATAGACCACAAGTGGATGCAAGTTAGCCATCCCTCTGATGAATTGTCGAATCACCGGATGATGAAATAGGGGGTCCCACTCCCCATCAGTCAATACCATGGAGTGGGCCGCCACTTGCAGATGTGTTGTGCGAGAGACTCCTATCCAGCTTCTCCTGTAGGAAGTCTAGGACCTGTGGCACAGAAGCCGCAATAGGGTCAATGGTCTTTGTCAAGCACCAAGTGACGAACACCTTCCAGGTGGCATTGTAAATCTGGGTAGGTGATAGCCTCCTGAAGGCCTGAATAGTCTATATGACCCCGGAGGAATATTTGTCCTCCCTCAAGAGATTCCCCTCAAGGAGACTTCCGGTTGGCGCCGCGGGAATACAGACGGAGAAATGGTGAGCTCCGTGGAGCTCTGCCAAAACCCCGTCTGCCAAGCTGCCGCCAACAGGTCTTCGGATCTCCCCTGTCTTGAAGGGACAAGAAGGGACCCCTTGGGTGGCCGAGAGGAATGGGCAGTTTCCTCAGGGCCAGAGGCTTTCCCTTCACGCTGGTGGCAGTGGAACGACAGCCATGGCGGCTGTCCTGAAACTGCAGCAACCGGGAACAAAGATTGTGCTGGAGGAGAGGAGGAGAAGCAAGAAGTGGAGAGTGGAGCAGGGAGTTTGAAAGCCGGTGAGTTGACTTTTGCCCAGGTGAGAACTGCCCGTAAATGCTGGATTACAAAAAGTGTGCCCCAGCCTTAACAGCGGCTGACAAACATTGGGGCAAAAAGACTCAAATGAATGGTGGAGAAAAGACCTGTTGGTAGACAGCGTTAATTATAGACTTTTTGGAAATGACTTTATTACAGATTTGGTTTTCTTTTTTTATTTTTCTGGCTATTTCTGGTGGCTAAACGAGATTGGATTATGTTTGAGAGAGAGAGGGAGGAAGGAGAAGAGGAAATAAATATGCTTTTAAAAGTAAAGATAAAAGACAAATGGCGATGGAAAAGATGGTTGCCAGCTGAAAATGAAAGTGTAAATTCCAGACTGCTTATTACTTGAAAGAGAACTTTGTTGCTTGTTACTTAAAGTGGATTATTTTGAGAAAAATTTCAAGAGGCTTGACTTTGGACATATAATCTGTGTATTGGAGGATATTGAAGACCAGAAAGAAGAAATTAAATGGAATAATGAAAACTGATTTATTAAGCCTGGCAACAAGAGAAAAAGGGCGTGGCAACAAAAGAAAAACATGATGATACCATATATGGAATAGTCAATTCAGAATTAACTTTATAGAATTTATAACTTTGAGGACATTGAAATGGAAAATGAATATACTCAGATAGATTGGAGAAGGAAAAAAAATGGAATATAAAGTAACAAGATAACAAAATACCATAGTTTGAATTAAATGGATGTAATGGTGTCTGGGAGTTTGATCTTTGAATAATTTTTAGGAGATACTTTCCTTCTTTGGGCTCTCTCTCAATTCTATTTTATTTTATTTTTATTTTTTTTCTTTCTTTCCTTTTTTTTCCTTTCCTTTGTCTCTTTCCCCTTCTCAATTTTTTTTAATTCTCTTTTCAATTTCTTTTGTTATATTTCTATTCTCCTTCCTATTTGTATTCTTGTTTTTTTTCTTTTGTTTTTCTTTTAACTATTATTAATGTTGTTACTATTCTCTCTCTCTTTTCACTATTATTTTTATTTAAGTTGATTTTATGAATATATAACAATTTGATTTGGAAAAAATGAGTATAAATGATTGAAAATTATGATTTTTGGATGTTTTAATACTTTTTTAAATTTGGAATTTTTAAGCTCTATTTATAGACCTAATAATTTAGAAGAAAATGTTCTCTAAGGTGTTGGATATTAAGAAGAATTAATTACAGATTTAATAATTATAGAAAATTGATTTAAAAGTGATTTAAAATGTTGACATTCACTGGAAATAAATATGGCATGGGAGAAAGCCTAGGAGAGAATAGAAGCTAAGATATTTGTCGATATACTTTTTTATTTTTAATCAGTTAAAGACATGGAGGAGAATGGATTTAAAAATGAATATGAATAATAAATTGTGAATTAATTTAAGGTCAAATTATTGAATAAGAGATGTAGAAATGAAGGAAAACATAAAGCTGGACAATAATTAAAATAAAATGTTACGAATTAGTTAAACAAATGAAGTTAGGAGTGGAGGGAAGAATGATTCTGGAGAACAGTGAAAGTAAAGCTGTGATCTAGTCTTACAAATAAGGTAGGAGTGGAGGAAAGCATCATACTGGAGAACAGTTAAGGCAAAACTGGGAACCAGTTAAAAAGAAAAATAAGAGTTAGGAGTGGAGGAAAGCACAGGCTGGAAAATAGCCAAAGTAAAGCTGTGAACCAGCCATTAGAGTTAGGAGTGGAGAGAAGCTAGGTAACAGTTAAAGCAAAACTGTGAACTAGCCAAAAAATAAAAAGTTAGGAGTGGAGGAAAATACACCTGGAGAGCAACTGAAATACAGTTGTGAACCAGTTAAAAATAGAGCTGGAGCGGAGGAAAGCATTGCTGGGAAGCAACTATTTGAGTTGCGAACCAGTTTCATAATAGATTTAGGAGGATTGAAGGAGATAACGTTGGTATATAGTTAAATTATACTGTGAACCAGCTCAAATAAGTAAGGTTAGGAGTGGAAGAAAGCATCACTGAGAAGCAACTGATTAAGTTGCAAACCAGCCAAAAAATAAATTCAGGAGGAAGTGGAGGAGACAATACTGGAGAATAGTTAAGCCAAACTGTGAACCAGTTAAACAGAGATAGAAGTGGCGAAAAACACTGTTGGGAAATAGCATTTAAATTGTGAATCAGTTAAATATTAGACTTTAAAATAAAGTATTTTGGGAGTGACAAATTTTAGATGGAAATGTTGATTGATTTAGAAACAATTAGGAGGAAAATATTCTTTGTTAAGATTATGGATATTAGTTGTCATTTAAAAGAGGTACAAACTCAATGTAATGGGTCTTAGAAATGTGGAATATATATGAAATATTGATTGTTAAAATGAAAAAGATTTGGAATGATGTCTATTTGGAAATAATTGTTTAGAATTTAGGGTGACATAGTAGAATGTTTAAAATCTAAATGTTTAGAATAAGATTTTTTTCTTTTCTTTTTCTTTCTTTTTTTTGTTAAAAAGTTTTAAAATGCATTACAAACAAATTCTAACATTTCTAACCCATATTTTCTGCCATACATCCATGGATATTGATTCCCCAAAGTTTTGTGCCCATTTTATCATACAATCCTTCACTAACTCGGTTTCTGAATCTATTTCTATCAATGCATTATACAACCTTTTAATATGCATTGGACTTTGATCCCTGATTTGTTTTATTAAGTTGCCTTCATTTTGCAAAATACCATTTTTCTGATCTTCTTTCCATCTAGTATACAACTGTCCATACTGAAACCAAGTTTGAATTTTCCTTTCTTCCTTTAATACCTCTAAAGTCTTTAATTGCAATATACCTCTTTCCAAAATAAGAAGCTCTTTATAAGTAATCACATCTTGTTTCTGTTCCACACTTATATTCTCTATCATATGTCTAGGTATTGTCCATACAGGTAGTTTATTATTTAATTTATATTGATACTTTTTCCATACACATAATAATGCATTTCTTAATATATGACTTTTAAAATTCTTTTTCTTTTTTTTAACGAGGTAAATGGATAAAAATTTGGAACAAAATTGGTTGAGGGAATGTGAGTAATTGTATTTACTTTATACTGGATCAAATCCTTGCTCTAAAAAGATGTATTTTATGTTTCATGTTTTAAAAAATAAAAAAACCTTTTTTTTTTAAAAAAAAAGAGAGATTCCCCTCAAGTGCCAGATGGTCAACTGGAGCCACTGACTGAGGGAAACCTTCTCCCAAGGATTCCCCCAGGGCCGCAACACCGATAGACTCATCAGGTCCGCAGACCACGGATGCCTGGGCCAGTGAGGGGCCACCAGCAGAACCCCTGCCCTTTCCACTAGGACCTTCCTGATGATGGCGGGAATGAGTGGAAGGGGTGGAAAGTCATACAGAAGGCTGCTTGGGCAAGGGCAGCACAGGGCATTGGTCCCTTCTGATCCTGGGGTCACGAATCTGGTGAAGAAGCATGGTACTTGGGCATTTGCTGGGGAGGCAAACAGATCCACGATTGGCCAACCAAATTTCTGGGACATCTGGAAGATGTTCGGGTGAAGTCTCCATTTGGAATGGTCGATCGTGTGCCTGCTCAAGGAGTCCGCCTGCACGTTTGTGGACCCGGTGATGTGCTCCACCTTCAGGGAGAGGAGATGAGTGTCCGCCCAAGCCCCCAGTGATTCACCTCATCCACGAGTGTCCTTGTCGATTTATGTGGGCTTTCATTGCCACATTGTTGGTCATAATCAGGACATGATGCCCTCTGACTAGACTCTGAAAGTGGCGAAGGGCCAAATGTGCTGCCCGGAGCTCCAGCTAATTTATGTTGTTGGCGAGCTCCGCCAGTGTCCAATGCCCCTGCACCATATGGGTCAGTAAATGGGCACCCCATACAATCAGGCTGGCATCTGATGTAATCACAATCTGTCGGGCTCCCGGAAGAGACAGCTCTTGGCCAGAGCCAGCAACATCCACCATCAAAGTGAATGAAGAACCAACGATGACACTGGAATCCTGACCCACGGCATTGCTTCTCCCAGACTGCTGGAAGGGAAACAGGAGCCATGCAATGGGCGGGCATGCAGCCGTGACCAGGGAACAATGGAAATGCACGAAGCCATCTTCCCCAGCTGCTGAGATAGCAGGTCTAGGGGCACCATGTGCCTCTCCCACACCTAATTCACCAGAGCCGTCAAGCTGTTCCCGCACTCTTGAGACAGATACACCTCACACAGGGAGGTGTCGATCACTGCCCCAAGATGCAGAATTTGTGTCATTGGCACCAGATGGCTCTATTTGAAATTTATGGAGAAGCCATGTCGTACGAAGATCCTCTGCCGCTCGTGATGGAAATGAGGCCTGGATGAGGATATCATCGAGGTAGCACTGAAGCCTGACCGGATGGATCTCAGGTGAGCTGCCAGTGCCACCAGAATCTTGGTAAAACACCAGCGGGCTGAAGCCAGCCCCAAGGGCAAGACCGGGTACTGATAGTGACTTGTTCCATAGTGAAATCTCAGGAACCGACGATGTGCCAGCAGAATCGGCACATGGAGGTAGGCCTCCATGAAATCTATCGAGGCCAGGAAGTTGCCCATCCGTATGCCCTCCAAGATGGACTGCAGGGAGCACATCTTGAATTTTCTGTAGATCAAGTGGGTGTTCAGAAGTTTTAGGTCCAGAAATGCTCTCCCCCCCCGAAGGCTTTGGCATGGTGAACAGGATGGAATAAAATCCCTGTCTCCTTTGGTCCTGTGGTACTGGCTCTATGGCCTGAATATCCAACAAGTGTTGGATGGCGTTTCCATTAGACCCCGTTTTTTCCATGTTGTTGGAGACAGGGCACCGTAAAAAGCGATTCAGAAGCATGGAGAGGAACTCCAGAGAGAGGCCTAGCCTCACCATATTGAGCACCCAATTGTCTGTGGTAGTCTGCCCCAATGGGAGGGTTGGTTTGAAAGTCAATTAGGCCTATGGAATGGACAGTTTCCTCCTTGAAAGGGCCAACAGGACTGAAAACGCTTCCTATGGTCATGAAAGTTGGACCTCTCCGGTTGGTGATCCTGCCTGTGTGGCCCCAAACATTGATGAGCGGAGCTGTCCACCTCAGGAGCCCAGAATGCTGGTCTTCGGTAATAGGGAGAAGACCTGCAGTCTGCTCGTCGGGACCTGCCCAGCATAACCTTCCTCCTATCCTTGTTCTCAGTCAATATTAGATCAAGTGCCTCCCCAAACAGCCTAGCTTCCTTGTAAGGGGCAGACGCCAGTCTTCACTTCGATCTGGCATCCACTTGCCAATTGTGAGCCACAACAAGCTCCTCGAAGTGACAGAAGAGGAGAGAGCATGGGAGGCAAATTTTGCCTCATTCAAGGTTGCGTCCATGGAAAATTGGGTGGCGGCCACCAATTTGTTTAGATCTTAGTGGAGATGCACATCCTGTGATGGCAACTTCACTTGCAACTGGCTGAGCCAGAGCAAGGGAGTGTGGTTAAAATGCGGCTGTGGCCGCCTTCACTGCCCATGCTGCAGCTTGGTAAGTCTTACAGAGGACAAGTTCCTCTTTCTTGTCCTCGGCTCTTAAGTTGTTGACTAAATCCCCAGCCACAATCAAGGATGAGGAGGTAAGGTTCACCACAGGCTCATCCACCACAGGCAGCTGTAAAAGTTCAGCCAAATCCGGACCAGCATTGTAAAAACGCCTGACATTGCCTGTTGGGGTTGGAAAGGCTCCAGGGTGATCCCATTGTTTTTGGATAACATCCAAAAATAGTTTTGGGGTAGGGATCTCTTCCTGTGCTGACTTAGGCTTGTAAAAGAGACCTTCCACATGGTCTAGAGGAGCCTCTGAAGACATTGCCAGCATTCCCAGTTTGGTAGTGGACTTAGCCTTGTGAAGTAAAGGCTTGAAAAGGACTGGAGGAAAGAGCCCAGTAAAGGCCGGAGGATCCAGTGTCATATCCTCATCCTCTGAGAGCTCTAGATCTCTGTGCCTGTCATCACCCAAAGGGAGTCCTGACTTCCCCTTGAAGGGCAGTGGGAACAATGTTCCTGATAGTCAGGTCTGCTGGCTGAATGCAAAGAAGGAGGAACACATGACGTGCTCTTCTGTGCAAAGGAGTCAGGGTGGTAGGTTTGCTGCAAGCCTGCAGCAATACCTTGGGATTGGCTTGAGCAATTATAAGTCTCATATCCCGAGATATATCAGGCCCCTGACTGCCCACTGGGCGGAGCCCCACTGAAGTGGGAGTAAATGTAGCAACAGGAACCGACTTGTCAGAATTTTCCTGCCTTCCAGTTGCTATGCAAACAAAGGGATCCAATTTTTTTTCTCTGCTGTCAAGCTGAATGGAACCAGAAGGAGAAAGCCCTCCTGCTCCCTCTAGTGGTTCCTCCAGCAGAACTACCTCTTGTGATAGAGCTACCGGCTCTGAAAAAAAGAGCGGGAAGTGCTTGGAGCTGTCAAGGGAAAAGCTGGCAGTTTGCCATGTTTCTTTGCAGCCCTTGAAAATTGTTTTTCTAGGGCTTTTAAGTGCCTCTTAGCGTCCTTCTCCTCTGCACTGGAGTTTCTAGAGAATCTGAGAGCCTTAGATTTAATCCTAGCAGCTGCCCTTTTAGAAGCTGACCTGGCTTTGGTAGAGCCCTTGCTGCCATGCTCTATAGAAGCAGGAGAGCGACCGTTAGCTCCATCCCTGTCTTCGGGGGAGCTGTCAGCCATTTTGACAGTTCTGCTCTGACAGGGAAGCCTGAGAAACAATTAAGGGATTTGCAAGATGACAGGCTGCTCTATGCTCACAGGAAAGGTGGTGGCGGCTCTGACAACACCTGACAAGACCGCACGCACACCACAGTATGTAAAGGGTCCAATTTGACCGCGTCATCAGCAGTGCTGTCAAAAACCCAGCTCAGCAACGTGAAGCGGCTTGACAGCTTTTTAAAACCGGCTTATGCAGCTCCGAAAGCCTCAGCGCAAAGTACAGTGTGATGCCAGTGTTCTCGTGTGTTGGCGGCCTTACCAGATGAACTGGGCTAGCCAGCATATTCCTACTGGTCCCAATCCAAAGGGATTCAGGTCGGCGGCATTGCCAGAAAAACTGGATTGGCTAGCATGACCTAGCGCACGGAGCTCAGCTCCGGCGGCAGGAATGCAGGGCGAGAGCTTCTGCTGCCTTTGCGATGCTGCAACTGTTAAAGAAGCTAAAACGTAGGATAGAACCTGATCCTGTCCAAGAATGGAATTCCAGATATCCCAACTGTCCAAAGACATCTCTCTAGGGCAAGACTGAGTTGAAACTGGAGCCAAGAGAAAGGCACCTGGGCATGGCTTCAAAGTTTCACTCAGTCTCTGGGCAGAAAGGACATCATAGAACCCATTCTTGGACCCTCCCACTATCACACTGAAGAATAATTTATTTTTTGAATGCTTGCCATTATTTTCCCAAAGCTTTCACTTTATTCCAAACTGCAGTTATTATTTCCATATGCTAATTCAATTATTTTCATGCTAGGCTACATCTTGAGACTAGGGCAGTGTCTTGTAAATATTATCTAGGAATTGATTGTATGAACTTTGAGGAAGTGTGCAGAGATTAATATAACATGATTTCATGGATGAAGTAGATTATGTTATTCCCTTTTAGAGATTTTCAGAACTGCGTAAAAGACAGAAACTGCATTAATCAGTCTTGTGGATTATCGTTTTTTGAAGTTTATATAAGAGATATGCCCCTCCCCCTTACTAGCAGGGTTTGAGATTGTAAGCAGTGGTAGATGCCTTGGAATTTGGACTTGTATTCTGTAGTAATTATACTCCTTGTTGAGTGGGCAGTTTTACTTGGTGATGAGTAAATTCTCAAGCCCTTGGCAGCTTTTGTATGGAGTGCCATAGATGTTGGTTTTCTTCCCATTTAACATCTGTATGAAACTTCATTATTAGAGAAGTTATTTATTGGTTAACAGTAAGTTACCATCCGCATGCTGAAAACACATTTCCATACTGAGTTGAACGAAAAGGGATTTCACATGTGCGCCTGCTGCTGGTACAAATGGAGCTTCACAACACACACATGCTTGCCTGCCACATGCAGCTAATCTTTATGGCCTAGTTTCCAATGGGCTGCAGCCCAGTACTGAGCCACGGACCAGGGGTTGGGGATCCCGAATCAGAAGTGATGGGTTTTTTGCACTAGGAGAATGTAACATAATCTAGAGCTAATATGGGAGCCAACAATGAGACTGGTATTTCTGGGATTCAGTCTCATAAAATTCAGCAAACAGATTAAAAATATGAACTTTATATTTTCCCCCCACCGCTGCCGGTTCACAGAACCAGAAAGGTTGGCAATCACTACTCTACATTCATAGCTTCTGCTTCAACATAGAGAAGAGGCTATTAATAAGGTAGCTTTTGCCAGCCAAGGTAGAAAGAGAAAGGAGTATAGAAAGAATACTACAACTCACTATAATAAATACACTTTGTATTGTTATTTAAGTTTAAATTATGTATTTAATTGAACTTGCAAAAGCAAAATTAAATGATGAGGTAAACATCAATTTTCAAATGTAGTTTCATTGATTACTTAAAAGTTTGCATTATTTGGAAAATGGACAGACTATTTGTGTCATTTCAAAAGTGCTACTTGGATATAATTACATTAACTTCATTGTTATTATAGGCAATTCACATTATGTGGTTATTGTACATGCTTCTGTGCCTATTATGCCAGTTAATAGAACAGTATGTGTTATGCTTAAAATAGAATAGGATTACTACAGTAGAATTTAGTTTAAATGTGACAAAAAAGCTTTTAAACATAAACCACATGTGTTATGGACAAGAAGACTCAAATCTGGGAAAAACAATAAAAATATTTTATATGTTTATATGTGTACAGAATAAAGGAAGCCATGAATATAGAGTTGAACATAATTGTCAGCAGGAAGGCCAAAATGCCTCAAGGGAAGAGTTATTTAGAGAGAAATGCCATATATAATGTATTAAAATGCTAGAAGTTTCTGAATTAAATAAGGGTGAAAGTACATAGTGATAGACCAGAAAATTGGAGGACTAGATAAATGCAGTGAATAAAGTAATTCACAGGTACAACTTTAGAAAAATAATAAGAAAGGGCATACTCAGAATGGTTATGCTTTGAATGTTAAAGTCTAAATTCTTAAAAAGACTCATCTGCAGAATCACAGAATATTAGCTACAAAAATAATTTATTGTTTAAATAGTTTTTATATTAGTAAATGCTAGGGATGATTTTAAATAGAAAATTAATCAGGCAGTGAGTTTATCAACTGGAAAGCTGATAGTCTGGGTTCAAAACCCGAGCATTGCACGATGGGGTCTGTTTCCGTTACCTGCCCCAGCTTCTGCCCACCTAGCATTTCTAAAACAAATGCAAGTAGATAAATAGGTACCACTTTAATGGGAACGTAACAGTGTTCTGTGTGCCTTGGCGTTTAGTCATGGAAAATGTCTTAGAATAAGGCTGTCTCCCTTGACTAAGAAATGGATTTGAACACTGCCCCCTACAATTGGAAATGACTGGGTAAGAAAAAACTTTACTCTCCTGCTGCTTGTGCAACCCGGTTCCTGCAGCTATGTATTGGGCCACAGACTGGGGGTTGGGGAGAGCAGTGCTAGATGGAGAGCAACTCCCCCTCTATCTAGCACTGATGAAATTACCTAGTTTGGTAATGAAACATCTGCAAGAAAACCACTAAGGACCCAAGAGTTCATTCCTCAGCTACAAATATTTTCATCTATTCCTACTCTGTTTACTATTTTGTAACCAGCTACCTGCCCAGATGAGCCCGTCCTTTCTGATTTCATGGCAAAATCTGATTATCACTTTGTTATTTTTTCAGGAAATAAAAATGAGAGTGCAATGCATTTTTATACCAGGGTATGAACCTCAAATGTTTGTTCTTAAGCCAGTCAATGAGAAAGAAATGTGTGAATTTTGTCAGAAAAAGTTTAATTGTCTTTATTTAAAGAATATCATAAACCAAAAATCCTTGAATTGTAAAATATTTCCCATTAATACAGAATTGAAAGTTAACATGAATTCATTACCAGTAGTCATAGTAATGGCCACTAAAATGTCATTTTTCTGAATAGTGGAATCCTGGTAGCACAGTGGTTAGAATGCAGTATTGCAGGCAAACTGCCCACAGCCTGGAGTTCAGTCCTGACAGGAGTCAAAATTGATTCAGCCTTCCATCCTTCCGAGGTCAGTAAAATGAGGACTCAGACAGTTAAGAGACAAAATGCTGACACTGTAAACCACCCAGCGAGTGCTGTAAAGCACTATGGGGCAGTACATAAAGTCTAAGTGCTATTGCCATAGCAGTTGCCTGAGAATAGTAGCATAATTCAGCTGTGGCAACAGTATTCCGTTAATGGGTTTTCCATAGGAGAAAAATCATTAAGCAGTGCAAGCTATGAAAAAACTTATGATTATTCCATGGTTGATATAGTTGGTGTTCTAGTTAACTGAACATGACAATTTCTGGCTAACTGAATCACCATCAGTTTAAGAAATCTTGCTTATTCCTTTGTAGAATGTCTCTGATATCAAATGCTGAAATTAAGCAAATTCTTACCATTACTGGAAACAGAGTAATTGGACTCTGGTGGTTCTATAAGGCATTTCCTAGGATCCATGACAGTGATCTGTGAATATGCTTAGCTTATTGTATATATTAAGAAGGCTTTTAATTCACAAATTGATGCACTGAAAAGTTGTACACCTTTGATCCCTTCTAATCAATTTCTTAAAGCAGCTAGATTTTGACCATAGTTAGTCTAATATAATTACTAGGAAACTGGAAATCAGATTTGACTTCTTGCTTTTTCTGCTCCCTGTATTATGCATAAACTTAATGATGGCTTTAGTTCAAGTAGAGTTATAAAGGCTTTAATGTAAACTTAGAGGTTGATTCAACAACCAGGAATTGCTGCAGTGCAGTGGCATTTCAGCTGTGATCTCCTTTGCTGGTTATATCTCAATATACTCTTTGCATAGTAGCTTTCCAGGGCTATAAGATGACGTGTCTATCCCAGCAAATCACTGCTATTCTTGCTAATCAGTTCAAATCTTCACATTGCTCAGGTTGTGGTAAAAATATAATGGAAACAAGGACTATTATTCTTTATATCTTATATTAGCAAATTAGGTAATGTATTTAAAAATGTTTGATACATTAAAGGTTTATCAAAATCAAATCTTCCAATATAAATGTTTTCTTACTTGTATAGGTAGAAGTTGTTTGATGTAAAAAATAGAAGGTTTGAATTTATTATTTCTTATGTAAAACAATTGCTTGGCTGATTTTATAAATGTGCTGTATGAGTAAATAGGTTAAGGTGATTACATATTATTTAGACTAAAATGTAGTATTGTTAAGGAAAGAATGAAAAGCTGAAAGAACATGAACAAAATCCAATAATAAATAAATCGAGATAATGCCGATACAACATTTGTTCAAGTTTATTTAATGATATTTGTAGAAAAACTGGCATTTTCCTGGTATTTTATCTGTAAGTTATAGAAAATCATAACAAATTTGTAATCATAACAAATTTTAATAATAAACATTTAGAGCATTTAACACATTTTTTATGTAGTAGAGGCTCTCTTTTTTAGGCAGAATCTTCTGTGGAAAGATTAGCTCAGACTGTTGGCCAATATCAAAAAAAATAAGTTGCATTTAATTCTCTTCATTTTGTCGTGTGAGAAGGCAAAAGGAGAAGCCAAAAATAAAATATAATTTATAACAAAAACATATTTTAAAGAAGTATGTTTAATAAAATATGGAAACTGCAACTCTCTTGAAATAGAGTTCCAAATCTTAGGCATTGACCATGTATTTCTATGATCTTTCTAAACATATTATGGGGGATATGTTTGTTATACTTCAAAAATAGTCCAGAAGTGTTTTAGACATTGAACAAGATTGTATCCCTCTCATTAAAGAGCCATTCTTTTTCAGGCTACACTGGGACCAGAACATAAGTCAAAATACATTGAAGTGTCAGATTTAAGCATGTATATTTCCAGTAAGAATGGCAAGACATATAAAGATCACACTTGTTTTACTCAAAAGCATAGGCAGGCTTATCTGGGATAAGATTATTCCTTAATTATACTGTTTTTATGTAATAAGTGTCAAAGGTTATTAGGAGAATTTTCAGTAGTATTAGAAACCAGTTCGAAACCCAAGTACTTCTAAGGAGACTGTAGTAGATGTATTTTATATGAAAATCCTGGCCATATTGTTTGTATGACATATTTAGTGATAGTTAACCCAGTATATTTAATCTAATTTTTGGGTTCATAATACTGTATATTATGAAATGCAAATTAAGTACATTGATTGGGCTTCTGCTATATGATAAGCTAAAATTTAGCAAGCTAGTGTGTATTGACTGTGTCATTGTAGTCTACATTGTGGTAATCCCCTATTATGTAAATAAAGCATGTATCACCATAGCCAGATCTGTATGTTCTAAGAATAAACATAGTTGGTGCTATTCCATGTGATTAATTTAGATCAGTGTGCTGTATGAATCAGGAAAATTAGAATAACTGAAAAGCCGTAGTTAACCATGGATAAACATGTTCATAACCACATTTTAGGACCTAAAATATTTCAAATCATTGTTGGAATTCACAAGTTTTTGTGACCATGCAACATGGTAATATTTTCATTATTCATGCAGCTTCTTCTTGCTGGGAGATCCTTGTGAGGTCCAGCATCCAGAATATGTAGACTATTTAGCCATGACAAAGTCATGTTGCCTGGGGTGCACCACAAGGAGGCTAGTCTACATTGCACCCCAAATGATATGATATTAATCTGTTCAGGTATGATTCCAAGTTTTGAATATATTTTGCAAAGTGTATGCACAACAATTCAGTGTGTTAGAACTATTTTACATTAGAAGGCTATAAACAAACTCTTCTCTGCAAAGTTGCGTCAAGCTTCACTTCCTGATATGAGCAGGAATCAAATTACATCTCATTATGTCATTATTGTATGCTTGAGGGTGAAAAACTGTTTTTAATTATAAAAGTTCCTTTCCTTTTTATAACTTTCCATAACTGGTATATTATGTGTCAGAAAGAGTGAAGCTTTCATTGTATACATTGTAACTGTCCTGAACTGGGCATCCTTGAAATATGTGGGTTTCAATTCCTATAATTCTAGTAGTAGCCATGCAGGCTAGGAAATTTAAGAGCTGACTCCATATTTCTAAAATTCCTAGATTGGGAAAGACTATTACTTTACATACTTAGTATCAGGAAGATAACTCATTGTTGATACTCATGTACCAACGCCATATTTCTCTTGCTCGTTTCAATTAGTCTCCAGTCAGCTCCTTATTTTATGTTTTCTTGGAGGAATTCTGATGATACATTAGACTACACTGTGTTGAAGGGTTTGTGACTCAGTGTATTTGAACACAGCTTCCAGTTTAGTTAATGATATAGTGTATTGTATGAACCCAGGATGCTGGATTAATTAATACAATTAATCCTTGATTTATGAGCAGTTGAAACACCCATATGACCAGACTTATTTTTAAAACAATTTTATAGTGGTCATTAAGAGAATCACATGGTTGTTAAGCAAATCAATCCTCCCAAATGGGCATTTTTTGCTAGAAATTAGCAAAAAACCTGGAAACCAGCAAAAATGTCACAAATTGCAGTCACATGATCACAAGGCATTGCAAAAGGTTGTAAATACGAGTCCATTCCAAGCACTTGAAATTTGGTCATGTGATTGTGGGAGTAGTGCAGCGATGGCCAGAAGTGTTTCAGGGGTTGTAAAGCATCTTTCCAAGTTCATTGTAACTTGCATTATCATTAAATGTTCAGTTGTAAATCAAGGACTAATGTGTTTCCCCAAAAATAAGACCCTGTCTTATATTTTTTTGAACCCTGAAATAAGTGCTTGGCCTTATTGCCATGCACTCAAAAGCACGTTTGGGCTTTTTATCAGGTGAGGTCTTATTTTGGGGGAAATAGGGTACTTATAAGCCAAATTTCATCAAGCTATGTGAACATAGCTACCAGATCGCATTTATTATTAACATAACTAAGCATAAGATTTGCTCTTCCAAATGTATCAAGGAAGACACATTCTAGGTGCATTGTTTCTCACTTTTCCCTTCTCCTTTAATACCTGTCATATTTTTATTCTGTATTGGAATTCCAACTGTCTTGCATGTTCATATGTTATATGGATAGATGGACCATCTTCATTAACCTAGTAGAGAGATAACTAGACTGAGTTTTTCTATTGTTGCGACTTAGATGAAGTTCAGAGCACATTTTATGACCAATTCATGCAAAACTCCACGTAATCCCAAGGGGTTCACATACTTTTTCTTGCAACTGTAGCTACCAGCCTCTTCAGAAGAATCTTTTCACAATAATTTCTGAAAAAGAACGCAAAAGACAAGTCTCATTCCTTTAGCATCCTGATACAGTAGGAACACATGTGATGCAACATATATTATCTTCAGAATAAAATCACTGGTTCATTAAGAATATAAAATCTTTATATAGTTAAAAAGAAAGTTGAAAAGAAAAAGAAGGAATAAACAATTCATGAAGAAGTCAAATATACATGTGTACACGTGCATTCACACAGTGTTTACACAGCCTGGATCTATATCCATGAACTTAAAACAATTTCTAGACTAACTAGCTTCACTGATTCTAGCCTTGCTGTCCAGATTTTTAGTATCCAACCTGTTGCTGTTAGTGGGGTTAGACAAGTTTTTCCTTACCTTGCTTCCAGCTAGAAACAAAATCACAGGATCCCTTCTTTTAGAAGCCCACTTGATTGATGCCAAATCTTTTAATTTTGGAAATTTTTGAGTGTAACTTTCCAACATTCAGGGTATGAGATCTAACTCAATAGACAGAATATACATTGAACAATGTGTAGGATCATCCTAAATTTATAGAATTTGAATGGCCTCAGCTACTCCTAGCAGTCCTAAAAATAAACATGGATATTCATATTCAAATTCAAATAATTTATTACAACCATAATGCCAGAAGATCACTGTATAAATTATTTTCCAGTTACCTTAAAGTTGATTTTGATATCGTAGTCTTCAAGGATACCACAGAATATAAATAAGTTATTACAGCATATCATATTTGCACAAAGAAAGATAAGAACTCTGAAAAACTATGTGCTTCTTCTTTTGTCACTCTTCATGTGCAGAAGGTGAATGCTTGCCTGCAATGAATTATTTCCTAGATCTACGGAGCTGCTTATTCCTGGAAAATCATGATCTGCAATCAGTTGAATAAAGGGAAATTCTTTATTCATTTAGACAAAATATGCTGAACAAAGTATAGAAGTTTTAAGAATATTTACTACTAGGGAGGAAAACACATTTAGTTGGAATTAGGTGGGAAAAACATCTGTGTAGGGGGGGAGGAAGGGAAAGAGAGAGGGGTTTGCCTTTATCTTCTTTTTGGGAAGGAGATAATACAGTGTTATATTCTGATTTTTTTCCCAGATAATATATTACATTTTACAGACACTTTGAAAATATCCTGGTTTTATATCAAATGCAAGTAACTGATACTAATGTTTATTGTATCATTGAAATTATCAAAGTAAAATCAATAAAAGGGTGCTGATTTGATTAAAACTAGTAGGAAAAAGCAGAGCCCAGATATTATGCTTCCTGAAAAATGATCCTTAGTTATGTCTAGCATTTTAAAATTCAATGTTCAGTGTAATTGTGGTATTTCAGGGAAGCTGATTTACAAATAAAATGCTGAACTGTAATTTACAGTTAGTTATTAAATTGTTTGTTTTAAATGCCCAAGATATGTTTCCTTTTGCATTACAAGGGTTAAAAGGAAATAGCATCCTGTCAAAGACCTTGTTTTTAAATTTACCTCTCACACTAGCACAGATCCGGCTATGAACAGCCCAGATTAGTTCATAAACCCTTTGAAGAGATTTAAGATGTCCTTCAGCCAATTTGAAGGTTTTTGTCTTGCAAATCCAGTACAAGGGCGCCTGCAGGCATCTCGACCCTTGCTGTGCTGCTGATGCAGCTCAAGGTCACGCTAACCCGCCCTGTGACATTCTACAACAACCAGGGAAAAAAAACACACGATGCAGTGGAATTACTTCAGCATTCAACCAACCAAAAACTTGCTCAATTCCTTGCTAGAAACAAATACAGGGTGTGCTTCCCCACTTCTATTTCTTTTCTTCTCTCCTCCCCCACTTGGTAGATATTGCTGTAGGAAATAATCCAGGATTTCTCTCTGTGTGATGTCAAGGTCATTTCTTAATTAGAACACATGTAAAGAACAAAGCTAAATGGCTTCAAAACAGCTTTGTAGTTGATGGAGAGGATTTAAATTATTTAAAGAGATAGTTACCCACATATGATGAGAATGAATTTTGAAGACATCAACTAATTCGCTGAAGTTACAAATATGCTTCCCAAAGAAATATCAAATCTTAATGAATAGTATTCCAATTTGTATTAATGCATTATGCATATTTTCAGCAAAGTCTTCAATTTTATAACCTCCAATTTTATAAGCATATCTAAACAGTGAAAATCCAAATAGCATTTTGTTTTTTCCAACTGATTACTATTAGAATCCTTAACAATAAGGAAACATTTTGTATTATATAGTTGCATTTATGTTGTATAAAATAGAAGTGCATCTTGTTGTAAATAACAATATGAGATTCTTGTCTTTCAATTTTCTGAAAGTAAATGGTATCTACCTGGAAAGAACAGATTGTAGAATAAACAAAGTTGGCTCCTTATTATTGATATTAAAATAAAGCAAGGTAATTTAGTGCACCTGTTAAATGAATAATTTCATGCATATGTATGCCAATATAAGTAGGAGTTATTACACATTTAGAATCATGAACTTGCATTATTGTTTCTAGCTACAAATCCTCTAAAGCAGTGTAACCAATTCATGACACACACTGCTCTACCATTTGTGCTCCTGATGTCACACTGCCAAATCTGAATATCAAAATGACTATTTTCTGTGGTATGATTTTTACTTCTGTAGGAAGTTAGCACCCACCCTCTCCTAGAAGAATGAAATATTATAGGAAATCTGTCTCTCTCTCTCCCTTTCTCTCCCCCCCCCTCCCTCCCTCCCTCCCTCTCCCTCTCCCTCTCCCTCTCCCTCTCCCTCTCTATTTGCCCAGGAACCAAACAAACCATGTGGTCCTGTCCACCATTAAACCATCTTTCCAAACAGCCTCCATGTTTCCAGTGTCTTTCTCCCCACTTGGAACTGAACCCAGATGGACATTTTTTCCAACACTTGTTTGGAAAAGAGAATTGGTAGTTTTAAGGGTGTAAATGGAGAACATTGATCTTCTTTGAGGCACACTGTTCTTGTTTCCTCAAACATCCCCCGCCCTTTCATTGAAAAAAGCTAAAATGGCCTGTTTTTTCTATTGAAACCTGCTGATTAGATAAAGTGGGACAGTTATGTGCAATAACATAGTGTACACAGTTTACAACTTGATAACCTGTCTCTCTTAGGTATCTGATACATGCCACAATGATGTCGTGTTTAAGGATGTTATTGACCAAATTACATAAGTCATATAGTTTATTAGTCATGTCATGTCATAATTGGCATGTAATGTGTAATTTGTGTCAAGTTTCACAAATTATATCCAATGATACTACGAATCACAATATTCCAACCTTACATCTCCTGTGGATGCCCATGACACCTCTTCTTTTCTTGATTTCCTGGCCAGCACACTTGTTTTCCACAGCCTGTTAACTGTGCTATCTGCTGATTACAAAAAAAGGTCATCGGGTTTGACTTCTAATGCCTCCAACCTTTGCTTTAGTGCTGTCATGGACTTTTTGGATATAAATCATAGTGAACCTGATTTCCAAGTTACGAACTGGCCCTACTATAGTATCATTTTTGTTTGGACTATGAATATTATAGTTTATTAATCAGGCTTATCTATTTTGTCAGTTTAAAAATGAATCTATGGTAACTATTTATTAAACAATATGTAAGGTGAATGGTATACATTATAACAAATAGTAAACAGTAAAAAATATATGGGAGATTTAACATAAATATTTGAGCCTACACTGTCAAATAACTAGTTAATATAGGAATTTTGCACGTTATTTGGTTCAGTGAGAGAAAAATAAAACAAATTTAGAGAGTAGCGGGAGAAGTGGCCGGGAATTTCAAGAAGTGGTTCTCTCTATATAGTGTTAATCAGTGGTGAAATCTGAACCGGTCTGCTACTGGTTCGCTGGCCGCGCATGCGCACTGTGCGCCAAGCACACACTGCTCACACATGCACAGTACACGCCAAAAGGAGGCTTGGGAAGGTAAGTAGAAAGCGAGGGAGGGAACTCAGCTGTGGCGCGCAAAGGTTCTTGGGAACCTTTTAAAAAACTTTTTAAAAGCATTTTTTTACTACCGGTTCGGGCAAACCGGCCTGAACCAATAGCATTTCACCCCTGGTGTTAAACTACAAAAAATGTCAAAGCAAAGTCTCACAAGATTTAAAAAACCCTGATAACAGATCAATCCATGACCAAAATAAGAACAGACAAAAGCTGTTTTTTCTATATATTTTTACATTGCAAAAACCAGAGAAATGAATTTGAATATTGATTTCAGTATAAATAGATCCTACCTTTGTTACCCAAAGCTACTATTGAAACTCTTACTGTGAAATGTTTGGATCTTTTTACCATGACAAATGGAATTATATTTAAAAGTTTTAGTATCCACACACAGATGCTAAACAGGTGTGCTGTGTATAGATATTGCTTAGTGGAAAATAGAAAATAAAATATGAATTTACAGATAACAATTTCTGGATTTAAGAAAAAGAAAAAGTATTTTGTTTGGGTTGGTGTTTTTTTATTTTTCCTACATGGGTAGGCTGGGTAGTCTTAGTATGCAGTTCTGCTCCTCAGAGTTTGATCACAGAAACATAAGGTTGGAAGCAACTTTGGACATCTTCTCTCCAATTCTTCCGCAGGGCAAGGATGCTCATGCCATACCAATAAATATCTGTCTAGTCTTCTCCAAACTGCTCTAAAAGTGATAGAGCACTCATAACATCAGGAGGTAGTCTGTCTCATAGCTTAATAGCTCTCACTGTCAGGAATTCTGTCTATAAAGCTTCTAATATTTGTTTTTGTCCTATGGTGCTATGGAAAATAAATTCAAATCCTCCTCCTTGGACATTGCTTCATGTATTGGAAGACTGCTATCATGTTGTACTGGCAATGTAAAATACCATTGTTATTTTAAGGAGTTTAGTGACATACTTTGATTTTACCTTCATGTTAAGGAAAGGCTAGAAGTTTAGAGTTCATTCTGAGCTAACTTGCTTTTTAAAGTCTTGTTTACTGAATAAAGGAGAAGAGATATGTAGTTGCAAGGCTTTTCTTACTGCAAAAGTCTTAGATTTTCAATTTCCAGTCCAGAATCATGTGCTGCTCAGTCAAGGCCAGATCTTGCTTTATTATGACCATAACACAATGACCATGAAGTCATTGTGCAAAATTTTGATGAAAACTTTGGGATTGTTGTTTGTGAATAGCTTCTGCACAAAACCCAGTGCTGGGTACTATAGAATTTGATCACTCTGGGATATCTCTGCTGTCAATATTAATGAGCTCCTGACAGCTTTTAAGAAATTTGGGTATCATCTTTTTTGTTCGTTTGTTATGCTTTTAAATCTGTTTACTTGAGTAAAGCTTAAAATCTCTTTATTCACTGATGTGATCATTATCTCTAGAACCAAAAGACCCAACTGTCTAGGCCAGTGATGGCTAGCCTTTTTGCCATTGTGTGTCAGGAGGGGGTGTGGGGGTGGGGGAAAGTCACGCGCGCACGTTCCCACATGCATAAAAAGCTGAAAAACAGCTTCGAATGCACAGCTGATCATTGGCGGGAGCTCCAGTGACTAAAGCAGGTGATGGCGGAGGGGGTAAGAGAAGGCAGCAGCTGTTCTGGGTAGCCATTTTGGATACCGCGCATCACGTTTTCAGCTTCCAAATGTGTCATGCTTTCAGGCGGCGATCCCCAGTGATCCGCTTTGGCGATCCCTGCAGCCTTGAAGGGTTCTCAAATGGAGCGTTTGGAGGCTGAAAATGCAACACGGGAGCCCAAAAACACAAGCTATTGTCAGTGGCAATCTCTGCAGCCAGGAAGAGGATGCGTGAAAGCCAAAGAGTGGGGGCTGGCGGGTGGGCGGGGCTACATTCAGTGTATAAGACGTACCCAAATTTTCAGCCTCTTTTAGGAGGAAAAAGTGTGTCTTACTGCGAAAAATATGGTAAGTAGATTTTGAAGATGCTGAAGAATACCTGGTACCCTACTGCATACCTTCCCCCATCTTAACATATAGACCTGTTAACAACTACATGTTTGCTATAGTACAAATCCATCTGGTAGTAGAGTCACTCATCCCATATCCCATTGTTCTAGTTTATCAAAATGAAGGTTATGTTGTTAGATGTATCCTGACTAGTTTCAGGTGAAGGACTGTACATGATCCTATCAATAGTTGTTTATACCTGTTGTCTTTGGTTTAGTTCTCTTTATGTATTTACTGTGTTCTGGGAATCAGAGTTCCTTTAGTTCAGGAAATTCAGACCAATTCAACAAAGTGGTTAGATATACCACTCCTTTGACTGTAGATCCAGCTGATCAGATTAAATTGACTACCTCTTCCAGACTATAAAACTAATTCAGATGGATCAAGAAAAATTGTTTCCAAAGAAAATAACTTTTCTTACCTGTTGTAATTAAGTTTCTTGGAACTAAAATCCAACACACTGAAGGGCTCTGTAGTTAGACTCAGGGCCAGTCTGGAGGAGCTACTAACTCCATATGTCTGCAGTTTTTTTCTTAAAAATAAGCAAAAGTCTGATCTTGGGGTGGGTCTGGTGATGGAGAAAAAGTTCAGACTGGTTGTCTCCATGTCTGCAATTCTGTAGAAAAAATTCTGCTACTGATGGGAAAAAAACCCTTTGGTTTTCCTTCTTAAATTTTGCTATAAGACAAAAATTCAGGCCCATATGAAAAAAAATGGTGATAAAGATTAGACTAGTGGTTTAGACTAATAAAGAGACTCATAAAGAAAAAAGTGGGAAGAAAATCATCTGACTTAAAGAAAAAATGAAGAAAAAAGATTTTTCTATGAAGACACTGTGAATCATTAATAATTATCTGCCTATTATTTGACTAATAAAAGAACTGAAAGACTTTTTGGATTTTCAAATATAACATTAAATAGTTCCCTTTTGCTACATCTCCCATTGTTTTTCCAGTATCCAGCAATTAGCAATGAAAATGTTAAAAGTATAAAAGGGTATTTTCTCAATACCCTAGGTATTGATAGGTTTAGTTTGGAAAACCTATCCTTAGGGCCTTTAATATTATTTTTATTAAGTGTTGCTTCTAGAATTTCTGTAACAATAATTCATGGAAGAGTTTTATTGAAGTTATCCAGTTTTTTTTCTTCAGGCTATAGTTCTGTGGCATTCTGACATGTCTACCAAGTTGTGTTCTAGTACATAAAAGTCTACAGTATTGCCACAGAAAGGAATTGTTTCCTGCAATCAGCATTTTTTTGATTTGTGTTGACAATAATATTAAGAGTGTGCAGACATTGAATCAGATTAAAAGTTTAATTGAAAAGGACTGGAAACAGATCAATCAGAATAACAAGAGTTGGAAAGGACTTGGAGGTTTTCTAATCTAACCCACTGCTCAAGCAGGAAACCCAATACCATTTCAGACAAATGATTGTCCAATCTCTTCTTAAAAACCTCCAGTGTTGGAGGATCTTCAACTTATTGAAGCAAATCATTCCATTGATTAATTGTTCTGTCAGGAAATTTCTCCTTAGTTCTAGGTTGCTTCTCTCTTTGATTAGTTTCCATCTATTGCCCTGCTTTCAGGTGCTTTGGAGAATAGGTTGACTCCCTCTTTTTTGTAATAGCCCCTTAGATATTTGGAAGACTGTTATTATATCACCCCTAGTCCTCTTTTCATTAAACTAGACATGCCCAGTTCCTCCAACTGTTTTTCATATGTTTTAGCCTTCAGTCCAACCCTTATTGGTTCTAAATGCTCCCTTGAATAGACCTATCTTCAGTGCACTTCAGAGGCTCAGCAAGGCAGAAAGAGTTTGAATATCAGGTGTTTCACAGAAGGTGAACATTTCTAGGAGGTCTTGACTGTGAAGTCTCTTTAGATGTCATTCTGTCAGAGAAGTGTACCCTAATAAGTCTTACCTCTTAAGCCATAACAAGTAAATTCACTCTGATATAGAAAATCTCAAAAGTATTTGGTTTTGAACCACATAGGGCTTTAAATGTGACAACTGGCAATTAAATTGCAGCAAAAAACCAGACCATCAGGAAACGCAGCTTAGATAGTAGTGGTATATCTTGGGTTTTCTAGGTAACCATAAGTGTGAAGCCAGCTGAACTTCTGATGATCTTCAAGTATAATAGACACTTATAGAGCAAATTGTAGTAGTGTGACAAGATAAGGGTGTGAGTGACCATGAATAACACCTCCCAATGCAATAATGGTCACAGTTGGCATACCAGATATATTTATGCAAAGACTCTCCTTCCCAATAGCTTTTCACAATAGCTTCTTTTCATGATTGAGGGCTACAGCCCCTTAGTAATTTTTAAAAAGATAATTATAATGATTAAAAATTAAAAAGGTGACATGGTGCAAAATAATGTTTAACTTCGACATTGTATACAGCAGGTCTGTCAAACTGGTGGCCCACGGGCCGGATGCATCACACACATGCCACACACCCCACCTGGCTCCACAAAGGCAAAAAGTGTCACATGACACGATGGAGTTTGACACCCGTGGTATATAGTAATATATTTCTGAGCTGGGGAGAGGCTTAGAGGATTGATTATGTCAGTCATGGCACATAATTTATCAACAGATCAATTTTCTGAGTGCACTCACCACATGTTCTCAAAATTTTTCCCTCAATCCTAAAACTTGTTTAACCCAGGTATATAATATCCAATCTAAAATACAGTTCACTTAAATATAGATATAAGTAATTAGAGATGATTCAGTTACAACTTTGGAAAGTTTAACATTTCCGCTACCCACTTTAGTAATTATATGTTTGGGGAAGGAATTCCATAATCCACAAGCCCTTTTTTAAAACTACACTGCTTAGATGTAATAGTAAACTAGCAAATATATTGGGTTTTTTTTGGTTTTTTAAATGGGAAATTAAACTGTAGTGTTAATTTTAATTAGGCTTAGAACAAGAAAAACCTTTTAATCTCCAAAACATCCAAGCTGGGTTATATGCCAAAATTCCATCTTCATCATTCCATCATTAGAGCCCTTTTATGTCTACTGCAATACTTTGCAGGAGAAACAGTTGTAATAAAAAAAAAATCATTCTAGGTATTCACAAAATGATGCTATCCTATGCCTTCCCACAACTGCTTTTGAAAATTCATTTTTTAAAATTGTCAGACAGCATTTAGACTGTCCAAGAAGTTTAAGTCATATGCTGTAGTTCTTTGAATTCCAACCATGATACTTTGTACACTGAACATTCTAACTTTTTTATTCAGAGGAATTATAACCAATATGTCTCTTAATGGGTATTGTGTGGTTGAGTTAGAACAAATTGCTTGATGGTTAAACTGAAATAAATACAACTTCCTTATAATTTCTGTTTCAAGAAATTCATATAAAGAAAATGCTAGGTATGCTGAAAAGATTAGCGTATAAATTAAAACTGATAGGCAGTGTGAAATCTACTTTTTTGCCCTTGTCTAGGATGTATGTCCTTAATAGTATATAAGGTTTAGGCTTCCCTAATATTAAATTATAATTTATTATCCTAATTTATTGATTTGTTACTACTAATTATACTTCATTTACCTCTGTGTAGTTTCCAGTACCTAAGGGGTTGAAAGGTTGCTGTAATTGGCACTTGCAGCTGCTCTTTCTTTTGACAGGGGATAATTTTGCAGCCTATGCTTTGTGTGACAGCTGCCTAATTGGGCATTCTCCCCTTGTAGTAAGCCTGCCTCCTCCAGCCTCCCTGCTGACAAATGGTGGTGGATTATAGATGAGGGCATGCTGACCCATTCGACCTTGCTGAGGCAGTGGGGAGGGGCCTCTTGCTACTTCAGGAAAGCTTTAGGTCATTTAAAGGACAAGGTCATGAGCCAGGTGGGAAAATAAAATGATATCACATGACAATAGCCTGATGACACGGTCAGTATGTCAAGGACAAACTGATTGGTATTGATTATACTTCCCTTTATGATGTGACAGTGAAAGTACTGATATTTCAAAAGCATTTTCCCAATTTACAAGAGATGAAATGCCAATAGATATTATTTTTCCCTGTTCCTTTAAATGTAGGTCACATGTGTAATAAAGCTTTGCCAATAATGATTCAAATTCTCAATCTCATTACCTACGAAATACTGCAGTTTCTGAAAAATGAGATTTAGCTGACAAATTACAAATAACCAGTTGCTGTAGAATATTTTAAGAACTCACATCCTTATGAAAGTTTTATAAGTCCCAAAGCTTTCAGTATTTGAGAGATACATTACTCTGAAAAATGAAAATATAAGATTCAACTTCTGTTTAAAATAAAAGCAAATCTAAATGGTTACAATAAAAATATGCTTTCGTAAAGGTGATAGATATTTTACAAATATTTTGTAACCTATTTTCCTATGTTGACATGTTTCCTTTTTTCTATTTCCTATGGTGTGAATGGTACCATATTTGTTTAATTTTAGGACTTTTAAAAATATTGTTAATATAACTTGACTTTGAACATTGGGATTGTTACTTCCTCAAAGAATAATTCAACATTTTTAAAAGGAAAAAAAACCAGATTAGCAATCTCAGATGTTTACATATTTCTTGTTTTGAACCATACTATTTACTATTTGTTATTAATGAAACCAGAATATGCATTTATATCTAAATCCTAGCTCTCACTAGGAAGTAATTTTATTTCCCCGAGATAAAGAGCCAGCAGTAGTAAAGTATGATGAATTTGTTCACTCAAATAGATTTGTATGTATTTATGTGTATTCTGACCTTGTCATGCATGTGTTTAGCTATTCCTCTACCTAAGTTAAGCTTGGTAGAGGCTTAATTTTCTGTCCTTGTACACATATGCTTGATTAACAGTAGGGGGGTATCTCAGCGGAAGGCAGGCTACCCTTCTCCTGGTATTGGTTGGGACCCAGGCATTGGGGAGTAAAGTCGAAGGAGAAAGAAAAGAGATTTTGCATTAGTATTCTGTGAAAGCGTTACTGTCTGCAGAACAAATTGATTGCTACAGTGTACCTGTGCTTGGCACCACTGCTGTGAAAGAAAGGTATGCTTGAAATCTCTTTTATTATATTACACACTTCAGGAATACTTAATATGAAGTTCTTTCTTGGCATGTGCTGTATGTTGTAAAGAAAAGAAATGAAATAAATGACTAAAAAGTATGAGGGAGCATAATAGGCTTTCTATTTGTTTACTACGGTAAAGTATATAACCAGTTCTAACGAGTCATATTTTCCTTTGTATTTTCCATTGATATCATAACTAGAATACTAATAATAAGCCATATGAACTGCTCAGTTACAGAAATGTATAGTAGTGTTTTGTAAGGAGGTTAGATGGGAGAAATTATTATTATTATTTTTACAGAATAATAATCTTAACATTCAGTGTTGGAAAATGTTAGAATGTTCACATACTTTTGGTAGATCAACTTATTTCCCCTTTCACTGCTATTACTTCAATTTCAAGAATAAAATTAATAGAAGGGACAGTAAATATTGCATTCCTTAACATACTGAAGATTTGTTTTGAAAATAGGATAAAATATAAATGCCAAGATTTAAATTTAACTTTCAGTTGCTATAACATTTTTGACTAAACCAAGATAATTTTTCATTAGAAAAACTTGTATAAATGGATGCGTTTAGTTGCTAATTTCAATTATGCAGATTTTATTTCCATTTTATTTTTTTATG
This sequence comes from Pituophis catenifer annectens, assembly GCF_029215685.1. Classification (NCBI taxonomy): domain Eukaryota; kingdom Metazoa; phylum Chordata; class Lepidosauria; order Squamata; family Colubridae; genus Pituophis; species Pituophis catenifer. The sequence continues at coordinate 84,766,707 of NW_027256884.1, forward strand.
TGTGATTGATGTTAGTTTAGTTTATGATAGAAAGTATATTGGTCTCTGTTAGTATAGATTCAGGCTTTTTCAGTGTATGATGTTTTGTTTCTGACACTGTTGATAATTCTTTGGAATTCTGCTTTTAAATACATTAAAACATTTATCTGCTGATTTTGTAGTGTAGAAAATAGATCCAATTAAGCTGCAGAATGACTGTTCAGTTTATGTGATGCATCTTAATATTAGAGAGAATCAAAAGGTGAAACCAGAGCCTTTCCTTTTGGGAATGATGGACAAACAGTTGGGGGAAAAAAGTTACAGACTTTGTTTTTATCTATGATATCTGCAGAAGATTATTGTATGCATAATGATGGAAAGATTCATACAGGAAAGGTTGGTGAAAATGATGGAATTGGGTGAGATGGCCAAATTGAATCTTTCGATCGTAAAAATAAAAATACAATATCTACAATTATTGCTGCTCGAAAACCCATTATAGACTTTTTTAGTGAAAAAATGAACTTATGATTTATGGCTTTGATAATTAGAAAAAGTGGAAATAAAAAGAGAACTATTTTGTAACCATAGAGTAAAAGATAATCTTATAATTGTGTTTATAAGAAAATCAAAAGTTACTTCTTCTTATCTTTTTTCATTCTTTCCATTTCTTTGTTCTTACTCCATTTTAGTTCTATTAATTTTTCATTTTATTTTAAAAGTATTTTTAATAAACTTATTTTTAATAAACTTATTTTAAAACAAATAACTCAAACTATTATTATTATTATTATTATTATTATTATTATTATTATTATTATTATTTACTTTATTCATTAAACATGAAACTCAACTGAACATTCAAAAATGTATCACAAATACCATTGACTGGTGCTAATGGTTCATACGGGTTGCTGCCAGCATCCTAGGTATCAACCAAGTACCTTCTTAAGATGTACGATGTTCCAAGTAGCGCAGTTTTATGCAGTCCCACTGGTGTTATTGTAGGAAACTGCAATTTGTTGATGTATCTTATAAAATTCTCGGACATGGTACCAAGTGCCCTGATGACAATGGGTATCACTGTTACATGTTTCATCCATAGCCGTGTAGTTTCGATGGCCAGGTCGTGATATTTCATGATTATTTCCAGTTCTTTTTCTTCGACTCTAGCATCTCCTTGTACCGCAATGTCAATAAATTGTACATTTTGTATTGTACAAATTGTACAAAAATCAAATTATTATTATTATTATTATTATTATTATTATTATTATTATTATTATTATTATTATTCCTTGGTTAGGACGTGAACTGTTGTTTTTACCAGTCCCAGACTGTGAATAGACTTGAAGATTATAATAATAATAACAACAACAGCAGCAGCAACAACAACTACTACAACAACAACTGCTTCCATCCTGCAACAATATCTATAACACCGTCAAACATCCAGATTTGCCTATCTCAGGTCCTTGGTAAGGACTTGATAGGTAGACAAAAATGCCAAACACAGTCTGAACATCTGGCTGATTGTACGAATCATCATCATCATCATCATCATCATCATGTAAAGTTTTTAACAATCCCAGACTATAAATCAAATTGAAGATTAAATATATAATAATAATAATAATACAGATGTGTTATATAATACAGATGTGTTATATATATAGATCTATTATATACTTGACAATTCAGAAGATAAAAACCCATTTTGTATGAATTTCCTTACAGATAAATATCTCTAGACTGCACCTTTAATTTGGCAGAAGTATATTGTAAAACTGATATGCATATTTAAACAGCTTGACTTTAAAAGGAATCTTGAAAACGTATTATCAAATATTGAAACTCTGGACAAATAATTGCAGTACTTCAATGTATAGTAACACTTTAGTCAGTCCAATTAATATTTACAGATACTCAATCCTTTTTGTAATAAGGGTATCTTTGAATTTATATTAAAGTGTGTTTGATTATGACCATAGGAGTAGTTGAGACCTGCTGAGCATAAAAATGTATTGATGTCAAAATAAGATCTATGAAGTTCTCTAATAATATGTTCTTTTATAATAACAACTATAATAAAGCTTCAACGTCAATCTTTTAGAGATTTACATATTCTATGTATTTCTCTTATGTGTTGCTCTTATAAATTAAAAGCAGTGTAAACAATAAAAAAAATAATAGTCATTGTTAAATAAGGTTAGTCTAATGAAAATTAAATCAACAGCAAAATCTTATCCACGTTAGAAAAGCTAGATGATACTTTCAGACATTTCTTTTTAACCCTTCAAAATGAAGGTTGTGTGCCCTAAATTATTAATTTTTACTCTATTATTTGCTTAGTATTGTGTGCTAATAATTACACGCAATTGTTGTGTGAACTGTTCAATAGTTATCAACAAGGTACAGTAGTTTAAACCAAGGTAAAAAATAATGATATACATTTGACTAATGTAAATAAATAAATCAGAAAAGTACACATTAACCACTTATCTTCAAAATATTTTCCATGTTGATCATCAATGCCAATCTATGTTAACAACTTTGGTAGAAATATATATTTGTAAAACTCACACATCAGAATCAGCAATTATCTGTTGTTGATTTTGTGTGCTTGCACTTCATGATTTTGAATGAAATAATAGAAGCAACGTCTGAAAATATTCTAGATCAAAAATAGGAAATGTATATAATCTCAAAGGTATTCATGAAATCATTAATATTTACAAGACAAACAATAGCATTAGTATTAATTTGCCCTTGAATATTATCTTTATCATCAAGCATGCTGAATATATTTAATTTTAGATGCAAAACCTATGTTCTTGTAGCCTTTCACAAAGTTCATATGCTTAGAATCAAGCTAGTGTGTCACATTGCATTAATCCACTGTAGGAAGCCGCCATTTTGTTAATTATTGCTTGTTATATAAACCGTAGTTGTACTAAGTTGTAGACCATGTTTTAGAAACCCTATTGATTAAGATCACAAAGGACATTAAGGATGATATGTAAACCCAGTTAGTCTCCAAATGACCTTCAGAAGAATCCATAATTACATTTTGATAATTGAACCTTGATCTTAAGAAACAGTAAATACCAGTAGCAAGACTTGTAATTTCAAGGAAGAAGAGTAGTTAATAAAGAAGATAAAGATAATCCTGACCACATATTGATCAATTAACCTTGCTTTCAAATTCTGTTTGGTGCTAATCAGAAACAGCATCTGCTAACTGTTTATGCATCTATTAAATTTGCAACCATAGACCAAAAAGAGATTAAGAGACTAGAAAAACAGAAAACAGATAAAACAAATAGCTGTAGGCTGAGAAGCAAAGAAGAAGAAAGTAAAAGAATAAAAAAATAATAGAGACTTCAGTAGAGCTGCATAAGACAGTCTGAAAATTGGGCCCCAACTAGTGAGGTATAGAGTCATCTAATTATGATGGCTATGGAACAAAATTCTAAAACTTTCAAGTAATTTCTTTTAGACTGATTGTTCAGAAAATAGTTGTGGTTTAGACCTGTTTTGCTAGAAAAGTCAGTATTGGACAGCTTTTAGATAACAGTACTTATGCTCCTGATAATCTTGGTAGTTATCCATATTTTACAGTCCTAGTCTATGCTTCTAAGTAAATTAAATTACTCAGAATTACAAGAAGTAGCAAAAACCTGATTGATTAATATGAGGTCCATTTCATACTTACATGAATTATTCAGTATATAGATAAGCTGCCCTATTACTTTCACAATGGGTAAAATACAATGCTATCCTAATGTATATATTAAATTTACAATAGCTGGTTTGCATTAGGAGTTATGATGTTGAATGAAAATTTTGTGATTTGTAGCAGAAGTCCTTAGTGCTTACAAATAGTAGGTATCTTATTTTGTATATCATACACACACACAGAGAGATTTGCTATTTTGGACCCACTAAATTATATTTAATGTACTTTGTTTTGTATACATCTTACCACCATTATACCAAGCAGTTCTATTATAAATAAGCAACACCATTTTTAATGAAATTGACATTTTTTGTTGTGAAGATATATGTAACAGTAGGTTCCAAATAAATTTGATTTCAGTAACAATTATTTTTTTAAAATCACATAAATAAAAAAGATTGCAGAAATGCTCTTAGAATTATTTCCAACTTTAATAATAGCTTTGTTTTACCCCATCTGAACATTAAGTATCCTTGATATATAACACTCAAATAAAGTCGGTTGGAGATACAGTTATGATCAATGCCTTTCTACTACAAAAGTGGCATTTACTGTTGTTTGCTACATGTTGAATTTTCACTTTCATGCAATTAGTTGGCAAAGCTTGTTCTTGAGCAATAAAATAAAACCTGCAATTTCTTTATTTCACACTCCTACTCTTAACCAGTTCCATGTAGGTTCTTTTATCAGTTTTCCTTTTATATCCTTCAAGTATTGACCATGCATTGCCGTTTTCTCCCAATTAACAAATCATTTTTCAGTTGTTTCTTTTCTACATTCAGCCTTCACTTTTTTCCCAAGAGCTTCCCTTGACTGACTTCCTGTAGCAAAAGTTTTAGGCTTTTCTTAACGTAGTTATTCACACAATACTTTCTTCCACCAGTTTGTTTCACCTATAGAAATAGAGGACACCGAGAAGAAGCGTATCAGGTAAGACCAATGTCCCATCCCTTTCAGGTCTTGGCAGATAGCTGCCAAGCCAAATTGTGGAACTACTGGAGAAGCTGAACCTTCCACCAGCTTTTTTGGAAAATACGTTATACTTCAGGCCAATTTTATGTCAAAGAAGTGATTAAAGACTATTTTACTGAGAAGAAAACAAAAGGAGTATCTTAACCCTGACTTTAAAAGATCCAATCATTACTACAACAAATATTAAAGAGCAAGAGGACCTGGTTGTGGAATTAAGCTATTTGCAAGGTTATTTTGCAAATGATCACCAAAGGGAAAGAAGCAACTAAGAAATAGCTCAGACAGCACTCAACCATATAAAAGAAAACTGGGGAAGTAACAAGACAAAGCTGGAAAACAACAAATTATATTCTTTTTATCATATATAATTCTCACAGAGTCATAGGTATTCTCTTGCTTAAGGACAAGCTGCTACCTTAAAAAAGGAAGATTCTACTTCCTCCCCATAAGCATTGACGAAAGACAAGGTTCCCTCCATGTTGCCCAGCAAGGTTCCTTACAGCCCTACCTCCCATCGATGACAAGACACAGAAAAATAGAAAGGAAAACCCTCTTGATAATCATGCTGTAGAGACTATTCCACAGGCACTAGGAGGACTCTGCCTATTCACAGGTTATATAGTTCTAGCTATTTTTACTTCTGAATGATATTCAACATAAACTTAATAAACTTATGCAAACCCTGATAATATCTGGTGATGTTAATTGTAACAACCAGTAATGTAGGGACAGTTAATAAAAATCAACCCAAATGTACAGGTAGGGTGCTTCCAAACAACCAGGCTCTGCTGTCTATCCCTTTAAATAGCTTGCTTGCTAGGGACCTAAACACTGGAAGGCAGTTAAAAAAAACATATCATTTTTTAAATCTATTTCTTTGGGCCTTAAAAGACTCTTTTTAGTAAACTCATCAGCAAAAATATAGTGTTTTCCTTTCCAGAATTTTTAAGACACCTCAATCCAACTCCTGATTCAGCTACATTCTCCACATTTGCTTATAGTTACAGGCTCCTGCCAAGAGCAGAGGAAAATTATCACAGAAACCACCACTCCAGCACAGAGAGAATGCAATTCCCTCTCTCATAGTGACTCATTTCATGCTCAACTATTAGATCTCCAGAACAGATTCCAGATTTTAAAGCAACAGTCCTTGCCGTTGCTATTTCTCATTGATCTGGAAGAAATGCCTATTTGGTACCTAGTAAAACCCAGGGAGATTATAGACCTAGTTTCTCATCAGGAAAGGCACCAGGTGCAGATGCTATTACACCTGAGTTAATTAAAAATAATGCAGCACAGTGGGCATTATTGATACCTGGCATCACTTTTTACAGCAATTGATAAAACTGTCACCTCTATATGTTGCCAATATTGTTTATCATCTACATTGACAATATAAGCAAAGAAACCAATCCCAAGAATGCAAATAATAACAAACTACTCTTGACAGATAATCAAGCATTGATAGCAAGTACAGCTAAGAAACTGCAACAACATCTTATGGTCATGAACCACGAATGCTAGATAAATAATATGAGAATAAGTAAAGAGAAAACAGAAGTAATGGCAATCAGAAGAAAAGAGCATACCCTAAACCCCAAAGGTTTATCCCAAAGCAAGTATCAAAGTTCAATTATCTAGGAACAAGATTCACCAAAGATGATAAAATGGACGAAGAGATTGACATACTATGCAGTTATAGGCAAACCAGGAATTAGGACAGCTTGCTCCGTTCCTACAACATAAGGCAGTACCAATCAGCAGAAACAAGCATCTCATAAAAGCATATTCATCTCCATCCTATGTTACCAGTGCCAAACATGGACACTCACAAGAACACATAAACAGAAGTTAGTCACCATAGAAATGAGATGTTGGAGGATAGCTGCTAGAGTGACCAGAAGAGATAAAATCAGAAATAAGACCATAAGAGAAAGAATTGGCATAAAACCAATCTTAAATTACAAAGAAAAACAGCAAATAAAGTGATTTGCTCAGCTGGAGAGGATGTTGTGGAATTCCATACCATACAAAGCATATCCAAAAAGAGGAGAAAGTCAAAGAACACTAGGCAGACACAGAAGATGGAGAGACAACATCAAAGACATACTACCACAACATCAATTAACAATGGTTGAAGCCATCAGAAGAGCAAGAGCCAGAACTTTACTACCCAAAGTGGTAAAAGAGGAAGTAAAGAAGAAGATAATAATAATAACACTAACAGAGTTAGAAGGGACCTTCGAGGTCATCTAATCCAACCCCCTGCTCATGCAAGAGCTGATAAATCTGTCCCTATGCGTAAGGACTGGGGCCTAGCACTTATTGCACTCATCTATAAGAAGACTGTTCCTGCCAACTATCAACCTATATTTTCCTTAATATTATCAGCTAAATTTATGCAAGACATCTTCAGTGGAAGCAGACTGGATGGAACAGGAAGGATTATTGGTGAAGAACCAAGCCAGCTTCAGGGAAGGCCACTCAACAAATGACTAATGTGTTATACTTCATCATCTCATTGCAAAATACATCTCTCAAGACTATTATTTCACTCTATGTACCCTTTGTTGATATTAGCAGCATTTGACTCTGTCTTGAATCAAGCTAATATTACCATTGATCACCAACTACTACTGTATAATACCACCACTGATTGCCAACTACTACTACTAATATGTGCATTACAGAAACGAACACAGCTCAGAATAAATTTACCTCTCAAGGACATCTGACAACACCTATTCCAACTACCAAGGACGTAAAACAAGTCTGCGTAGTGGCACTTTTCAAATTTATTTTTTATATAAATATGATAAAATAGCTGGTGAGATTGAAATTCCATCCACCCAAATTAGCAGAGGGACAGATTACTATGGTGCTATATGCAGTAATTCTTTGAAGGATTCAAGAGAGATCTGAACACTTTGTACACTATTGTAAAGAGAACTAATTGGAAATCAACTATAAAACTGAAATAATGGCATTTGCAAATCACCCTAAAAACATACCTGGATTATTAACATTCCATGAAATAGGTGCAATGATTTCAATATCCGGGGATAATTTTTCAGGCTAACAGACATAAAAGGGCTCATGTCAACTATTCTTCACAAAATGCACATAGAAGTGTGGCAGCTATTTAAAGATTTTATTATATTAGCAGAGGTCAATAGATACTTGCAACCATCAAGCTTTTCTAGCCCAGTTGTTATATGGTGCACAACTGGGTGCATCTTCCAATCTTGCATGATTAGAACTTGTCCAGTCTAAATTCTTAAGAACATGTTTTCAAGTTCCACATTGCATCTCTATTGCCTCATTACCCATGGTGGCTGGAATGGTGAGAGTGGAGACCAGAATTTGGCAAGCTGTACTATTCAAATAAGGGTTGGAATCGTCAGAGGCTTTTTTAAAAAAAGAAAGAAAGCCTCTGCCAATCAGGCAACTCAGCTGGGATCGTCAGAGGCTTTAAAAGCATTTTTTTACAACCTCTTCAGCCGAAAGAAGAGGAAAAATGGTTTTAAAAGTAAAAAAAAAAAAGTTGGCCACACCCACTCAGTCATATTACCCCCCCACACCAAGCCATGCCCACAGAACTGTAGTAACAAATTTTACATTTCACCACTGGGGCTTATTAGGTTTTAATTGCTTTAATATTTCATCATTTAACTTTGATTTCAAAATTTCATGAACTTGTTTGACATATCTGATAGAAGCATTTTCTGTGATTTGATTCTGTAATAAATCAGAAGCTTCCACATTTCCCAAATACTTTTAACCTTCTTCTAGTGCTACTACCTTATAGCAAATCTTCATTGTTAACCTGTATTCCATCATCAATAACTTTTCCTGCCTTTATGGTTATGGTTACACACTTGTCAATGCCAAATCACATCCCAGTATATTTACAGAGGTCTTTTGTGCTTTTTAATAAGGAAACTAGTTCAGCCTTTGTTTTTCCAGATAATTTTAAATCATCCATATAAAGTTACTCCTTTTTTGACCAATTCATACCCACAGGTTGCCTTGTTCAAAATTGTTGTCAATGGGTCCATTGATAGTATAAAGAACATTGGTAGTAATTATTGCTGTTATCCTTGTTGTTTTGGATCATCCAGTTAGCGTTGTTCTCTGCTTCATTCTTAAATAAGCCTACAGTACTTAGTTCTTTGTTGTAGTGTTTAAATTGAAAATTCTGCCATAACAAAGTACATATTAGCACAAGGGGTCATTAAAAACAACAACCCTAAAGTATACTTGAAACAAATGGGTCAATTCAATTTTGAAATGAAACCACAAATATTTCTATTAGGTACAATTCCAGAAAACTATCACAATTAGTATGATTCATGCTGACAGTTACAAGACACATTTGGCACAACATTAAAAAAAAGAAACTGCCAATGATACAAGGCTAGGTAACCAGAATTGGAGAAAATACAGCAATTAGAAAATGACAATATATTAGTTTATAATATAAAATACAAAAAATTGCTTTTGTATTTTGTATTATAAACTAATAAATATGTAAACTATGAGAAAATGACCATATATATTCAAAATAGAAGTCTAATCAAATTTAAGCAGCAATAGCTGCCTTGTGTATTACACATCACACAGCAAGACAAAGGTAGACATTTGAAATATGGTTCCTAGTTGATACCAGTCCAAAAATAATAGATGAAAGATTTTATGTTGTTAGTGTAAGGCACAAATATTTACATTAGCATTTGGGATATAAATAAGGGAAAGAAGAAAGTATCACTAACACATCTTTCTGTGGCATTTTTATTCTATTCTATAGCTTTTTTTTTTTACTTTGTACTCTGCACATTTGATTAATTGGTTGATTATGTGCATCAAATCAATGTTGTCTCTTAGTGAACATTCAGATTTTCTCCATAACAAAGTGAACTGGAATTTTAGTTCTTTCAATAGTGCACTTATAGTTACAGTAACTGAGTCTATTCACCTTCCTTCTGGTCATCCTCTTTTCTTTCCTTCTTTCCTTCCCATCATTACTGTCTTCTCCATAAAAATAATTCTTTATATAATGTATCTAAAGTAGGACAATTTGAGTCTGTTCATTTGTGCCTCAAGTGAGAACTCTGGATTGATTTATTTGATGAGTCATTTGTTTGTTTTCTTGGCTTTCCATAGTATTCTTAGGAGTGTTCTCCAACACCAGAATTCAAAGGCACCAATAGTGTTCCTATCCTGCTTTTGCAAAGTCCAATATTTGTATGTTTAATCTTTTAAAAACCTAAACATGTATGGGAAAGCCCCTGCCTGAAAAAAAAATTGAAAATCATTATACTTTCAGATTTCGAATAAGTGTTGTTTAAAAAACATGCCACTAAAAATTATTTCTCTTTTCAAAATTTACATTTTCTCTAATGAAAAAAAATATGTATGTGTCTGGTGTATAAAGAGAGCAAGTGAGGATTTCCTTTAAATTGGAATTTTCACAGCTTCTTTAATAATTAGGAAAAGTGAAGTGTTGAGTACTCAATTATAAAATTGGGAAACTGCTAAAAGATTTCATTATCATTTAGTTGTTACTGTGATTGTTGCTGTAGATTTATTATATGTTAAATAATCAACTTTGGTGCTGCAAGAAAATATAAATATATAAAGAAAATTAAAGCTTAGTTTTATTGTTATCAAATTATTTTCATTTTTTTTTAATTTGATTTATATGCCACCCTTCTCCAGAGACTCAGGGCGGCTTACAATGTGTTAAGCAATAGCCTTCATACTTTTGTATATTTATACAAAGTCAGCTTATTCCCCCACAAACTGGGTCCTCATTTAACCTACCTTAGAAAGGATGGAAGGCTGAGTCAACCTTGAGCCTGGTAAGATTCGAACCTGCAGTAATTGCAGGCAGCTGTGTTAATAACAGGGTGCTTTAAACCACTGTACTACCAAGGCTCCTTGGTAGTACAGTGGTTTACTCAATTTAGTAAAATATTTACTAAATTGATTTCATAAAAGATTTTTTATGTGATCACCCATCTCATATGCATGACTGTATAAGCAGTTTTCACTAAGTTTATACATTTGTTCTAAGTTTGCTTGTTTTTTCAGTAGTACGTAGAAACATTGTGAAATAAAAATGTATTTTTCATATTTCATTCAGTTTTGATTTAGTATAAGTATTAGTGATTAACCTTTAGTATGCATTATGTAAATTTCCAGATTTTTAATATATGCACTTATAGATCAAATGAGGAGTAATATTCATTAGTCTCTCCATTACATCAATAAAGAGACTGTTCATAAGTCATTTTTGCTATTCCCATATTTGATGATGCAACCGGTAATAGATCCCAGGTTGTTGAATTGCAGTTCAGAGTTATATCATGTCTTTAAACCACTTTCTAGAGGCAAAGCCAATATGTGAGGTTTCATCTTCCTCTGGTCATTTCATTAATCAACTAGGTAACATCAGTGGTAGTCAGTGTAATTTTTAATCCATATTTATGTACAGTAGTTTGGCTACTGTGCCTTGATTAGGGCACTGCTTCCTGCTTTATTGTCTTGTGTTATTCTCTGTTTATCTGCTGGGGGGATGTGCTCTGTCGTTTCCTTTTTAACTTTTGTTGTCTGTTTTGAATGGTATGTAAATATGGTTTATTTCTGTGTCTATTGACAACTATTTTATCCGAATACCAAGCTTTCAGGAATTCTCTAATATTTTTCGATTTTGCTTGATCTCAGATACTGTTTCCCAGTTGAAATTGTGTTTTAGTCATGTGTTCTGAAATTAAGGCTTTCATTGTGTCTTCTTCCTGCTAGCTACTGTTCATGCCTGCCAGTGCTACACAGTGTTTTTACGGTTCTTATACTGTAGATGACTTCTATGATTTCTTATTGGACTTCTAGGGTTTAGTTTATTTAAGATATTTTGGAGGATTTTATTTTGTTTGATTACTACAGTGATGTGTGGTTGTAATAGTCTGTTAGTTGTTTCTGAGATATTTTTGATATATAGTCATGTTCTCATTTTCATAGTTTGTGTTGCTTGTGATGTAATGGCTATCCATTTTTTTGGAAAATGATATACGGGCAGTTTGTTTCCTTTTCTAGTGTTCCAAGTTGCTGCAGTGTATTTGTACTCAATCAAAACATTATCTGATGCATTCTTGAAATAAAAATCTTCTTAATACAATAATTAGATTTAATATTCTTTAAGACATGTGATGAGAACTCATTCCAAATTAATAATGCCCTTAATAATATATTTTAATTTTTAAATATTGTAAATTTGTAATAACCTAGGACAAATTTCTGTTCCAGTTAGAAACTCACAACAGTTAAAGAATCTGGATAAGCTTGCTTTATTTGTATACACTTTCATTTGGTTTTGGATTTTCCAAATTGCTCTTGTGATAAATAAAAATCTCAAACTTGTTTGCTCATTAGGTGATCTAAAGTATTTCATTCCTACTACTTCATGAATTTTACCATAAAACATCCCCCTGGATTCAAAGTTTCTTATACTGTAAGATTATCATGTAAATAAAAGTCAGAATTACACTTCCTTCCAAATATTCCTTACAGACTATAATGCTGTAAATACAATAACATTATGACAAAACAACTAAAAAATAGAAATGGAATTCAAAATGGTAAAACTAAAAATCAGGAATGTTGTAATTTCCATGATCAATTTAGTAATAATTAAGATAAAATTAAGATGTTTATCTTTCCCATAAAAACCTTTTAATAACTTGTTGAAGTTTTTAGAATATACTGTATTTTTCAGAGTGTGAGACGCACTTCCCCCCCTAAAAGAGGCTGAAAATTTGGGTGTGTCTTATACTCAATGTAGCCCCGCCCACCTCCTGGCCCTCACCCTTCGGCCTCCACGTGTCCCCTTTCTGGCTGCAGAGATTGCCAGAGACAATGGCTTGCATTTTTGGGCTCCATGCCTCACGTTTTCAGCCTACAAACACTCTGTTTGAGACCTGTTCAAGGCTGCGGGAATCGCCAAAGCACATCGCTGCTGATCACCGCCTCCATGCATCACATTTTCGGCCTCTGTGCATCGCATTTTAGGCCTCCACATGCACCATTTTTGGCCTCTATGTGTCGCAAATTTGGGCGGCGATCGGCAGTGATGTGCTTTGGTGATCCCCACAGCAATAAACGCCTCTCAAATGGAGTGTTTGGAGGCTGAAAACACGAGGCACAGAGCCCAAAATGGCAACCCGGAACAGCTGCTGCCTTGTCTTACCACTTCCATGCTTTGCCTGCTTTACTCACTGGAGCTCCCTCTGATGATCAACTCTGCTTTTGAAGCAGCTTATCAGCCAGCTCAGAACCAGCAAACTAATGTGCTGAAGCTGTCAAGGCTAAGGATGCTAGCCAGATGAATACCTGGTAGGCAGAGGCAGAATCCCTCCCCCATTTTCTCCCCAAAAACTAAGGGGCGTCTTATACTCTGAAAAATACAGGTAAATAATATGTTATGTCTAGGTGTTAAAGAGATCAAAACAGGCTGACTGTTGAGAACAAGACAAAAATTATAGTATAAAAATAATCCTCTAATTAATGAACCTTAGGTGCATAATATCTACTCATAAATGATTTTCAAGAAAGCCAAGTAAAATTGAGAACACGTCTTTATTGAACTATCCAGCTGAATACTGAGCATTTGGCTTTTTTTTTTTAAGGAAACAAAGATAATTTCAAAATCTAAATATAGATAAAGGGGTTCTTTCAGATTTAGACAACTTAAAATCACAAGGCTACCATTAAGCTCTAATAAATTGATACATTTTTTTAAAAACAGTATAGTAATTAAGAACCTTTTCAACTTTAATCTCTCTTGTTTGCTTTTAAGTTAGGTATTGCTTAAGTGTTGTTGTTTAGTTGCTAAATTGTATCCAACTTTTCACAACTCTGTGGCATTCCCCAACCTTTCTGGCTTCATGGACTGGCGGAGAGGGGAAGGATGATTCCATGTGAGTGGCAGGCATGTGCATTGGCAGCTCGCACAATGGAGTACATGTGCAGGTGCTTGCTTATTACTCATGCAAGTGGGGATGTGCACATGCTTGCCTGCCAATTCCGTGGCCCAATTCTGAACGTCTCAAAGCCCAGTAGTGGGCTGTGGCATACTATATACCCCCGGTATATAGTATGCCAGGCTCTCCTGTTGTCCACTGTCTGACCAAAAGTGCTTAAATGTTTAAGTAGGCTCATTCTAATTATATATTCTTTCAATTCTGATTACTTACTAAATTTTGTATCTTTCTTGTACTAGAAAACACAACTTTTAAAAAAAAAAAATTATACACAAACAAACATTTAATACATCAGTATTCCTTCCATGCGACATCTTGGTGTTTTCTTCATGGCTTCATCTTTTTGTTGTTTCTTCTGTCTTCATTTTCACCAAATCTATTACAGCATTTCTCCAAAAGTTCAGTATTCTAATTATACCATTTTCTTACATAACTATTAGTTTGCTTATCTATATCTCTTTTCTAACCAATGGTAAAATTGACATCATATCTTAAAATATTAAAAATCCTCTCTTTCTTTGATCATCAAAATTAATCTATTCATTTCTGCACAGTCTAAATTTTTTTTAAATTACTTCTCCTTCCAAAGGTATTTTCTCTGCTTTCCAATTTTCTGCAAAAACAATCCTTGTAGCTGTTATTACATGTATAATCAAATAAATAGTTTCTTTGCTAATTTTCTCTGGATGGATACCCAGTAGGAACAGCTCTGGTTTTAAATCAATACGTTGTTGTATCATTTCTTCCAACCATGTCTTAATTTTATTCCAATAGTTTTTAGCTTCTGGACATGTCCATCACATATGATAATAAGATCCTGGTAACTGGTGACATTTTCAACATTTAGCTGATTTATCTTTAAACATTTTTGCCAGTTTCTCAGGGGGCATATGCCATCTATAAAACATTTTAGAAAACACAGTTTTAAAGTGGAAGTAAGCATATTATTATGCTCCATATAATTGTAATTTATCCCGTATTGTTTGAACCATTTATTATGCTACTACATTTATTATACTATTATATATACAGTAGCATAATAATATGCAATTATATTTAAGAATGGACTTTATTATAGCTAATAGTGATGACATTATAATATGTTTCATCTATGATGGATTAGATATATCTTCTGTTGGCATTACATATCTGTATGTTCTGTTGGCATATCTGTATACATATCTGTATACAATTGTAATTATAATTTTAATACAATAATTAATGAATAGAACATTTGTTCATGACAGACCTAGAGTTCTATTTGTAGTAATTTAAGTTAAAGTTAGGATTTTACTATTTTTTACTATTTTTGAAACTGTTTTTCCTACAATTAGTAAAGTTTGAGGATCTGTGATGAGAGTACAGATATTTTTTTCTTCCTGTGGAAAAAAAATTCTTAATATGGAGAATTTTACAAAAATCTGTTTCCTAGCATTCCCATTGATTTCTTGCAGTTGGGTATCTTTTTTTCTTTCTAATATAATTTTTTTAAATTAGGCACATTGATGATTTCCTCTAAACTGCCTAGAGTTTGGAAGCCCAATTAATGCTTCATCCAACAATCTAATTAATTCCCACATGGGAGAGTGAATAGTAGTTAACTTTCTTCGAGTACCTTAAAAAGCTTAAATGTCTTTCATTTCTCATGAATTCCCTCACCCCAGCATCTACAGGTAGTCCTTGATTTATGACTGCAATTGTGGCTTGATTCCCAGGTATAAGTTATTAAGTTGTAAATCAAGGCACCCACATGACTGGACCTGATTTTACATTTTTTGTGGTGGTTGTTAAGCAAATCACTTTAATAGTAAGCAAATCTATGGTCATTAAATGAATATCACAGTTGTAATTGCAAACATATTTTTACAAATGGCTTTTTTTTTTTTGCTGGAAACTGGCAAAAAATGTCAGAAACAACAAAAAAAAAGTTGCAAATTGCAGCCACGTCACTACAGAATCCTGTAGTGGAATAATGATCCAGTCAAAAAATATGGTCAGATTACCATAGGGTGGAGGTGCACAACATTTTATGATGGCCAGAAATGCTTTACAAGCCATAAAAAACTGAAGAAGCATCATACTGGAGGTGGTTGATAAATTAGTAACAGAGCCCATCTCCCCCACCCACTCATCCTAATCCCTCCTTCCCCATCTTTTAGTTACAGTTGATAATTTGTATTTTTATACTGTTTTATTGTTCTTATATACATGTTTTTCTATGTTTGATTCTTTTTAGCATTGTAAACTGTCCGGAGTCACCTTGTGGTGAAATGGGCGGCAAATTAATAAATAATAATAATAATAACTTGTTCTGAGACCATCATAATTTTGAATGGTCATTAAGCAATCAGCCATAAATTGATACTACCTGCATTATAACTATTAAGCATGCTACTTCATATGTTATTTCTCTTTCCCCAAAAGTGAAAGTTTACTTTGCATGTATTGCTGTTATTTCTACTTCTACCATGTCTTGTTTATTACTTATTTATGATGTTAATTGTGGAATAATGATCCATTAAAAAAAGAAACCCATAACTTTCTTTGAACTTCACAGAATTATTATTATATACCTACAAAACCTATTAATCCAAAAACTAGAAGTATTATCATTTCCAAACTTGTATAAATGGTCAATCTACAACTTTTCTAAATTTCTCATCAATCTAATAGAAATACTTATCAATATTTTTTTTAAAGAGTATTGATCGATTTATTAGGACTATGGAACCATTCATCAGTTGCCCACACAATTGCATTCCAGAGCTATTGCAGCTTTCAGTGCTCTTCAAAATGAAATGAAGGATAATAAAATTATATAGGAAGGTTCAGGGTGGATTTGATTTAAATCAAGTTGATTTAAATCACAATTTAAATCATGATTTAAATCACTAGTAAAAAGGCTTGATTTAAATCAACTCGATTTAAATCATAATTTTTAAAGAGCAACTGTCATCTCTGCTACTCCTTTGACCCACTGTTGACTCACCGATAGTCCCAGTGTTGCAGAATAAACAGCCTCATGCTACATAATTAAGCTCCATTTCATGCTGAATAAACTAAATTATTTATGTATCTTAAATAGAAAACTATCTTACGATAGATTTTTACCCCAAAAGTTTTTTATTAAAATAAATTCGATAAAAATAAAAAAAATCCGATTTAAATCAAAAAAATCCGTTTTGATTTTTTTAAAAAAATCATTGATTTTTATCCACCCTGGGAAGGTTTACCTGAAATTGTACATAGAATCTTGAAATACACCTGTTTGTATGAAACGTAATTTATTTTCTGATTTGGCTTCATATTTTATTTCTTTTTATTTTACAGGAATCCAGTGTTTGTAATATGATGAAAGAAGATGGAAAACAATATTGTCAATCCCTAAAAAAACATTTCTAACCTGGCACCATATTTTAAATAGTCCCTTGACATCATAAATGGTGTATATTAAAACAGAGAAAATGGAACATTGCCTCTTCTACAAATACTTAATGGAAAGACCTGCAAAAGATTATTGCATCTGTCTTGCATCAGATTTGGAAAAAATGTATACATTTATTTGTTGAGCTAAATTTCAGTTCACATATAATACACTAGATCCTAAGTAGAATAAAAAGAGAGCTTTTGTGGATACTTGTATTGAACATGACTCATGGAGAAGATCTTGTCTCTGAGATGCACCAGGATTCCATTGTTCTAACTTACTTAGAGGGATTACTAATGCATCAGACAGCCGGAGGTTCAGGTTCTGTGGATGACAAAAAGCCTACTGGTAATGCTGAAGATCAAAATTTCAGTGTTTCTGGAAATGCATCTCCCAGCTGTCAGAGAGATGGTGTACCTAACACACATACATATAGAAATTCTGGCATGTTGCATCATAAAAAGGCAAGATTGCTACAGTCTTCTGAAGACTGGAATGCTGAAAACAAAGGGCGATTGTCTGATTCTCTTGTGGATATAAATGAGAAAAAAGAAGTGGTGTTGGCTGGCATGGTTGAAAATGTGCCTAAAAGCAAGCAAGATAGCACATTGCTGGCTTCCTTACTACAGTCATTTAGCTCTAGGTTGCAGAGTGTTGCTTTGTCACAACAAATTAGGCAGAGCCTTAAAGAGCAAGGATATTCGCTCAGCAATGATTCCTCGCAGGTAGAGAAAGACTTGAGGTGCTATGGTGTTGCATCCAGTCACTTGAAGACTTTGCTAAAGAAAAACAAATTGAAAGATGAAAAACTGGAGACTGGTCTGCCAGAGCTAACAACAAACCTAGTTCAAGATCGGTTTAAAGAATCTACACATTCAGGACAGAGTGGTTCAAAAGCAATGAATGAATCACTTTCTTGTGCTGCAAGATTACAAGCTGTTGCAAGCATGGTAGAAAAAAGATCTAGTCCTGCTGCATCCCCTAAGCCAAGTGTTGCCTGCAGCCAACTTGCTTTGCTTCTTTCAAGTGAAGCACACTTGCAGCAGTATTCCAGGGAACATGCTCTAAAAGCACAAAATGCCAATCAAATCGCAAGTGAGAGACTTTCTGCTATGGCAAGATTAAAAGAAACTGTTTCTCCAAAAGATGTTGGTCATTTTAAACTATCAAAAGGAATGGAAAGCCATTTGAATGGTCAGGCAAGATGTTCAAACAAAACATTAACCAATAAAAGCAATATCACAAATTTTCAAAGTCATATGGGCATAATTCATTCATCTCCAAAAATTATAAACTACAAAACAGAAAAAAGTCATATGAAACCACCTACTAACAGTAGTTTACTTTTGCACCTCTTGAAAAATCATAGTACTACTAAGCAGACCAAACGATATGAACAAAATGACAGGTCCAGTGTTTTTGAGGAAAGCAGTACACCAACTACTGTTGATGAATACTCTGACAACAACCCAAGTTTTACAGAAGATGATAGTAGTGATGATGAGAGTTCCCATTCAAATTGTCTTCCTATAGATTTGTCTTTCAAACAAAAAACAAATACTCAAGATTCAGGGCAGACAGCTTCTCTAGACAATTTAACTCAATCCTTGTTTCATGGTTGGGAATCAAAAGTCCCATGTCTGGAAACCATAGAAGAAAAGGATCGTTCTAAAAATACAAAATTGAATCCACATCAAAAAGTAACTTTACTGCAATTGCTACTTGGTCATAAGGAAGAAGAAAACTCACCTAAAGTTAAAGAAACCGAAGGAACATTAGGTCCAACTGATGTGGCGAAATTTAATTTTCCAATGAGTAACAGAACTCCTATTACTGAATCCTCTAATACTAATCGAATAATTCCAATACATACTCCTCCTTTGCAAACTTCTACAAAAGCAGATTCACCTATCAACCTTTCACACAATTCTCCTTTAATGATAAAATGTAATTCTCCGCCATATACTTGCATCATACAGCCTGAGAGACTAACTAATTCAGCTTCTAAGCACTTGATAGATCTTACTATTCACAAAGAACTTCATGGAAGTAAACAGAATAAAAAAGAAACTTTACAAACACCTTCATCTTTCAGTGCAAGTAAACTATTGCAAAACTTAGCTCAATGTGGGATGCAGTCTTCCATGTCAGTGGATAACCAAAGACAAGCAAGCAAACAAGTGATGACTCTTAACACTGAGAAACCAGTAGGATTGATAGATGGACTAAATACTTCCCTGCTTCATAACACATCATGTACACTTGAAAAAAACAGAATGCTCACTAATCAGTTTCTCCCAGGAGAACAAAAACTGCCCAGTTCAGAAATCCAAAATCTGCTAGAACGACGCACCGTGCTCCAGTTACTTCTGGGAACCTCCAACAAAAATATGAATGAAACAAAGGAAAAAATATTTTTAAAAGAAGAGAGTTTACAAGATCCAACAGAAAAAGTTTTGAATGAACAAATACTAACTGTAAAAATAAAAGCTGAGCCTTCTGAGGAAGAATCCAGTGCCCTTCAGAATTCAAATGCTCAACAAATAACTGAAAATGTTAATAAGAAATTTCCGGAAATGGCTCATTCTTTAGAGAGAAATATAGCTATTTCTCCAGCATCAGAAGAATTTCAGTCCCAGTCTCTTACATCTCAAGATTTTTCCTTTTCGAAGAATGGACTTCTAAGTCGATTGCTGAGACAGAGTCAAGATGGCTGTTCTGCAGATATCCTGGACAGGACAAACCATGAACAGAGTTTTGTGGAATCAAAAAATCACAGTATGCTCCCCAAAAAGAGAAAATTGCATTCTGATTCTTTAGAAGGTCCTTTAAAAATACTAAAAAGTAATAAATGTAGAATATCTGATGTCACAAACAATCACAAGTCTACTACAGATTCTTTGTATGGCAGCTGTCTTAACCAAAAAGAATCTAAGTTCATCAAAACTGATTTTGAAATAAAATATTCTTCAGGTTATGGGTCAAATAATGAAAGTGAAAACAGAAGTTGGTCTAGAGAAAGTAAAGGATTTAATGTGCTAAAACAACTGCTTCTATCAGAAAATTGTGAAAAAGATATGTCTCAGCATAGAAATAATTTATTAGTAACAGATGGCAAAAAGAAAGGAAGCAAACATAACCTAACAAATAATGACAAGGCTGAATTCAATGTTTCTCCTGTGCATACTCTCATAGGGAACCCCGGACAACCAAGCAATTGCTTGGACTACCAGACATTTCAATATTCAGTTGCTATGAAGAGTCCTGCCAGCTCTCCCTTCACTGAACATTTGGGAGGCACAGTATCATCAAAGCCAGAATGTGACCAGTTTAGCATTTGTCATATACCTAATGAAAGGGGACCTCTAAAATGGGTCATCACTGATTCTGACAAAAATGACCTTGAGAGAGACTCCCCAAGACTGACCCAAACTAATCCAATATTGTATTACATGTTACAAAAGGGGGGAAACCCTATTAATATTCAGGAAACCCATAGCAAAGATGCTTGGAGAGATAAATCATTTATAGAAAATTCATCTGTCACAATGAAGAAAGAGTTGTCTCCTGTCAGAGAATGTAAAACATTTCCTAATAGAAGAAATGCATACAGCAGCCATTCAAATAATAGGGTGTCCATTCAACACAACAGAGAAGTATATGGACTCTTAGAAAAGGTATTAACAATAAAAAAAGAACCTGAGTAGGTTAAAATCTTACAAAGAGTTTACAATCAAGTTTGAATATTTTATTTGAATAAAATAATGTAAATCTAGCATGATTTGAGAAGAGCATGGTATAGCTATGGTTTTATTTGATGAGATTTTTTTGCTGATATTTAAGATGCATACAGCTTTTGTTCTTTATTTTTGCTTTACTGGAAATTTATCACAATACATGTCATCACGACTTGTTAATTATATAAATGTCCATGAGTAATTTGCAGCTGGATTGTACTCAGTGAGTAACTGCTATTACTGTCCTTGCTTATGTAAACCCATAATATTTTCCTTACATGTTTCAAAACCATGAAAGTGATAAATCACAGACATTTCAAAAAGCTGTATGTGATTTGGAGGATCACATGTACCTGGAGGAGTGTAGGAAAACTATAGAGACAAAAGCAACTGTAGTAAGATATGTAAAACAGGAACATTTGGAGATACTGTTGTTACGCATGTAATGCAGTATTATTTAAATATAAGGTAGAAGGGCATCTTCAACATATGTTTTCTCTTCTCTCACAACTGGGCTACTACCATCTTGTATTGTCTGCTCATTTATAAAATGTGAAGAATATTTTTATATATATAAATGGATCATCATTCAGGCCAAGTCATTTATTTCTTGTTTTTGTAATACTTATCAGTGTTAACTAGAGAATTGTACACAATGAAATTTCTAGTGCTTCCAAATGGCTTGTAATTTGTGTTTGCATAATTGGACAGAACCACAAGAAATACTGTCTTTTCTTTAGTTACCTTTTCTAGATACTCAGCTGAAATAAATTAAAATCTAGGTTGTGACTTTAAAAAAATAATGAAGCTGAATCATAAATTACTGGCAGTAAAATATAAATCTTTCACTACTTTTAATTGTTTATTTGTTTACATTTATTCAAATTTTCCAGGGAAATTAACATATTAATAAAGTTGAAAGATTCCAGACTCATGCTTAAAAAAAGAAAAAAAATTGTGATAGTCAATCTATCTTTGTGGTCTTTTTTTCATGAATTCTATAAAAGATTTATATAGCTAAGATGAAAGATGTATAAAATACCAAATGATCTAAACCAGTTCATGATCATTTCTAAACTTTTTCTATCCTAGCAGTAAGAAAGGAATTGTAAATTGGAAGAACTTAATGATTTAAATATTTAAATGCCTTAAAATAAATAAACTCTAAATTTGAATGTAGAATTGGAAGATATTGTAAAGTAAATAAACTAAGCATCTACTAGTGTGAAAGATGTTATTTTATTGATTCATGAAATTTCAGATACCTAGAGGGGAAAGTGGCAAGAAACATCATTAATAAATGTATTATCCTCAAAATTGCTGGTTTAATTTATTCCTCTAGGCATGAAATACATGTTAAACATATTACAATGCTAAATAAAAATAACTTTTAAATTTAGATTAGTTCCAATAAAATGGTGGATTGTTTAAAATTCTATATGATTTTGAAATATCAAGACTGGTACTTTTATATATAATTTTTGCATATAAATTTTATTATGATTAAATCCAGATCAATTCAAGTCTTCCACAGGTTTGGGTATAATTGCATTTGACAAAAAGCTAAGTCTAGTGCAGGTCAGCTCAGCAAGTTCAGCTATGTTGAAAATATGTGTGTAATAGTTATTATTGGCAGACTAAACTTTTATATAAAAAGGTACGTATCATTGGATACATAACATTTTAACTGGAAAAAAAAAACCTGAAAGGTTATGCTGAGAGTAAATGAGAAGGCTATTCTAATTGAAAATCCAGAAATTTATTTCCACAATAATCAGAATACCATCAAATAATTACGAATAAAATGTAAATAGCATAACATCATTCAATTGTTTCCCAGTAACTGCCATTATTCCTTGAGAAATTAGCATAATATCCAGGTGCCATCAGTAACTTTATTTTCATAATTTCACCTAACCCTCATTACAGCTATTACATGACCCATAGCAGTAGCAGCAAATTATAAGTCTTGCTTCAATTCCTAAGTGTAATATTGAAGTTCAAGTCCTATGCTCATTATAGGTGGGGGGAAAACCCCAATCAAATTAAATTGTTTATTGTGTGTATAAAACATGGACAATGTGTTTTGTTATTAAATGGAACAAATACATTGTGCCTTGGAAGTTCTGCTGAATTATTCCAGGTGGTTGTGATTCAGCAGAACTGAAACCCAGGATATTTTGGTTGTTGTAGATTTCATCAAAACTGAAGACTGGAAGTCTCTTACAAGAGGAATAATACATTTCTCCTTTATCTTCTACATGCCCTGTACAGCAGGTCATTTACCAATCTTCCCTATAGCATCTTTTCTCTAGTTCTCATTATGCTATGCTTGAAGGCAAGTACATCAGCAGCAGTTAAAGAGAGCTAGTGAAAGGATGATCTGGGAAGATTCAGAGGGTGGGCATACTAAATGAATAGGCAGAGTTGAACTCAAGGATATTGATCTATGGAGATGCTCAGTCATGTTTGTCCCAAAGGTGCTTTTTCAAAAGGCAACTGGACTTAATGTTTTTCTTGATGTTTTGTTGAAGACTAAAGAAATTTCTTGGATGAGAAGCAAAACTTCAAGAAAAAACAAAGTCCACTTGCCTTTTGAAAAGGTAAACCCAATATCTTTGGCTCAAAGATATTGGCAACAGCTGTGCCCCTGCCTACCTACTCTGTATTCCCAAGCCGTTCCTTTATATTTTCTAGCTATTCTCAATTTAATGTCTTTTGTTTTTGCCCATTGGCTCTTCTCTCCCACTTTCAACAACACATACTTTGGCCTAGGTGGAACATAAACAACCAAAAATGAATTTTCTATACATGGAATTGTTCATGTATAGAATGATTTGCAAGTTTCAATAGACATGAATTAATGCACGATTATAGTGCAATCTTATAATATATTCTCAAATATAACTTCTTTTGAATTCAGAAGATTTTATTCAAATACAGTTGGGAAGCAGTTTTTTATGTGTTACTTTGCCTTACAGCATTTAGAATCAGCCATTTTAATATAGAATGTCAATTTTCAACTATTAAGTTATATTTGAGCTCATGTTTAATGGGCTTGACTGGTTTATTGGGTCTCAAACAAATAGGCATGACAATCTGGCTAAAACCTTTTTTGCATCGTTTTTAATAATACTTTAGTTGCTTTGCACTTCTTGCCATTTCAGCACCTCACACACATGTATTATTTTGATAATGATCATTAGTTAGCATTGCATTATTAGTATTTTATATTAGACATTTCTAAATATTTCTAAAATTAGAAATATTTAAACTGCAAACCTCAAAATACCACATTTAATGTCTCAACTCAACTCAACACGAGACTTATGGTTATGGGGGATTTCAACCTGCCGTCCATCGGTGAAATGTCTGAGGCGGCTCAGGAGTTCATGGCTTCCATGATGGCCATGGACCTGACCCAGTTAGTTCATGGCCCTACACACATAGAGGGACACACTCTGGACTTGATTTTCATGTCTGGCCAGTGGCTGAATGGTTTAGATATAGGGGATGTAGTGATTAAACCCTTGTCATGGTCTGACCATTCTCTCCTTCAACTTGACCTTCAAACCGCTACACCCCACCACAGGGAGGCGGAACCGACAAGGTGGTTCTGCCCCAGGCGCCTGATAGATCCTGATAGGTTCCGGACGGAGCTTGGGCCATTCCCTGAGGCTCTGGCTCACGACCCGGCTGAAGACCTGGTGGCCGCCTGGGATAGGGCGGCTGCTGGAGCTTTGGACCATGTCGTGCCTTTGCGGCCTCTGACCCGCCGCCGATCTCACTTAGCTCCCTGGTTCTCTGAGGAGCTGAGGGAGATGAAGAGCCAGAAAAGACGCCTAGAGAGCAGTTGGAGGGCTAGCCTTTCCTAATCCGACCGAACACTGGTAAGATCTCATATTAAGACCTACCTAGTGGCGATAAAAATGGCAAAGTATCTGCATGACAAAGTCGCTCAAATTCGGGAAGGCGTGGACTCTGACTGGGTAGATACAGGTGGGGTGATGGAGACAGGTCTTGAGAGTGTTATCTGGGAGGAGTTTGACCTAGTGACCCCTGAAGACATGGTCAGGATTCTGGGTAAACTTAGCACGGCCACATGTTTATTGGACCTGTGTCCCTCCTGGCTAGTGCTGGCTTCCCGGGAGGTTACACGAGGCTGGCTCCAAGGGGTTGTTAACGCTTCTTTGAGAGAGGGCTACTTTCCCACTGCCTTGAAAGAGGCGGTGGTGAGGCCTCTCCTCAAGAAGCCCTCCTTGGACCCAGCTGTTTTAGCAAATTATCGTCCAGTCTTCAACCTTCACTTTGTGGCAAAGGTTGTTGAGAGTGTGGTGGTGCGACAGTTCCCCCAGTACCTGGATGAAGCAGTCTATCTCGATCCGTTCCAATCGGGCTTCAGGCCTAGGCACAGCACGGAAATGGCATTGGTCGCATTGGTTGATGATCTCTGGAGGGCTTGGGACAAGGGCTGTTCCTCTGTCCTGGTCCTGTTAGATCTCTCAGTGGCTTTTGATACCATCGATCATGGTATCGTGCTGCGCCGGTTGGAGGGGTTAGGGGTGGGGGTCACCGTGTTGCGGTTTGTGTTGATGGGGAGCCAGAGGTCGACCCTGAGGTGCCTTGTATGTGGGGTCCCGCAGGGATCGGTCCTCTCGCCCCTTCTGTTCAACATTTATGTGAAGCTGCTGGGTGAGATCATCCGTGGTTTCGGGGTGAAGTGCCATCAGTACGCTGATGCCACTCAGCTGTACATCTCTACCCTGGACCACCCCAATGATGCTCTTGACATGATGTCCTGGTGGCCATACGGATCTGGATGGGGAGAAACAGGCTCAACCCATCCAAGACCAAGTGGCTGTGGCTTCCGGCATCTCAATATAGTCAGTTGGTGCCATCTCTGACTATTGGGGGCGAGTTGCTGGCCCCCACAGAGAGGGCTCGCAACTTGGGTGTCCTCCTGGATGCACGGCTATCTTTAGAAGAACATGTGATGGCCGTGGCCAGGGGGGCTTTTTATCAGGTTCGCCTGATTTGCCAGTTGTATCCCTTTCTGGATCGGAACTCCTTACGCACGGTCACTCATGCCCTCGTCACTTCCCGCCTGGACTACTGCAATGCTCTCTACATGGGGCTCCCCTTGAGGAGCACCCGGAGGCTCCAGCTGGTCCAGAATGCGGCCGCGCAGGTGATTATGGGAGTGTCATGGCGCTCCCATGTAAAACCTCCCCTGCGTGAGCTGCACTGGCTCCCGGTGGTCCTCCAGGTGTGATTCAAGGTGTTGGTGACCACCTTTAGAGCGCTCCATGGCTTAGGGCCAGAATATTTACAGGACCGCCTTCTGCCACCGAGAGCTTCCCACCAGCCAGTACGCTCCCACAGAGGGGGCTCCTCCGGGTGCTGTTGGCCAAACAATGCTGACTGGCGGCCCCCAGGGGGAGAGCTTTCTCTGTGGGAGCACCTGCCCTCTGGAACACACTCCCCCCGGAGATATGGACAATTCCAGATTTACGTACTTTCCGTCGGGCCCTCAAAACCTTTTTATTTCATCAAGTCGGTTGGGCCTAATCTCTCCAATTGTGTATTTTAATTTGGATTTTTAATGGGGGATTTTAACTGTCGGGCCAAATTGTTTAATTCATTTTTAAATTGTTTTTATATTTTGTATTTGATGTTTTTTACTTCTGGCTGTTCACCACCCTGAGTCCTTCAGGAGAAGGGCGGCATATAAATTTAAATATTAAATTAAATTAAATTAAATTTACTTCCTTGACAGAGCAAAACTTAGAATTGCATTAAAATTAAATTATGTAGATCACATGCCTGAACTTGATTCGTGTAATGCAGTTAAGTATTTAGATGCTAAGTGAAGAGAAAGGTTTGATTTGAAGAAAAAGCACATATTCCTACAAGTGCTTTACTTTCAGCCCTCACCTCAGGGCTGAGAGCTAAAAAACAAAAAGCAGTAAATTGACTTTAAAAGTTATTTTAGGAACTAGGGTTTATCCACTCCTGTTTCTTTATTTTTATTTCTTCTTTGGATCCTATCTGGATCTCTAATCCTCCGTAAATTCAGTTACAAAAGCATAAAATATATACAAAAGCATAAAATACAAAAGTAATAAGTAATATTTATCTCATTCTTCCATCATATAAAAGCAAACAGAAATTGAGATATCCCCAACATTTTTTATTCTATTTTACTAGGAAAAATGTTTTATTTTCCACACTTGGCTGTGACTCCATGAATATAATAGGGCTTACTTCCAAGTAACTATTCATAATCTTGGTTTGCACAACTGAATCACATACATGCTTACCTGCAAATAAGTACTGCTCAGATTTTGCACAAGTGCAGCACCTCCATTTATTCACTAAATAGGCAAATCTTTTTTCAGGTTTTCCAAGTGAATCTGAAAAGAGATGTACTTCTTTAAGAAATCCGAGTTTCAATGCAATACCACCTTTTTTTCAGGGCCAGGCTGATCTAATGAATAGCAGAAATCTACTGTAATTTCTCAAGATCAGAAATACTTGATTTTTGAGGTGTGCTCAACCACCTTTATGTTTTTCTATAACAAGAAATAAGTGTTTAATTTTTTGTTGATATTTCATTTCCCCCTGGACTGTCACTAATGAGAGCAAAATATTACCAGTTAATTCTCTGCTGCATCTTAGTTGAGTAAACTGGCAAGTTATATTTTATATCTATATATATATATATATGTATACATATGTAAATATGTAGACTTCTTAACATGTTTAATTTTTTTTCTAAAAACTGTGATGTAAATAGTGTTTTCTTTAAAATACATATTTTGTATTATATCAAATGGAAAGAAATTAACATTTTGATCATTTTGTTCTGTATATTCCATGTATTAATAAATGTAAATATTATTGCATAGGTTTAACATTTTGCATGTATGTATACAGTGCAAGTCTGGAGGAATGTATAGAAATGTTTTATTTAAAATTGTAATTATTGCTGCATGATAAATGCATGGGGGACCCTGTGCATCTCTGCAATGGCAAAAATTGTCAAAACCAGATTATCCAACATCACTGTATTCTGTTTCTGAACATGACTTCTGCTATGATATTTCAGCTTTGTAAAAGAATGTGCTTCAAAGGAAAG
Source organism: Pituophis catenifer annectens (assembly GCF_029215685.1). Classification (NCBI taxonomy): domain Eukaryota; kingdom Metazoa; phylum Chordata; class Lepidosauria; order Squamata; family Colubridae; genus Pituophis; species Pituophis catenifer. The sequence goes on from NW_027256884.1 coordinate 84,794,737, forward strand.
AGCCTGGGGAAAAAGAACTACCTTCTTTAAAACAAAAATATCCTCTCTTGCCCCAATCACAAATATTGTTTATGTTTTTAATTCCATTTAAAGCCACTGAAATTCTATTGCAGTATTTTCAGATAATGTAACCTTGTTTTGCATTGACATAGATACAAATTATGGAATTTATACAGCCTTTTTTGTTGTGAAGTTTTCACTGATTAAAAAAAATAAAAATTCTCATTTTATTAAGACATGACTTATTCATGTAATGTCGCAAAACTGTACATATGGCAGTGTGAAATTTTTTAAATTCTCAGTGTTTACTTCCTGCAGAAAATTTGAATAAATGAAAAAATGCATTGAATTTGTAGTCCTAATCTATTGAGTGCACTGTTTTATTTGCAACCAAACAGTAATTCTTAATTTACCATAATCTCCCCTCTTGTACACTAATATTTCATGCATAAATCCCATATAGAGGAAAACATACAATCCCTTGTAATATTTGCTGAATTAGAGCAGACAAGTAATTCTTCAATTTACTGTGCATCACATGGAGATTATCAAGTATATTTGTTCACTAAGATTCAGTTTATTGTAACAGTATTGGTCCCAGGAAACTGAATTAGTATTATAATACTTAGGGGCTAATAAACACCAAGCTTTCTAATTCATACCCTTTTGAAACAATGTGTACCTAGCACATTGTTCCTATTTATTTTATCTCTGTATTTCTGTCCATATTTATTTTGGATTGCCACTCTGTCCTTTTGTCAACTGTTTTATCTAGGTCCATTTGAACATTCCCTTATTTTAATAGTCATCCAGGCCTTGTTTTCTAGAATCTGCTTTGGAGTTTTCCACTTTAGTTTTCCTAATTTGTTTTCTGCAGATATTAGATACTTGCTGGTAAAGCTCCTAATCCTTGCAAATTACCTCCACCATCTATTTCACATATATTTATATATTTAATACAAAACTCAGCCCCAAACTCCCTATACATTCACAATAATTTCCAAAAAATATATTTTTCTTTTTTATTTTTCTTTTTTTTAATGGTATATAATTGTACTTTAAGTATCTTTATTTTAAGTAGTTTCTAACTCTTCTAATTTCACTTAGATCTGATTATTTTGTATATGGGATCCTGGATCGTAGCTCTCTAAAAGTTTGGAAATTAGCTCTTCTAAAATCCAGGGTGCGCGATGCTTTGATGCTCTCTCTGCACTGCACATTTATCTAAGGACACAAATCATTGAGGTATATAACTTCAGCTGTTCCTTAAAAAGAGAAAAAAAGTTCATTACTGGGGGCTTTCACATACTCTGATTTTCTCTCCCCCAGTCCCATTCTTACTACTGAGCATCAAGCTATTTCATGGATAGCTTTCTGTGACATAGTTACCTCCTGTTCAGATTATTGCAACTTGATCTACATGGGGCTGGCCTTGAAGACCAAGTGGAATCTGTAGCTGGATCAGAATAGAGTGGAATTTATGGTTTTGTCTGCCCGTAGTTCATCCTAGCAATAACGCTGCATAAACTGCACTGGCTCTTAGTTAATTTTGGGTATAATTCAGGGAGCTGGTTATCATCTTTAAAGCCCTACATGGCACAGGGTCAGTTTACTTGCAGGACCATGACACCTTGAGATTATCTCCCTGTCACTCTTAGTTTACATTAGGTTGGCACATTCCAGGTTTCCATGCTTAAAGGTTGCCACCTGATAGGACCTTGGACATGCACCTTTTCAGTGGCCACTCCAGCACTTTGGAACAGCCTCCTGCCTAAGATTAGAAGGATCCCTTGCCAAATTTTACTTATTGTTCTGTCTCAGATTCTTGATGACAATTCAGCCAAAAACTGAATGCCAAAATCACTAAATGTTTCTTTGTAATTTTTTTTAATTCTGCCTTGCTACCTTTTCCTTTGTATAGGAAATAACGATATCCCCATTATCAGGCCTTAAATGTGCCCTCACATGCATTAAGCAAGTTATACAACTGGTTGCATTTGCTTATGCTGCCATTGGGACCTTTGTGAACCTCATTTTGCTAAGTGGGCAAATTTGCTACCGATGCTAGCTAGTCAACACAGTATTGCTAGTGTTGTTACTGGTGCTGCTGCTAAAAAATTACTGTACTCCAAACTTTCAACTCTGCCAGCGCTCTGGTTTAACTATTCGGCTTCAATCTTCTCTTTTCTGGTTCTTTCTTCCTATCTCAGATCAGATCAGATCAGTTCTCTTTCTCTTCTAACTCTTATTACTGTGTTTAGGTTTTCCTATGACCTCTGTCTCTGTAATATATGAGCTTATTATCTCATAGCTGTACGTCACCATCATGTTATTTCTGATTTTCCTTCTTGAAAACGCAAGTTTAAGAATTCTTTCTTATGAAAATCATACCGTGTTTCCCCAGAAATAAGACCCTGTCTTATATTTTTTTTGAACCCTGAAATAAGCGCTTGGCCTTATTGCCATGCGCTCAAAAGCCTGATTGGGCATATTATCAGGGGATGTCTTATTTTGGGGAAAACGGGGTATTATTAATTGTAGTGTTTATTTCATTCTTTCTGTTAAGCAAAATTAGCAGCAAACCAACAATAATTCAATCTGTTGCAAGCTAATTCATAAATCACTATGGGAGACGTGCAAGTATATAGGAAACTAAATATGTGAACAGAAATGTTTTCTACCACTCAAAAACCACAATTTGTTGCACTTTATTATAAGCAATATAAGCAAAGGCAAACTTCTATGCACCCTTCCTCTATAATCTGTAATACCTGTTTTACTAATATACATATGAAACTTATCTTTTATATATCAACGTATTATAATAATGTAATATAATTTCTTACTGGGCATAGAACTGGTATTTAGTTGCTATCCCATAATTCACATAAATTGAAAGATTTAAATGTATTTTTAAAATCCTATAAACTAGTTTTTTTTTTTAAAAAAAATGTTTTTTCTGGGATGAAATATGCAATAGTCTTGTTTATGCATAATTAGAAAATCAACACTTTCCCATCATAAGAATTAAGTTCTCTTGAAAAATCCAATTTGATTTTTAAAATATCTTTATATTGAATACACAGAATAAAACACAGACCAATTGCAAAATTGGTCTCTACAGGACAAATTTAACCTATCAAATTCAGTCTAATTTTATTAATCAAAATAGATATATTTACTGTTGCCTATTAGAAGCAGCTCTCTGCAGACATTGCCTGCTAAAACCATATTTTCTATATTTTGTATTTTACTGGGGCAAAATTGTTTTTCAAGAGGAAACAAGACTCATCTTTTGAATTATGCATTACTGGAGAAAAGAAACCTCATTTGCAAGAGACTTTAAGATCAAATCAAGGCATTCAATTACACAAACCTCAAATACATACTATACAACTTGAGCCGTTAATCTTCCCTGATACTATAAAAAACCCTGCACAATCTTTCATATCAAATTTCCAGCGAATATTTACATTTATGTGAAAAGTAGTCAATGTAAAAATATAATTTCACCCTGATGACTTTTTCTAGGTTAACTGTGACCTTAGTCAGTTTCATTATATGCCAGTGACATAAAGCTAGGTGGCAGTTGACACACTAAACTACTCTAAGCAGGTCACCATTTACTCCAATGTCAATCATCTGCCTAGAGTCACAAAGTAAAACTAGGCCATTAGCTTCTTTCCAAAAATATCAGGCTTGCTTTTTTTCTTCATCGTCTTCTTATAGTACTTTGATTCGGCTATCACTATAATAGTAACATTGACTGTATATCATCAGCTGTAACCATAAAGTATATGAGAACAGTTTGAGAAGGAAAAAAATGTACGAAGCCAGTAATTTGTAGGTGATCTTTCTGGCCCACTTGTTGACAATGTTGCTGAAAACATTAGCAATTGCTTATTAATATTGCTTTTCTTTGTTTTCAGAAATATCACTTCAAATTTCATAATATAAATCCTGAGATTAAGTGAATCAATACTGAAATATCTTTGTCACAGGTTCTTTTAAATAATACCCAATTTAGTGGGCCCAAGATACAAAAGCGCTAATAGCACAAGTCCCTAGACAACATACACAAGCAATCACATACTATTACTCACTCTTTCTCACAACCACCACTCCTATTAGTGCTCCTTGTGAATAGTACTACTTCTTATGAATGCTGCTAGAGAAAAACATCTCTTGCTTTAGGTTGCTTGCCTACTATGCTTCACCACACTTTCAGGTTAAAATGACATAATTTTATAGTCAATTTTGCTGTGCTGACACCGAGAAGAGGGATTAAAAAGACAATCCAAAAGCGGCACGGGTGCTGGCAATTTTCTGGGTAGCCTGCTGTCTCATACCCATGTACCAAATATATATTTTAATATCAATCAAAACATGCCATCTTGTTGTCAGGGTCATGGATTGTCTTACAGCAACAATAAAAGCACATTAAAATCTATCAATAAACCAACATAAATATATGGATTAATAGAACAGATATTTATATTTCTTATTTCTTAACCACTCATCTCCCTCAGAGAGAGGCTCTGGGTGGTGTACAATATAATCAATTAAATTAACATCAAAACTTGAATTATTTAAGATTAAAAAGTTTTAAAATCATAAAAATAACATAAAATTTCAATAGGTAAAACATTCCAAGATGAGGAGTTAGCAGTTGTTGATAATGGAGGTTTCTCATGCAGTGGGCCAGCCCCAAGCAAGGGCATTTTGACTCCTTTACAGAAGGCCAAGAGATTGGGGCTTCCTCACTTCTGATGGCAAGATGTTCCACAATGTTGGGGCAGCGGCATAGAAGGCCCTCTTTCTAGACTTTGCCTGTCAAAATTATTTGACTGACAGGCTCTGCATCATATCTTTCCAACCTGAACAACTAGGACAGGCTGAGTGGTGGGGCAAAGCTGGTTCTATAGGTAACCTGACTCTATGTCACATAGGGCTTTATAGATGATGATCAACACTCTGAATTGGACCGAGAAGCAAACTGGTGCCCAATGCAGTTCAAGACATATAACAAAAGTGTTATATGTGCCCTTTTTTGGACACCCAGTTTGCATTCTGTATCATCTGATGCTTCCAGATACTTTTTGAGGGTGGCCCCATGTAAAGCCTGCTGCAATAGTCCAGGGGTGTCAAATGTGTGGCCCATGGGCCAAATGTATCACGTGCTGGCCAAACCCACTCCCGGTTTAGCAAAGAGGGGGGAAGTCATGATATGTGATGACAACATGACGCTGAGAGTTTGAGACCCCTGAAATAGTCCAATTGGGAGATGACCAGCCATGAGTGACTGAACAGAGGGCCTCCATGTCCAGGAAAAGGCATAACTGGCCCACAATGTGGAATTGGGCAAAGGTCTTTCTGGTCACAGCTGCCACTGCTGTTTGAGTAGACTTTTAGTAGTCTACCCAAGCTAGACCTGGTCTTTAAGTTGGGAGTCCTTTTGGATACTTACATTCCAGGTCTACATACCAGGTCTATCTGGAGTAGTGCAACCCCATTCGGGAACAAAAATGATAAACTCCTGGATACAGAGGGGCCCACCCACAGCCACTCCATCTTACCAGGGTTCAGTTGAAGTCTGTTATTCCCCATCCAGACCCCCACAGACTCTAAGTGACATGAAAGGAGATCCACTGCAATACCCACTTCACCTGGAATAGAGATATATAGCTGGGTATCATCAGCATATTGTTGATACCTGGTCCCATGATGACATATGATCTGACCCAGTGTTTCATCTAGTTGAGTAAAGATAGTATTGAGCCCTGTGGTACCCCACATAGAAGAGACTGTGGGCTGGACCTCTCACTCCCTATTAATACCAACATGAACTGTGGCCTCAGACGAAGGAGGTGAATCAGCACAAAACTGTGCCACCCATTCCCAATTCCTTAGGCCACTTCAAAAGTATACCATGGTTGATGGTATCAAAAGCTGCTGAAAGATCAAGAAGAGCAAGGATGGTTGCACCACCTCTATCTCGCTCCTACCAGAGATACCAGAGATAATATACAAGACAAGATGTAATGCTTTTTAACATCTATAAGAAAACTGTGGGAGAGGTCATTTGTCAATTTGTTGCCAAAGCAAACAAAGTTTCTTAAATCAGCTTTAAATCATTTAAGTTGCTCGGAATGAAGACAAGCAACTTAAATGGTAAGTGCAGATCAGGGGTGAAATGCTACCGAATCGCTCCAGTTTGGGCAAACCGGTAGTGATAAAAAAAAAAAAGCTACTGGTAGCTACCGGTTTGAGTGAACTGGTAGTTAAAAAATAGCTACTGGTTCCTCCGAACCAGTATTTCTGACGATCAGCTGTGCCGCGCGGCTTAGCTTTGCTAGAAAGCAGGATTTAGCAAGCTAAATCGCATGCCACAGCTGATCCCCCCTTCGCTTCTACTTACTTTCCCAAGCCTCCTTTTGGTGCATACTGCTCTGATTCTGTATCTGATTCCTATTAATTTCTCAGAGTGTTCCACAAAGATTCTATCCAATTCTGGTTTTCTGCCATCATCATATTAGGTATTTTCTGTTACTTTATTTCTTTCAATTTCTCAGTAAACCTAAGAGCCATCTGAGATCTATAACTTGGATCTCTCTATATTCTGCATATAACACCATTCTAAAGGGCCAGATTTCCAGGCAGAGGTCCATGGGGGGAAAGAATGGGATTTTTTTTTTTTGAGAAACAAAATTAAAAGGGACAAATATTAAGAGGAAGGTATGAAACATCAAGAGTGTCCTTGAGTATCTCAAGGAAAATATGACTACAATTTATATTTTGAACTAGAAGGTGTTGCCTAAACCAACAATGTTTAAGAAGAATACTATTTTTCCCATTCATATGGAGAACATATACATTCTAGGAATATAGATTTTATGTTTTCCAAAATCAAAACAAAACTCAAGTCTTGACAACTAGAGAGACAATCCCAAATTATAAGTGTTTGAGTGTATGTGTAGAACCAGAGTAGGCATAAGTAGAGATGGTAATCTCTAATTAGAGATTTAAAAAGACCAACAGGATTGTTTCTGAGAAATGAAGCAATTTCCTTGACCAGATTATGCAAGCATAATAGATGTGGTTCAAGGTCTTTGTATACAGTTTCTGTGTGTGAGAGTGTGAGTGAATGAGTAAATGAGTAAGTGAGTGAATGTTTAGCATTATTAGTTTTTACAGGACTAAGTCACCTGTTTGGTTGGTATCTTCAACAAATGATTGAAGCTGTCCAAGCTGACATTACAAACCATCTGTTAAGCAGGTGAGAAATCTTCATGTGCACAGTCCATTATGAAGATCTCAGCTATACGGTAGTATATTTGGCAATCCAATATCTCCCTCTTTCAGCTCCTTCCATTTCCCAATAAGCAATTAAGAAAAGAACTGCTAATAAAAGATAGATGGTAAAGATAGCCAGAGAATTTTGAAAGCCAAGAAGAAAATAGCTCCCCGTGTCTTTAAAGAATGAAACTAAATGCTATATAGACAAATACAATTTCATCTTATGGGCTTTGTGAAAGCCATAAAAACTGCATCAGCAATTTGTAGTGTTTAGAGAGCCAACAATTTGTTTAAATATGCTTGACACAGATGATATAGTGCTTAAAGGCCAAGAGAGAGATTATATTTAGTGAAAAAGACTTATATTTAGTGAAAGGCCTAAAATGTAAGTCAAGTGATATTTTCTTGTCATCTCTGTTAGTGGCAGGGATGAATCTGAAATTCCCAAACCATAAAATGTCAAATTATATCAAATAATAATAAAAGGAACAAAAAAGTCTGCAGCAATATTAGCTACATTGTTAAAAACCTAACTGAATACATTAATAATCTTCCATATGAAATCACATTTGTATATATTCAAATAAGGAGGTTGAATCTCTAACCCATATTCTATTAAAATGTCAATTCTATTGGCAGTGGCAATTAAAAAATATAACCTCAGTTATTACAAAGTTTAATTTCTTTCATGTTGTGAGATCACTGCTTTATTTTTAAGTGACCAAATTTTAAACATATTAAGAGCAGAAGCAAAATTTTATTCTTTAGCGTTAGTCCATAGGAATCAGTTGGAATTTTCCTCAAACATGGCTTATCTTGCTTCTTCCTTATGTTCCTCTTTATGTTCAACAACTCAGAGATGAGGGGCCTTTAAAAAAAGGATGAAGTCTAAAACATATGAATTTGTGTTCTAGCAACTATTTTTATCTACCTGTGCTAGACTGCATATGCCCCTCCCAAAAAATACAGTTATCATGACTGAAACGAAAGCATAAAATATGTAAAATCCACAACATGGAAAAAAAGGTACTCCTGGGTCTGTTTCCTGCAGGAAATTCATGAGAAATATGAGAATCATCATATAGATTAACCTTTCCTAGCTTGATCTAGAAAGCTTCTGAATCACAATTATCTCTATTAACTTGATCTGCCTGCTCTCTATTTCCTTCAAGTTTGGAGAATTGGCATAGGAGTGTCAAAATCAGCAGGAAAGAAAACACAGCATTGAGATCCATAACACCCTGGATCCATGATTTACAATGGTTGATCTAACAACTGTTCAGAGTTACAATGACACTGAAAAATTGACTTACAACTGTTTCTTGCACTAATGACTGTTGTAACATCCCCCAGGGTTACATGGTCAAAATTCACTTAGCAACCAGGATGTATTTACGATGGTTGCAATGTCCCAGGGTCATGTGATTGCCACTTGTGATCTTTCCCGCCAGCTTTCAGAAAGCAAAATCAACGGGGGAAGCTGGATTCATGGCTAGACGGTGGACCAAGCCTATCCTTAAACTAAATATGAAGGTAAAGGTGAATAAGTCTGCTTCAATAACTAACAAACCTATTCTTAATTTATTTTCTTAAGAAATGAAAATTTTCAAAAAATACAGATATTTATTCTAATCCTAACTTTTGAATAATTATCTATTTAGTAATTGTATTCATATCATTGCAGGTATTTATAAATATCTGTCAATGAGTATTTATGCTAGGAGAAATATGCAGTCCAATAATTATTACTGCATGCAGAGTAAATCTAGAGAAAGGGTACCCATCATATATATTTTTTTCATACTCAATTGCTGTCCATATCCAGCAGAATAATACAGGAAATTTTTAACATCAGTTTTCTGCGTGTTTTCTGACGTTTACAGTTCAAACATGTTTTAACAAGTATTGGTGGATTTTAAAAGCTTCTCTACATTTTCTCATTGATTCAAGAAGGAGGGAAAAAAGTGGCTACAGGAAACTACAGACCAATCAACTTGACATCAATACCTGGGAAAATTCTGGAAAAGATAATCAAGGTAAAGCACCTAGAAATTTATTAGTGATAGATATTTTCGACAAAGATAGAATAGCCTGGAGGACAAGTTAACAGAACCTAAACATTTTGACCATTTTTTAAATGTCAATATTGATTTTATTTTTCTAAAAAGTATCACATATTTGGAAATGATAACTAGATGATTTGTGGCATAATTGTCAGTTCATTATGAATTATATTATGGGGATAATTTTCTTTTGTCTTATAAGAAAATAACGAGACATCAGGATAAATCTAAAATGAAAAGAAACATTTTCAATTGCTTTCTTGTCCAACAATTTTTTCCATCCTTCTACATCCTACTACTAGAAATGGGTGTGAATATATTTAAATCAGTACTGTAGAAAGTCTAAAACAACTTGTAAGCAACACATGTGGTGAACAAGTTGTTGGACTAAATTTCTTTGCATACCTCTGTTTACAACTTTACATGAACCTTTTCAGTTTTTTAGGCTTGGTCAATTACTATAGTAGGTTGAGAACTTTTCTAGTGATTTTCTTCCTCAGAGGTTAGAGAGAAAACAATCAAATATTATTCTTTGGATAGTGTAATCTTGAATTAAATAGGTTTACTTCTTACTAGACATGAAGAGATTTGCAGTCTAAGCCTATTATTTTGAACATATATACAAGACAGTAAGCATCACTAAATAAAACAAAGCTTGCTTCTGATGAAAAGTACATGGAATTGGTTTCATGAAAAGGTAAAGTATGCTTTAAGTGTAAATTTGTTACTCTTTGTGCAAGGAATGAGCAATGTTCTGACTTTTGCATTTTCCAAATTTCTTATTTTTCATTACAGATTCTGTTTAAATAAATTCTTTTAAATAAACCAGAAAGGATTTCATAATGTTTTGATTATGTTTGAATATTCATTCTAATGTTTGCATTTTTGTTTTAGTGTAATATATGTTTCTGCAAGCTATTTTTTTCTGTAGGAAAATGTATGTAAAGTACATATTTGCTCATTTTTCCAAATAAACAAACATATTCATTTTCTTCATTTTAGGGCAAAATTTGATTAAAAAATTAGCATCAGAACAGATTGTTGGTTCAATATGTATTTGGCTAGTATAGATTTACATTAGTATATATTTACATTAGAGGAACAAAATTTTTCATCTCTCTCTAGTATTAGTCATATAATATGAATAGAACTGTATGTAGAACATGCAAACTATGATTTCATGATGAGACTCGCTTGTTTGGTCTGTGAAGAAAAAAATAAATAAAAAGGTTTCCTAGCTTCATTCAAAGAGATTTAGGCCACAACTGAGTATTTAGTAAAAGCAGTGTATCAGATTGTTTTGAAAGGCTTTTCATATATTCCTGTCACTGTCTTTTCAAGAGTCAAATGAAGAGTCCTTTATGTGTCCCCTTTTAATCTTTCATGTTTTCACAAGTATTCAGTGCTCAAATCCCTTTGCTATGTTTTTTTGGGATAACTGTTTATGTTTTAATTTTCAGAATGCCCTGCAATAGGCAAAAGCTTTTAACACAGATGCCAAAAAAATAAAATAAAAAGTTAATCTAAAATAATCCCATACGTGCTCAATATACAAATAAAGCTTAAATCTGTTCTGTTCTTTCTTTTCAGAAACAATTTTCTCCAACATGCTTTTATTTATTTTTTCAGTATTGTGCTAAACAGGTTTACTATTATTGCATGGACAAATATGCCTCAATAGGACACATGGCTCCCCTGTGAAGGTTGAGTTGATCTATTTCTTTATTACTTGTCACATGGAGCTTCATTTCTCCCTTACGTCATGTTCTGAACAATCCTTTCCCTTTTGAATTAACATGTTCAATAATCCGCCTGTAAATGCACTAGCTTGTCCTTACAGAATGATCCCTGTTATCTTATCCTCAAGCATAAGTATATGTAATGCAAGATGCTTAGAATGTCTTTTCAGTCTTGTTACTGCTGGTTGATACTATTCGAGACTTAATGACTGAATACTTTCATATCCTATCAGCTGTAAGAAGAAGAGAGTTCAAGTTCTGAGCTCCAACTTAAGTGCAATCAGCCCTACTTTGGAGATATTGACTGCTTTGGAAAAAAGTGATTACTGGGAATATGTCCATTCTTTTTTTGTGTAAGCAGAATTACTCTGCTTATTTGTGCAGAATTTATGCAAATTCTACATATATTGTTTGTGTATTAAAATTCAACTGAAAGGATTGTGTTTGTCCTGAAGTAACTACTGAAAAGAACCAAAGAGCTATAAAGACTATGTAGTGCTGATATTGCAATGACAATTGTGTGGGAGATTTCCCCTCTTAATCATATTTCCCCTTTTAATCATATTTTACTTTTGGCAAGTATATCTGAAAAGGTTTGTTTCTATCATAAAGCCAATAAAATGTTTTTAATCCTCTAACAGATTAATTTGCAGGTTATGTAAAATGGTGGTGGTCTGAAGCATCTTCACGTTTCATTGGTTCTTGATATTGGAGCCAACAATACTGTAAATTAGTTAAGGAAATGTGAATGATGCATCCAGAGGCTAATGTTAATGGCCAAACAAAGGTGAATACTAAATAATGTGAAATAAATTGAATTTGCATATTGTCATGAGTGAGAGTTGCAGCAATTAAAACAAATATTCTCCTTTTTTTGCATGTCTTTAAAATCCATATTTGCCTTCTAAGGTAAGATCCAGAACAACCCAGTGGTGGGCAAGCTATAATTCCTATGATATTTAGTTTATATGTAGTTAGTGACCACTTTAAGTGGGGAATATCAGAATTGTTGCCAACAGATCTGAAGGTTGCTAGGTTAAAGAAGGTTATTGGTGGAAATAAGTCATTACTGAGTCAAGGATCCAGCTGATGAAAAGAAAAATATTTGCTCAGTGTATACACATGGCTGAGCAAAGACTTCATTGGCTAATGTTTTCCTGAAGGTGTGGAAGAGTCAGTACTGGAAATACTTGTTTTTCTCAAGCACATTCTTGAATGAATTAACATTTTTTAGTAAACACAGAGGCTGGCAGTAATATTTATGACCTGCTCAAACTCTATCATATTTGAATAACTTGTGATTGTTGCTTAGTGTAGACGCACTGTTACTCTTGAAACTTCTGTGTTCATTGAGGTCAAAAGTGACATTTCAAGATCACATAACATTTTTGCTTAAAATAAGTTCAAAGATGTTCGGTAAATTCATGATCTTAAGAAACTGCAGAATCTCAAGGTAAAGTCACCATCTTTATTTATAATGAAAATCAAGGGATCAGTTTGTTTTCTATCCTAGTAATGCAAATAGGGATGCACTTTAGTCTGAATTTCAAGTTGGGGCTGTATCAAATGCTCATTAAAAAATAAAGACAGTGGCAAAAAGGCTTTAAGCTGATTTATATGGCATGTTTTTAAAAGTCAGCAGAAGTTGAATTCTACATCTTCCTCTTAACTTTCTTATCATTTTGCTCTCCAGAAAAATGATATTACCATAGCTTTTGTCTGCACTGTATCTTCATGAAGTTTAAATAAAGAAAAGAAAGATACAGTATTGCTTCCTCGTCAGAGAGAGAGAAAAAAGGGGGGAAACAGAAACAAGAAGTCCACTGGATATAGAGATATAGAGATAAAAAGTAGAGAAAATGCCAGCTGTGGAAAAATAAGGAGGAAAGTGAGGAGAAAAAAAATATGAAATATGGACATGCTAAAGTATTATGAGGATTCCTATATTTTCTTGACAGGAACTTGTTATGTTTGGCACCCTCTCTGTTTGCTCTCCTTAATAATGTCTCGTTATACTTCCAAATAAAATATATCCATCCTTATACAAGGATGTTTGCAGAATTGGGGAAAAAAATGCAAGGTGGTGCTTGTGACAGTATGATCAAAGCCTCATGATTTTTGTACATGTGTTGATGTTGCATACGTTTGCAAAGGAGAGGGGAGGGTTTAATTATATTGCCATGACTATTATCTTGCCTTTTGTAACCACAGTTCCCTACCTCACTGCTCTTGTACTAATACTGAATTATCAACAAAGGCTACTGCAGTGTATAAACAAAGCATTTGCTAAACAATGTCTTTTCTTACTCCAGAGCTTTGTCAACCAGTTCTTTATGTTGTTCTAAGGCAGGGATGTCAAACTCGCATCTTCACGTTATCATCACATGACATATAGTGACTTTTTCCCCCTTCTCTAAAATGGGGATGGGCATGGCCAGTGTGTGACGCATTCGGCCTGCAGGCTACGAGTTTGACACCCCTGTTCTAAGGTGTAACTTAACTAACACATGATGAGGTTTTTACAAAATGAAGCTTGTGGTAGGTTCCTTGGCAGACCCCAAATCTGTCTTATCCAACTATCTTTCTTAGGACATTCTTCTAGGGCAGGATGAACATGAAATGGATCTGTGCAGACTCCACTGAAATGGGAATTGCACAAGGAAAGATTATCTTAAGTATTTACATCAGAGTTCAAAGTATGATTTTTAAAAAGTAAGCAAGCGTCAAGGTGAATTTGTGCTGTAAGTCTAATTTTTAAATCAGAGTTGGCAGGAACAGTAAATTAATTAATCCCAAATTATAGTAGAGCTGCTAAGATGGTATGTATGACATTCATATTAATACCAAAGTGCAGCTAATGATTAATGTTACTATGATGAACACTGAAGAAATTAATAAAGATTAGACCAATTATTACAAAGTGTTACTCACTAGAGATAGTTCAGTGCAAAATATGATGTACATCATGAAGAAGGGTAATCACTTTCCCCTAAAACAATTATGTTAATAGAATGATAAAGATCTAATAGAAAACTGAAACACTTAGAAAGGCTTCCAAGTAATTTTTTCTAAGTTTCCTAAGTTTCTTATATCTGACTTTCCTTACCTGTATGGTTTTTAGGATTGAATAGTCACAGTTCTAGAATTGCAGCTCTCTGTTAGCTAAAGGCTGTAATAAATATATATATATATATATATACCACATACCAATTTCATAATAATTTTTTCTACAAATTGATAACTGATGTTATCAAATTTTTTTAACCCCAATCTAAAAATTGTTCCTGCATAAATAAAAGGATCTTTGGAACTGGTGAGATTTTCAGTGAACTTCAAAAACCACTGACACTTTTTTTAAAAAATCATCCTTTTTTATGTTTCCCATATCTGTAGTTTGATATTAACAATTGTATTTGTTCAAAATATGAATAGTAAATAAGACAATGTCATTAATAAGTACTGATTAGGGATTTTGTATGAGTAGATAGTTTTAATGACATTGGAAAGAGATACTTATTCTCTTCTAGAATTCTAGCTAATTCTAAAAGAGCAGGTACTGTATACTTTGTAGCTTGATGGTAATCCAAAAATTTAATATTACCATTTAAGAAGAGGAAATTAAAAGCATCATTTACAAATAAAATAAGTGGATTCTTCATAAATAACATATACAATTCTACAGTGCAGGAACAAGGATATTATAGCATTTGAATAATATCCGCCTTATTCTGAGATAAGAAAAATGCTATTAAATACATCCATGTTACCTAGAAAATGATCCCATTTCTACAATGCTTAGCAGGCCTTTTAGACAGCAGCATCTACAGCAAACCAGGATGACATGTATGCAATGTCATTGTTACATAACTGCTTCTATTATGGTACACATGTCTTGATGTCTGACACAAGAATCACCATCTGTTTCACCATGATTGAGATCTGTGCTCCAGTAGTGGGTTCCACTTACCTTTGCTACCGGTTCAGAACTGTGAGCGCTCATGCACATGTGGCGCTTCTGCGCATGCATAGAACCTTCTGTGCATGCGCAGAGCATCTGTGATGACGTCCGGGCAGGTGGGTGGAGACTTCCGCCGCCGCCACTACCAGTTTGTCCAAATCGGGGCGAACTGGTAGAAACCCACCACTGCTGTGCACATTTTGAACTTTATTGGGACAAAATATTTTAGCTTTTCTGCAAGCATAGCACCACCTTTATAACTCTTATTAAAGATGTGTTGCTTTAATTATTTGATTTATTAAAACAGCTGCACTGTCTTTCAGGTTCATCCAGATCCTGAAATAAAGACATGGCTGCTGTAATGACTACCAGAGAAGTGCTGTCCTTATATGAAATCCAGAACAGTTTTTCAATCACTTCTGAAGCATGCAGAACTTTAATACACTGAACTGTTATGTAAGAAATTTTGTCAGAGCTATAATGTGGACCATAAATATCTCATTTTCCTTTTTGTTAAATTGCTTCCTTGCACAAGCTGGCCGAAGAACAAATTTGCATTAAGAAGATTTGGTAGCCAAAGATAAAAAATTGCACCCATTTTGTGGATTAATTTTATTTATGGCTATTTTAAAATCTTGACAATAACAATTCTGAGTTATTTATATTCAGACATTTACTAAAACATGGTGAAACTTGTTATAAGGCCTTTGATCTGGGCTGCAAAAACAGGGTAACCACTAAAGTGCAGTAGAGTTTTTGTGGTCCAGATATTTGTTGGCCAGATCTGGTAACTAACTCTATGTTTTCAATCTTAAAACAGAATGCAATTGGAACTGCTGTTAAACAACTGCAAAAGTTTGAGTGAATGCTATGCTGGTGACCAGGTATCTGCAAGAATTGGTTTGGGTGTTCTTTTAGTAGGTTCGTATTTACTTTTTACCTAGATAAAAAGTTGAATTTTAAATAATCTAGAGGCCTTGAAGAGTTCTTCTATATACACACTCTGTCAATCAGAAAGGTCGGCAGTTCGGCGGTTCGAATCCCTAGTACAGGTCTCCCTAGTACAGGTCCCTTCCAACTCTGTTACTGTTACTATGCGGGTAGTAAGCAAAACATATATATTTTATAGGTAGTCTCACTTACCAATTACCTAATCAGCAACTGTTTGAAGTTATGACAGAGTTGTGAAAGGAGACTTATAACATCCTCATCACTGCAATTCTGGTACTTGGCAAGTGGCATGCATTTACAGCAATTGCAGCATCCCGCAATCAAGTGATCATCATTTGTGACCTTTGCAACTAGCCTCCAGCAAGCAAAGTCAATGGGGAAGCCAGCAGGAAGTCACAAATCACAGTCACATGTTGTTGCATTTAATAACCCATGGTGATTTTTATAATGATCGCAGCCCAAATTGACAGTGCACGTTCAGCACTATCACATAATTTTTCATTTAATGACCATATTGCTTAGCAATGGAGTTGCCAGTTCTAATTGCAGTTGCAGTTAGTAAGTGAGGACTATCTGTACTTTTGTTCTTCAGTCAATCATCAATGAAGAAACCATTTAAGGTATGTTTTAATTCTAAGGAGTTTTGTGTAATTATTTCCAATAGACATTCATGTAGGAGATTTATCTATAATTTATCTTTGTTTCTCCTTGACTAGAACTCAAATTTCTGAAAACTGAGTGTGGCTTTAACCTGGTACTAAATTCAACTCAGTATTTCAAAACTGGATTAGGAGTTTTACTGCAACATTAAATTTCAGTAATGTGCTATTTACTAAAGGAAGGTATTCATGACAACCAGATTTTATACTAATAATTTCTAACAGTATACTTATCAACTTTAATTATTCTATGCAAAATTTATTAATGGGCTGAGCACCACTAATACTGAATTCAGAGCAATATTGGAGTAGAGTAGAGTAGAGTAGAGTAGAGTAGAGTAGAGTAGAGTAGAGTAGAGTAGAGTAGAGTAGCTTTATTGGCCAAGTGTGATTGAACGCACGGAGAATTTGTCTCTGGTGCATAAACTCTCAGTATACATACAAATAACAAGGTAATATAATCAAAGGATACCAATAGGAGAAGGTAGTAGAAAAGATGAGAAGGATAATAATAATATAGTCATACTACATGGGTAAATACCCTTAGACATAAGACAATACTGTGGTAATTAGGTATTCAGCAGAGTGATGGCACAAGGGAAAAATCTGTCTTTGTATCTAATTGTTTTGGCATGCAATGCTCTATAAAGGCAACCTGAGGGGAAGAGTTAAAACAGTTTATGTCCAGGATGTGAGGAGTCTGTAGATATTTTCTCAGCCCTTCTTCTGGCTCATGCAGTATACAGGTCCACAATGGAAGGCAGGCTGGTTGCAATTGTTTATTCTGCAGTCCTAACTATCCACTTTCATCTCAATAGTTTTAAGTATTTTCAACTCCAGATTTTTCCAGTTGCACCACAAATCCACAATTATTCAACCTCTTGTCTATATGCAGACTTATCATCATCTCAGATGAGACCCATGATTGTTGTATCATTTGCAAACTTCAGTATTTTAACCAAGGGATCCTTTTGAGATTCAGTCATTGGTATAGAGAGAAAAGAGTAATGGAGGGAGCACATAGCCAGGGAGTGGGGAGGACTGTGCTAATTGAATGGACATTCAATTGATTTTACCTAGCTTTACCTGCTGCTTTCTATCTGTCAGAAAGCTTATGATCAACATACAAGTGTGGACAGGCACATCTAGCTGAATCAATTTAGAGTGAAGAATTTCTGGGATGACAGTATTGAAAGCCAATCTGAAGTCTACAAAAAGGACCCTTGCATAACATTGGAGAGTCAAGATGTTGCAAGATGTAGTGCAGTGCCATATTAACAGCATCATCTGCCAATCTATTTGCATAGTAGGTAAACTGCAAAGGGTCTAGCAATGCCAAGTAATATATTCCCTACATAAGGCATGCTCTTTCATTCTCTGTTGATCCAGGTTGACCCTTTACATAATCTATTCTCTTTAAAGAAGTATAAATTATGTTTAGGAAACATTATTTAACCAAACATAGACAGATGGAGGGAGCTAATATTTTTTATTATCACTCTTTCCACATTTTGCCCTGAAATATAAAAACTGTATGACAAGAAAACAAAATATTTCTCTGAAAATCTATTTCTTCCATGCTTCTTTCTATTTAACTCTCAGGATTGAAAAATAAGGAGTCATTAAAGCAAAAGTGTTTGATGCTTATTGTTTGAATGATTTGAATCTTGAGGAAGAAGATAAATTCATTAAGTAGCGTAATAAATTCATTAAGTAGCGTAATCTAAACCAAATTTTAGAACCAATCAATTTCGTGATATAAGAATTTTTAATGCTATTCAAACCTGTAAAGAAATATTTATTGAAAAATTTAAGGTTGGACCATAGTACTTTTTTTTTTTTACAAATTTAAGGTTTATAAATCCAAAACAAAACCTGAAGGGAAAATAATTCTTTCTTTACTAGAATTTCAGTTAGATTTGTATAATACTTTCTTAATTTAAACCTTAGCTTTCTGCATTAAATTTTTTTCTTTCCATTCATTAATTCTTCCTGCCTTGAGACTGAAAAAACTCATACAGTAACACTTAACATTTGCTGACTCTATGAAGGAAGATGCAAATACCCCTTGATCAGGCTGTGCTAATGAGAATAAATGTACTTCTTCATTTTTATATTAAGAAAGATTATCTGAATTCAACTTTTGAAGCATGGTAGCATGTGCCTTTTATAGTCAGACTAGAAGTATAAGGGGGATAAGTATAGTCAGACTAGAAGTATTAGGGGGACATATGCAGAAGGGGCTAAAAATGAAGGACGTGATGAAAACAATTAATGAATCAATTAAAGTGTGTCCTCTAAAAAAGAGACATTTGGGATACTGCACATAGCTTAATGGCTTAGAGTTTGATGCATGAATTAATCATATATTTTAAATAAGCATCTAACCTGCTGTTGCTCAATTTTATGTATTGATTGTTAATTGACTTTATTGACTTCCATACTCAGCCCTTTCACTCCCCAAATCCTCAGGAACAGTTTAAAACTGATCCACATTTGTTCTCATTGCAGTCAACCTTGAAATGCTAAGTATCCCATGTGAGGCAAGCAACAGTCTATATATGCAGTGAAAAAATAGCACCTAACTTTCACCTGTATTTTGCACATTATTTGATAATAAAACCAGCTAAACTAACTAGCTAACTAGTTAACCAATTAATTGACAACCAACAATGGCAGTGATTTGGAAGGCAGCTGAAAAGATAAATGAAATGCTGGCATGAAATTATTGCAGCTTCCTACTATGGGGAAATGGAAAAACATAGCAACTGGGCAAAAACACTACACCATTGAGGTTCAGCTAATGCACCCAATTGAGTAAATTGGTTTAGGGTGTTCAGTATACATAATGGTGTGGGATGAAAAGGAGACAAAACTGAAGACTTAAGAATATTTCTAAGTTGCAAGAGTTCTGCAAGGAACAGTTATGAAAAAAAAAATCCAAAATCAAGGATATACAAACTGGTTATGGGAAATATCTGGAAGCTGTTATTCATGCCAAAGGTTGTTGGACAAAATCTGGGAGATATCCAAACTCCTGCTTCTGCCATATTTATTATTTTCTTATATGTAAACAATTGCACATTAAAAAAAGTTCTCAAATAGCTACCTAAAGTCACCTTGTAGGGAAGATGGGCAGCACAGAAATTTAATAAATAAATAAATTTGCAGAAATATGTGGTCTTTTATTCTGAATAACATAGAAGCTTCTCCCATTTAGGGACTCAGAACTGTTTTAAATCTAATTTCAGGACATAACTATATAGCAAAGATATTTTTTTCCTCATTAAAGGTTATGTTCAAGCATACTGATGGTATTAGTCAAATGTTCTTTGTGGCTTTTTTTTTTTTTTTTTTGTCTTAGCTCATTTATATATTACTAAAACTCTCATGTCTCTAAAGTTAATTTAGGTGAAACGGTATATCCTAGGGCAACAATTTTTAGTCCAAGGTACCTCAAATGGGCTAATTTACAGAGTCAGTCCAAAATCTGGAACCCATGACTCCCATGAGATTGAAATTTGGCAAATTTTATAAAATATTTTATGACATAAAAGTTATGATATCATATAAAATTTGATAAAAGATTTCCTGTGATCAACATCTAATATTTGACTGTGCTATCCAGTTCAAAATGGGCTACTTTCAAGGCAGATACATCTCTGCATATCTTCCTGAATTTTAAAGAGCTTTTCCAGATCATTAGAGATTGCCCTTGTTGAGGAATCTGGAATGGAAATATCTCTGAAATGTAGACTCAATGGGTCATGGGTTGTCTAGAGATGTAACTGTCTGAGATCATCTGGTTCTCTACCCCATTGTTGATGGAACAAATATGGATTATCAGCTTTTGGGTTTTTAAAGGAATCATTTTGAAGATTGCTTTTTTTCTTTTACTCATCCATTTCCATCCCTATCCCATCCCCATCTTTCTTTTCTACTGGTTTTCTGATTATAGATCATATGGTAATTTACAGACTAAAATTAAATTAAGAATTTATGTCACTTTTCTGTTGCAATTAATAGATCTAAGAATTTTACTGAAGCAGTACACCTACCAAATCAACTATGCCCCATGACTTTCTTTGGCCTTGCTGATTATAACTTATAGGAGTCCACATTCCACATACCTTAAGAGCACCAGACTGGGGCAGCTGATCCAAGCAATTTAAGAAGTCTTGGTTTGCATATACTTAAAATGAATTACAACTTGAAACTACAAAGAATCACAAATGTGATTTGTTGAAGTTTAACCGATGGAGTTAACTTTCAGAAGACACATCTTTTTTCAAAGTTCAAAATACAGAGAAAAATAAATTCCAAAAGTCATTTCTAAATGATGTGATAACAGATCAAAGGGCTTGTCTTTATTGCAATATTTTCATCCTTCTGGAACTGAATCACACTGGACTTTGGCTTTTGTTTGAAATCTTTACCTTTTAATAAGTGAACTTTTGAAATTACCTCAGTGAACAAAGGTTTCTTTTTTACAGTTAAACTTTTAACCCTTGTGGTTGAACTGGAATAGGCCAAGGAGAACACCATCATGTTTTCATTGAACTTTTTACCCTTTCAAAAAAATGGGACAAGTTTAAAGTTTATATTGTGAGCAAGAGGTCTCTAGTGGGTATTTCTGGTATTATTAACTTTCTGACCTCAGATAATTAAAATGGAACAATGAAGGCAATAAGTACTGAGAGTCAACTTTGAACTTTTAACCTTTCTTGCAAAAGTATTCTGTGTACAAGTAGTATATATACTCACCCCATTTATTATTAACTTTCCTCAACCATTAAATGAAAAATTACATCAGCACAACAGCAAGTACTTCCGTCTCATTTTTAAATAAAACAGATTTGTGAATTTATTATTTTTGGGTTTGATCTGAAAAAATATGAATATGGATTCAGTCATGCTTAAAAAAAAAACAGAATCTCAATGTGTAAATGAACTAGTTTTGTTTGAGGACCAAAGGCTATTTATCCCCCCTTCCTATGACTCAGATTGAAAAAGAAGAATGGCAGCATCACCTACATGCAGAGAAGAACCTATGACATGTTGTACTTTTGTCATTTTGTTAACTAAAAATCACCCCAAATTTCTTTTCACAAGCATCTAAAACAGAAGGGGAAACTGAAAAAAGCCAGTTTTGGAAGACAATTTTCTTTTTGCTTCTAAACTGCCACCAGATGCAAGCAATCAGAACAAATCATGAATAATAAAAGTCAGTAACTTTATTATCTACCACCAATGTTATAAGAATCTCACTATCCTGCCTTCCCCTGGGAATGACTAGATAAGACTTCAAAGATCTTGGGAGAGATCAAGTTTATGGCCTTGTGGCTGCACAAGGACTCCAAGCTAGTCTCTTTCTTGACCCCTCTTTCTTGCCTGGCTGGTAATTTCCCCAACATGAATAAAATTAGGTAGGCCTTCCTTTCAAAATATTGCTACATTATAGATCAATCAAATTATCAATCTATCCCTCTAGCTGGATGTTCTTCTGACACAATGGAGAATGATTCCAATAATTTTTAAAAACTACAAAAACAGGATTGTAAAAAAAAAATGATATAAAAATACTAGACTCCCCAATTTCCTCTTCTGGAATGACATGAGAATATTGGTTCCTCAACAAATGAATAATTTAAAGATGACAATTCCTATTAATTCAATTCTATTAATATTTATAGCAGTATGGGCTTGACAATAATAGGTAAAACAATTGCAACATAGTTTATCTGTCAAGTCTATGATATCTGAGAGTCAGAGTTTAGGAATGATCAGTAAATTTTGTAGCTTGTTGTTTCTTTCCATTGTGCTATCTCAATGCTACATACCTATCATAATTAATAGTCTCCATGAATAGGCTTAATGATTCTTGTAAGTTAAAAAGGCCATTATTTTTCAGCAGTGATTATAAAATCCCATGATGAATACAATAATATTGAATTCCATAAACAAATTACCTACTGTATTTAGTATTTCTTTTAATTTTGTTTCCTGATTCTACTGTTAACCAGTTTGAATGACTGATTCTGAATTAGAACATCAGTAGACAATGAAAATAACTTATTTCAATTCATTGTTCTATGCAGTACCTAGTTTTAAATACTTCTATTACACACCACTTTTTTATAGCATTTTTATTATAAAGTGAGTCCCTTGTTATTTATTTATTTATTTATTTATTTATTTATTTATTTATTTATTTATTTTATTTCAATTTGTATACCCCCCTTCTTCTAGTGGACTCAGGGCGGTGAACAGCCAGAACTAAAACACATGCCGATACAAAATTTAAAATTGTTAAAAGAATTACATAACTGGCCCAATTTAAAACAATTCAATTAAAACCCCATGACAATTTAAAACTAAAAAACTAAAAAGACTAAAAAAGGTGGAGGGGGTTCACGCCAGCCCTGCTTGATGGAAAAGAAAAGTTTTCAGGGCATGGCGAAAGACCCGGAGATCCGATATCCTTCATATCTCCGGGGGCAAATCGTTCCAGAGGGCAGGAGCTGCCACAGAGAAGGCCCTCCCCCTGGGGGGTCACCAGCCGACATTGCCTGGCTGACGGCACCCTGAGGAGTCCCTCTCTGTGAGTGCGTACTGGTTGGTGGGAGGCTATCGGCGGCAGAAGGCGGTCCTGCAAATACCCAGGTCCTATGCCATGGAGCGCTTTAAAGGTGGTAACCAACACCTTGAAGCGCACCCGGAAGACAACTGGAAGCCAATGCAGCTCACGCAGGAGAGGTGTCACATGGGAGTGCCCCCTCACTCCCATAATCCCCCGCGTGGCCCCATTCTGCGCCAGTTGGAGCCTCCGGGTGCTCCTCAAGGGGAGCCCCATGTAGAGAGCATTGCAGTAGTCCAGGCAGGAAGTGACGAGTGCCTGAGTGACCGTGCGTAAGGAGTCCCGATCCAGAAAGGGATGCAACTGGTGAATCAGGCGGACCTGATAAAAAGCCCCCCTGGCCATGGCCATCATATGCTCTTCTAAAGACAGCCGTGCATCCAGGAGGACGCCCAAGTTGCGAGCCCTATCCGTGGGGGGTCAATAACTCGCCCCCAATAGCCAGCAATGGCACCAGCTGGCTATATCGGGATGCCGGAAGCCACAACCACTTGGTCTTGGAAGGGTTGAGTCGAAGCCTGTTACTCCTCATCCAGATCCGCACGGCCTCCAGGCACCGGGACATCACTTCAAGGGCATCGTTGGGAT
Organism: Pituophis catenifer annectens; assembly: GCF_029215685.1. NCBI lineage: Eukaryota > Metazoa > Chordata > Lepidosauria > Squamata > Colubridae > Pituophis > Pituophis catenifer. The sequence goes on from NW_027256884.1 coordinate 84,818,628, forward strand.
GGCCTGGGGTGGAGATGTACAGCTGAGTGTCATTAGCATACTGATGGAACTCCACCCCAAAGCCACGGATGATCTCACCCAGCGGCTTCACATAAATGTTGAACAGAAGGGGCGAGAGGACCGACCCCTGAGGCACCCCACATGTATGTTATTTTACATACTTTGTGTGAGTGAGTGTGATATATCAAATGCAAATAGATAAATAGGTACCATGTCGGTGGGAAGGTAACAGCATTTTATGCACCTGGCATATAGTCATGCTAGCCACATCACTAGAAATGTCCTTGGACAACACTAGCTCCCTTGACTAAGAAAGGAATATATATGTTTATTAAATTTGTTTGTCACCCAAATTGCCTCATCATGAGGCAATTCTGGGCAGCTCACAACATTAAAATAAAATCATAAATATAGAGGATCGGTGACTATGCATGAAAAATATATTTGTAAAATATAAGAAACATCAGATAAAACTTTAATACTTCTAGTGTTTTCTTCTTTGCATTTAGAATATTATGCAAGCTATAGTTCTGTTGCCTAAAAGTGCTATCTTAATTATTGTTTATTGCATATATCAGCATGTGTATTCAAGCAAATATTTACATATATTATTATACTAAAACTTTAAATATGATACTGCTTAGCTTTATCATACAATTACACATTCTTATATATACATAAACACATCAACCTGACAATAAGTAAAACAGAAAAAAATTATAACATTCTGCTTACATTCTTGCCATAGTTCAGATTGTATATTACTTACCTTTCTCTGCCAGTACTAGTCATTATCTGGCCAAGAAAGATACAGAAATGATGGCTGGAATCCAGAAGGTCGATGCAGAATCTGCACGATGATTTGACATTTCAGCATAAATAAAATCAACTGTGGGCACAGTTTGCTTGTCAAGATCATAGGCACTGTTCATGGAATAGCTTCTATAATTAACTTTTATCCACAAGTGTGAAACCTAATTGCAGAGGGATCTACAGAATGGTCAAGGATGGGAGGGTTACAGAAGTAGCATTGCAATAACGTCTGTTATTTGTCAAAGAGGTAAGTGTCCTTAGAGAAATTCATGTCAATAGTAAAATTAACGCAGATATATGTGGATCTTTTAATCCATGATTAACCAGGACTCCAGAGCCATGTACAAGGTTCCAGCACAATCTATATTTCATGCCACAACATTGCATTCCTTCCTCACTTGCTGGCTGATTCAGACCTCTGCAGTTTTCCATTGTTCCACTTGTCATGGTTTGATGGTGTTTCTGCCAATTGACTGGGAATTGGGTATACTCCAAGTTGTCTGAAACTACACTCCAAATCCTCCAATTGAAGAAGCAGGGAGTAGTTACCCACAATGCCCCCAATAACACATGCTGCAAACAACCTTATATCCATATGTTTCCCAAATGCTTTGGCCATGGCTTCAAGATTTGGGAAGAGCTATGTTTCATTGTTATGTTAATCATAATATGTTTCTATACAGAGAGCAGTAGAGACTTACTTACTTTCTCATATATACACACAGAGAAGCAAACATAGGGAAAATTCAAGAGAAGGGGAAAAATGAGTACATAATAATAATAATAATAATAATAATAATAATAATAATAATAATAATAATAATAATAATAATAATAATAATAATTTTATTTCTATACCGCCCTTCTCCCGGAGGACTCAGGGCGGTGTACAGCCAATTTAAAAACACAAGACACAACAATGATTAAAAATTAAAATAATTAAATAGATTTGGCCGGTTTAAAACTCCAAAAATTTTAAATACCCCAATTTAAAATTATTATATTGATAGCCCGGCCTGGCGGAACAACAGGGTCTTCAGTGCGCAGCGACACACCCGGAGGTCGGTGATCTTATGTATTTCCGGGGGCAGTTCATTCCACAGGGCTGGGGCTCCCACAGAGAAGGCCCTCCCCTTGGGTGTCACCAGCCGACATAACTTGGCTGATGGCACCCTGAGGAGACCCTCTCTGTGGGAGCGGACTGGTCGGTGGGAGGCTACTGGTGGCAGAAGACGGTCTCGAAGGTACCCGGGTCCTATGCCATGGAGTGCTTTAAAGGTGGTAACCAACACCTTGAATCGCACCTGGAAGACCACTGGGAGCCAGTGCAGTTCGCGCAGGAGGGGTGTCACATGGGCACAACGAGTTGCGCCCATAACCACCCGCGCGGCCGCATTCTGGACCAGTTGGAGCCTCCGAGTGCTCTTCAAGGGGAGCCCCATGTAGAGAGCATTACAGTAGTCCAGCCGGGAGGTGACAAGGGCATGAGTGACCGTGCACAAGGCGTCCCGGTCCAGAAAGGGCTACAACTGGCGGATCAGGCGAACCTGATAAAATACTAATACTAACCTGAAAAATACTAATGAGCAATTCAATTTTTAAAAATAATTGCTGTTGATCCAGAAAAGTTATAGGTCTTTTATGATTATTTATGTTATTGGGGAAGTTCACCAGAGCAGTACTATCTGATAAAGACTGCAACCCTGTATATGCTTAGGAAGAAATCTCATTTGATTCATTGATTAGAATTCAATGAAAGTCTCCAAACTTCCTCAGCCTTTTTCAGCACTATTACTGTAATTAATTATGTTTATTTAGTTTTTTTTTAATTTAGAATTTTTTTTTTTTTTGAGGGATGTCATCAGTCTGCCATTCATAGGCAAAAGCAAACTTTAGCTCAACTAACATCTTGCAATCTACTATTAATTCTATTGCGGCAATACACAAAACTGAAATGAGTGGACCTTATTTTTCAGAAGGCTTATATAGGATTGTGTTACAAAAGAATAATGATCAAATCATGCAAGGAGATCAAGAGTAAAGTTTGACATAAATGAGATTGTGGTATCATTTAAGAGAGCAAATGATTGCTTACAGCATTTATTTATTTATTTATTCTACTTGTATATCACTGAATCAGCAGACTCAGGGCAGTTTACACAACAATCAACATCTGTTACAGTTAAGAATATCCACAGTAAATATAAATAGACTAAAGCAACCAATGCCTAATCAATGTTACAAGAAAATAAGGATAACCTATAATAGCTATAATAAAAATGAAACAAACTATAATAAAACCAATTAGAAATCAACTGATTTTCAAAGATATAACTAAAACCTTTTCTTGAGAAGATGATACTGGATAAGCTGATTCAGACAAAAGAAGGTAGTTCTGCTAATACCTGGGCAGGACTTTGAATCACACATAAGGTCAATTGTTATTTTTTTTGTTATTTTAATTTTTTGTAGTTAAGGATCTGAAAAGATATTTCGTTTTTACATTTTTACAAAAAAAAGTTATGATCTTAATAAAATAGAGGTGTTAAGGTGTAAGAGACAAAATATTTTTTACTTCTTTAGCAGAAAAATGATGAAAACTGCCATTGTTATTCAACAACTGCCATAACTAATGGGCAGCATTATTTTTGAGGGCTTTTGTGTGTAAATTCATGTGCTTTTGGGAAAGTTTTGATTCCTGATGACTGCCAGATTGGTCCCTGCACTTTTCTTGGCAAGAGTTTCGGAAATCTGAATTGGGGGATGGTGCTAACTTGGCAGGTAGTGGTGGTGCTGGTAAAGGTAGGCCAAATAATATGGTAATGATGGATATGGGAAGATATGGTGGGAGATAGGGAACAGGCCATTCTCAGGAATGTGGGGTCATTGTCATAATGCTTTCATGCTCCAGTTCCCTGGTCTCAGTCTATCCAATCAGAACTTCAGAGGTCCTGGTTTACATCTATCTAGCTCTAGCTCTAGCTCTAGCTCTAGCTCTAGCTCTAGCTCTAGCTCTAGCTTTAGCTCTAGCTCTCTATCTCTATTTATCTCTATCATCTCTCTATCTCTATCTCTAAGTCTATCATCTCTTTATCTCTATCTTATCTCTCTCTCTCGATAGATAGATAGATGATAGATATAGATATAAAATCACACACATACATACACACATACATGTGTGTGTGTGTATATGTATACATACATACATACATACATACATATCTGCTGGCTGCTAGAAGAAAAAAAGCCCAGAAACTAGTGAATTGTGATTTCACTGAACTAGGGCTGCATAATATCTTGGTTTACGTAGGTAGAACCTGGTTAAAGAGAAATACATACATACATACATACATACATACATACATACATACATACACATACATACATACATATATATATATATATATGTATGCACACACACATACATACATACACACACACACACACACACACACACACACACACATTCCCATCCTTTCCAGGTCCACTCAGTTCTCATTTATACATGCCAAGGACTGCCAAGCTTTAGATCAGTGGTGAAATCCAATATTTGACTACCAGTCCAGTGGGTGTGGCTTGGTGGGCATGGCGTGGCTTGGTGGGCGTGGCAGGGGAAGGATATTGCAAAATCTCCATTCCCTCCCCACTATGGGGCCAGCCAGAGGTGGTATTTGCCGGTTTTCCGAACTACTCAAAATTTCCACTATCGGGTCTCCAAACTGTTCAAAATTTCTGCTACCGGTTCTCCAGAACCTGTCAGAAACTGCTGGATTTCACCCCTGCTTTAGATCAGATCATGGCATGCAACTTCTTTCGTCTTCTAGATCCTGTCATTCCCCATTATTCATGGAAGAGTTCAGAGAGATGAAAAGAGAGAGAAGACATCTAGTGCTCAACAAAGAAAGAACTTGACAAAACACAGGTTAGAGATGTTATTAAGGTCTACTTTGTAATGATAAGGCTGGCAGTACATCAGCATTTCTCTGACTTTATTATGCCCATGGATCAACATCCCACATCCCCATTCTAGGTGACTGATGTCTTCTTGAGGACCCTTAGGTATATGTCAGCTTCTATCAGACAGTCTCTTGAATTTTCTCAGTTAGATGCCAGTCTTTTTTCAGGTCCAGGAGAGACTTGCCTGGTTGGGATTGGTTTGATCCTGTTGGGACTGAGGAACTAGAAATAGTTCTTAGGACTTTGAACTTAGCCACATGCTCTGTAGATTCTTCTAAGCAATTCAGGGTTGTTGTGTCAGTAGATTCTGCAAGTAGCTCATTCTTCTTTGAGTGATAAGTCTGCTCTTTTACCTAATGTCTGTCTCAACCCTTAATTCAATTTATTAATAATTAATTTAATTTAATTTAATTTAATTTAATTTAATTTAATTTAATTTAATTCAATAAATCCTTACTACACCCCACCATATTGTCCAATATGGTGGTTGTGCAACAATTTCAGAAGACCTTGAATGAAATAGATTACCTGCATCCTTTTCAGTCAGGATTTAGATCTGGGATGTGTTGAAACAGCATTGGTTCACATTTTGGGATGATATCTGGCAAGACTGGATGGGAGTTATGTACACATTCTTGCCTAACCTGTCCTCTCTGTGATTTTATCTACCATCAACTATGGTATCCCTCTATATTTGGGGGGTAAGTGGCACTGTGTTGTGCTGGTTCACCTCTTTTCTCCAGGGTCAGTTCTAGTTGGTAAAGATTGGAGATAAGAGATCATATCATCATACCAGTTCCTATAGTGCAGGATGCTCTCTCCATTCCTATACAACATCAACATTCCTATTCACATTGGTGTGAAGCATTATTAGTATGCTGATGATATTCAGTTATATAACTCTGCCCCTGGAGAATTAAGTGATGCTGCAGGTGTCTTATCTGATGTCTGGAGGCTGTGAAAGCCTAGATAGTAAACAAGAGGCTTAAACTGAACGCTCACAAGACTGAGTGGCTTTCGGTTTTAGGACCTGCTGGTTATAGAATTATGATATAATTAGTTCTGGATGGGTTTATATATGATAAGATTATATTTATCTTTTAACACTGTGTATGTTGAACATTCTTCTCAATCATCTTTCAGTTGGTCAAAAATCAATAATCTCATTTCCATCCACTTTTTCTGTATAGTCACTTTTCTCCCAATTTTTAAAGTTGATTTCTTTTTAAAGTCAATTTGGCATGGGAAAAAGGATGATTTTTTTAAAATTAGGCATTGCATTCCATAACTTTCAAAATGATTTAATTGTTTACAAAGATACTAGAGTTTTAGCGTATAGTATTTGGATCCTAATACTATCCACTCAACTAAAGGTGCTATATATGTATTGCCAACTGCCTTTCAGTTTGGCAATACATACTGTATTTTTCAGAGTATAAGACACACCTTTTCCCCCAAAAAAGAGGGTGAAAATTTGGGTGCGTCTTATACATCAAATGTAGCCCCGCCCACCTGCTGCCCCCCCCCCCCCTTTGGCCTCTGCAAACAGCCCATTTCAGCTTCAGCACAGCAGTTTATTGTCAATTGGATCGGCCTCCCGACCCTCAGCTGTTTCAGGTTGCAGGGATTGCCATTGCCTATTGCTGCACGGGTCTCCGCTTTTGGTGCAAGGAGACAAATTGCTGGGAGGCAGATTTTCTTTTCTTGTGCTAATCAGACTGTGCTGAAAATGAAAATGAAACTAAAGCAGGCTGTTTGCTGTTTGCTGCAAAGAGGCAAATTGCTGGGAGGCAGAGACAGAGGCAGATTTTTTTTCTTGTTTTCCTCCCCAAAAAGGGTAGGTGCCTCTTATAGTCCTGAGTGTCTTTTACTCCGAAAAATACAGTATATTCAGTTTGGGAAATAAGTCTTTGCAGATGTAATGATGTGAAATAGATGAAAGCTCCTGACTATTACACTAAAAATGAAACAAAGTCAAGGACAAATGGATATTTTTATGCGAAGTAGCATCAGTGCAGATATGTTACTAATCACTGTGGATTAGAAGGAAGATGTCTATGTACCTATAATACCTTCATGCCGATCTTTTACTCTTTCTCATTTTAATAAATACAGGTAATAAGGATTTAGTCTTCTCCATTGTGGGGTGGAGACAGCAGCCAGAAGTGGGTTCAGCTCATGCAATCAGATGAAGTACTGAGCCTGTCAAAGCTAAATCCCACCCCCGTTGCTAGGGGCTCCCAGCTTTGCTCAGTCCTTCAGTGTCAGGGCGATTAATCCCATGTTTGGCTCTGGGAAAAATCACCCTGGTTTAGAGGATGGATCGAGGCTTATTTCTTGTTGCAATATTCTGAAAAAGAAACGTGAAGAAAAGTTCTCTAATAAAACTCATTTATTTGTTATAAAGAAAATAAAACACCTCACTAACTAAGAAAAGTAATTGCTACATTTTTGAAATAATTCTTGCCGGCTATTTCTCAGCCGGACCTTGCTGGCAAGAGAACAAAGGAAAGAGTGTGTGAAAGCAAGTGAAGGAATGCGGACATGCGTAGTAAAATACTGATAAGGAATTTGGCAAACTACATAAGTCTATTAGTCCAAAAATAATGAAGCTCAGCTGGGAAATAAAAAAAACGCAGTGACATTCCCCTTCTTTGCCAGTTGAGCGAAACATCAGTACATCATCAAATAAGGCACATCTTCTTACGCAGATACTCGTGTTGAGCTGCTGGGAGTGGTTTGTTTAGCATATCAGCAATTTGATCATGTGTAGATACATATTGCATTTTGACAAAACCTTTTTTCACTAAATGTTTTATGTTTTGATAACGGATGTCAATGTGTCTGGACCTAGGACCTGTAAAATATGATTCAGAAATATAAACCACCGATTCATTGTCTTCCATCACAGTGATCGGTCGGATCGGGTGTGTCCAGATATCTGTGACTAAAGCATCAAACCAAGTTAGGGAATTACATGCATCTGAAACATAAGCATATTCAGCTTCAGTAGATGAACAAGAAACAAAATTCTGTTTACGCACTTGCCAATAAACAGGACATCCATTTAAGAACATCATATAACCTGAAGTACTTTTGCGTGATTTCTTATCACTTGCCCAATCAGAATCTGCATAACAACATAATTCTGCATAATCAGTATGTGTTGGTTCTAACAATAATTTCATGTGTTTGGTGTATTTTAGGTATCTCAATAATTTCTTAATACATGTCCAATGAAACTGTTTTGCCTTTCCTACGTGTCGTGATAAGAGATTAACACTAAGTGCAATGTCGGGTCTGGTCCAACTACTAATGTACAATAGTGACCCAATGACTGAACGATAAAGTGTTTGATCCTTTAACTCAGGACTTGCTTCTTGTGTCAAGTCATGAAAATCTGTTTGCATGGGTGTCTTTGTTGTGTTAGCATCTTTCATGTTGCAATGATGCAAAATTTGTTCAATTTTATCTTCTTGTGAAAGACTAAACCCCTTCTGTGTTTTTTCAATCTGAACACCTAAATAAGTGCTAATATGACCTAAAGATTTCAATGTGAAGTATCTCTGCAAAGCTTTGGCAAAAATTTCACTCATTTGCTTATTTGGACCAATATAAACAATATCATCAACATAAACAAGAACTATCTCATATGCATTGTTAGATCTTTTTGTGAACACGCACTCATCAGTTTCGGACTTAATAAAGCCCATTGAATTTAGTTTGTCAGTAAGACATAAATACCACATTAAACAAGATTGTTTCAGACCATAAAGACTTTTGTTTAGAAACCAGGTATCCCCTTCTTGCTGTCGGAATCCTGGAGGACTTCTCACGTAGATCTCTTCATCTAGGTCTGCATGTAGATAAGCTGTGTCAACATCAAACTGGAAAACTTCTAAACCAAGGATAGTTGCAGTTGCTAAAGCAATTTTTACACTCTCAGTTCTGACTGTTGGTGAGTAGGTATTTGTGTAGTCCTCAGGATAATGTTGAGCGAAACCCTGAGCTACAAGTCTGTCCTTGTACAATGACTCACCATTTGGCTTCTTTTTGATTCTGTAGACCCATCGAGTGCCAATGACCTTTTTGTTTGCTGGAGGTTTTGCAGGTGTAAATACTTTAAGTTTCTTTAGACTGTCCATTTCAACCTGCATTGCTTCATACCATTTGTCTTGCTCTGAATCAGGGAGCTGCTTGATTTGCGTGAAATTATCAGGTGGAAGTGTAACATTGCAAATCAAAGGTAAGGGTGCTTTTGTCAGTTGCCAAGAATATCGTTGTGGAGGGATTCCTTTTGTGACCCTCTTGGAACGTCTCGGGACAATAGTCCAGTCTTCTTCTGCTTCGTCCTCGTCCTCACTTTCATTGCTAGCGTCAGCATCCGCGGCTTGCGAAGACGGATCATCGGGTTGAGAAGAATCAGTGGAATCTTGATCATCAATCTGCGTGGCATCAGCAGTATCATCTCTAGGAAAATAAACTCCAGGATCATTGGAATGAATCCTGGACCAGTCAATATCTTCCTCAAAATTAGCAGATTGGGAAATCACAATTGCATGTTTAGAGTCAATAAATCTGCTCCATTTTGAGTTATCATCAATGCCCATAAATCTCAGTCTCTTTGCTGCTGGACTTCCTTTTCTTCTTTGAGCTAAGGGAATGTTCACCATGGTATATGAACCAAAAATATGGATGTTTTTAAGATCAGGCTTGTAGCCATACAACATGAAGAAAGGAGTCTGATTTGTTACACTGCTCCAAGTACGGTTGACAATGTAATTTGCATACTTGATAGTTTCACCCCAGTATATCATATCAAGGTTGGCGTCTTCTAGAAGACAACGCATCATGGTTTGCAGTACCTTTCCGTTGTGAGCTGGTGTGTCAGGGGGCGAAGTCTGATGAATAATTCTATTCTTATGCATCCAGTCCTGGAAACGCTGAGACATGAATTCGGCACCATGATCACTCTGGATTCTGGCGATGCGAACTTGGTGTTGGGTAGAAACAAGGGTTGCAAAGTCTTTAAAGATCTGAAAGGTCTCTGATTTTTCTTTCATAGGATACACATATCCATATCTAGAGTAATTATCAACAATTGTTAGAAAATATTTTCTACCACCAAATGATGGCGGGAATGGACCAACTATGTCAATGTGAACCAAATCAAAGAGAGAGTTCGCTAAATCCCTTGTTTACGGAACTGCCTAAGCCTGTGACGACCGTCCCTACTACTCCTCTATTTTTGGATGGGCCAGATTACACCTGAGAAGCCTTCAGTGGTTTCTTTTGCCTTTGCAGAAGGCGGGGAAGGGCACCTCGTCGACCAGAGTTTCCATCCCCAGGGAGGTGATGGCGTCCCTTCGATGGTGGTGCTCCCTGTCCATTTCCAAGGGCTGCCTCTTCCTGGACCGTCACTGGGTCATTGTCACCACCGATGCCAGCAAGTTCGGCTGGGGCGCTCACTGCGATGCACAAGTGGCTCAAGGCACTTGGTTGCCCAGCGAATCCTCCCGCAGTATAAACTGGCTAGAACTCCGAGCCGTCGTTCTCGCACTCTGGGCTTTTTGTCATCTAGTGGCCGGAACTCACATGTTGGTACTCACTGACAACATCTCAACAAAAGCCCACATAAATCGCCAGGGGGGCACCAGGTCCCGGTTGCTGATGTTGGAAGCCAGGCGTCTTTGTCTTTGGTAGGAACACCATTTGCTGTCCTTGAAGGCGGAACACATTTCGGGAGTATCGAATGTATGAGCGGATTGGCTCAGTCGCCAGTTGATAGACCACTCTGAGTGGCATCTGCAGCCCTGTATCTTTCAAATGTTGACGAGTCACTTCGGCACGCCTGTCGTGGACCTATTCGCTTCTCCACAGAATGCGCAACTTCCCAGATTTTTCTCCCGTTTTCGGGCACCTCAGGCAGAAGCAGTGGATGCTCTGCGCTCCCCTTGGCCTCCGGGTCTGCTGTTTGCGTTCCCGCCGATTCCTCTCTTGCCGAGGGTCCTCCGAAAGATTATTCTGGAAAAAGCAGAGATTATTCTCGTAGCCCCTCATTGGCCACGGAGGTCTTGGTTTGCCGACCTCATGAACCTGTCTGTGGCTCCTCATTGGGCTCTCCCGTGCTCCCCCGATTGTCTCACTCAGGGACAGATTCTACACCCAGACCCGATGTGGCTTCGACTGACCGCTTGGAGGTTGAGCGGAGCGCGCTTCAATGAGACAACGTCCCTCCTTCAATAATTTGAACTATCCAGGCCTCTCGTCGCCCCTCCACGGATCGAATTTATTCGGCGACGTGGCGAGCATTCTGTACTTGGTGCTCCGCCCAGGACATTTCTCCGCTTGAGGCCACAGTGGTTCATGTCCTGAGATTTCTTCAGGCGAGCTTGGACAAGGGGCTTTCGGCCAACACCTTACAGAGGCATATGGCAGCGATTTCCTCTGTTTTAACTTACAACTCTCTCCAACCTTTGTCGCACCAGCCCCTTATTCGACGCACCAGCCCCTTATTCGGTTCCTGCAGGGGGCCACCAATTTGTGCCCTCCAGTTCTTCATAGATATCCCACTTGGGACCTTTCATTGGTGTTGAATTCTCTTACTGGGCCACCATATGAACCATTACGTACAGCCAGTTTACGCCTTTTGTCATACAAAGTAGCTTTCCTGGTCGCTATAATGTCTGCTCGACGTATTTCGGAAATAGCTGCACTTTCTATGCGGAAGGATTTGTGTATCTTTCATGTGGACAGGGTTGTTCTTTGGCTCGACCCAACATTTGTGCCTAAAATTAACTCTCCCTTTCACCGTTTACAGGAACTGGTTCTTCCAGATTTCTGCCCTCACCCATCTCATCCCTTGGAACATCACTGGCACTCGCTGGATGTCTGGAGGGCTCTTCGAATCTGCTTGAAGAGGACTGCGGACATTAGATGGTCTGAGTCATTATTTGTGTCTTTTCTTCCGGCATCTCTAGGTTCCAAGGTGTCATCATCAATGATTGGCCATTGGATCTGGTGCACGATTGCTTCAGCATATGAACTTCGTTCCTTACCACCTCCTGCCACGGTGACGGCTCACTCGACGAGAAGTGCTTCTACTTCAGTGGCCTGGACCACGCAGGCTTCGCTTCTCGAAATCTGCAGGGCAGCTACCTGGACTTCTCCTTCCCCCTTTATTCATCACTATAAGATAGACAAATTTGCCTCTGCAGAGGCTGCCTTTGGGTGGAGAGTCCTCCAGGGAGTTCTGGGTGAGGGGGAGTTGTTTTCCCAGACTGTTCCCTCCTGAGACTTGGGACGTTAATCTTGGGTATGTCCCACTTCTGGCTGCTGTCTCCACCCCACAATGGAGAAGGGGCCTTGGTCCTACCTGACACGCACCTTCTCATTGGGTGGAGACAGCAGCCAGTCCCACCCTGTCAGTCTGGGCATTAATGTGTTTTCTTCTTCTGTTTTTCTTTCCACACGTCAAGCCTGTCTTCATCCTTCACAAAGCTGGGAGCCCCTAGCAACGGGGGCGGGATTTAGCTTTGACAGGCTCAGTCTTTCATCTGATTGCATGAGCTGAACCCAGTTCTGGCTGCTGTCTCCACCCAACAAGAAGGTGCGTGTCAGGTAGGACCAACGTCCCTTTTCCTTGAAAGCATAGTGCTATTTGGCAATTAAGCAATAAGACATAATTAAAGATACAAATCCCTTATTTTGAAAATGTTTTATAAAAAGTAGTTTTTATACAAAAGAATATTGAATTTCATGCAAAAGTAATCTTGAGTTATGTTTATTTCGTTTCATGAATTCAAAAGATTAGCATTGACTAACAAATCACTTCCAAACCTGTTCAAGACTAATTGAAGCATCAAAAGAACCAAATATATCAAAAGTGTAATCTACATTGAAAAATATTCTCTATATTTGGGGACCATTTGAAAATTTGATGAAAATAAAAGGCTTCCCTTTCTTTTCAAAAGGGAAGAAAATTTAATTTACTCTCAAGAGCAAAGTTCAGAGGGGTCAGCATTTGGTTATGAAATATCCAAAAAATATGAGAAAATGCTTCCCCCTTTTTTTTTTTTTTTTTTTAATTTGATTTATATGCCGCCCTTCTCCGGAGACTCAGGGCGGCTTACAGTGCGTTAAGCAATAGCCTTCATCCTTTTTACTGTACAATAACTCCTTTAGTGACCAACAAACCTTCCAAGCTTCTTGTTTTGCAGTTAAATCTCAAAATATGATCTCACGAATTAGCTTTTCTGTAGACCCTGTCTTTAAAAAAAAATTCTGCAAGAATAGACAATTGGGGAATCTGTAAAAGTGTGGTGAGATTTGTAAAATTATTTAAAAAGCACAGCCTGACATAATAAATGTTCATTTAAAATGCTAAACCTGAGAACAAAACATCAGAAATTTCTTTGGGAAAAGAAAGCTATTTATAAAATGAAAGAATGGATTTTAGCCCATATTATTGATCTGATAAGATTTTTTTCTTACAAATTACTTTGATCACATGTAAAGGCAGACAAGTAATGACAACATAAGTTTATTGCCTCATAGTTGACTTCCTACAGTTACATATCCCCAGTATTCACAAGTTGAATGTGGATCTTGAGGAAGACTACACAATGAAGACTGTAGAATTCATGAAAGGGAGATAATTTTTTTTGGTGGCACGTTGAGCTCAAATACTAGGCTGCCAATAATGAGGAGATAATGGATGCTTCAGATAGATGCTATTCTTATAGCTAGAAACTCCCATATTTAGAAGTGATGTTGTTGAGAAAACCAGAGTTGGATGAATATACATAAGAGCAAGCTGTGTGTTTCAGTTCTCTGATGTGCAAAATCAAAATAAATGCCAAACACCTGCTGAGTGAGAATGAAGCATGGAACAAAAAGCTCTTAAAATAAAATAAACTAATAATAGTAAAAACAATAAGTGCATATATTTTCAATCTCTATCCCACATGATTTGTGCAATTGTAATAGTTGGCAGCTACACAGTTTGCAGTATTATTAAAATGACAGCAGTTTGTGGCAAAGAATTCTTGCTAGGTTGCCAATCATTTGCAATCCTATTAACAAAAGCTGTTGGTACCTAGTTGTACTGAAAAAGTTTGGTCATTAAAATACCACAGGCCTAATTCCTATCTACAAACACCTAGCCTTGATTTCTAGGAAGCACAATGTTTGTTAAATAATGTTAGATGATGGTGCTTAATATCTGATCTCACCAGTCTACAACTATGACCAACATCAATTGAAAATGCTGAGACACTATACCACATAATTTGGTATATATCATTTCCTATATTATTTGTTGGTTTATTGTTGCATGCTGGCCAGAGAGCAGCTCCTTCACCCATGGTGAATGGTGGGAAACCTTTAGTAGGATGTCGTATTTTGGAAAGGCAAGGGTTATGACTGGAGCAATGGAGCAGTGATGTCCTACCCGATATAGGCAGAATCAGTATGTGAGCTTTCCCATTTCAGAGTAGTATTTCAAGATCAGTTAGAAAATAACAATGTTACATATCCTTCAATATGTTCAGTGTTAGAATATTTTCCTTCATTTGGCAATTGCAAGTAAGTTCATATGTTCTCCTTTAATTGCAATTTTCTAATGTCCAATTTTTAAAATTGTATTTTAAAAAACAGGAAATTCAGAATAACAGCATTTCCATAGGAATAATTTTTTTATAATTAATTGCAAAAAATTATTTCCAACTTATCTCGATTCTTTTCTTAAAATCAAAGTTTTAATCAATCTTTTACTGCTTATTTCAAAGCTTTGTAGTTACAACTTTCTTTTGCTTAGGATTCAAGGAAACTCACTCAGTGCTTATCATTTCAAAGGCTTCTAATACAGTGGTGAGTTCCTCCCGGTTCGGCCCGGTTCTGCTGAGCCAGTAGCGGTGACGATATGACGTCACTGAACTGGTTCTGCCACCCCGCCCCACCCCTCCACCCCCGCATTATTCTTACCTTTTATTTGGCCCCACCCCCAATCTATTGCTGCCTCCTGAGTCCCAACTGATGGCTAGAGGGAAAAAACCTGTTTAAACTCTTGCCGCAGGGCTTCAAAAGGCCACCCTACAGTTGATTAGTGTTAAAAGAAAACAAATGAGTAGATCAGTGCCTGCAAAAATAAATGGATAGACCAGTGCCTGCAAAAATACATGAGTAGATCAGTGCCTGCAAAAATAAATGGGTAGACCAGTGCCTGCACAAATACATGAGTAGATCAGCGCCTGCATAAATAAATGGGTAGACCAGTACAGCTCTGCAAGCAGTTAAAAGCCTGGTAGACCAGTACCTCTGCTAAATCCTAAAGAATTGTCACATGACCATCAAGCCACACCCACAAAATAAGCCATGCCCACAGAACCAGTAGTAAAAAATTTTAGAACCCACCCCTGTTCTAATGGCTGAAAAGAAATTAACAATTGCTGAAAGTGATTAGAAAAGTGAGTATGCAAACTTAGCATCCTTTAAAGGTGTCTACCACAATTTGAGCAAGATGGCTATTTCCTTGCTTCCCATTGTTCTATATCACTTGGAGTTTGGGGCCTTCTCACAAGAAACAGCTGTCTGGAGCACTTGTGATCTCCCTCTTTGTCCATAGATGAATTATCAAAGAGCTGGTCTACTTTCTGGTTCTTCATTCTGCTGTGGTCATTGGTTTTACTTTTCACAGAGTTGTTTTTAGCCTGGCATTTTTTGCTCTGAAATCTGAGAACATTTATTTTCATTCTTTTCCATTCTCAAATTCTACAAAGAACTCCAAAATTATTTTATTTCTGGTTAAACAAGAACAAGCTAGTTTTATAATATGTCTGTGATTTTAAAATAATTAAACTATGATACATTAATCTCACAAATCCATGCTTTAATTACAACTTGCTGAATAAGCCATTTTGATCTGATAATCACACATAATACTAACCCATAAACTATTGTTTACAAATCAAAATGAGTTGCTATCAAACCATATTATTGCCTAGTATAATGTGTGAACTTGGTACTGGAGTAGCAAATTCATGACCTTCAATATATTATTGAACTAATTTCTAAGACAACTTCAATATTGGCTAAAAAGTTTTCAATGCTTATAGTAATGTTGGTTCTACAAGATATAATAACATTGGGATGTATATTTCCTTCAAATCCCACAGAAAATGTAAATGGTATTTTATAAAGAAAAGTATATCTTCTACTTAAAAACAACCATATAAGAGATCATTCCAGAATTAAGTTTATTCATAATTGTTAGACATAAAGAAGTAAAATATTTATCACTAATGCCAGCAGCCTAAGTTCTCAGAAATAATAAGATGATGTTGCTGTTAAGAAGATGATTTCAAGAATATTGTATGTCTCTTTCGGTGCTCAAAAGTTCAGCTGTTTTGCACTACTGGAATCCTGAAAGGTGGCACTGCTGTAACCTGGAAGAAATGACCTATATATACAAGTTATGACAGATGAGTATAAAATATCAGAAAAGATAGATTTTTACATGCCTTACATGGGGTTGCATGCCTAGATTGAACCCAACATGGGAATACAACTTGTTTCTTTCTTCTCCCCACCCCCACATTATTTCCTTCCCTTCCTTTATTCCTTCTGCATAGTCTCATATGACTTCTACTCAGTGAGGCTTGGTCGCTAATAATTATATCCTGAGCTGCAGCTTCTAGATTCCATCTTTGCCATGACCTTATTATATTTAATATAAAAGATTTTCTTAATTTGCCTATTAATCTTGGTGTAAAAATGTCACATATTTTTATTGTCCTTTAATTTAGCCAGAATAAGAACCACATATAGTACATTTGCTTTGATGTCACAAATAATATGTATTAATGGCTGTGGTTGGTGGCTTTGAGGCATGGAATTTATATAACTTTTTAACTGCCCACTCTAGATGTATAATATCTTTGAAAAGAATGACTCATATTCCTTGAGTTTACAACAAATTATGGCTAAAGGACAGGGCTGATTGAGAATATTATAATGCATATGCTAATAACGATGCTTTAGCTCTATATAAACAGTCTGTAAACTTCCTGTCTGTACTGTATATTCAAAAGTCTTATAAGAGCATTCAGTTGTTGTTATTCATTAGCCTTTGATGGTTCTGGTGGAACCTTGGTATGCCATCTTGTGTATAGTAGCATAATTACATTGGACTATTTCCTTTCATTTCCAATTCTAAAGAATTAATATTGTTCATTCCATGATTTGGAAGTAAGAAATTAACTGTTTTAGCAAAGCGCAGCCTATAAAGATAAGGAAACAAATGATGGAATTTCTTTATTTTCTTGTTGGCTTCATTGGTTGTAATCAAGGGCAGATCTTGTATGGCAATGTCATGATACACATAACTGTCATTTTGATAACATTTCAACTTATTGAGGATTTCCCTGTTAGTCTATTTTTTCTGCTTCTGTACAAAAAATTGAAATAAAATAAAATAATTTATTACTGGTCAATGATTCAGAATAAATAAAATTTACTAAATAAAGCTATAAGATAGAGTTACAAACTAGACCATAAAATAAAGCATAAAAGATTAAAAATTTACAAACATGCTTGCACTATTTTGTGATCAGCAATACATAGGTTTTATAAATTGCAAAACCAAACTTTGCCAGCAGCTTAAAACATTGAAATGAAGTATCTTTTAAATAAGTAAATAATTACACTGTAAAATAAAAATTTATTCAATTTAAATTATCAGAATTTTATAGAAGAATATTTTGTGTACACTACAAACTATAAGTAAATGTATAATGTAAAATATAAATTATTCAAATGACATTTCTGTCATTTTTCATGTACTTGATAAAGAATTGCCATGAATTATATTTAAAGTAGTTTCTTGGGATTTCAGAATTCAGAATAAGCAATATGAGTGCTTCAATGTCACATTTCTGTGTGTTTCATAGGACTGATAAGGTAGACAAGATGTATTTTAAATATAAATCAAGAACAATTTAAATGAAAGAAATTGAGATCAATTGTTTATGCTCAAAAACATGTTCTTATCAGATTCCTTCCTTCCTTCCTTCCTTCCTTCCTTCCTTCCTTCCTTCCTTCCTTCCTTCCTTCCTTCCTTCCTTCCTTCCTCCCTCCCTCCCTCCCTCCCTTCCTTCCTTCCTTCCTTTCTTCCTTTCTTTCTTTTACAAAAACTATTCTGAAGAAATAAATGGCACTTCCTTTAATATATGGAAAGAGAGACAAATTGTTATTGTGTACATTTTGGAAGAAGGTGATTGACTATTAATTAGTAACATTCAATAGTGAATACTTAAGAGACAACAGACTGGATTACTGGATGGCATAAAGAATACATGGAAAGAAAAGTATCAATACTTTTAAATGGAGTTGTTACATAGTTTTACCCATGCTATTTTGGAGTTTATTGCTAAGTAGTTGTAAGTAGGAACCACCTTTGGTGGAAGCTAAAAGCATTCTTTGCCATTTAGTCATGTTGGCCACATGACCACGGAGATGTCTTCCGACAGTGCTGGCTCTTTGGCTTTGAAATGGAGATGAGCACTGCCCCCTAGAGTTGGGAACGACTAGCACATATGTGCAAGGGGAACCTTTACCTTTACCTTTAGTTGTAAATTCCCTGAAATTCTGAAAAAAGAGAGGCTCATTTTATTGTTTCAAAAATAATTTTATTTTAAAAATAAAACCTGATTTCCCCAGGACAAAGTGAAGCATAATGCTTGATTTCACTATCTATCTATCTCAAGGCGTGAGCTGATGAAATTTTAAATCCTTCCTCATTGTCATTAAAGAGTTTGCTCATTTTTCTGCAGGTCATCATTTTCTTTCCTTTTTTTTAAAATGGTATACTGTAATAAAATGGATTGCTTATTCTTTTGAAATATTCTATGGGGAGCTATTATTATAGGATTATGCACAGTATTCATAGATAATATTGTTAATTAAATCTGGAAAAGAAAAAGTTTTATTATCCTATAAACATAAAATATAGATAACTGATCTTACATTACAAAAGGCAATCATATATGAGAAATACCAATGAACTCAGCTCATTGTATCAGCTATGTTTTATAGTTTAGGAATAATCTATATATCTGATGAGTCTAATATATATAATGGTTTTAATTTTGTTTGATGAGACACTTGGTTCTCGTGTGAAAAACTAAGCTACTTTATATACTGTTATTGCTTTGTTCATTAATTTCTTTATAGTTCATCTAAAGAAAAATGATATGTTTGTTCTATCTGCCAATCAGCTTTTCTAGAACTGCAGGATTTGGTATTGAAATGCAATGTGTTACTGCAGTCTAAGTACAGTTCTTCTGTTCTTTCAGTGTTGAACATACCAAATCTTTTAAACATCAGACAAGTCTCACTAATGTAATAGTGTCAGGTCAAAAGTGTGTTTCTATACATTTTAAATGATTCCATATAGGCCTTTTAAGAACTTCCTTGAAGAACCAATATGAATAGTGCATGATAGTGGAGTTTTTATTCCAGCAAGTTGGGCTGGCCTAAAAAAATTGAATTTTAATTGGGAAATTTTAGTTTTTAATTATGTTCTCGACCAGATTATTTAATTTGTTTTAATTAATTTTAACTTTTATTTACTGTTGATTTTATCGTGGTTGTGCACCGCCCTGAGTCCTTCGGGAGAAGGGTGGTATAAAAATTCAATAAATAAATAAATAAATAAATAAATAAATAAATAAATAAATAAATAAATAAATAAATAACCAGATGTCCAGTTCAATCTCAACTCACTTTCTTATAGTTTGCTAGCAAAAATTATAAATGTACAATATGTATTGAATTTTTCCTAAAGCTATTAAATTTTTTAAAAAATATTTGCCTGCGCTTATATTTATGAGCACTCGTAAGAACATTTTTAAGGCAGAAATTACTTTGTTCAACACTTTGCCATCCATTTACTTCAAAATTTATCCCACAGTTTTTCATAATTAAGTGGCTGGTTGTATTAAAACACATTATTTAGGATGTCTAGAATCATCTTGCCAAATCTTTCTTCAATATTAATTTCTAGATCTTGTGTGAATTAAATATGCTAGCACAAAATTTACATACACTTTTAAAACTTAGCTGGGAAAGATTCTTGCTTAGTCATCATTCCCACTTATAAAGAATTTTTAGCTTGTACACACATCTGTCATTCATGTCATAAAATTTAAAATCTGCCCTTGCCATATTTTCCAACCTTGATTTCTTAACATCAAGGCTAGATAGTGAATCATTACCATATAAGTTTTGTACCCTTGACATTCCACCAGTAATTGATTTCAGCTCTCCTTTATTACATTAAGCCAATGTAGATTTAGGAGGTTGAGATTCTTTCTTAATTAACCTTATTTTTTTTCTTTCTTTTTCCCTCTTAACATTTAAAACTGACTCAGTTATGTGCATTTAGACATGTTTTCCATACATAATCAGAGCAGGGGTTTGGAGCTGCATAAGTAAAATATTAATACCTTTCATTAAAAATAAACAAAAAAATGTTATTCTGCAGAAGTTAATTTTCTTTTTTTTAAAAAAATCAGCTATTCATGTAAGTACAGATAGATAGCACTTAATACATGATTGATTACACCTATAGCTAAATACATAGCAATAACAGAAATATAATAGGATTCCCATTGTTGTACAATGACGTTCATAAAACTGCTCAATTCAGCTTTAAAATATAGAATATGGTGGACATGTTCCAATCAGTTTTTTTTCTCAGAGACATAGTTTATAAAATGTATGTACAATTTAGAGAACATATAGTTCTATTATTTAAAAAATTGGTGATTTTGTAAAAAGATGGGATCGTGTGGCTGTTCATGCCATTAACAACATGAAGGGCCAAATAGAGGCCTTTAAAAAAATCATCTCTAAACATAAGACATCACATACAAGGAAAGCAGAGAAGTACAGTAGTACTCATTTCAAGATATTCTAAGATGTAAAGTAACCAATCAGCTGTTTTAAAAGAACATTCAGGAAAGAAAGCACTTTCATATGATGTAGTATATGGTGTTTGACCATATAAGACAAAAGCCTACATTAAAGCAATGACAAAAGGATCTGTTAGATCATGGGTGATTAAAGAAAGGACTGGACACACAGTAATCTTAGATACTTTATTCGGCTCCGTAACAGCAATGGCAAATCCCAGCCGCAGCAGCTCCTTTTTAAATGGGAGCTGTCCCCAGCTTCAGCCACTGACGCTTCTCCGAATTTCCCGCTCTCAGGATTCACTCCTGATTGGCTTATTTAAACTGTCACTTAATACTTAACACCCCTCCCCTCTAGTTCTGTGTCCACCAATCCAGTGTCCGCTAGGCAACATAATCCTGCAAGTAGGCGGGTCACCTTGGGGCTCGACTGGACCTGCACAGATCAGTCGTTCCGGCATTCTCGGAGTGAGAGGTCGAGTTCCTCTGCTCTCTTGGAGTCGCCTCCGGAACTCTCTCAAACTCTGGTGCTGGGTTGGATTTATTCTACTCGTTTTCTTTTTCTGCTTCCCTTGGCTGTCCTCGT
Organism: Pituophis catenifer annectens; assembly: GCF_029215685.1. Lineage (NCBI taxonomy): Eukaryota > Metazoa > Chordata > Lepidosauria > Squamata > Colubridae > Pituophis > Pituophis catenifer. Next base: position 84,839,955 of record NW_027256884.1, read on the forward strand.
GGATTTTCTCCAGCGTCCGGCTCCTCCTCCTGGATCCCAGATAAGTGTCTGTTGTTCCCCTCCGGGTTTGATTTTTCACTCTTTTGCACTGGTGTTTGTCGTAGGGCCTGACCGGTTCTGTCTGTTTGTCTTTCCTTCTCTCCTGGCAGTCTCTTTGTGGCTCGCTCTCGTTTCTTGTTACTCTTCCTCTGATCTGGTCTATGTGCCTTTTCCAGTGTTGTCCGTCTTCCATTTGGATTCTGTATGATAAAGGGCCCGTTACTTGTGTTATCTCTGCCGGCACCCAGAGGAGGTTTCCGCTCAAGTTCTTGGTGTATATTTTATCTCCTGCCTGGAATTCTGGGACCCAGCTTGTAGAATCAGTCAGCTTCTCCATGCTGTACTGTGGGTGTAGTCTGTCCAGCGGAGATCTCAACTTCCTCCCCATCAGTTGTTCTGCCGGCTCTGGTGGGTTGTAGCGCTTGGTGTGATGTGCTGTATGGCCAGTAATTTATCTATTTTGGCTTGTATGTCCCCTGTCCCCAACCTCATTAGTGTTTCTTTCGTGGATCTTATCATTCGTTCAGAAAGTCCATTCGTAGATGGTTTTCCCGGCGCTGACAAAGCGTGCCGTATTCCTTGATTGGCTAGGAACATTTCAAAGGAGTTTGTTGTGAACTGGGGCCCGTTATCGGCGACTACAAGGTCAGGTAGGCCATGTGTGGCAAATAGTCTTCTCAGTACCTTTATAACTGCTTCAAATGTGGTAGATGTCATGAGGACTACCTCCAGCCATTTTGAGAACGCGTCTACGATAATCAGGAATGTATTCCCCTTGCATGGCCCTGCGAAGTCGATATGTAATCTGGACCAAGGTGCTCCTGGGCTTTCCCAGTCGTGAGTGGGTGTTGATTTCAGGGCTGCTCGGGATTCTTTGTCCATCCTGGGCCACCACACGTAGCCAAAGCTTTCATCTTTACGATTCCTGGGTGTCCTTCGTGTAGCAGCTTCAGAGTATCCCTTCTCAGTTTCTGGTACAATGACCCTGTCTCCCCAAAGCAGACAACCCCTCAGTCTGGAGAGTTTGTTCTGTCTTGTTTTGAATGGCTGGAATTCTGGGTTCACGCCTTTCTCCGGCCATCCTTTCCAAATCCAATTTAAAAGCCGCACCAAAGTTTTGTCTCTTGCGGTGGCTCTTGCGATGTCTGCTGCCAATATCCGGGTTTCCTCCATAGTCTCAATGAAGAGTGTGGTCATTGCTGGAGCTGGATCTTCTCCTGTTTCCAGAAGTGGGCATCTGCTGAGCGAATCTGCATGGTCAATCGTCTTTCCGGGTTTGTGTTGGAGTGTGTAGTTATAGGCTGCTAAGAATTCTATCCACCTGAGCATTCGGGGTGACAGGGTAGAGGGGGTGTCGGTCTGTCTCCTGCTATGATGCCTAATAGTGGTTTGTGGTCGGTTATGAGTTCAAATTTCCGACCGTAGAAATCTTTTTATTACGGCTACTGCAGCCAATGCTTCTTTGTCCAATTGGCTGTAGTTTTATTCTGGTTTTGACAGAGTTTGAGAGAAAAACGCGATGGGGGCTTCTTTTCATTTGGCATGGTGTGACTCAATACAGCTCCAATGCCGAAAGGGGACGCATCACACGTTAGTCTTATTGGCAATGTCCCGCTGTATTGCACCAGTATTCTGTCCGATGTTAGTAGTCTTTTGATGTCTTCAAATGCCTTCTTTTCTTGATTCCCCCATCTCCATTCCGCCGTTCTGTCCAGTAGCCGGTGGAGCAGTTCAGCAGTAGTAGCTTCCTGCGGCAGGAATATATTATAAAAATTAAGCAACCCCCAAAATGCCTGCAGTTCTGTCTTATTCTTGGGTGTGGGGGCCTCTTTGATGGCTCTCAGCTTTCCCGGTGTGGGCCTGATTCCTGACCCATCGATTAGGTACCCCAGGAATTTGACCTGCTTTTCTGCTAGGTGGCACTTGTCTCTCTTCACTTTAAGCCCCACCTTCTGAAATCTCACCAGTACCTCCCGTAATCGCTGCTTCAATTGGGGTAGGTCTCTTGCTGATATGAGGACATCGTCGAAGTAAGGGACGACTCCGTCAATTCCTTGCGGAAGCCATTCCATCAGACTCTGGAATAGCCTGGGCACTACGCTCACCCCAAATTGCAACCTTTTGCACTTAAATGCCCCCCTGTGAGTGACGATTGTTTGGCCTCGTCTACTGGAAGTTGTTGGTATGCCTGTGCTAGGTCCAGCTTCGCAAAGATCTTTCCCCGGCCCAACAAATGCAGCAGATTCTGCACCACTGGCACAGGGTATGCGTTTTGCTGGAACACCTTGTTAATGGTACTTTTGTAGTCCCCGCACAAACGTACTGACCCATCTGGCTTGATGGGTGTCACTATAGGAATTTCCCATTTTGCGTGATCTGTAGGTTCTAAGACTCCCTGAGCAACCAGCTTGTCTAATTGCTCATCTATCTTAGGCCTTAGAGCAAATGGGAGCCTTCGGGGCTTTATCCAGACAGGGGCTACCTGGGGGTCTAGGCTAAATGTAATTGGGGACCCCTTGTACTTGCCTAGTTCGCCGTTAAAAACTTCTGTGAATTCCTTCATCAGGTCTTCTTCCCAGCTGTCATCTCCGATGTGGTCGATGCCGGTAATTGCAAGTCCAAGCGGCTCGAACCACTCCATGCCCAATAGGCTGGGTCTGTCTCTGTCCGCTATCATGAGAGGCAACTTGGCTTTGAAGTTTTTGTAAGCGATGTTGAACATGCCGGTGCCCACTACAGGAATTTGATGCCCCTGGTAGTCGATGAGTGTTAAACGTTGTCGTTTAAGATTGTGGGTGGTGATGTGCGGAATTAGCTTCTTCATCTTTGTCCAGGATACCATTGATAGGCAGGACCCCGAGTCGACCTCCATCTTGCAGGGTCTCCCTTCTATGAGAACGGTTGCCGCCATATTGTTTGCTCTTCCCGCGCTGGCATGGCCCACCACAATGGTCTGGTGGATCTCCCCTTGGTCTGCTCTGTGGTCCTCACTCCTATGGCCTCATCCAAATGGCTGTTTCCTTCCGCTGGACTGGAATTTCTTGTTACTGGGTGGAGAACGGGGTGGCTGGTTCCTTCTGGAAACTGGCTGGGATGCCCTGCAGGCTCTTGCTATGTGCCCCTTCCGCTCACATCTCTGGCACATAGCATCATGGAACCTGCATTCGGTTCGTGGGTGGTTGCCTTCGCATCCCGAGCACCAGATCTCTTTTCTTTCTTTTCCTTGTGGCTTCTCCTTACACTCGGATCGTAGGTGATGGACCTCGTCTTCCTCTTCTTCTTCATCCGATTCCATCTCCACTTCCACATAATGCACTGAGGCTTCATCCTTTACTGGTGGCCTGTTTTTCATCTTTTTCATAGCTGCCGCGGATTTCTGGGATGCTCGGTTGCTGACGCCTCTTCCAAGGCCTCCTTGAATGTTATCTGTGGCCTGGCTAGCAACCTGCTCTGCAGTGTGAGGTCTCTCAGTCCCAGTACTAAACGATCCCCCATAGCCTCTTCCAGGCTCACGAAGTCACATGCGGCGGCTATCTCCCTTAAGGTTGCCACGAACTTGCTGATCGTCTCACCCTCCTTCTGGTCCCTCCGGTAAAATTCATGCCTTCTTACCAGAGAGGATGCTTGTGGTGCATAATGTGCCTTTAGGATGTCTTGCAGGGTTGTCCAAGTCATCGTTCTCAGGTCGGCCGGGTGGCAAGCGCTTTGGCCATCTTGAATACTGCCGGTCCGCAATGCGTGAGGAAAAGGGCTCTCTTCCTCTGCTCCAATAGACTTAATAGGTAATTTGCCTCCATGAACATATAGAAACGTTCCATGTATGCTTCCCAATCTTCTCTGGCTCGGTTGAATGGGGCGGGTGGACTGATTGCAGTCATCTCTGTAGCTGATGATCTGACCGGTATGGGGTCGTCGATCTGGTGGCTGTTGATTGCTTTGGAGTTCAATGTTTCATCCTTGTCCTTCAGTATCCCACCTTCATCACCAGTGTTAGATCGTGGGCGATTAAAGAAAGGACTGGACACGCAATAAGCTTAGATACTTTAGTCAGCTCTGTAACAGCAATGGCAAATCCCAGCTGCAGCAGCTCCTTTTAAACAGCAATAAAACAGATAAAATCAATATTAAATGTTAAAAACCATTAAAACTCCCTTTAAAAAACCCTTCAGTCCAATCCAGCCTGGCAAAATAACCATGTCTTAAGGTCACGGCGGAAAGAGCGCAAGTCAGGGGCCACCCGGAGCTCCAGGGGGAGTTGATTCCATAAGGTAGGTGCGCCCACAGAGAAAGCTTGTTCCTAGGAGTTGCCAGATGACACTGCTTGGCCGATGGCACTCCAAGGAGGCCCTCCCTGTGGGAACGCATGGGGCGATGGGAAACTGTCCTGGCCGCAGATGTTCCATCAGGTTTATAATGTAAACACACAGCATTCTGCTTAGAGAAATTAAAACAAAAGTAATTGGCTTTTAGTATTTGCTGCTTCTATCGTTTTCTCACAATTACACACAAACATTATATACATATTTCTTATTTATATTTTTATCATACTGATCCTTCAATTGGTTCATTGCTGAAACAGCTTGCATAAATACAATCAGCAAATCTTTGCAGAAAACTAAAGATTCATGTCAAATAGATAATTCATGACCACATGTCCATAAGAAAGTTATTAAGCATGAAGGAGACACAAACAATATCTCATACTTCTTAATATATCATCATGATATCCCATACATGATGCAACATTACTTTACTAGCCTCAGTCTGGCTGTTTATAGCACTGCTAGAATGATTATCATAATTCTGCACCTAAAGAGTGGTTGCAATAAGCTATTTAACGTATTTGGGAGTTCAAAGTAATATTAGATTTGGAAACACCTCCACACACACTGGTCCTGAATTCCTACTGTATAAAGTAATGTTTAAACTAAATGTGTTCAGTCAAGAATAATCCAAAATTATAACTAATAATTAAATAATGTGTCTAGAAAAAGCATAAAATGCTAGTTACTCTTTATTTATTTATTTGATTTGATTTTTAAAAAATCTTGTTTTTAGAGACATGAATCTTTTGTCAGACATGAATTATTTTTGCCATTCTCATTCCTTTTTGTTTTTTGAACTTCTGTAAAACATGAATATATGAAACAGAGGCTCTAAAAATTGCCTCTGTTTCATATACATAAACAAAACTGAACAGCAAAAAAAAAAAAACTGTCAACATGAGAGTCTTCCTAATTCTAGAAGTGATATTTTAGTATCTATGTATTTTGCTTTGTCTCTTAGCCAAACACCTATAAAAAAAACCCTTGTTTAACCCACAATTACAATGTTCCAATTCTTAAAAAGAAATCCTCTAATGTTCAAACTTGTTCAGCCCCCAGCTCTTCAAATACTTGTCTCACATATACATATTTTTCTTTATTTAATTCAATTCCTTCTTTATTCATCCATTACACATACACACTCTTTCTCTCAGAGAGGAAGGGAGGGAGAGAGAGGGGGAGGGGAGAGAGAGGGGGGGAGAGAATGGCTGAGGAAGAAGCCATCTTCAGCCAAGGCTGGTGAACTGGGATTCCATGATGAATGATATTGGGTCCTGAAATACGCAATGGAATGCTAACAAGTGTATAACAATTGACCATTGCACTGCTAGCCCCCAAACAGCTGACTGATGTGCTCAGCTCTCCTCTCAATTAGTTTGCAAAATTCCTAAAGTTGATTTCTTATTAACCTGGGTCTAGGATACCACTGGAGAGACCCCTTTCCAAAAAAGCCAGAGGAATGTACTTCCCCCATTTAGGTTCCCGAAAGAATCATGCAGGTCCATGATTAGCTTGACAAAATTGGGTTCAAATAACAGATTTCTTCTAAACTTTACAGCTTTACCTCAGTTACAGTCTTGTCATCATGACAATTTGATCTTCTTTTATGATAGTTACTAGATTGGATAATCAGACAAATGTTAGGGATATAGTATATCTTGACTATAGCAAGGCTTTTGACAAACTCTCTCGTGGCATCCTTATCAACAAAATGTTCCATTTCTGGTTAACAACTCAACTACTAAGTAGATCCACAATTGGCTGAAGGTTCATACTGAAAGAGTAATTATAAATGGGGTTACATTTAACTGAAAAGACATACAGTATTGAGTAGGATACTACAGGATATCTGGTGCTGCTTAGCCATTTTAAAAATAATGTGGACAAAAGAATTTGAGGGAATTCTTCTCAAATTTTCAGATGATAGGAAGAATGGTTAATACTTGGGAAGAGAAGGAAAAAATATATATAAAAAGACATCTAGAAGAGTGGGAAGAAAAAAATAAAATGAAAATCAAGAGAAAATAATGTAAAGTGATACATCTAGGTAAGAACAATGAAAAAAACACACAGAATGGGGGAAATCTGCCTCAAGAGCATCACATGTGAGAAAGACTTGGGTATATTAATGGATCACAAGCTAAACATGTCCCAATGGTATAATGCAACCACAAAGAAGACCAGCAACATCTTGAAGAACAATCAAGAGGGGCATAGAATTCAGATTATGGGAAGTAATTATCCTGATCTACCTTGTCTTGGTCTAACTTCACTTGAAGTATTGTTTTTAGTCATGCACATCCAGTTTAAAAGGACATTGATGAACTGGAGCAAGTTCAAAGAAGGGCTATCAAGATGGGAAAAGGACTGCTAGAATGATTAAAAGACTAAGGTATGGTTATCTCGCAGAATAGAAGGAATATAGAGGAATGAAATCCTGATAATATGGAGGAATGCTGTGAAACTATAATAAAGTTTCTCCCAATATTTTACTAAAGGCTTTCTCATGTAGAGCCATACTATGATTTATATTTCTTTTATAATGAAACTAACCATATGTATATAACTTATAACCTTGCTTTGTTCAGAGCTCTTCTGCAGTTCTTTGGCAAGGAGCCCAGTGATCACTGTCATTTGTGCCTGTCAATAAAAGATACTTTATCGCATCTGTCTAGCATTAGATGGAAACACCCATTTCTTTATCCAAGTCCAGGCAGCATCTGTATGCAGAACACCTGCCTATTCGAAACAAACATCGTAATAGTTAAATCAATTGTGAGAGGAAAGCTACTCTCATTCAGCAATCTAAAGAAAGATGCCTAACAAGCTAATTACATTCACAAATGTCACTGATGACCTATGAGTCCTTGAAAATATCATCACCAATATTACAACTAACGCTTCACAGTAGTTATATTGGACAGTTATATTGATAAAGCTACAAACTTTAAGGTTTATGTTGGCTTTTTGAAATATAGAGCATGGATGCGTCTATGTTATCTCGCTGCATATACACTGAGTTCTTTTTCCATCTTCAGTTGATAAGTACCATTGATACCTATTCTTTCTTCAACTACTTGGCAAAAAGAAAATAGTATGGCATATACCCATATGTATGCTATGGGCAATTGAAGTTTCCCACAATAAGTGGACCTTTACAGCCATTTATCTGAGCTGTTGTTTTAGTCAGTTGATGACTCACACCCTGGTCAGCACTTCTTTATTCTCCTTCCATCAGGAAGGAGATATAGAAGGATAGGCAGCCTCTGAAGAACAGTTTTTATCCATGGGCTGTCACACTCTTGAATGGAAAATAACTACAACATAGTACAATTGACTTGCTGGGCCAGCACAACGTGCAATAAGTTCACAAGGTGCCATAGGATTGGGTGTTTGTTAGCAGGATTCACTGGGATAGGGATTTTTTTTTCTTTTGTCTTTCACTGTGAGTCATATTGTGTTGGGGTGCACAACGGGAGGCTCAGCCAATCTCATAGTACACATGCTGTACTCTGACAATAAAGGTTTGAATTGAATTGAATTGAATTGAATGACAAGATTGGCTGGCAAAATCTTCATTTATACATGAAACCACAGGACTTTTCATAAACTGTATATAAATTTGTTATGTTGCCTCATCTATCAAACTATGTAATAACATCACAAAAATAAAGAAGCAGCAATGGAACAAACTAATCTATGTAACTGCATCAAGAATGCATTATAAATGTTATGAGTGCCTTGTCTACATTTGTTTATTATCAGACACACTCTGGCTTCAAACTCTGGGTTCTGTTCCATGCACAAGGCCATTATTTGAGGGACAAGTATAAAGGTATAAGTTGTTGCAAATTACTTTTAGATGTTTTGAATTGCATAACTATATAAAGGAATATGGAATTACTTGAATTCAGTGGATCTCATTTCAGGAAAAACATGCACAGGGACATTGACAGCTTTTATGTATGTATTTCTTTCTATTCTTTTACACTAATTTTGAAATAATTCTAGAACATAAATCTCTTAGTTGTCTTAATTTGACTCTTGCCTTAGGCAGGGAATTAGAAAGTGTCTCTTTCAACATTTCAACATTTCAGTCATTCAATACTAATAGTAGATAGTTATGGTCCAAAGAAAAAAAGGAAGAGACCTTTACAGATTTCCTAATGTCTTTTAAAATTATTATTGCATATCATAGCTCAATAAAACACACTTGTAATATTGATCAGAGACTTCACATAAGAGTTGTGTTCAGAACTATCACAACCCTGATAGTTCTCAAATGTGAACAAATTTACTATTTATTGTTCTATTTTTCTGATATACAAAACTCTTAAATGTGTCTGTTCCTGTTTAGAAACTTGGACACAGGATAACAGAAAAGAACATGCAGAATGTCTGATTCCGCCTAGCCTCCACCCCTGCATGTAGTAACATTAGTGCACATAGACTAATTAGGGTCTATCTATTTCAGAAGTTGAAGACATTGGATAGTTCTTGTTTCTTTATTTCTCTTGCTAATCATATCTGAACATTATAAACATTCCATATATGTCAATGCATATATGTCAATACATATGTTCACTTGAAATTTGAATGTTCAAATGTGAAAATGAATTGAATTACCCAAGTATGAGAAAAATATGAAAGATCTCATCACAACATGCAATTTCTTGTAAAGATACAATAGTGAGTTAGTATAAATAACCCTTTTTTACCTGCAACTCTTAATGTCTGGAAATTATGGAATTTTGAGTTCAATTTTTCTAGAAAACAATAGACAGAGAAAGAGGGCCTTGTTAGTTCAGTGCTAAAAGAGAACATTTGGCATGTTTATGTTCATTATTTTTTTTTATGTTAACTTGTAAATTAACTAAATTGACGTCTTAAGGGACTATAACATTGATACTACTTTTTTTTGTATCCTGCAAAAATGACAGTGAGTCATAATTAACATATTGTCCATTTCCTATCATATATATATATTGCAGAGCTGTACACGATTCAGAGTGCAAGCAAAAATGCTTTATGACAAATAATTTGGAATATGGAAACACAAAATGTAACAAATTAAATCCTATCCACTCAAAATAGTGAAGGGGTTTATAACATATTGATGATGAATTACTCATTATTCAACAAAATTTATAAACTAAAAATCTGTTAATCTGATCAACAAAATTTATGCCAAAATAAATTTATTTTCTAAGGTGCAATTAACTCTTATTTTTGTTATAAAATGCCAAATACAACGCCTCCATATATGTGCAATAAAGATAACAAAGAGATTTTTAAATTCTACATTTAACTTTGGTAAAGTTAGCAAACTTTACTTCAGTTAGCAAAATTTGTTTGAGAGAGATGTGATTACATTTTATAAATTCATGAAGGATGCTCAAAAGGAATAAAGTATTTAAAGATATAAAATAACATAGGTGCAGTTCTAGACATAGTACTGGGTTCTGAGCAAATTTAACACAGAAATTAGCTGAGTATCCTGAATTTCTAGTAAGAGTTACAGAAGGACAGCTGATAAAACAATCTTGTGAGACTATAGAGATTATCATTATTCCTATAATTTGATATGACAGGGGATTATATTAATTAGGTAACAACTTTCTCCAACAATAATTCCAGTTGGAACACTTTCCTTAAGAAAAGAGTCTAATGTAATCCCATGATTAGCTCCTAGAAAAAATCTAAGTAGAATAAGCAGAGTAGTATTATCCTCACCAATACTTTTACCTTCTGAATTATATCTTCTTCCTTTCCCACAGTTGCAACTAACTCAGAGATCCAGTGGTGCATCAGCTACATTGAGCATAAACAAATGACAATGGTACGGAGAACAAGTCAGCTGTCAGCCAAAACTACATCTTGGGGTGAGAAAGGAAGCCACTTTTTCCACAGTATCTCTACAAAGCCTCGACATCAAATCCTTGCCAAGCTGCCATGGTTGATTCAGAATTATATATCCCAATTTAAAACCTTTCTTAAAATCTGTGCATTCTCAGTTTTGTCTCTCTCAACTTCTTTCCTTCACTCTTTGGTGAACTTTTTTTGTATTAACTTTTTAATAACTGATTTGCATGAATCATACAAAACTGGCTGGATAATACCCTTGCTAGGAATAGATCAAGTAGTATTTGCAACAAATTGCTTAGCCACTTTCTTTGTTAAAAGTGGCAAGTATTTTTCTGCCTCTTTTCCTGGGGGTAATTTTTAAAGTAAGAAGACATATTCTTGAGAATTCTCCTTTAACATTTGAGTTTTAAAAAAGGTATCCATAGTGTTTCTCTAGACAACAGAGTATAATTTAATTTGCAGCCATGCAATTCCTACAGTGCAGAACAGCCATGCCAAATTTCAGACAGGTATGACCAGAGACGCTTTGTGCAAAAGGAATGATGATATTCTTGCATGAATGCAGCAGAGTTAATCATTGGTAATCAGGCAGTTTATAAGAAATTAACTTACTGATCTCGTCCATAAAATGAATGTTTCACTTGATCAAGTCAGATAGCTAATGCAGTCTGTGAAAAATGAAAACAAAAATCCACACAGCCACTGTCATTAGAATGACCAGTCAAGTCTGGATTGCAATTATAACTGTGAAATTGGTGAAATCTAGTATTCCTTTTTCTCCTTTCATGATCCTTGCAACATAATATTTTGCATAAATAATGAAAGCTTCCTCCTCTTCTTATTTTTGCCAATGTAGCCACAGAAACACTACTAGAAGCACCTCAAAGTCTAGAGGAATAAATTATGACGAGGGCTTTGTTTATTCTCAGAATTAAAACTTCATCAGATTATTGTTTTCAGCTTGCAGAGATGAATAGGTATTATGTGATATGGTAATGATTGGCATGATTGCTCATTTGATCTGTCTTTATTTTATCTCACCATTGAATTCAAAAATTAAGTTTTTTTATTTTTTATTTGTTTTTGTGTATCTTATGATGAAAGCACAGCAAAAATATGGAACCATTTATACTAAAAATATTTTTTTAAGAGGAAGATTCTCCCTTTTTTAAGAGGAACAAGATTCTCAAATGTGATTCAAATTAAAATTATGATTTATTTACATTACTGCTGAGATTACAGAAGATGGGAAATGCCAAAGAACCAAACTAAGTATGTCAATTATTAGATATTCTACCATGATATGTAGTAGCTTTGTTATTATGTATTTAAAAAATAAATTCAACACGCAACTTCTTGAAATGGGCTAAGAGTGATACTCAGGACTTTAGATTTTTTGAGGACTTGGTTTTTAAACTTCAGAAAAATGTTAACAGAAGATACTTCTGACTATGAGGATACAGAAGGAAGATTATGTATGTTTGCTGTCATATAAAGTAATAAAGACGCAGTTTTAAAAAATTTAAGGAAAGCAATATTTTAATAACTACAACTAGTCAATATTATAATGTGATAGTGTACACATTTTTAAAAAAATAAAATGTAATTACAATCGTACTATTGGAAGGGTTATTTAGACCATCAAATTCTCTGCTTAGTGAAGCATCAGCTTGAATATATTTAATGAAGTGGAGTCCATCACCTTTCTGGTAATTTGTTCACTGTTGAATTACTTTTGCTGTTAGGAAGTGTTTTGACTTTCTAAAACTGACATAGACCTTAAATCCATTATTCCATATTCCTCACACAGAGTATGATCTCCTTGAGCATGACATCCCTTTAGGCGTTTGAAGAACACTATTAAGAACAAAGATCTTCATTATTTTTTTATGTGGGCTAAACCTACTCCTTCTGTAAGATTTCGTTTCTAGTCTTTCTAAAATTTGGTAATATTGATTGAGCCTAAAGAATGTAAAATCCTTCTATATTGGGACTCATAGTATTTCTGTAGCTTGCCCCCTGCCCTCCCTTGTGAGTAGCTACTAGAATCCTATACATATCTCCTCCTCCCTTTATTCCTATGCATTCAAAACTACTGTTACTACCCCTATGGCCATGCTGGTATGTAACATTGAATTCAATTTAAAAATGGAAATCTACACAGTATATTGAGCAAGCATTAACCAATTTTCTAGTTATTATAAAGAGACTCTTATTTGTAGAGTCCCTCCTATGGGGGAAAAGATTTCTATCAGTTTTCTAAGGATTTCTGATACAGAAATATACTTAGTGATAAGGGGAGACATGTGCATTATAATATCACACACAGCTTCCTATGATAAGAAATATCTATCAACATTCCCACTATCTTCACATTCTTCTTTTATCCCATAGCATTCTGCCCTTTCACAGGTAAATATTTCTTTCTTTTTTAAAAGAACAGACTCATTTCCTTCCTTCCTTCCTTCCTTCTTCCTTCCTTCCTTCCTTCCTTCCTGCCTGCCTGCCTGCCTGCCTGCCTGCCTGTCTTCCTGAGAATATCATATATATATATCAGTTCACTCAGAAGCTTTGTGACAATCTTGGTTGAAATTATGCCTAGATTCCAAAGTCAGACCAGCCTGCTACGTCAAAGACAAGCTGTTACTGCTGATGGATTTTTTTTAAAAAAAATAAAACTATTTGTGAACTAATGAAATAGAACATTTCATGCTGTTCATAACACCCACACTTGAACAGATGGATTATGCAGTGTTTCATGTATTCAATATATTTAATTTGTTAATATTAATAATAAATATTTGAATGGAAGGGTTATTATAACTTCTTGACATTCCAAATTATTTTATTGGGGAAAAAATTCTCAAAGCACTAGTTTGCAAAATACATATTGATGCTTCTTACATAGTTCAGATAATACCTTACAAATCCACAAATTCCCAGAGGAATTACGTGTAAGCGTGCAAATATTATGTGCAACCTTTGAATTCCACCTCTGAATAATATATTCTTAGTTTTTCACATTCTGAAATACATGTATAGTTGTTTTACTATAAGTAGGCCTATAGTCATAAAAATGTGGTAACTCAAATAGTCACTAGGATATTAGTATCACTTGACTGGATTTTAATTCATATAAGGCATTTTTAAGAAGGCATTATGTTCATTATGCACTGTTATTTCCTTAACATTATGCAAATGTAAAGGAAATAACATTTGCAAAACTAAGAAACTAGACTTTTAGGCATGATATAATCACTTTTTTGCCTCTATTCTAATCAAATTTTAGATGACAGGTTAAGTATTTAGGGTATTGGCCATGTGTGTATATGCATTTAGAAATACATTTACATGTATTTCTAAAGTACTCCTGAATAACTGGATAGTTACAATACAAAACCTTTTGTTAATGGCTGGAAGACAATAAGGGAGCCCTGCATGTATGGGAAGGTTTCTGTAATAATGCTTTCAAGGGTTCTGGCTCATTTCCAGACTGCCCAACCATCCTGCAAGCCTCTACAAGAATTGGTCAGAGGATACAGCTACTGCATATTCAAGCAAATGTTCATCTATCAATCAGTAGGCAAAATCAGCCTAGGAATGTAAGAATGGCAAATTCATAAATATATGACATTTTATAACATGTGGTTGGTGAATGATTAATTGGCTTTATGAAAAACAGTGATATGATACTTACAATGAGGGGGAATAGAAATCAATGCACCATCCCATACATGCCCTCTTCAGATTACTGTTTATTCACAGATGAACTTTTTTACCTGCATATCCCCTATAAATAATAGAGCATTTTTTAATAATTCCTTTTATCCTCTATACCTAAAGGATGACATGAAAGGAACAGGACTAGTTTTACTTGACTCTGATTCTGATTGCAAGCAAAAGCTTACCAATTGGTATAATAACCTGATGAAGGTCACTAAAGCACTGAACTTGCCACAGAACAATCAGCCATAAAGCTTCCATAATCATTAAAGATAGGATGCATTTCCAGCTATGTGACAGGTCACAGCTAAGCTGAGTCAAGCCCACTTACTATTTGGATGGAAGGTTTTCAGAAAATTCTATAAAATATTCCAGAAGAAGAAGAAGATTGTTTATGTTTCATTGTCATGGAATCCTCAATAAATTTCAGTAAAAAAACAAATCAGGGCAAAGAATTTTAAATCATTTCCTTCTTTCCCTGCAATTCATATGTTCTGGAAGAGGCTTCTAAGCTCTATGAAAAATATTTTCCAGGGAGTATAGGTAACTGCACAGAAAGAAGCATGGGTTTTTCCAAGTAAACATGGTTAACATTAAAACATTATGAAGTAAGTTTCATTCATTTGTATTGTTATAAGCTAGCAAATATATAAGGAATGTATTTATGGGGTATCATCACAATGCATGTTGCATTACTTGCCCCTTGTCTATCCTTCCATCTATCAGAAAGAAATTAATTAAAATAGTTTCTCTCTCTTCTGTTAGAGGAGAAGCTATATGAGATAAGGAAATTTTCCCATTCATGTGAACAAGAACATGATCATTTCATATACAAAGTCTATCTCATATCTATATAGTATACAAAACATACATGCTTAAAAATAGGACCATACTATACAATTTACTCTTTCTGCAAAATCTTTCATTGTGTTATATAACGGAAAAAGACATATTTAGGATACATCATAAAATCAGGATTACAACACTTCTTTTGTTTTTGAAGAAGATTATTTTATTTTTAATTCTGGTTATAACTACACATAATTCCATTTATAACTACACATCATTAAATGGCATTTTGTTACACCAACAAACTAACACACTTTGTCAGCATAATACATTTTTTTCTTCTAACTGTCAACAATGTCTTCCAAGCATATATACTAAGTCACAGTGACCCAATGAAACATTTGTATGCACCATTTTTTTGGAATGCTTTAAATAACAATTTAGAAGTTGAGACTTTGTTTAATGATATAATTAAATAAGATACCAAAAATTTTATTTATATATAGATTTCAAGGATTAAGATAATAGCTTTGTAGCACAAAAGACTTCTTGAAATATAGTTTTTAAATGAAAAGATGGAGGCACACATCTGAGATCAGTTATTATTTTAATTGTTCAGTCCTAATTCACTTGTGAAATTTGAATAATGGTCTTTCAACAATTACTGAATTTGAGGATTTAATTGATGATTGTTTAATGGTACTTATTTGGAGCAATAGCCTATGTCAGTTTCAATCAGTGGTGGGTTTCTACCGGTTCGCCCTGGTTTGAGCGAACCGGTAGTGGCAGTGGCAGGAGGCTACGCTCACCCGCCTGGACGTCATCACGGATGCTCTGTGCATGCACAGTTCCGAACTGGTAGCGAAGGTAAGTGGAACCCATTACTGGTTTCAATGAATATTGGCTGAGATTTGATTTTCAAGTTTCTCAAAACTTCTCTTTTGTTGCTCTATAATTTATATACAGAGCAGCAGCCCACATGTGTAGTAGGCCATCATAACAATGTTATCAAAATATTGCCCTTCAAAATTTTTGCCATCAAATCTCATGCCATAAAAAAGCACAGATAAAACTTTGGCATTTCACTGCTTTTAAGTTAAGGAAAATCTGGCAAGCATTAAATGCAAAAATGTTTGCATCCAATCCCCGTAGAGCTAGAAAAAACTCATTCTAAAATTCTAGATTGATCTGATATGACAGCATAATGTTTCCTATATTTTGTTTCCTATATTTGTTTCAAGCAAAGCATGTTAAAAAGATTTTGTATGAAATTTAAGGCAGAATAGTAATTATCCTTTTATTTTCAAATGGGATGCTGTCAATTGTAGATTGATTTCTAACTACTTTTGAGGAACTGGAATGTGGTATTGGAAGTGGAAGTTCTCTAAATATCTATGAATATTTGTTTCTGTGTATGTGGGTGTGTTTTCATAACACACCACGATCATGCTGTCCATTTGGATGGTACATGCTCAAAAGTTAAAATATAGAAAAATAATCTATATGGACTCAATTATAACCTAGAAAAAATATGAAAATGATTTAAAAGCAATTAAAGAAGATGAAATAGATTTGTAAAGGTGATGGAATTGTTTAAACGATAAAAAAAGAAAGACTGGACTCTGATACAAACCAGACCCTGGTCTGTATACGTTTTCAGAAATCTGGAGCTTTGAGAGATAATAACCTAAAGTATAATCATGTTCTGTAAATAATAAAAAAGCAGAATAACAGAATTGGAAGAGACCTTGGAGCAGCGGTGAAATGTAAAATTTGTTTACTACCAGTTCTGTGGGCGTGGCTTGGTGGTGGGCAACTTTTTTTTTTTTTTTACTTTTAAAACCATTTTTTCTATAACCTCTTTGGCTGAATTTGTAAGCTGACTTGCCTGATCAGCAGAGGCTTTCTTTTTTTTTTTTTAAAGTCTCTGACGATCCCAGCTGACTTGCCTGATCAGCAGAAGCTTTTTTTTAAAAGCCTCTGACAATCCCAGCTGACTTGCCTGATTGGCAGAGGCTTTTTTTTTTTAAGCCTCTGATGATCCCAGCTGAGCTGCGTGATCATCTGAGCCTTTTTTTTAACTTTTAAAAGCATTTTTTCAGCCAAAGAGGTTGTAGAAAAAATGCTTTTAAAAATAAAAAAAGCCTCTGATGATTGCTCAGCTCAGCTGGGCAATGGGGGGAGCAGGGATTTTTGCTACCGATTCTCTGAACCACCCGCCTCCATCGCTACCGGATTGAGCGATCTGGTCCGAACCGGGAGCATTTCACCCCTGCCTTGGAGGTCTTCTAGTCCAGCACTTATACTATTTCAGACAAATGGCTGTTCAGTCTCTTCTTAAAAATTTCCAGCATTGGAGCATTCACAACTTTTGGAGACAAGTTATTCCATTGATTAAGTGTTCTAACTGGCAAGAGCATTTAGTGAAAAAAACAGCTTTTCATAAAGAACTCACATTCATAGTTAGAATATTCAGATAATAGAATTTCTAAGAAAATAATATCCATATGAACAGCATTTATTGCAGCAAAAATACCAGAGTTCTATGATGCTATGCAAACAACAGATTTATTCTGCCATGAAGTTTCACAGGCTACATCTGCTTCATTGGATGCATCAGTTAGGAGAACATGCATATCATGTTGTTATGGGTGGTCATTAAACAGTGAAGAAACAGAGAAGACTATTTGTATGTGTAACCCGATTAATATGCATTTGTTTTAAAATCCTCAAGATAATGTATAGGGGAGTCTCCCAGTTTTATCTCTAAGCAGGTTAAATCCGGGAAGAGTGTTTGGCTGAAAGTTTAAGTGAGTATCACTATTGAAGAGGAATTTGAATATGGGTTTTCCTCTTCCTATTCAAATACCTTAACCAGTATAGTATATTGGTTCTCATAAGTTATTTACAAGAAAATATCTGACAGATTTTTGAAATCATTTTATTAACACTGATTTGACTATAAATAATCAGCAATTCTCTTTAATTTAGCCAGAAATAAACTCAAATAAACCTTCAGTCCATAAGGTTTTTAAACCTTGATATTCAATCTTTGCCAATCAAATGCATGCAATTTCTCAAAAAGTTGCTTTTATATTTTGTATTTTTTAATACAACTCTGAACCATCATTCTTAGAATCACTGACAAAATCTCAAGCCTTGAAGAAAGACCATGGGAGAATCTGGCTGCTATTTTCATGAATACTGCTGCTGATTCTAGGTAACTAATGGTTAAAAATGCTAGACATAATTTCAAATCTACTCAAGGTGAATGTCTCAGAAGAGAAAGGGACCAAACAGACTCACATAATTGTAATACTTTTCTGAAGCTCAGATAACAATGCTGATGCACTGGCTCAGTGTCTAAGACGCTGAGCTTGTTGATCGAAAGGTCGGCAGTTCAGCGGTTCAAATGCCTAGTGCTGCATAATAGGGTGAGCTGCCATTACTTGTCCCAGCCAACCTAGCAGTTCGAAAGCATGTTAAAAATGCAAGTAGAAAAATAGGGACCACCTTCGGTGGAAAGATAACAGCGTTCCATGTGCCTTTGGCGTTTAGTCATGTTACAATTGAAAATACCTAACTTGTTCTCTGTAAATATGTATATTTGTATATATGTTATTGTGTGATGTCATTATGATCTTTTTCATTGGTTCCTACTTACCTTTTGCCCCGCCTCCTCTGTATATAAGTCATTGCTCCTGTCAGAACCTGAGCTGTCCAAATGTATCCTGAGGAAGACAAGAAATAAATACCTTTGTTATAAGAAAGGCTTCAGTCTTTTATATTGGGCCTGACCAGAATAATTAAACAAGTAACAAATTGGTAGCAAGAGGATGGTTTGGTAGGCCCAACCAAACATAAAAATGCAAGAATCACAAAAAGACAAAAGAAGACCTGCCACTAGATATATAACAAAAAGAATGGCAGCCCAGCTGACTCCTGACAAAAACACACTAACTGAAGAAGTGAAGAAATATACTCAATTCCAAGAAAAGGAATTTCTGACAAACTCCAAAAAATCGATAGATGAAACAGAAGTCACTCCCTCAGCCTCAAACAGGGAAGGTGACATAAAAAGAAAAATACTAGACTTAATAAAAATAACTCCAGATGACTCAAGTCTGATCGCGAAACTCCACAGCCTAGCAAAAAATCACGGAGTAGCATCAGATGAAGAGATCGAACATAAAAAATCCACGGTAAGAAAGTCAACCCCTGACTACAAAAATAACGCTGAAGATGGCGATAGTTTCCCGCCTTTTTCATGGCGGCCATCTTATCTACCTAATACTCCCAAAATGGCCAACCAATCATTAAAGGAATCCCAAATTTTAAATTACAAAGTGGGAAACAAAACCTACCAAGAAGATGCCTACCTGAGTCCAGAAATAAATAAAAAACAACTATTTAACCAATGCAACACTCAACCTACTGAACTTGAAATAGATAATGCCATGCAGGTGTTAACTGCAGCATTCGGGACTAAACTAAAAATACCAAACAAACAATCAGAAAATGAAAAAGAAAATTCTAAACTAACACCTATTAAGTCAAAAAGAACTAAACTATCTAAAAGAAGAACTAGTCGCCCAAGAAAAGACGCACTGGCAACCAGACTTACCTGCTGAAGAACACCTTGCTGAGCGACCCGACTTCACCGCCAATGACGGCCCGCATCGAGCTCCGCTTCCTGGCCGCATCGAGGAACATGGCCGACAAGCCTCCGGTGAATTTTTCTTCGATCGCCGCAACTCCGGAGACTTCCCGACGAGCTGGACAGCATCCCGGGCATTCTTCAGTCACCAGAGGCCCTCCGGAAACAAAGCCGAAGAACAGAAGGCCGACTGGGACTTCATCCCGGGAGCTGCAGGCACAGGATCCTCTCTCGTCGACTACTGGGGAAGAATGAGGACTGAGCATGCGCAGAACGAACCTACAAAGAAAAAAAGAAGAAGACATAAATACAAGTCAGCACAGATCCAGCCAAAACATAGAGATAAGTAAATACAGACATACCTCTACCATACCTATACCTTATTGCGAGTATGCTAAGATCTTAAACCATGGACAGCTCCTGAATATAAATAATTTCTCACAACACTCTGGGACACTACCTACAGACTTTATAAAATTAAAATTAGATGGAAGCAACTTAATGGAATGGAGCCAGTATTTACAAATTATATATTTGAGGGAAAACATTTTATTCTTTATTGATGATCCACCAGACAAACCTTGGACTTATGAAATAGACTGCCTCCATCATAAGGCTTATTATATGTTAATTGCTTCTATTTCCCCAAGTATCTTTCCTAGTCTTGAACATAATCTAACCGTATCTGAAACATACCAAAAATTATTTAATTTGTTTTATAGCAAAAGTGTAGCCACAACTACTAGAATTTCAAGAGAATTCTATTCTGCCAGACTAAAACATGACACATCTATGAGCGAACATATCTTAAATCTGAATGCAACCAGAGCAGAGCTCATTCAAAGGGGGGAAAATATTTCTGATAGCACTATGAAAAGCATTATAATCAATTCATTAGACCACAGCTGGGATAACTATATTACTTTAATTGATAACTTAAGTTTAGAACAAATTACCTTAGAAAACCTTACCAATAAACTTATTGCTGAAGACAGACTTAGAAAGGAACGATCTGTACATCAAAGGGAAGGTAGAAATCAAAAAAGGACAGATTTTAGAGTCAGAGACAGATACCCACATGAATGCTCAATATGTGGATCTGAAAGACATCAAAAAAGAGACTGCCCCAAGAACGCAGGATATAGAGATACATATCATAACAAAGATAGAAGAATACATTTCTTAGATAGTACTTCTCCTGACTACAGATATAAACACAGGGAATCACCACATTCAAAAGAAAAACAAATATACAGAGACAACCCTAGGGAAAACAAAAAAGGATCACTATATGGAATAAAAGACAGTGATACATCAACATCAGATTCACTCAACACATGGCTCATCGATTCTGGAGCCACATGTCACACAACTCACAATAGAAAAATACTCAACAACTTCACAGAAAGGGAATATTACATAAAAGTGGAAAACCAAAATGAAGTCCTAGTAAGAGGAGTAGGTGACACGCATATAAAAAGTATAGGAAAAATAGAGGGGGTGCTATTTATACCCGAAATTCCAAATAATATATTGGCAACTCTAAAACTAAGCATAGAAAATGAGGTAGAGACCACGTTCAAAAGTGGAAAAGTATTTATGACTAAAAACAACAGAAACATTGGCAAACTATTCACAAATGAAGGACTAACATATCTACTACCACAAAATAACGAATTAATCTATGCACACTATCAATTAAAAAACAAAGAGGCAGAGCCAGATAGTCATGAAAGGGGTAATAATAATATACCAACTGTTGAAACCAATATATCAGAAAATTTACACACTGGTAAACCTATACACAACAACTGTATCCATTTACTCCACAGAAAGCTAGGACATGCAAGTTTCCCTGTTATACGGAAAATGTTAGAATGTTCCGAAGACTTAAAAATAAAAAATTGTAAAAATTATTTGGAATGCTCCATATGCAATTCATCCAAACTCAAAAACAAACCTAAGCCCAAAAAAGCCTCTCGCATCACACATTCAATTTTTCAGCTAGTTCATATGGATGTTGTAGGCCCAATGAAACCTTCAATTAAATATAGAAAAAGATACTTTCTAACCATAGTCAATGATTACAGCAGGTTTGGGTTCGTGTACACCCTTAATCATAAAAATTTAAGGAATTCTTTAAAATGGTAGAAACTCAACATAATATTAAAATTAAACAAATAATGACCGACAGAGGGTCAGAATTTTTATCCAACAAATTTTCAAATTGGCTAAAATTACAAGGAATATTACACTTTAAATCTTGTCCCTTCTCCCCCTTTCAAAATGGAGTCTCAGAGAGAAAAAACAGTTTGCTACAAACCATGGTTAAATGTGTGTTAGACGATGCTGGTTTAAGCCAATCATTCTGGGCTGAGGCCCTTACTTATTCCAATTATACTCTAAACCGCTTATGGTCAAGTACACTCAACAAAACTCCATATGAACTCATGTATGGCAAAAAACCAAAAATTGGACATTTACACATATTTGGCGTAACTGCTGATGTATATGTACCCACACAATTGAGACACAAAGGACAGAAAGTATCCAAAAGACTAATATTCATGGGGTACGAATCAGGAACCAAGGGATATCGCTTCATTGATAAAAATAACCATTTCATTGTATCCAGATCTGCCGTGTTCCATGAACATGCAAATTGGTCAAAAATACACCTCAACAAGATATACCCAGAATAAAAAAACACTACACACACACACACACACACAGAACATTATTCACCAGATACCAACCCCAAAATTATAACAACAAACAAACCCAAATACCCAAAAATAATTAATGATGAATGGAAGAAAGGACATCCCATATTGAAAGTAGACCCACTAACTGAAAGAGAAGCTGAATATATGCATAGCAATGAACAACCTCCGGATAGACCCATTAGATCTAATAGGGGTACAATTCCTAAAAGATTAGATGATTACGTACTGTCTCTCCATGCAAAATATCTGACTCCCAATACATATGATGATATACTTAAATTACCTCTAGAAGAAAAAAATAAGTTGGAGGAAGCAATGAAAAAGGAGATGGATAGTTTGAAGGAACTAAACGTATACTCACCAACAGATCTCCCCACAGAAAAGTCCCCCATTGGCACTAAATGGATATTTAAAATCAAAGAGCTAGAAGATAGCAAATTCCTATATAAAGCTAGGTTAGTAGCTCAAGGGTTTGCCCAAAGATTCCCTGATGACTATGAGGACACATACTCTCCAACTGTTAGATCAGAAAGTGTTAAGACCGCATTGGTACTAGGTTCCATTTTAAATTTAGACATATATCAGTTTGATGTACAAACTGCATATCTACACGCTGATCTTGATAAAGAAATATATGTAAAGGCACCCCCAAGAAAGAATACAAAAAAGGGAGAGATTTGGCTATTAAATAAGAGTCTTTACGGATTAAAACAGTCTGGTAAACGATGGTATGAATGTCTGTCAAAAATACTTAAAGATATGGGTTTTATAGCTACTTCATCTGATCTATGTTTTTTCACTAAAAGAAAGAATAATTCTATTGAATATGTATTGATCTATGTTGACAACATATTGTATTTTGGACATGATAAAATCAAATGTGATGAATTTGCTGAACAATTAGGTAAACATTTCAACTTAAAAATATTAAGAAAGGTAAACAAATATTTAGGAGTCCAAATTGATAAAACCGATAAGGGGTTCAAACTGTCCCAAAAAGAAAAAAATTATAGAACTCATACAAAAGTGCAATATGATAAACTCAAAAACTTGCGAGACACCCATGTCAACCGACTTCCATAGAAACATGCACAATGAACACGAGCCATTCAAAGAAAACACTTTATATCGATCAATTATTGGGTCATTATTATATATATCTAATTGGACCAGACCTGATATCACCCTTGCTGTTAATTTGTTGTCAAGACATGTAAGCAATCCTAACTTATACCATTGGGAAGGAATCAAGAGAATTCTGAGATATCTGAAATCTAGCGTTGATGTATGTTTATATTTAGAACCATTTATTTCTGAAAAGCCAACTTTGACCTGTTACGCTGATGCAGACTGGGCTGGTGACCCAAAGAGCCGAAAAAGCACCTCTGGTTATGTTTTCCTTATAAATGGTTGTACGGTGCATTGGTATACTGGCAAACAAAATTTAATTGCCACCTCTACAGCAGAAGCCGAATACGTTTGTCTATCTAAAGCAGTCAACCTAACCTGGTTTGTTATCTAATATATGGGATGAACCTATTTATCCAATTATCATCAATGAAGATAATAAAGCAGCAATAGATATATCAGCTTCCGAAGCAATAGGCCAAAGATCTCGACATATCGATATCAAATACAAACATGTGAGACAATTATCGAGTATAGGATTTATTAAAGCTGTTCATTGCGATATTAGTGAACAAATTGCTGACATTCTCACTAAACCCTTAGCAACCAAACAACATGTATATTTAACTTCTAAACTTAATGTACATATATAATATTAATATTTTACTATTGGTTAGGTATTTTAGAGGGGGATTTGTTACAATTGAAAATATCTAACTTGTTCTCTGTAAATATGTATATTTGTATATATGTTATTGTGTGATGTCATTGTGATCTTTTTCATTGGTTCCTACTTACCTTTTGCCCCGCCTCCTCTGTATATAAGTCGTTGCTCCTGTCAGAACCTGAGCTGTCCAAATGTATTCCTGAGGAAGACAAGAAATAAATACCTTTGTTATAAGAAAGGCTTCAGTCTTTTATATTGGGCCTGACCAGAATAATTAAACAAGTAACAAGTCATGCTAGCCACATGACCATGGAGACATCTTCAGACAGCGCTGGCTCTTCAGCTTAGAAACGGAGATGATACCACACCCTAGAGTAAGGAACGACTAGCACATATGTGTGAGGGGGACCTTTACCTTTACCTTTAAAGCCACTTCTCAAGTTGCTTCAAGCTATGCTGTTGTTGCATAAAAAAGCTTTCACGTCATCTTTGTACATAATGTTAGATATTATTCATGATCTATCTTATATCTATACCATTCATATTTACATTTTTTATTTATTTTAATGGATTGGAATGATCCAGACGGTTATGTATTATGCACTGAATGAGTACTTAAAAAGATGTGTGCTTATATGGTCTCCTTACCAGTCTGTGCTTTCTGCCACCCTGGGGTAATATTGCATAAATATTCTATGCAGTGGTGCTTCCAAGAAATAGGTATTTCCAATGTAAAATATCTTTGTTCGAAGATGGATGGAATAGTAATTCAAATCTAGTGACTTAGAAATTCTTTTGAATGTACTTTTGACTGCAGGTGGCAATAAGTTATATTGCATTGTGTTGCTTTATTGCATGTTACCTTGTTACAAATTCTTATGACTCAAAGAAAACATGAACATGTGAATTTAAAAAAAAAATCAGAAAAAGAAACCAAAATAGGGTCTAGTTTTTGGCTAAATTCCCTGATGATGTTAATATATCTGTTCTTTTCCTAGAAATGAAAATTCTACTTATAATAAGTACTTTCATACTTATTCCTTTAAGTATGAAAATGTCATATCACTGCATTGAACAATTAGAGTCAATAATCAAAATTATATATTTTTACTTTGTCTTCCTCTTTCTTTTGCTCTCTTCCACACACATACTCACATACTTTGCCTTTTCTGATAAGCTCCTAAAAGTCTAGTTCTTAATTAAAATAAAATGGAAAAGCAAATGGTGACTCACTTTGCTGACTAGTAAATCCAACATTCCTCAAATCAATATTCTCCTTATGTTCTGAACTGCAATTCTCATAATTCTCATTTAACTTGGCCTATATCTATGCATATTGTATATTGTTACCTATATGTAATACACCTGTAAGGTGCCATTAGTCATCTATCATATCTGACTTTGGGTAATAACTATTCATAATAAGAAGAAATTAGACCAATTACAAAACACTGAGTTACATAGAACTTGTTTTGTACAACGGAACAATCAAAACAGACAAATGAACAATTTGGTTCCTATTTTATTTCAGAATGTGAACATTCTTCTTGGGTATAACTTGGCACTATCTAACTCTGTCTCTATTGGCAATATATAGCCAAACAGAAGGCTTGGAAAAATATATAAAATATATACAGTACAATTACACAATTTGAAAATGTCTTATTATCTATGCATTTCTGCCTTTTTTGTGAGTCATTGCATTTTCTTTAAGAGCACTGTGAGTTAGAATGAGAAGAAAATGAATAGAAATCAGTGGTGGATTGCCCCTGTTTCGGACCGGTTTACAAGAACTGGTAGTATAACCAGTGGGAGGCCCTGCCCACCGCCCTGGATATCGTCATCAGCGATCTGCGCATACGCAATCCCATTGCGAACTGGTGGTAAAGGTAAGTAGAACCCACCCCTGGTAGAAATGTATACCCATACCTTTGTTATCCAGCCCATGAAATCATCAGTCATTGATTTTTCATAATATAGGTAGTCCTCAATTTAGAACAATTCATTTAGTGACTATTCAAAATTAAAACAGCACTGAAAAAAGTGCTTTATGACCATTGTTCACACTTACCACCATTGCGGCATTCCCAAGGTCAAGTGATCAAAATTCAGATGCTTGGCAACTGATGCATATTTATGACACTTCAAGTGTGCTGGGGTCATGTGATCACCTTTTGCAACCTTTAGACAAGCAAAGTCAATGGTGAAGCCAAATTCACCCAACAACCATATTGCTAACTTAACTGTGGCAAGAAAGGTCGTAAAATGGGGAAAATTCACTTACCAAATATCTCATTTAGTAACAGAAATTTTGGGTTCAATTGTGGTTATAAGTCGAGGACTACCTGCATACATATCCATGTTGAGGTATATAAACTTTAGGATACAACTGTCAAAACTGAAAGCATAATGGTAATTCTAATCTAGATACCTCTTAATCTACATTTGTCAGTTTTCTGTTTTAAAAATATATAGCAACTGCTTTTTTCTGATAAATAATAGCCTGAGTGTTGTGGATTATTTTATTTTTTTTTATAAAATCTAGTGACTATATCAAGCTATTATAAAATAGCTTGAGGTTGCAGTTTTGGGTTTTGTATGATTAGCCCTCTTCCTTCAAATGCAATCTTAAATCAAACTGTATGAAGTACACAATAAAAGATTGGCAATGTACAAGTTTGCTAAACTTTACAAAAATATTAGAACACACATTTTGAATTATTCTGAATAAAATTAATGAGATACATTTGAGACAATGGAAATAATCTCAGACAATCAAAATAAATAAATAAAGTTAGTTTGGATAAAAAGTTTTAAGAAGTGAAGAAATCACGCATATACCCCAAGGCAAGGTCTTTTTCTATAAAGGGAAAGATTGCCAAACTTTTATTTAAAAGTCTAATTTGCAAAACTCAAAATCATTTTGGTACTCATGTATTACATTTATCTAAATCCTCTATGTTTCCCGCACCATGTATATAATATTATGGTCTATTATTGCTGAAGTTTGGATTTTGTTTTATTTTATCAAAGTACATCAATGAATTCAGCAGAATTCTTTCACTGAAGTAACAATAAAAATTATTAGTATCTTAGGCTATACAAATCTAGAATATTTAGAATTAAAAATAATTAGTTTATAATGAGATATTTTGACAATTCTGTTTCTTCCAATTAAAGGAGGGGGGGGGAAATGAAACATACATTTCCCAACAGGTTGGGATATCAGCGATCCTAAATTCAAAATAGTAGGAGAATCTAGAATGAATGAGAAAGTTTTTATTAAAAAACATAACTATATACAAAACATACGTGAAATGGCTGTAGTTTATGAAAACTACTATTCATCTATTACACTATTCTGTTAGTGTGAGTCCATTAATCTGTATTACACATGACTACAATTGAAATCAGAATTTCAAAGCAAAGCAATTTTTCTTTTCTTTTTTGCAGCACAAAGCCTGCATTATAGTATAGCCAGAACTGTGGTGCAAAGGGACACACCGCATCCCCTTTAAACTGCTTTGTGCTTTTTTTTTTCTTCCATAGTGCAAAACTAGTTCCAGTCCAGCTCAGCAACCAGGCAGGTTAAGTCTCGTCAGCAGCAGGGGCAAAAATATGGTGAAGATCAGCTGGGCTGGTTGAGGCAGGGCAGCAGGGGATCTAAAAGATGCAGATGGAGAGGAGCCAGGTGGTGAGGAAAATTGCAATTGTACGTTCAGGTGAGTTGCCAAGCACATGTATTTTGAGCATGTGACTGCAGAGGCACTGCAACAGCCATAACTTCAGGTATGAGTCATAAGTCTCTTCCTTCAGCATCATTTTAACTTTGAATTGTTTCTGAATGAATCATTGTAAGTCTAGAACTACCTGTATTAGCTTTATTTTTTTGCCTTGCAACCACATATTGTAAATGACATTCTTTATTAATGTATACATCTTTGCCAGTTTAATTTGGGGGAAGTTTTCAATGTAGTTATATTTCTCTCCCCTCCCCTTATTACGTGCATTTACCCACCCTTCCCAGACATATGTAAGAAGCATATTTAGCCTGATATGTCAAGCTAGACGTTATCCCTGATCTGGATTAGTTCAGGCTGAATTAATTATTTTTTTAACTTTTACTTCATTGATTATTGATTTCCTGTAATTAATTTTTATTTCATTATTATTTTTCCTTATGAACATTTCAGCATGCTTATTGCACTATATTCCATTGCAGTGGAATTAAATTGACTTTGGCCCAGAGATTTCTTCAAAGTATAAAGGTATTTTTAAAATATTAGCCAATTTACAAGATAATTTAAAAACAAATGATCTTTTGTCCTGAAAGGAAGAAATAGGAGAGAATATCATTGTTCTATTTAAAAAAAGTTATGAAAAGGAGGCCAGTTATTATAGGAAAGCACATATAGCTATAGAAATTAAGCTAAAGCAGTGGTTCTCAACCTTCCTAATATCGTGACCCTTTAATACAGTTCCTCATGTTGTGGTGACCCCCAACCATAACATTATTCCTAAAACCATTGAAAATATGTGTTTTCCGATGGTCTTAGGCGACCCCTGTGAAAGGGTTGTTCGACCCCCAAAGGGGTCCCGACCCACAGGTTGAGAACCACTGAGCTAAAGAAAGATAGTATACAGTATATTAAGCCAGTATATTTTTTACCAAACAAATCAATTTATAGACATTTTGTATAGCAGATTAACCAAGTGCAATTTTCAAGCTCCTGAAACACTATGGTAATTCTTCATTTGTTTCCATATTTTTATTCAGCTGAGCTAATTGAGTAGGCCCTCTGGATATCTTTGAAATGCAATAATTCTCCAATTCACACTTCTGAATTAAATTGCTCAACACTTCTTGCTTCCATTAGGAACAGAGGACATTTTGCCTTTATCCATGAAGGAACATGTGCAATGAATGTATCCTATTTGTTTAGCCTGTAATAAATCTAGCCTTTAATAGAGATATCTATTGATCATGTATTTACTTTACAAAGCTTCCTGCATATTTAAAACTGACATCTTGGAACACTACACAGAACTACATTCTTTGATTCTTTTATTTAGTAGGTCAAATCATTGTTATGTATCACTGGGATGCTGCATTTTAATTCATTTAACATTTTAATCTTCCATCAGTTTTTCATTTAAGAGGATTTCACTGCACATGCTGGATTTGTGCAGTAAATTCATTCTTCTAACAGTTTTATATATTCATCAGAAATTCATTTAAATAGATTCCACAATATATCATATCTACTTCCACTGTTACTTTAGGTCAGGTTGTGATTGATGCAAAAGCAATGAGGTATTAAAAGACATGGGAAATATCCGAAATTAGAAAAAGTTCAAAATGTGTGTCATTGTAAGGGCATGACACTGCTTAGATATGCAAAGGGAGGGGAATTACTAAACCATTTTTCGCCAAATCTGTGAACAATAAATTATTTTCAGCTCTTGTACTAGAAATCAGAATTTACACTGATTAAATTTTTCCTTTAAGGCAAAAAATAGCATTAATACAGTACTACAGCTACTTCTAAACATATGCCATAACAAAAACAAGCTTTAAACATTTGCTTATAAGAGTAAAGGCCATTTAAATTAAACACCATAGTAGAAGCTAAAATGAAATAAAATCAAATCTAAGCTCAATACCTCAAAATCTATAAAGTCAGGCAAGCTTGAGCATCCTATATTTCCCTGTAAATCTTGTGGAATGAGTCTGTTTTCAAACTTCTAGAAGGCCAAAGAAATTGGCATTGATTCTGAAAGCAGCACCTACAATCCCATATATTTTGAGGAAATGGAGATATATTCATAGCACTTTTTCCTAGAATGCATGGATTAGCAAGGATGACTACAATTGGAAAACGGAATCCATACCTCTGTTGTGCACATTATTGCTCCACAGATAATTGCTAGCACTTTGTGTTTCACTAAAAGTTTATCAGTGTATGAAGTAGAACCCAGATATAAATGTTCTCATCATGGCAAAGTCAAATGATAACCAATAATGTTGCATTCTTGATTAACTGAAGTTTTTCAGTGGTCTTCAAAGATAAATCTAGGTAATTGCATTACAATTATATAAACATGCCATATAGTGATGAGAACATGAATTATTGTTGCAAGAGCCTTATATTCTAGCCTGGACTGCAACTGGTACACCAACTAAAGATGAGCAAAGCCTCCTTAGTCCCTCTGGCTATTGTTTCCACAAAGCATAAGCTTCAAGCTTGGGAAAACCTGATTCAAGTATTTGATTCTTCAAGAGATAAAACTGGATAGATCAGCATATTTTTTGTGAATAAAGAGCTATTTTATTATGCTGGGATTTAGCTCCCCCCCCCCCAGTTTTTCCCAATATTTGATAAAATTGTCAGGGTTCCAAGTAACACTCCCAATGAAATCAAACTCTGAGGCTTGAATTTCCTCAAAGCTAACTTTTATTAGAGATGTGATATTGGCACATCTGTAAAAACCTGAATCTGAGAGCATCCAGGTTTTCCACACCCAAAAGAAAGTTCAAGACCTTGCCCCTCTCTCACATGTTCACCACACATCCAATCAATTGCTGTCCAGAACAGAAGTTACCTCCTCATTCTTCTCCACACAGCTGCAGGGTCCCATGGCCTTGACTTTCTATAAAGAATTTTATTGTGACTACATATCTTCTTTTTTCTATGCAATCCCATCCCAATTTCCCCCAGTAGGATTTGTGGCAGGCCTGAAGCCTGAAGGCGCAAGAGTAGAAATATGGCTTCCAGGTCTGACAAAAATTATGCTTAACAGTAAAAACATCTCCTTGAAAAGCCATATTTTCCTATGCTTTCTTGTCTAATTAATTTCCTAGAATTTATTGGTAGAATTCCACATAGGTCTTAACTAGGGTTACCTTGTTTAACTCCCAGCCTGTTGTGACTCATAGCTTGTACTTGCTTTTTATGAGCTGTGAACACAAAATGAAAAGAAAATTATTTATAATACTTGAATATATATATTTTTGCAAAAACAGTAATAAGATATTTATACATTGTTTCAAATGCTCTCTTAGATTTGGATATTTTGGATTCAGTGGCATTTGTAACTATTACAGTCAAAATGAAATGATAGTAATGACAATTCTGCATTGCAGCCTATGTTGATTGTCTTTCATACTGCTACCAGCTGAATCTTAAGCAAACTTCAGAAATTCAAGCCCAGATTTCAATGAATTGGCAATGGGCTGGGCTAGAATTTAGTCCAGAGTAGGTCATCAGAATTTCTTGTTGTCTATCCACCTGCATCTGGCCATTCTATCTCTTGCAAGTCAGCATTTCTAGCTGACACTCTGTCGGTCCTACCTTTTCCAGTTCCAGTTCCATTTCCAGTCCTAACCCTAACCCATTACTAGTTTCTTCACAGGGAGACTTTCTCAGATGTTTGCATACAAGAATGTGTCTATAATTCTTTCCACATATTTACTTGGAATTAATGCAGATCTTTTCTCTTTTTTTCCTTATGATACCCTCCTTACTTTGATGCTACAATAATACAATACCAGGCATTAGGTAGCAGGCTGTGTTTTAATTTCCACATTCCTTTACAGGTCCATTGAAATATTGTACCAAGGAAGAACTGATATCTCAGCTTAATAGAAACAAAGTAATACTTACTGTGTAGTGGACTTCAGTAGGCAAGAAGCAGACCAGCATAGCTATGTCACATGAAATGTCTAACCTATATATGTAACCACTACTCCATGGTCCATCAAGGGTTAACTCAACTACACAACCCATAACTCCCACAATCCCTCCTTACCTTGACTCCTCCCCCTGGGTACAAAAGGACCATCCACATGGGCACCAGGCAGTTCCAGATATATACCTGAGGAGAAAGGACATAGGTCAGTTACTATTGCATACTTGAACCTGTAATATACTTTAAACTGCAAATAAATAAACTGCAACAATTACTAGTTTGTATCGAGAGTTATTGGGTTAGATCCTCCCTTTCTAACAAGCTACAACAACTTTTATTGACTCAAAACTGGAACTGAGGAACAGCAGGCAAATGCCTATAATTTATACCCTACTCCATAGGGCCTTAACCAATCATAGTTCTTGAAAAAGCCCGCACAAATATGAATGTTCTAAGTTTCCCTCCAAAACAGTTGGAGTTAACGGTTAGGGCAGAGGTGGTATTCAGCCAGTTCTGACAGGTTCTGGAGAACCGGTAATGGAAATTTTGAGTAGTTTGGAGAACCGGTAAATACCACCTCTGGCTTGCCCCACTCCATCTATTGTCTGCCTCCCAAGTCCCAGATGATCGGAGTCCCAGCTGATCAGCTGGGTCTTTTTTTGTTGTCCTGTACAGGAGAATGGAGCTGGAAAGCAAGTTAGTGGGGTGGGGAGGGAATGGGTATTTTACAGTATTCTTCCCCTGGAGTGGGATGGAAATGGGGATTTTACAGCATCCTTCCCCTGCCACGCCCACCAAGCCATGCCCACCAAGCCACACCATGCCCACCAAGCCATACCACACCCACCAAGCCACACCCACAGAACCGGTAGTAAAAAAATTTGAATGCCACCAGTGAGTTAGGATCATCTAAAGGTTAGTTTCACTTTAGCAGGGCTTAACACAACTGTATATATTCAATAGATAACAATACTGCTGCAACATTGCCACTTAAAAAAATTTTAAGAAATAAAAAAGGGAAGCTTTACAGAACTGTGCAAAACATACGGAAGCATGTTTTACCATGCTTGGCAGAAATGCAAGGGATGTAAGAGTTAAATGGAGCATGAGCTTCCAGATATGGGGATAGTTCATTGACTTACCAGCTCTCAGTAGAACAATTATTAGAATTGTTAGAAAGTGGTTCTTTCCAATAGTGAACATAGCATCCTAGCAATAAATGTCTGCCTAGGGCAACAACAAGCTGCTGGAAGAAAGTGGTGTTTGTCGAAACTGCAACCAATCCAAGCTGGGGCTGCAGTTAGAAGAAAACAAAGTACTGGAAGACATCTGCTTTTAGGTTCTTAAGAAGTCTTGGTCAAAAACCCCAGATAAGTCTTCAAACTTAGCTGTCCCAATAGCTAGGTAAAAGAGAAGATGAAAGCTTTGGGCAACAAGGAGGTCATATAAAATTGAACATGTACAACTACTTCAAGCAAGAACTAGTCTATCTGTATTAATCCAGAATATTTTAATGCAGAAAAATGTAACACAGAAAGGAACATTTTGGAGGAAAAATGTGTCACTGAAATCAATGTGAATAATGAGTCATTCATTGAAAACCAAGGTGTTAACTTAGCTTAGATTCAATCCATTCTCTGAAAATAAATCAACATGAATCAGAATATTTGAATCCGTATTCTTAAGTTTATGTACGCGGCCCAAACTAACATGGGAACTCACTGCTTCACAGGATACCTACACTGTAGATGTGAAATTTCCCTGCCTTTAAAAAAAACTATTGTATATTTATCATATTTATCATCATTCTTGAAATCACTGTTGCTGATCTCAGCCGCTCTAAATTTTATTTGCAGAAAAAATTAATAGCAAGCATAAGAATATCAGATGATGCTATAAAGGGACCTTGACACTTCCTGGGGGCAAAGATGCCCTTTTACAGATCTATGATGTAACAGAAAGTGTAGTACAGGATTCACAGTAGGCTGAGGCTATATGAAAAACATTCTATCATGAATCAGCTGTATTCATAATTTATATATTACTTCAGAAGATCTAATCCAAAAATGTCCTACAGTTATAGTATTATCACCAATTGTATCATCAAATAAGCTTACAAATAATGAATGGTTATCTCTGATCTTGCAACCCTAGTTTTCTCAAAAGGAAGCTATTAGTTTCTCCTAGCCTGTATTCCAATCAATGTTTATGATGCCCTGTGTGCTTGAAAGTCTTAATTTATCACTCAACTGCAACAGTTTTACTAGCTTAGGCTTCTGTCGGATTCTCATCTTTTTGCTGTGGACCTATACTGTGGACTTAAATTATCTAGATTTCTTTTTTAGTTTTTAATGTTAAATTGTGCACAAAATAGCATTGAAGAATGCAGTAATTCAAGATGTTGGCTGAAAGCACAGATGGGAATGTGTACAAAGAGGATTAAGTTGCTTTCCATATCCTAAGTGTTTATCAAGGATAAGAGAGAAAACTACGTTACTCATTATTGCCTCGGGGATTGTCAAAAGTTAACAATTTATCTTGCTGATGTAGTATAAAAGATGGAATGTGTGAAGATACTATTTTTATTAGCCATAGTAGACTGAAACTAAAATGAAAGTAAATGGCTGCATTGCCAGAAATCTGCTAATACAAATCGACCAAACACTACAAATTAGTCTATTGCAGGGGGAAATGCATACTAAAGACTTTGGAATTTTTTTAAAAAAGGCATTTTATGTTCAATTATGTTTCAAACCCTTGATTTATTTAAGTGTTTTATATCAGTTTCACAGCCCAAAAATAATGAACCCATAATTTCTTATCAACCCTGGCTTTCGCAAGTGCTATATTTGGTTAGATTTAAGGTTGTAGTAGGTCATATGATGCTAAATACTTCAAAAATGCTTCAAAATACAGAAAACAACAAAAATGTCCTATTTATTTCTTGCTCTCTTCAGTTTGATTATAATACAGTCACTTAAATACTTGCTCACTTCCATTCACGAAACAATACAGCATTAAAAAAAATCTAAAAATGTTTACTCAAGATGATCATAATGTTGAACCAGTGCGGGTACAACATGCTCCTTAAAAAGTACAGCCAAGAATCAGGGTAGTAAGTAATCCATTGACTGATCTTCAAAGTTGATCCTTTCATTTTAAGAAAGTGATGATATGGAAATCAGCATCCATATTCCATCCTGGCATGTTCCAGCCAAATGTTAAACTGCGTAGTTTTATAATTCTGCTTGTTGAATTATAGCTAGATTAACAAACATAAAGTACTTACCTGTATTCCACAGCAAACTCATAATATATTAAGGTAAAGGTTCCCCTCGCACATATGTGCTAGTCATTCCCAACCCTAGGGGGCGGTGCACATCTCTGTTTCAAAGTCGAAGAGCTAGCACTGTCCGAAGACGTCTCTGTGGTCATGTGGCTGGCATGACTAAACATCAAAGGCCCACATACACTGTTACCGTCCCACCAAAGGTGGTCCCTATTTTTCTACTTGCATTTTTACATGTTTTCGAACTGCTAGGTTGGCAGAAGCTGGGACAAGTAACAGGAGCTCACTCAGTTATGCGGTGCTAGGGATTCAAACCGCTGAACTGCCAACATTTCTGCTCGACAAGCTCAGTGTTTTAGCCACTGAGCCACTGCGTCCCTAATATATTTGGCTGTTAAAAAGGCCAAAGTAATTTGAGCTGCAATAACACATGCATCATTTTAAAATTATAGCAAGCAAATAATTCTGTTTTATTCCATCTTGGTTGCTCTGTCTTATTCTGAGCACCATGTGTGACGAAAGTTTCAAAGAAAATGAGGAAGTAGGTCCTACAAAGATTGAAGGCACTCAGTAATTTGAGCTTTGGGAAAAGTGTGGAGGATTTTAATAGCATTCATCAAACACCACAAAATATACGACATGGAAGGGGTAAGATTTATTCAGATTTTGTCTATTAGGAAAGCAAATTTAATGGAAATATTAGAAAACATTCACAACATAAGAACTATGTTCAACAATATAACCAGTTGCCTCCTGTAATGATGGTGGCCAGTGAACCATGTCAGCCATCTATCTGGAATGCTGTAATATGAATACCCTGCAAAAAATAGTGAGCTGGAGTCAGTGGACTAAATTGTCTCCTTCCAAGTCCATGATTCTATGATAGCAGTAAGTTGCTACAGAAATTGATCGCCTGTTATCATTTTATGTAGACAACTGACTACCATAATACATGAGAAATGGTACTGGTGAAAATTAGAAATTTTGTTTTCAATTCTTATTATACCCACAATCTTTAACCTAATTAGATACACAGAAAAATGATAAAGCTTCCTTACACAGTGGATTATATATTTCCATACTTGTTTAAATTTTCTATTTTTAAAATCTTTCTCAGTTATTATTTGGCCTAGTGCTGCATTAAAAGTACAGGTACTTATTATCTAGGTCCAGTTCTTTGTATATGTGCATCAGGGAAAATAGTTTTATTTCACAAATTGTATATACTAAAAACAAATGTGTCAACAGAAGTAGTTGAAAACTTGAAAACCTGACGGAAGCAAATGTCTTTCAACTATCTTTGCAAATACAGGTCAGTGATCTGAATATGCCACAAAAATAACTAAACTATGTGATTAAGAACGTTAAGAAGAGAAATTGGTTCCATTTAGTGAGGAAGTCTATCTCCTTGAGGCTGCTTTTTAAGGAGTGACAATCTTTCAATAAATGATCAGAATAACAGCATTTCACCAGAAAATTTGCATTAAGATTAGACGTCTTGTTTTGAAGATGCTCCTGGAGGATAATGGATGCTATACCCACAATTCATTGTTAACCTAAGTTTCATCAGGTTATATATAAATAA
Source organism: Pituophis catenifer annectens (assembly GCF_029215685.1). NCBI lineage: Eukaryota > Metazoa > Chordata > Lepidosauria > Squamata > Colubridae > Pituophis > Pituophis catenifer. The sequence goes on from NW_027256884.1 coordinate 84,876,437, forward strand.
GCCCCCAAATAGAACTTAAAAATTTCTATCCAGTATTGCAAAATAAAATTACAGATTAAAATACTAACTTCTAATAGATCTCTCTCCCTCTCTCTCTCCCTCCCTCCCTCCCTCCCTCTCTCTCTCTCTCTCTCTCTCTCTCTCTCTCTCTCTCTCTCTCTTATCTACACCCCCCCTCTCTTTCTCATACATACACACACTTCAAATGTATTCTAGTTTCTTCTGGCTTAGAAGTGAGGACTAAATAAAATGGTTGTAAAGCTGTCATTCCACATTATATTAATTTCAGCATTAGGTGCTTTGGGTACAATTCCAAAACAACTGGAACATCACTTTGACACCATTAGCATTGGCAAATTCACCATCAGTCAATTGCAAAAGAGAGCTTTACCCGGAACAGCTTACATCCTGTGACAATACCTCCAATACCATCAAACATTAACATATACCTATCTCAGGTCCTTGGGAAGAACTTAATAGGTGGACAAAAATGCCAAATCCATTTGGAACATTTGACTGAGTGTGCAATGAACCATAATAGCCTGATGAAGAACACTACATAAAATATGATGAAACCCACCAGTTAGCTTATTTATTTATAAACATTGAGAAAGTTTCATATTGCTTCATTTTTAAAAAAATATATAGTCACAAAAGATTAGCATTAATAATAAAGAAGATTCAAACCAAAAACTACATATCTCCTTGTTCTGAGGAAATGGTTATGTCTCCTTCTAACATAATGGAGCTAAATTGGATTGGACAAATATCACCTACTAAATATGATATAAAATATATACTGTAGATTATATAATTTATCCTTAAATTTCCACTTAAACATTCACTAATGGAGTGTTTGTTTAGAAGTTATTTGGTACTCTATTATCACTTAATATACCCTGTATATATTAATGCCTCTTAGAAAAATATTTTTTTCTAGATAAAGTTTTAAGGTATTTGAAAATGTTACAAAACCTTGAAATATGGGTTGACTTACCATGCTATTTGGAGAGAAACAAGAAGAAAATAAGACCACTGTCTAAAAGCCTTTTACTTGCTATTCTGCCTGTGGGTATGAATGTACATGTTCATTTTGGACAGCCCACACCTCAATGCAACACTGCATTTGCCTATAAATTGGCAAAAGGGTGAACAAACAACCTATTGCTGAGAGTGGTTGAGGTGATCATTCCTTTTTACAGGAAATTAAATTTCTGTGTAAACTACAAATCCTTAATTAGAAATGAATGTTTTATTAGAGATTAATTTTTCCATTATCACAATTTCCAGATATTGTGAGGGTATTCTCAAGATGTCCTGCTCTAAAAGCTTTAATAAATAACACAAAAAGCAGGAACTTCTCTATGTCATTCACATGCACTGCATTCCTTCCTAAATGGAATTTGTCAGTCTGTCTATCCATTTATTTTCTATAGCTGCCCATGTCAACTAGCAAATTGGAGAAGCATACATCATAGAAACACACAGTTAAAACAATATAGAATAATTATGTACAGTTCTCTGAGTAAACTATTTCCATAGATGTCAATATAACCAATATAGTCATTACACACTCAGGGTCCCAATCCTGGGCACGGAACCAGGTTTTCAAGGCCTTACAAAAGGTCAGCACGATCAGGGTTTTATTATACGATCAAGATTGAATCTATTATTATGGCAAATGAAGCAATTTCCATAGGCAGCAAATTTTGGAGATTGAAATGGCAGCTTTCTATAGAAAGACAATTGTATGTACATTTCTGTTTTTCTCAAGTACTGCAATAGTTCTCAAGTACTATTCCATTCAGAATTTTGGTGGAGGATACTATCCCAATAGTAGCCTTGCCTTTCATGAGCCTATTCCAGACTATAAAGTAGCATGTAATTCTAGTCTGGTAGTTGCTTTCTTCTAATCTGGAACAGATTAGAACTCCACGCCCTTTGACCTTTTATTGTCTTACCAGCTCAAAGGTTTATAGAAATTCATAAATGCAAGAGACACTATGATCAGTTTTAATTCTTGGATGATCATTGTAGGCAAAAAATATAAGCTTTTCCCAGTTATATTAACACTAGCAAAATTATCATGTCTTCAAAACCTGTTACTAAATATAAATTTTGTATTTGTTAATAATCTGCATTAATACTTATTTTATTATTGAAAACTTTTTTTTGAAATAGACTTATGATTTTACTTTGTTTACATCTTATCCTAGGATTAATGGTACACGGCAGGGCTACCCACTTTCTCTTTTGCTACTCAATTTGATTCTTGAATCTTTGACCACTATGAAAAAATGATTTAACCATGGTAAGGCAGTCTAACTAATAACTATTTTATCATCAGAAACACCGAGCTAATAGAGACCTCCTAAAATTTATGATATAAAATGCCTGTTCCATTTGAATCTCAACAAATAACACGTTCTATTCTAGGCAATATTTACCCTCCCTTTGCATTTCTGTGCCTTTTTTCTGAAAAGTATGTGATAGTTTAAATTCAAAAGGCACAAACCTCTCCATAGGAGTATGCAACTGGATAAGCCATTCAATACCTTACTTTCTGAAGTTTAACCAGGTGATATTAAACTATATTGCAGTTCCAATTAAAGGTTTCCAGCCATCATCAGTCAAATTGCCTAGGAATGCTGGGAATTATTTCAACTCTTTTGAAGAGTTTTAATAAAAGCATATTTGATAATGGAATTATAAATGAAGTCATTCACTGTTTTTGAAACATAAAAATCCATTTTAAGTCAATGAAAATCCAAGCTTCAGCATCATTTTTCCCTTTCTTTAATGTCCAGATTTGTTGATAAACACTGTTGATTAATTTAGGGAACTGCTTGGGCTGAGCCACGCAAGCCTGTATCTCATTTGATAATGGTCTGAAAATCCAGTGGATTACTGCAAGGATTTTATCCTGCTCTAATCTCTAGAAAGAAATGTTTAACAGCTGGGAAGAACAAGAAGCAGCAGCATTGTGTGGCAAGGATTCTTTGAAATAGTATAACATTTCTAAATGCTGAATATCTTTGTAATTATTCCAAAATGAATTTTTTCTGCTTTTCACTGGTAAGTCTTTCTTTTTCTTCCTGATTTACTGAATTTAAAAGCATAAGATTGAGTCATATGAGAGAGATTAAAGGTTTTAGAAAGACAATGTGTAATATGTGTAATAAAATAAGTGTTCAAAGCAGCAAAGAAAAAGGCTTCTTTAAAAAGAAATCAATGGTATGGTTTGCAGATATTTTGTGAGGTAATTTTGAAAATAACTTTCATTCGATGATTATAGTGGAAATATATTTTTTTTGCTCATAAATATACACCAATTTATTTTGAAGCATGAATTAAAGTTGAAATTTCATTTCTTACAAATATGTTACAACATACAAATATGTTGGAAAATTTTTGAAATACAGAGTTTTATCATGCTTGCTACAGAACAGTCCTAAAGTTCACAATCTCAATGTCATAAACTTTTAAAATGTTGATTGAGTGTTTATATTGTGAGTACTTCTGTAAAATGATATTATGTGTATAAAAAACAGTTCCATCTATGTGTGGTCTTTTTTATGCCTTAAAGATCAGATCAGATCAGATCAGATCAGATCTATATTTTTGTAGCAATACCTATTTTTAAAAACGTTTGTCTTATTTCTTTATGACAAACCATATTTATATCTTGTATTCTGCATTTATTTATTAGAGATAAATACAGAAAGTGGTGATATTTGATTTAGTTCACTATATGAAAATATTCTATTTCCATGTATTGATTAATAATAAAGTATTAAGACAACAAATTCTTTTACACAATAAAATAATATCTAAACTGAGTAATTTATAATTATGAGTGCATGAAAGAAACCAATAAAAATATAAAGAGTTAAATTAGAAAATACATCTAATCTACAGACACCACAGTAGCTCTTAATGGTCCAAATTCTCAAAATGCTGTTCAGTTTCTAAAAACAAATGTGGGGATATTTCCCATAAAAGAATATTATAAAAAATGCTACAAGTAGTATAGAAGTAGAGAATATAATTTTAGTATAGAAAAATCAAATATAATTGCAATATTTAGGGATAGTCCCCTGCAAGTATTTGGATATTTTACTTCAACCAGAATATGTGTAAGCAAGACTCTTCTGACTTTCTCTAATGCATTCTCCCTCTGATAAAACTTCATAATATTTCAAAAAAATATTTGTCATATTTCATGAAATAGGGACATTTGGCTTGTTTAGAATTTAGCTTAATATTGTCTCAGATAAATTAACTACCATTTTAAAAATACTGTATATTTAATAAGGTACTATTGTCCCAATTTGGATTATATTTTATCCTCTGTCATTATCTATTGTAGAGCATGCCCAGCTGCAATTTAACATTTGCAAATTAATTCCACTTGCTCTGGTAATCCAAGACTGACATTTCATCATCAGAAATACTTGCTGCATATTTCTAGGATCATGTGCTGATTCACTGGCAATGATACAGTACAGCAGATTTAATTTGGAATGCATTTGTCATTTTTGCAAGCTGTCTTATAAAACATCATCTTTCAGTAGTGACTCATAATTCTGTTGTTAAAATGGTGTCATATGAAAATTGTATAAAACAATGAGCATCTGATCTTAAGCTGTTAGCCTTGCTTACTGACTGTGGTTATGTAGGAGTTTTAAGAAACAGGTGACTGAAAATCAAACAGCTATCTAGTTTCTCTAATGTATCAAATCAGTCTTACTACGAATAGTTTTCACTTTTGCAAGTCATAATTTCCTTCAGAGTAGCATAAGTACCACACTATTCCAAAGACGCTTACATTTACCAAGAGGAAAGCAACATGAATTAAGCAAATGAGTTTCTTACAAAGCTAGAAAATGAAATATTTTCCTTCTTGGATAAATGATAGTATTCACTGACTTTTCCCCATCCCACCAGTTTTCCTTTTAACCATTATACTTACGTTCTTGTTCACAATTATGTACTATAATCCTCCATATTGACTTGAAGATTTCTAGTAAGATCATAGAAACAGCCATGCATTATATCTTTTTTCATATGTTCTTTTCATGGTCTTTTTTATTCCTTTTCATCTCTGACAATCATGACTATTTCAATTACTCACCTCTAATATTGGTTCCATTCCTTGTATTTTTTCTCTGATATTATTTACTTTCCAAACAGTATGTTGCATGTTGGCTTCTCCTTTTTAACTGGTATCAGTTTTAACCAGTTACCAGTTAACTGATTTTAATCAGTTAACAGATACCAGTTAACTGATTTTAACTGTTTTGCTGCTTTTTAAAATTTCCTATTCCACAACTCAGTTCCATTTTAATCTGACTGAATCAAAGAAGAATGTCAGATACATTTTACCTGTATCATTTCCTAGTATTATGCTGAGTTTGGGGATGTGACAGCAATCCACGAATACATAAGTAAAATATTTTAATATTATTTAACAGACTTACTATTAAACATGAGGGATTTTGATAGGTCTTCACAAAGGCAGTTAAGACTTGATTCTTTCTCCATGACTTTGGGTGAGGTTAATTGGAGTCTCAACTGGATAAGTTGAAGTATATTTTAGTATGGCTGCCATTGTATTGATTTTAGTTGGTTTTAATACATTTTATTTTTTTTCATATGTTGAATCTGTTGATTATTTTTCTTATTTGCCGCACTGTTTGTATTGGGCAGCCATGTTAATTTTATCAATCAATCAACAGCACTTCAAGATCTTTAAATCATTTGGTTCTTGTCTTGGAAATTTTACAAATAATTTGTAATATTATCATTATTTTGTGCTCTATTCTTGTGAATTAGAAATTAGATGACATTATCAATCAACGAATAAATTAGAAACAAAAATGGATACAAGTATGACACACATAATTTATTTACTTTTCAGGAGGGTTCTATGGACAGTTTGTATGAACCAGTTAAAGAAAATCAAGAACTACAAGAAGATACCTACATAAGTAGCAGAGCTAATACACCAGTAAGTGCTTGGCTCAAGGTAGATTGACAGAAAGGTTTCATTCTTTCATAAGATAAAATGCAAAGTTGATCATGTTGCAGCTAAAAAAAGGAGAATATTGATATAAGAATATTGTTTTTGTTAGACTAATTTTGTGCAAGCTTTTCCTTACCCACCAGGACACAAATGAACTGGTGATATGACACCATTACAATCAACATTTCTTCATCTATTCATTTTATTTCAGTTGTTCTTACAGTGTTTAATCATTTAATATTTGTTAATAATTATTTTAGATAATTATTTTTTAGGGTTTTTTTTTCATTAGCCATACAGAATTGCTTGTGAGATGCATGACTATTTAAATTTAAATAAATAAATAAATACATTAAACAAACAAACAAACAAATATACACACCTACATGTCTATTGAAGAGGAAGAGAAAAATCAGACAGAAGATGATAAAGATTTGTTAAGATATAATGGGACTAGGAGACAAACTCCAGGCATTAGGTTTGGTTATATCCAGCATTATAATTGTTTCTGTTTGCAATTGTAGAGAAGATATACAGAGTTCAAATTTGGGATTCTTCATGTTTACTGAGCTGTTTGTTTTCTTCCAGTCATTTTCTTTATAACCAAAGAAGAATACACAGAAGTAATCCACAACATGACTACAACAGTCACTGTGTAGGAAAGAGAGGTAGACAACTGGCAGAATGCATTCATGAACATCAACTGGCACTAGGAAATATGATGAAATTCATTAATTATCACTAGAGAAACTGAAGCACAATTTCAGCTGGGAAACTATTGATATTGTAGACCAAGCCAAATACAAAAATATTTTTAAAAAATGCCTGAAAGCTTGCCATTCAGATAAATCAACCATCATCAGACACATATACATGAACTCCATCTACATATCATTTTAAAAAAAGACATAGAACCTAAAATAAAAAAGGAAGCAAATAACATCCAGGTAAGAGCATCTCCCAACCCATACCAGCCAACACCCAGGAAGAAATACTGTAATTAAGGAACCATCAAAGAAGAAACTACACCCCAACCAGTACTGGCTGGGGAAGCTTCTCTATATAAATAACCAGCAAATTCCATGCTCCTATTCAATGATGATGATGAGGATAAAGATGATGATCATGATCATAATGGAATGTCTGAAAGAAAAAAACTAAGCTCAATGAATACCAAAAATCCAACATACTTCTGGCTTTCTATATCATATAGTTTGTTTTCTTTAACTGTTTGAACTGCTAATCCTAACCCTAACTGAAATTGAGATTCTGGCCAAAAACTGAGTACTCATTTACACAGGAGTAGTTAATCTCTAACCATCTATCTGGATATATATATATATAACAATTTTTGAAGAAAATTATATACATACCCTGTTTACTTTTACTATAGGTTTAGTCAGATGTGAAGCGCAATACAATTATATGCCCTTCTGTGTATGCTAATTAATTGCTTCTTGTTCAGTTGTTTCTCATTTATTTATTTGCAGCAATGTAAATGCCATTCATCAAATAGCTTACAAATACTAAAAAAAAATACACAAACAATAAAAAACAGTAGCTCAAAAATTATAGCAGCAGTAACAGCAACATCCTTCCATTCATCTTCACATGTAGAAATAATGGTAATCTCCTTTTGCAGGATGGGGAATCCAACATGCTACCAGTCTATAAATGCTTTCTCAAAATAGCCAGATCTTAGCAGCTTTCCTAAATGTCATTGGCATTGGGGCTGTTTTGACCTCAAGTAAAAAACTATTCCAAGGGAGGAGAAGTAACAGAAAAGACATGTCCTAATAGTCCCTGATGATGATAATACTTTGATCAAGTGTCCTTTTGAGTTATTCTGAATTATAGTGGATGTCATTACCTGATAATAGAAGGTAGTTTCACAGATAAAGTGTTCTAATGCATAGCCCTTCTAACCTATCTAATTGCAATTGTCCAATCAAGATATGACTCCAAGGATGAATGGCTGTGAGCAAAGTCATTCCTGATTCTTCTTGTCCCTATGGAGGGGACAGGACTGGTCAGGATATTCCAACAGCAACTGCTTCTCTAAGTTTCTGTAACCTCATGTTTGTGTGTGTTATCAGAGACAATAACAAGATAGGCTGCCTAGAATAGATTTAGCTTTGCCACAATTTCTGAATGAACATTTCATATTTGCTTTGACAAACAGGACAACTTAGATAAAAGTATTAAAAGAAAAAATAAAATGGTGCAATTGTGCAAGACAAGATTGTTGCGTTAATCAGTTTAATAAACGAAGATGAAGAATGTTTCATTCGATTTATTCTCAGAGTCCTAAATTAGTCCAAAACAGAATCACTAAAAATCAACTTTCTTGCTTTTTAAAAATCTTTATATATCACAAAAAGAGATCAAAATGAATAATTGGTAGAGATCTCTACTGTACCTCTCAAGGTCATGATGGCAAATAAGGATATATATATATATCACATACATACATACATACATACACACACTTCATATGGCTAGCAGCAAAAGTTCAGATTGTGGAGACAGAAAAAAATATCAGGACCTTCGTTTCACCTTGATGAGAGAAATGCTACTTTTATTTCTGCTCAATTGTCAGCTAGCTAACATCTATCAGGCCACCTGACATATTTTGATTGGCTAAAAGTGGAATAAAAATGCTTTAAGTAAGCAAATCTGTTATACTTTTCTTTTGGGTGCCTATAATTATTCTTTCACACCTGCACTATCCAAAATTATCTCCTTTATCTAACATAAATATCTTGTTCTGGTGACAACACTTACATTCCAGTATCTTCTATTTTGATAAGGTAAGTACAGTTTAGAAAATTAAATATATATTCCAAACAGTTCCTCTTCAGACTCTTTAGCACCTCAACTTAATTTCCATACCTTACATTGGGACCTGTTTATCATTCCATTATCCTTTAAACCAAGACTGGGATTTCTGCAGCAACCTTGCTGTCATCATTTTCAAGATTAATTCTAATATACTTACATGAGATTAAGTTGGATCAAAAAATTAATACTAAATAAATGTCTTTGTACAATCAACAGGCAAGCAATGTCTTCATACTCTAAAATAGAGGAAGAAAACTATATTTGATGTGGGTACTGTATCCACTTTCTACGAGGGAGTCTGACTGAAGGTCTGCAGCATCTACCTTGGCTAATAGAGTAGATGATGTCAGACAGTTTTAGAGATAGGAAATCAGACTCTCCAGCAAAGTTTCATATTTTAGTTCATTAGTGTATCTATGCAGTTTAATGAAGAACATTGCTTCTTATCTTCTGCATAAATATTTTCAAGGATAATAAATTTGAGGAATTATTGTTGCCTTGTATATTTTGCTACCTACCATTCATAGGTAAGCTTACTCTAAGCTTACTGAAATTACTTATATTCTCATCTCATTTTGCATTTGATCAGTCACCATCTGAATATTATCACTTAGAAGACAAGCTAATAGCATTTTTTTTAAAAAAATAGCAGGCTTTTTAAAAAGAAATATAAGGATTTGACCCTAATTGAATACAATTTTGTATTCATTTCATTTCATTTCATTTATTAAATTTTTATACCGCCCCTCTCCCGAAGGACTTGGGGCGGTGAACAGCCAGGATTAAAAAACATACAATATAAACATTAAAATATTTTAAAACATAATTAAATCTATATTGGCTTCTCCCAATTTAAAACCCCTTACCCATAAAATTAACCAATTAAAAATTTTAAGCCAACCCAGCTTGCTGAAATAAAAAAGTCTTCAGAGCCCGGCGAAAGGTCCGGAGGTCCGGGATCAGTCGTATCCCTGGGGGTAGCTCATTCCAGAGGGCGGGTGCCCCCACAGAGAAGGCTCTTCCCCACAGGCTACATCTGTGACACATATCTTATATTGTAGGGGATTGCAATGAGAAGCAAGGATATTAACCTGATGCTAAGAATCTGGTTATTATATTATAATATATAATTATACTATAGATCTATAAGTAGAAAGTTAGCAGCAGAGAATCAAGCATCCTTGGATATTAAAGCAAATAAGAAAAATAAACTGCTCATCAGAAAAAGATAATGGGCTTAAGATAATGGAAAAAAATAATGGCACATAGTGCAGAATCTACTAAGAAATCAAAACTATGGAGCTTCCAAAGGAGGGAGAAATTCTTTTGAGAAATTAGAAACAAATGTAGGGTTTGGGAACAGTAGAGCTGTGAATGTAAAGTATTTGATCAGGCCATAATATGCAGAAGGGGAAAAAGGGGAGAAGTTCATTTGGAAATAATAGATTACCATGGCATGCTGGTTTAAAAAGTAAAAATATCAGATGTGACCATATATTCAGAATCTTGTTCCTTTTTTACATGCATTGCATATTTAAACGTTGAGGGTTTGAGTATGTCTCTGCCACCTGATTGACACTCCCACCTTTGGGTGGCCTTGAAAGAGGAGCCAGAGCTTTAAAGTAAAAGTAGGAGTCCTGAATAAGAGGCAGCATAAGAAGATAAATAGAGATAAAACACAAGACTTAAAGCAAGGGAGAGATTTCATAAGAAGTGAAGGGCAAAGGCCTTTATAGATTGACTAATGTGGAGATGAAGAGATGAATATTGTATTTCACCTGTAAAAGAGTGCCCAGTATGTGTTAGCAGAGGAAGGATTAAGAAATACAGAAAAAGGAACATGAAATTTGCAATGACTAGCAAGTACAGATTTTGAAAAGGTTCAACTAGCCAGAATGAAGAGAGTGACAGAATGCTCCATGAGAAGTTTGAAAGATACCTGTGGTTTTAAAGTAGGAATGTGTGAACATCGATTGTGTTTTAAAAGTGTACTGACTTTTCAGCTGTTGAACATGTGAGAAAGAAAGATTGCTATCTCTAAGTCAGATTCTCAAGAGTGGTATTTACTGTGGCTTGAAGATATCTGTGTAATGCTGTCCATTGAAATGCGTAGATATTGGATCTGCACGTAATAGTTATTACTTTTCATAACCTAGAGCAGAGGTGTCAAACTCGATTTCATTGAGGCCCCATCAGGGTTGTGTTTGACCTTGGGGGGCTGGTGTAGGCATGACCAGCTCAAAGTCACTCATGTTGGGGCACCTGTGGTGGCTAAGTACTAAAGCAGGACTTTCCTCAAATCTTCCCTCCCTCTCATTATAATCTCCCTCCCTCCCTCCCTCCCTCCCTCCCTTCCTTCTTCCTTCCCCTCTTTACTTATTTTTCCTTCCTTGCTCTCTTCTCATCTTTCCTTCTTTTACTTTGTCTTTCCTCTTTCCCTTTCTCTTTTTTTTCCCCTTCTTGGATGCTCAAAATCAAAAGGGGAAACATTTCTCCTTTGTTTTGTTTTTAGTTTGTTTTGTTAGCCTTCTGACAGCAAAAATGGAGCTGGGGGGCTGCATATGCCCCCCTGGCCCTCATTTTCAGCTGTGACAGCCTTCTTCAGCCCTCTGCCAGTGAAAACAGAGTTTGAGGGGGCTGCACACATAGTCCCCCTGAGCACCATTTTCGCTGGCAGAGGGCTAGCGAAACAAACTAAAAACAAAACAAAAGGAGATTGGCCCATGGGACTTGAGTTTGACACCCCTGACCCAGAGTATTCTTTTTACTGGATGCCTCAGGAGTGAGGAACATTACTTACAGGTACCCTTACTGAGAGAAGATTTAGTGAAAGTCTTGAAATGCTGAAAGAAATTCTGCTTGGGAAATGTCTGGGAGAATCAGGATGAATTGCCAGAACAACAACAACATCATCAACAACAACAACAATAATAATACCGTGTTTCCCTGAAAATAAGCCCTTCCCCAAATATAAGCCCTCCCCCGAAAATAAGCCCTCCCTGAAAATATTTAAACACATGCACAGCCGGTCCCTGCTATTTCCTCTGGTCAGGGTTAGGGAGACAGAGCTGGAAATCAGGTAAGATGGCAAGAGGATCCCCGTCTTGCTCCATGCGCCCCAAAATAATAAGACCTCCCCAAAAATAAGAACAAGTGCTTATTTTCAAGGAAACATGATGATGATGATGATGATGATGATGATGATGATGATGATGATGATGATAATAATAATAATAATAATACTATAACAAACTGATGACTTTGCAATGACAAAGTTGAAACTATTTCACATTTAATATGTGAGAGCAGCAAAATCATGCAAACTGATTACAAAGCTAGACATGACTAAGTTGTTAAATTAATCCACTGGTCATTATGTAAAAACTACAATTTACCTGTATCCAAAAAGTCATAGGAACATAAAGTGGAAAAAGTTGCTGAAAAGCTCTTGTGGGACTTTCGAATACAGACAGATCGTCATGCCAGATATCATAGTTGTTGAAAACTGAAGCATACAATTTATTGATATCGCTGTACCAGGAGATGCCAAAATCGAAGAAAAAGAACTGGAAAAAATCACGAAATATTGTGACCTGGCCATCGAAACTACGCGATTAAGGATGACAGTGACAGTGACAGTGACACCCATTATAATTGGGGCATTTGATACCATGTCCAAGAATTTTATAAAATACCTCAAGAAATTGCAGCTTCCTGCAATAAATTAGCAGAACTGCAAAAAACTGTGCTACTCAAAACATCATACATCTTAAGAAGATACTTGGTTGATAAATTTCAACCATCAGTCAATGATATTTGTGATACATTTTTAAATGCTCAGTTGACTGAGTTTCATGTTTAATGAATAAAAGAAATTATTATTATTATTATTATTATTATTATTATTATTATTATTATTAATAATAATAATAATAATAATAATAATAATAATAATAATACCATGTTTCCCCTAAAATAAGACCCTATCTTATATTTTTTTGAACCGTGAAATAAGTGCTTGGCCTTATTGCCATGCGCTCAAAAGGGGATGTCTTATTTTGGGGGAAACAGGTAATCATCATCATCATCATCATCATCATCACCATCATCTGTAGGTACCATTACTACATAATCCTGCACTCTAACAGGAGTGTATCTTTTCAATATGCCAATGTTGTTGAGAGTCAGAGTTTTTCTATACTTTTTAATTCTAGTGGTCATCTAGACTTTTGCAATTCAGATCTAGCAGTCTTTATTTTTATGATGGGAGCATGTATCTTCCATGCTTCTTATTCAACCTGTCCAATGATGAAAAATGTGAAAGTTGGATTACAGCAAGGTCTGTAGAATCACATTTAGTTAATTCTGCCATACTGTACCTAAAGGCTGCAGTCCAGTTGTGCTGAAATAGTCAGTGTAATGAAAGAATTGAAAAGAAAACATATAGTACCATTTTTTTTTAAAGTGAAACCAGTGCTGACATTTATATTTTAAAATCAGTATTATATACTTTGATTTTTCAGTAAATATAAAAATCCACCTGTTAAACACCAGGAGGTATTTTCATCACCCTGTCCAATCACAAACTCATTTGACAAGTGCCAACAGGATGGTAATAAATAGGTGACACTGAGAACTAAATATGAATATGCTTAGGGGAAAAAAAATCAAGTTGGTGGATATAAACAAAAATTCAGAAAATAACCCCCAAGGAAGAACACACTTTCATAAAACCGAGTAAGTATTAAATGTGCTCAGTACTGACAGTAAGTTGAAATAGGAACCAAAGTTGGGGGGAAAGGGACAGAAGAACTGGTTATTCATCTGTCAGGAAGTGGGATATAGTATTGACTCATTCTTTACATGCTTTTGTGATTTTGTGCCCAAACATTTGCTTAAATGTATTCTTTATGAATACTTTATGAATAATTTTTGGGACATTTTCAGGTTTGAAAATGTTTTGAAAAAAATATTTCAGAACTCATGTGTGTGAGTACATAACCTCTACTATTTGTTAAAGCTGTCTCTCCCTTGTTCTCTCTTCCAGTTTGCACAAAGCTGAAAAATATATGAAGTTGTTTTAATGGCATTTAATGACATTAAATCAGTCATATCATTAATATAATTCTTAAAACATCTGCATCTTTTGATTCCAGGCTCCTACAGAAGCCTGAAAAAACAAGCAACTGTTTTAATGAGAGGTTCTATACTTTTACAAGTGTGTTCTAAAGCACCTCCAAATATTGTTGAATTGTGTGTAACTGTAATGAGTAATGGTTCTGAGACTTCCTTTTCTTCTTTGTTTCATGGGATGAATCCAGCCCTCGTAATACCAGATTTCTTTGTAAATAAGGGTCATTCTGTTGCTGATTGGATTCAAGCTGTTGTTTCAATATCAATGCCAAGAAGTAGTTTAAATTGTTCTATAATATAGTATTGTAATTTTCAGGTTTTGAACAGTGCATTAGGAATTCAAATATACATACTGTTCAAAATCAATCCTAAATGTTTATTTAAATATGATACAAAACTTGGGAGAGCAGCTTCAATCAAAACAGCAAAGCATTACATATTGGTTTATGCAATTTATGTATTATTTCCAGATTTTGTGCCTGTAGAACAATCAGAATACTTTAGGAGTTCTCGCTTATAAGCAGAGAGCAACTCTACTATGTGAAGAATCCAGAAAAAGTGTTGAAGGGTTAAATCTAAATAAAAAATAGGTGATAGATATATTATCATAATATTTTGCATCATGGCCACTGTCAACCAACTGTTTTTTCAATTTATTATGGGATAAGCTTGCATTACTCTTTTTCTGTAAAGGATTAATACTGCAATCCCTCTCAAAATTAGTTGGTAAAGATATAGAAATAGATACTTATTTTCCAAAAGCAGATTTGTAATAATACCTTCAGGTATTTATTGGGCTTCAAATGTATTTTCTTATAGTAGCTTCTAAAAATGCTACAAGAATAAACAACTCACCCATTTCCATTGTCTTACTGCGAAATAATAAATATATTTTAAAGAAGTATTGTGCTCCAATACTTTTCCTATTCCAGGGTGTTTTTCTTTTTCTTTTTGCTTTGCTACATGTCCACCAGACATGTTAAGAAGTTCCTTCTTTACATTTACATTTCCAACATACATTTGAAATACCTTTTATATATTGGAGTAGGATTCTTAAAGTGAATATAAAGATGAAACCAGAGACTTTTCTTTTAGGTTTAATGGATAAAAAACTTGGGGGGGAAGTGGAACTTTATTGTTAGCTATGCTGACAGCAGCAAGAATGCTTTATGCACAAAAATGGAAAGATACTTTAATTCCTGCAATGGCTGGCTCGCTGGAAAATCTGATGGAATTAGCAGAGATGGTTTAATTGACTGCCCTAATCAAAGAAAATAATACAGCTTTGTTTCTACTTGAAAACTACTTCTAAACTTTGTGCTTGAGATTTTTAAAAAATGAAACTTTGACTTTGCGTTTTGCTGATTGGATAGATTTGTTGTTATAGAAATGACTGATATATATTATTATGTAAAAGTAAAAAGTTGAGGCTGTATGTTATTAGCTTTTCTACTGGGCTAAAAAGATTTGGAAGTCAATGCTTTTTTTTCCTTTCTCCCCCTTATGCCCAAGATTTTTTCCTCTTCTCTGTTTCTTCCTTTACTTTCACATTATTTTAATTTTTCTTTGTATTTTATATTTTGATAAACTAATAAAAATATTGGGAACAAAAATGTATTCTGTTAGAGAACTGCTTTGTAAACAAATTTTATTTATTATTCCTTCAAACAACTTGAAAGTAACCTTTTTGCTTCTTCTCTTTTTCTCAAAGGAATGTGCTAATGCTGAAAACACAACAATAAAAGAAAGAAAGTAAGTGGAGATCGTTGCACTGGATTGTTCCATTTGGTATCTTAGACTTGTTTACTTACCTAGCCTCTGTTCTTTTAATGGAATGTCTGGCTATCCTCTGCACAAGTGAATTTTGAAAACTAAAATAATTGCTCAGTTCATTATCAGCTATCTGCCATTTTGTTTGCAATTATAAACTTTTGCTTTCATAATTTTGGCAGGATTATGTACTGCAATTATTTGTATTTATTACAATTATTTTATACAATTTGATGCATGGGCTGAAACAGTGTTTCAAATAGTTAATCTGATTTTAGTTTACCCAAGTAGGGCTACTGGGTCTAGGGTGCAAAATCTGGCTACATGGCATAAGATGTAGACCTTTTTGTATCTTTATGCTCCTATCTACTGCTTGTTCACATTGTAGGACCTGTAGGTGATTATATAATCATAAACTATTTCTCAGAAAACTTCTACCACAATATCAATAAACTGAAAACCTTCTGATAAATTTTCCCATTGCTTTTCAACCAAACACAAATCAGTTTGCAAAATGAGCTGAGATTAACTGTTAAGCCATTTTATTTTATTTTATTAAGTTTGACTTTGTTTGGACAAAGTGGTTGTTAAGTCTTAACAAATGGTAATTACTTGAAAAATGTAGTTCTGAAAGTATTGAAGCTTGTAATACTATTTTTTAAATACCGGTAAGTGCCATCTATTCTCACTAAAATCTCATCTCCTCACGGTGGCAGTTGATACACCCAGGCTTATGGTCATGGGTGATTTCAATCTGCCGTCCGTTGGTGAAACGTCAGAGATGGCTCGGGAGTTCATGGCTTCCATGACGGCCATGGACCTGACCCAGTTAGTTCATGGCCCCACTCACAGGGGGGGACACACGCTGGACCTGATTTTTGTCTCTGGCCAGTGGTTGAGTGGTCTTATTATAGGGGATATAGACATGAAACCCTTGTCATGGTCAGATCACTCACTCCTTCGTCTGGACCTTCGAACCGCTACACCCCGCCGCAGGGAGGCGGACCCAATTAGATGGATCCGCCCCAGGCGCCTGATGGATCCTGATAGGTTCCAGATGGAGCTTGGGCCAATTCCTGAAGATCTGGCACACGACTCGGCCGAGGACCTGGTAGCTGCCTGGGATCGGGCGGCTGGTGGGGCCTTGGATCGAGTCGTGCCTTTGCGGCCTCTGACCCGGTGTCGATCCCTCGCGGCTCCTTGGTTCACCGAGGAGCTGAGGGAGATGAAATGCCGGAAAAGACGCCTAGAGAGTGGTTGGAGGGCCAGTCTCGCTGAATCTGACCGAACACTGGTAAGGTCGCATATTAAGACCTACCTAGTGGCGATAAAGACGGCAAAGTTTAACTACTTTTCCGCCTCTATTGCGTCATCAGGGAATCGTCCGGCCGCCCTGTTCAGGGTAACCCGCTCCCTGCTCCATCCGGGAGCGCGGGAGGATCCCTTGGAAGGCAGGGCGGAGGATTTCGGACAATACCTGTATGACAAAATCGCTCAGATCCGGGGGGATTTGGACTCTGACTGGGTAGATCAGGGCAGGGTGACGAGGAATAGTCTTGAGAATGTTACCTGGGAGGAGTTTGATGCTGTGACTCCGGATGATGTGGACAGGATTTTGGGGAGACTTAGTGCGGCCACATGTTTACTGGACCCGTGTCCCTCCTGGTTGGTACTGGCCTCCCGGGAGGTTACACGAGGCTGGCTCCAGGGTGTTATCAACGCTTCGTTGAGTGAGGGTCACTTCCCCACCGCTTTGAAAGAAGCGGTGGTGAGGCCTCTCCTCAAGAAGCCGTCCCTGGATCCGGCAATATTGGCCAACTATCGTCCTGTCTCCAACCTTCGCTTCCTGGCGAAGGTTGTTGAGAGTGTGGTCGCGCGACAGTTTCCACAATTCTTGGAGGAAACATCCTATCTAGATCCGTTCCAGTCTGGTTTCAGGCCTGGGCACAGCACGGAAACGGCATTGGTCGCGTTGGCTGATGATCTCTGGAGGGCTCGGGACAGGGGTTGTTCCTCTGTTCTGGTCCTGTTAGACCTCTCAGCGGCTTTTGATACCATCGACCATGGTATCATGCTGCACCGGCTGGAAGAGTTGGGGATGGGGGGCACCGTATTACGGTGGTTCTCCTCCTTTCTCTCCGACCGGTCGCAGTTCGTGTTGGCAGGTGGGCAGAGGTCGACCTCAAGGCCTCTTATATGTGGAGTGCCTCAGGGGTCGGTCCTCTCGCCCCTCCTGTTCAACATTTATGTGAAGCCGCTGGGCGAGATCATCCGTGGCTTTGGGGTGAGATACCACCAGTACGCTGATGACACCCAGCTGTACATCTCCACCCCAGGCCACCCCAACGATGCCCTTGAAGTGATGTCCCAGTGCCTGGAGGCTGTGCGGATCTGGATGGGGAGGAACAGGCTCAGGCTCAACCCTTCCAAGACTGAGTGGCTGTGGCTCCCGGCATCCCAATATAGTCAGTTGACTCCATCACTGACTATTGGGGGCGAGTCGTTGGCCCCCACAGAGAGGGCTCGCAATCTGGGAGTCCTCCTGGATAGGCAGCTGTCCTTGGAGGAACATCTGACAGCTGTAACCAGGGGGACCTTTTGTCAGGTTCGCCTGATCCGCCAGTTGCGGCCCTTTCTTGATCGGGATTCCCTGTGCACAGTCACTCATGCCCTCGTCACCTCTCGCCTTGACTACTGCAACGCTCTCTACATGGGGCTCCCCTTGAGGAGCACCCGGAGGCTCCAACTGGTCCAGAATGCAGCAGCGCGGGTAGTGACGGGAGCAGCCTGGCGCTCCCATGTAACACCGCTCCTGCGCGAGCTGCACTGGCTCCCAGTGGTCTTCCGGGTGCGCTTCAAGGTGTTGGTTATCACCTTTAAAGCGCTCCATGGCATAGGGCCTAGCTATCTTCGAGACCGCCTGCTGCCACCGACAATCTCCCATCGACCCGTGCGCTCCCACAGAGAGGGCCTCCTCGGGGTGCCATCAGCCAAACAGTGCAGGCTGGTGACCCCCAGGGGGAGGGCCTTCTCTGTGGGGGCACCTACCCTCTGGAATCAATTGCCTCCAGAGATAAGGAGAATCCAAGACCTCGGTGCCTTCCGCCGTGCCCTTAAAACCTTCCTTTTCCAGCAAGCCGGGCTGGCCTAATTTTTTTAAGTGTTTTTAAGTGTTTTGTTTATTGTTTTTAATTAATGGGGCCAAATTTATATATGTATATTTTAACTGTATTTTAATATTTGTACTTGATGTTTTTACTTGGCTGTTCACCGCCCTGAGTCCTCAGGGAGAAGGGCGGTATACAAATTCAAAATAAAATAAAAAATAAATAAATAAATAAATGGTTACAAATAGATTCATTCTAAACAGTAGAAGGTGCTTCAAGTATTCCACTGGGATGAAAAGAAGAAACCCTGGCTTGGGCATATATATTAGTTGAGGAAGAAGGATCTTAACACATTTGAGGAATTATTCAGTTAGTGTAGAACATGGGTGTCAAACTCGCTGCATCATGTTACCATCACATGATGTTTTGTGGTATTTTTCCCATTTGCAGAGCTGGGGTGGGCATGACCTGTGCGTGATGCATCTGGCCCACAGGACGCCAGTTTAACACCCCTGGTATAGAAGTTCCCAGAAATTCCCAGCATGGAAGAATTGTATCCATAGCTTTAGAGGAAAGTTTTATAGCTCTATATACATTGGTGGGATTCAAAAAAAATTACTACCGGTTCTGTTTGCATGGCTTGGTGGGCATGGCATGGCTTGATGGGCATAGCACGGGAAGGATACTGTAAAATCTCCATTCCCACCCCACTCCAGGGGAAGGATACTGTAAAATCTCCATTCCTCTCCACTCCAGGGGAAGGTTACTGCAAAATCCCCATTTCCTCCCAATCAGCTAGGACTCGGAAGGCAGAGAATAGATGGGGGACGGGCCAGTCAGAGGTGGTATTTACCAGTTCTCTGAACTACTTAAAATTTCTGCTACCGGTTCTCCAGAACAAGTCAGAACCTGCTGAATACCATCTCAGTATGTATATGTGTGTGTGTGTGTGTGTGTGTGTGTGTGTGTGTGTGTGTGTATATATTTTGCATGCTTTAAATTGTAGTACAAGACATAATCTAATCTAATGGTTAAAGACACTGGGCTAAAAATTGTGGGTTCTAGGCCTGCCTTAAACACAAGGCATCTGTGATTCCTCCCGCAAAAGTATCTAAAATCTTAGAATTATATTAGAAAGAGCAATGACTTGATTTAGATTAAAGCAGTCTCCTGTGTTATTTAACACTATAACTAAATGAAAACTTGAAAACATTGCCGTTAAATAGCAGAGGTAATATGAATTTTTGAAAAGTACATCTTCATAATGAGATGTTAAAATATTCTTTTCTATTTATTACATATAAAAGCGATCCTCTTCTCTTTTGTATCTAATTACTTTGTAGACAGCATAATCTGAGGTGAAACAATTGGTTTATCTGTCAGCTGTTTAGCAGTCAGAGAATGATCTGACCATGATAAGAGACAGATGTTAATATCCTTCGGTCTCAGAACATATCACTTCCATTCTGAGACAAAAGTGAGGTGTAACATTTGGCCACCCACATGAGTCAGGGCCATGATGATTTGGAATAAACCAGTGGTTGTCATGGTAACTATGAATACCTGATATAATTTCTGAATTTCTGATTCAGTGTCAGTAGAAAAGCCTGGCACCCGCTATTATCTGTAGTGTACTGCTTCTGGTCATATGCAAAGGCTCCCAAAAGAAGACAAAAGCCACTTCCTCTTCTTTCTTTTGGGCTGCTGCCGGATGCCAAATCTAAAACCCAGATGAGAAATCCCCTCTCCTTTTGCCGTTATGGGTCTTGATTGGTGCAAGCCAGAATTAAATTCTCATCCAGGATTTGATAATTGACTTTAAGTAATAGGAATCATAGCACAAAGAAACTGATTACTGATAAACTGCTTCCTTGAATGATAATAGCGAACTGAAAGCTCAGAGTATAAGCTTGCTTTATTGGTCTCTGCACATCACTGTCTCAAACTGCATTGCTTGTCCAAAACCAGGATCCTTGGCAGTAACAATTCCAATTATCTACCTCGTCCTATTCCTATATCTTAAGGGGTTGCATTTACTAAAGCACAAAGCAACACATCTAAACACATACATTTCCAATAATCCAGCAACACAATCTATCCCTTTCATCTCCAAGTTCGAGAGTTTCAGTTGGGTCCTTACCACTGCAATAATCTCTCTTCCATCCTTCTCTTCTGCACTTCACTTCTACTTTTGCTGTCTGCTTCAACATAGCATCCTTCACCACACTTGAGAACATCATGGTAGTATAGACAGTGTATTTCAAAGTAATGTAACATGCATCTGCAATCCAACAGAACTATGTGTGCTGCCCAATATGTACTGCCTCACTCTGTCTAATCATAGGGTTGGCCTATCCTAGTCTGATGCTGGAAGCTAGCCATGCACTACGTGCTCAGCAAGAAATTGATCATAGGCAGTGGAGAATAATCTCTAGTCTACGGGGTCCATAAGCATTAAAATGATTAGTTGGATTGTTGGCAAATGGGAGAAGATAGATTTTGCTACTGTAGAATTTTGAGGCCCTTGTATAAATATTCCAACCCAATTGACACAAATTTGCAGTCCTGGGTTAAGAAAAAAAGCTTTAATGCATATTAAACTACTGAGCAGCAAACTATGACCACTCTTCTGCAAGTATCTCATATCAGATAATATTTTGCTAAACTATGCAGTTGAATTATTTTTGTATTACAGTCAATGAACTCTTCTCACAGCATACATTGCATAATTTATTTATTTATTTTATTTTATTTATTGAATTTATATTGCCACCTATTCACCCATGGCGACTCAAAGCGGCTTACAGAATATAAAACCACATTTAAAACAATAAAAACTAACAAAAAGAATCAAGTAAATTAATATAGTAAAATATAACAAAATCACCCCCCACACCTCCCTTCCCCCATCCCGGCAACAGCAGATCACACAAGCCATTTAATGGGCTCCACCCCATCTGGGTTCCCCAGGCCCGCTGGCAGAACCAGGTCTTCAGCGTCTTCTGGGAGAGTATTAGAGTGGGGGCCATTCTAATCTCTGGAGAATGATGTTCCAGAGAGAGGTGGCCACCACAGAGAAGGTCCTTCTTCGGGGGTCTCACCAGGTGTATCTCCCTTGGGGATAGGACCCGCAACATTCCCTGCCTCCCTGCTCTGATGGGTCAGGTAGATGTGACTGGCAAGAGACAATCCCTCAGATAACCTGGTCACAAGCCATGAAGGGCTTTAAAGGTGACAACCAGCACCTTGAATTGCACCTGGAAGCAAATTGGCAACCAATGCAGCTCCCACAGGAGAGGTGATACATGTGCACACCGGAGTCTGCACAAAACCATGTGGGCCGCTGCATTTTGCACCAACTGGAGCTTCCAGATGCTTTTCAACAATATAAGTCAACTATATTTATGAAGGATGAAGTGGGACTCAAATGAATTAAAGGGATAGAAAAATAATTTACTCATCCAAAGCTTTATGATAAATGATATGGTCCTTTCTCAAATTTTCTAGGATATGCATTTTTGTAGATATAGTTTATTTAATCCAAATGGTCATGGTGTTTAAACTCTACAACATAATATCAAAATAACATAGTGAGATTCTTCTTTAAATTTCAGAATAATTAAGTGAATGCTATTATAGTTGGTTGCATAGTTAGCCAAATGTTTAAATTGGATTTGGATTTTTTATCCACCTATTGAGTCCTTCCCAAGTATTATTATAATCATTTTATTTTCCATTCCTTTAGGTTCATCCAGGATCCAATGTCAGAAAATGAGGTATTTGGTCAGTAATACATTTTTGTCCCATTTTAGATGTTGTGTTGTTGTTGTTTGACATGCCATTAAATAAGCATTCCAAACCCTTTGACAAAGTTATATCAAATTTAAAATTTAATGAAGTTATGCTCCCCAGAGACACAAGCCTATATCTTGGGGATGGAGAGGCGGGTGGGGACAGACATCTTCGATTCATTGCTGTTGCTGGAAGAACAAGTAGAAGCTTTGACCAATTGATAAATTGATATACCAGTTGTAGCCTTATCTGGAACAGGAGGCACTGAGCATAATCATTCAAGCCTTTGCTAACTCACAAGGGAATTATTGCAATTTGTTCCACATAAGGCCACATAAGGCTGCTTTGAAAATCATCCAGAAAAAAACATGTGATCCAAAATGCAGCAGTCACAGGCTTACTGTGCAGTTCCAGTGTTTCTCTGTTACTGATACAGAAACTTGCATTAGTTACCTGGGAGTTACCAAATACAATTAAGTTGGTAGTCACTACCAATAAATCATGTTGTGGCTTGTGGGCTCACAAAAAAAGCTTCTGCTTGCCTAATCCAGAAAACAACATGCCTCCAAAATTGTGGTTTTTAAGAAGAGATTGGACAACCATTTGTATGAAATGGTATAGCATGGTATAGCAGGGGGTTGGACTAGAAGACCTTCAAAGTCCCTTCCAGCTCTGTTATTTTGTTATTCAGAAGCAAATAATGTCTGCTGAAGATCTCTTCCTGCCATATGTTATGTATTTACTTTGTATACATGACTCTGAGTAGCTAAAAATGAAAACAAAATAAAAGCAGAGTAAAAACTCAACCAGTAATTAAAAACATAAATAACATAACAGCATAAAATAGCAACTAGGAATGTCTTGAGAAAAGGTAGCAGGGTTGTGGCAAGTCTCATCTGATGTGTGTGTGTATGTGTGTGTGTGTGTGTGTGTGTGTGAGAGAGAGAGAGAGAGAGAGAGAGAGAGAGAGAGAGAGAGGGAGGGAGGGAGGGAGGGAGGGAGAGAGAGAGAGAGAGAGGGGGGGGGGGAGGGAGAGAGAGAGAAACAGAGAGACAGACAGAGAGACAGACAGAGACAGAGACAGAGACAGGGCGGGGTGGGGGGAGAGAGAGGGAGGAGGAGGAGGAATGACAGGACAGAAAATACCTTCATTATGGATCCTGGTACTCTTCACCAGAAATAATGGAACAGTTAAATGGCATTGGAAAGTGAAATTCCCATAGGTAACCCAACCTCAAGCCATCTTAGTCTTTGAAGGCAACCAGTAGCACCTTGAATTGTACCTGGAACTGTACTGGCAGCAATGCAGCTTATGGTGCAGAGATGGCACATGTGCCAAGCAATCAGCACCCATAATTTATCAAGCTACCACATTTTGCACCAGATGAAACTTTTGAATATTCTTCAAAGGCAGCCCCCAAAAGCATATTGTAGTAATCTAATTGGGAGGTGACTAAGGTGTGACTGACAATGAACAGGGCTTCCTGGTTCAGGAATGGGTGCAATTGGTACATTTTAAATATTTTAAATATTTAAATATTTTCGAGAAGGACTTATTTTTGGGAGAGGGCTTATTTTCAGGGGAGGGTTTATTTTCGGGGGAGGGCTTATTTTCGGGGAGGACATTTTTTTGGAAAACACGATAGAAATGTATAGACTGCAGAGATCGAAGCTACACATCTATGGCATCACTCAGATAGCCTGGCATGGAGATCTATAATTTATACCATCTGCATACTGTTGATCTCTCATCCCAAAATGACAGATGACCTTACTCAGTCACTTCATATTGATATTAAACAGGAAAAGAGAAAGCACAAGGTGTCCTGTGACACCCAAATAGCAGGGGCTGCAGGCTTGAGCTCTCATCTCCTATCAACACCCTCTGGCCCTGGAGGAAGGAAGAGAAGCAGCACAATAAGTTTCACCCTCAACCCCTGAAGCCAGAATCCAACATAATGTGATTCTGATGAAATCTATCCATTAGATTCCTTGCAAATTCTTTGCTGCAATCCTATAGATGAACCACTAAACCATATACACTCAAGAGGGTCTGAGTTACCCTAAACTAGACTGCCAGGCAGAAAAATATTGACATTCAGTACCATTACCAGCACAACATATGCCTTAATAGCCATCATGTTATGACGGAAGGGAGATCAGTAGTAATCTTGTTTCACACAACTTGTCCCTAAGGCTAGGCTAGGGCAACCATTTTCTCATGGTTTTTTAAAGGCGAATGAAGACTGGATAGTTTGGAAGGTCTTTGGAAGTTAAATATGCACCATGCTCAGTACCATAATGGTTGGCTGTATTATTTTAATATTACTACTAGTCAGTGGTGAAATGTAAAATTTGTTACTACCAGTTCTGTGGGCATGGCTTGGGGGGGGGAGGAATGTGACTGGGTGAGCGTGGCCAACTTTTTTTTTTTTAACCATTTTTTCTACAACCTCTTCTGCTGAAGAAGTTGTAAAAAATGATTTTAAAAGGCTCTGCGGATCAGGCAACTCAGCTAGGATCGTCAGAGCCTTTTAAAAGCATTTTTTCTACAACCTCTTCAGCTGAAGAGGTTGTAAAAAAAATGCTTTTAACAGCCTCTGATGATCCCAGCTGAGTTGCCTGATCAGCAGAGGCTTTTTTTCTTTTAAAAACATTTTTTCTACAACCTCTTCGGCTGAAGAGGTTGTAAAAAAATGCTTTTAAAAGTAATAAAAAAAGGCTCTGATGATCACGTGGTTCAGCTGGGCATGGGGGGGGAGGGATTTTTGTTATCGGTTCTTTGAACCACCCACCACCATCGCGATCCGGTCTGAACCGGGAGCATTTCACCCTTGCTACTAGTAGTAATAGAAGATCATGATGGGGATCATGGCATGATTCTCCCTTTTGTTATGTTTATATCATGTACATTGCCTGGAAGGGGCGTGATGGCTCAGTGGTTAAAGTTGCTGAGTTTGTCAGCTGGAAAGCTGACAGCTCAGGTTCAAGCCCTGAGTGCCAAGTGACAGGGTGAGCTCCAATTATTGCCCCAGTTCCTTGAAAGCATGCAAATGCAAAGAGATAAATAGGTACCATTTCAGGTACCACTTCAGCAGGAAGGTAACAGTGTTCCATGTGCCTTGGTGTATAGTCATGTTGGCCAGATGACCATGGAAGTGTCTTTGGACAACCCTGTCTCCTTCAGCTAAGAAATGGAGATCAGCACCGCACCTTAGAATCAGACATAGCAGGACATGGGAAACCTTTACATGGACACCTTTTAAATTAAGGTAACTAAATAACTGTCCATATATTTTTTTCTTTGCTAGCCCAAACAACAAACATTAGTTTTGCACTTCTGGTGCAATTTCTGGAATTCTTGATGAAGGACATTTAAATTATGATGTTCAAAAACATTTTGTTTTTTGACAGCTTGCTTTTACAAACTGATAATTTTCTACTCATTCCAAGCCATGTGGCTGAATTGTTCATAAATTTTAAAATACAGGTTTTTGCTGAACACAGATATATAACCCATAGCAATCCATCATCAAAAGCCTATTGAACGCTGGATTTTGCAGTTCAGCAGGATTTGCATTCTTTCAAATTCTCCTAAATAGGTGGCAGCAAGTGGATAGCATTCATTTCAATGGTCCTTTCTAATAGTATAATTATAAATTTTTGTGCACAAAATTGGCATATTTCATGACACAGCATTGTGTAAAAGCTATAAATATAAAGTTATCATATCATACAAACATTTGGTTCCTTTATGCTGCAGCTAATTTGCCTGCTGAATAAACAGCAGCTTCCTTTTTTGCTAGAGAAGAATTTCATGGATAACAGAGTTCTGGAACTGTCCTAGCATAACCTAATTATGGGAAAGAACTCTCTGAAAAGCTATTGGGTCATGCTGAGCTATCATTCTGCATTCACTACAAAGTTGTCCTCTATAAGAAATGCTTTCTTATTTGCAAATTTGCAGAATTATTCATAGCTAAGCTGCATCCAAATGCCATCAAAACATTATAAAGCTTCTGTTCTCAAAAGGCAAATGTCTATTAACATAATAGTAAAGGAACAGTTAATTTGCTTGTGGGGAGAGTTTAGAGTTGTGCATATTAGTGTAATACCTTATACTTTGGGTTTTAATTCCCCATTTTATGGGGGGGAGGAAATAAATGCTCATATTGCATGCCATCTATATATTTATTGCCCCCCAAAATCCCATTTCATGAAAAAAGAAGGCACGAATGTGACCAAACATGAATGTGAATGTATTTAATATGTACATGTATTAAATATGTAATATTAAAGTCTAAATAATGGCTGTAAAGGTAGTGAAGTGGTAATAATCTTCTGCACTCCTTGGGTTTGCAGCAGGGGTGGTATTCACTTACCTTCGCTATCGGTTTGGAAATGTGAGCGCACACGCCACCTCCGCGCATGTGCAGAGCATCAAAAATGGGACGTGGCTACATCTGGGCGTGCGGGCGGAGCCTCCTGCCGCCGCTGCTACCGGTTCTCCCAAACCGGATAGAACCAGCTGAATACCACCACTGGTTTGCAGCATACTATCAAGTGGTCTTTTCAAGATCATTTCTTTGTTTCTCTATTTTCCTTGCCCCCTTTTCCAAATTCAACTGATATAAGAATTAATGCTTGACCTCATTGGACACTAGAATCTGATCAATAAAATCTAATAAATGCTAATGTAGTTTAATCTTAATAGATATAAAATAGTTCTATCATAACACTTCCTTTATCCATGATTATAGAGCTGATAAAGGAGTCTGACCTGCCAAGCATTCCAAAAGAACTCTGAAGGAAGCAGATTATATGGGCTCCAGGGTTGGTTATAATAATGAGATGGTTTTAATTACACTTGTAGGTGACCTTTTGTGGGATCATTTCATTCTGGCATTCTTTGATCTCTCAAAGGCTACCAATTATGGGATCAGTATGGTCTCTCTTTCTCCGAGGCCAATTCTGCTTGGCGTTGATAATGGGAATCTAGTCCTAAGCTTCTGCTTTTGAGGGGATGCAGGGCTCAACTCTTTCCCTGCCCTATTTAACTTCTACATGAAATCACTAGGTAGGATCATTTGTCAGCAGAAGGTCACATATCATGTGATATCTGATGATATTTCTGGGCCCCAAGTCATCCAAATGATGTTCCTGAAATGCTATCCCAGTGTCTGGAAGCTGTGCAGATCTGAACGGATAGTTCAGAGCTCAACCCTAATAAGAATGAATAACTGTGGGTTTTATGGACATTTGTATTCAGTAAACTTCTATCACTAATTCTGGGTTTGGTGACACTCCCCGGCGGAGTTGGTACACCATCTGGAAATCCTTCTGGATTTACAGCTCCTGCTTGAGGAGCAATTGATAGTTATGGGTAGAAAAGTCTTCGCATAAATGTATCTTGTACACCAATTGTGTCTGTTTCTAGATCAGGAGACACTGCTCATTATCATTCATACCCTAGTCACTTCTGATTGAGCTATTGCAAAACAGAACATTCAAAAACTTCAGCTGATTCAGAATGCAGTGGCATGTGCAATATTTTGTACCCCATGGTACATTGATGTAAACACCACCATTACATGAGCTGCACTGGTGCAATTCAAAGTGAGACTGGTGAGATATTATTGTTTAGACTTCTATACCACTTCATAGTGCTTTACAGCCCTCTCTAAGCGGTTTACAAATTTAGCATATAGCATACTAGTATATTGCATTAGCATTAGCATATTGCCCCCAACAATTTGGGTCCTCATTTTATCCACCTCAGAAGGATGGAAGGCTGAGTCAACCTTGAGCCAGTGAGATTTGATCTGCTGATCTGCTGAACTAGCAGTCAGCTGAAGTAGCTGCAGTACTGCACTCTAACCACTGTGCCACCTCGGCTCTAGATAGCTGTAGTAACGCACCTATTATTTTTGCTAACAAGAAAAAGTGTTTAGATAGGGTTGACAATTGAGAGTTATGGGTGCAACTCTGCCTCCTAATCTTTGGATGACTGCAGGAGACTGTGACAACGTCACAAAAGGGGTAGGATTTTTCACAAGTTGGGGGCTTTCAATCGTTGAAAAAGAAATGTGAGGTGTCCATGAGGCAAAATACTTTCATTCCCATTTTGCAAAATCTCCTCAAATGTAAAGAATGATCCAAATCATGACACTGATTTTCTATCCAGAATAATATGTATGAAAGCAGATTGTAAGGGTTTTTGAAGAGTTTTTTTTTTTTTTTTTTTTTAAAGACAGAATGGATGCAGTTTGCCTCCTAGTGGCTAGGTCTCAATCTTCTTTTTTCCATCCTTGATTCTGAAACAGTAAATATTTTTAAAACTGGACATGTTGTCTTGAAACTTCAGTACAAAGATTTTTGAGGATGCAAAAATGGTGGTGGCCCCATTGAGACCATGGATTGTACAGCTTTTGCAGGATTTAGATCAGCCAGTTCTATCAGTGCTTAGTAAAGGCATTATTTTAAGGAGAAAAAATCTGGATTACTTAAACCTCAATAAACCAATAATCTTGCTTTAAAATATTATTAAAATCACACAGATGATAATCTCCAAAAATTGACTGAAGTATTTCTCATATTAAAAGTTTATTATACTCAAGGAATGTACACTACTGAGCAAAATAAATTAAAGGCGGAGGATAAAAGGAAATAAAATTAAATATGGTTTACACCAATACCATTTACTATTCCTTTGTATTTCTTTTTCTTTAATTTCATCAATTTTTTTATTGTTATATTTACTCCCCTTGTATTCCAAGTCACAATTTTCTCTATACTTGCTCATGATTTTAGTCAATTGCCACTTTCATATGTTTTTTAGTAAAACAGAAAAGGTGAAGATTAACCTACAAACTCATAGCAACACAACCTGCAGCATTCCCTACTAATGCTAAAGCATAGTTCCAGTCAGTTTGGATGCATTTTGGCCTGTAAAGTCAAGTTTAACCAAAGCATTTGGCTATTCTATTCAGTTTTCAAATCTAAAACTACCTTTACAGTTAAATATGAGCCAGCAGTGTGTGATAGCAGCCAAAAAAGCCAATGCAATCCTAAATAGCATTAACAGAGGGATACAATCAAAATCAAGTGGAGTACTAATACCACTCTACAAAGTTTTAGTAAAACCACACCTAGAATACTGCATCCAGTTTTGGTGACCACACTATAAAAAAGATATTGAGACTCTTGAAAAAGTGCAGAGAAGAGCAACCAAGATGATTTGAGGACTGGAGACTAAACATATGAAGAACGGTTACAGAAACTGGGCCTGGCTAGTCTAGTGAAGAGAAGGACCAGGGGAGATATGATAGCAGTGTTCCAATATTTGAGGGGCTGCCACTGAGAGGAAGGGGTCAAGCTATTTTCCAAGGCACCTGAAGGCAGACAAGGAATAATGGATGGAAATTGATCAAGGAGATTCAACCTAGAAATAAGGAGAAATTTTCTGACAGTGAGAACAAGCAGCCAATGGAACAGCTTGCCTTCAGAAGTTGTGGGAGCTTCATCACCGGAGGCTTTCAAGAAGAGATTGGACTACTAATTGTCAGAAATGGTGTAGGGTCTCCTGTTAGGTGGGGGGTTGGACTAGATGATCTACAAGATCCCTTCCAATTCTGTTAATCTGATTTTACAAGTGAACATTCTATTCCCCCTTCTCACCCACAGAGCAGGTAGATGCAATTGATACCCTTAGACTATATTATCATCACAGCATTTTAGGTGTTGACAACAAACAAAGAAAAAAATGAAGCTATGCTTGCAAAAATGGATTATATGAACATAATAATTCAAGAAACAGGAAAATAAGACTAAAGCTATTTAATAAAATCTTCTCCATTACATCTTTAATGGAGATGTAAACATACATTATTGTTTCAGTTTTTCTTTAACAGTTTTATAAAATGAATATTTTTAATAGAAAATATCAAATATTTAATAGATAAGAATATATGTCAGATGTAAATGCCTTATTCTCTAATGTGTAAATAATGTATATATGGAACATCAGGGGTTAACTTATTCTTTGGACTTTAATGTATTCATAATTTACCACTCCCATTCCTGGCTCCACCCCTTGTATATATAAGGAGCCATCCTCCCCATTTTCATTGCTTCTATCTTGAATATTCAGCGAATATAGAATGCCTATTATGATTAAAGAGAAATATATTTAAATCTCTAACTTCTATTATCTTTATTGAGTCTGATCCTGAAAATATTGCAACAAGCTGGTAGCAGAGGATGGTTAATTGACTCAATAAGTAATAAAAAATGTCCAAGAAAGATAGGCCCAACACCAGGGCCTACAGCAAAGAAATAGAAACTGATCAAGAGACAATCAACGAATCCACTAATGCGATTTCGAGAGAATCCGAAGAATACACCACTGAAGAAGAAGAACTGATGAGTGAAAATAACGACCAGGAAGAAATCGAGATAGAAAATAACGAACTCAGGTCAGAGATATTAAAGATACTAAAAAGCCAAAAGAATGATGAAAGCCTCATCGCGGACCTCCAGGAGATGCTGAGAAACAGCGGAGCAGCGAGAGAGAAAAACGTCATTAAAGAAAAACCCAAAGATCAAAAAACTGTGAGTGAAATGACTACTGAGAAAATAGTTGTAAAAAAGAAAAGATGTGACATCGCGCGAAATTTTGAACGGCAGCCATCTTGTTTTCAACGAACTTCAAAAGAGAGTGAAGTGGAGCCAATCAAAACGCTCAGTTCAAAATTTCTGGCGCGAAAAACGCTATCAGACGAAGAAAGTGAAAAAGAAGTCTCAAACTCTTCAGATGAACCAAAATCAGAAAGTGAAGACGATTTAACAAAGTCTCAAGTAAAGTCAGCAATGAAAACGCTTTTTGCTGCTTTTGGGCCAAGATCGAAAATTTCCAAGACATCAACAAAGAAGCAAGAAATCAAACCGACAACTCAAGACCTGCACGCTCCCATCCTGACTTCGAAAACGACGACACCCGAGCCCAGAGAGCCATGCCGATTCCGTCCTACACCGCAGACAGAATCGAGTGCCAGCGCACACAAGAGAAAGAAAAGAACCGTCGCCATCACCAAAGCCCCAAAAACCGAGCCAGAGACCGACTCATCTGAAGAGGAGCGGATCGAGAGAGCTGAAATGGAGAGAACCTTCCACAACGGCGCCAAAGAAGAAATGAGCAACGCGCATGTGCAAAACTACGTAGACGGCCCCGAAAGACTTGAACTGGCCAGAGAACCGCGCAGACTCGTTACAAGCATCCCAATGCCGTTCTGTAATTTCCTGCACTTGAGAGACCACGGACTGCCTCAGGTTGTAAGTAATGGACAGAATAATGTAGGGAATTTACCCAGTGACTTCCCAAAACTTAGAGTTGATGGCATTAATTTACAAGAGTGGTACCAACAGCTTCAGGTTATTTTTATGAAAGAAAATTTACTATTCTTTATAACTAGTCCTCCAAGAAGACCTTGGACTTTAAAAATAGATTGTTTACATCATAGAGCATTTTTCATAATAATTTCTAGCGTGTCTCCTGCAATGTATCATAGCATCAAACCAAACCTAACTGTATCAGAAATAATTCAATGCATGTTTAATCTATTTCACAGCGATAGCGTAGCCACAACCACAAGAATGTCTAAGGATTTCTTTTCTTCTAGAGTGAAACCAGGGGTTTCTATAAGTGAGCATTTGATAAATCTAAACAAAATAAGAGCAGAGCTGCAATTGAGGGGGGAAGTGATTTCAGATCAAACAATGAAAAGTGTTATTATCAATTCACTTGATCCATCATGGGATAGCTTTATGTCACACTTAGATACCATTAATTTGGGATATTTATCAATAGAAAGTTTATCTAACAAATTGATAGCAGAAGACAATTCAAGAAAAAATCGTTTCAGTAACCAAACAGAACACAAATCTTTTAGGAAAGTAGTCTTTCAAGATAAATATAATGAGGCCTTTAGATGCCACAATTGTGGATCCAGGGAACACAGTAGAAGAGACTGTCCCAAAGTCCCAAGGGAAAGACATAGGCCAGAATACAGGAGCAAATACAATTACAGACAATCTTCCACAGATAGACACAAATATAGAAGTCCACCAAATTACAGAGAAAGTAGAGGGGGTAGAGAAAATTCAAAAGAGAGAAAATCTGGGTCACTAAATGGGCTAAATAAACAAGACAGCACCAGAACACAACAAGATGAGAACAATAATTGGCTTATTGATTCTGGTGCAACAAATCACACCACTAACAACAAAAGTATATTATCTTCATTTACAGAAGATAAGTTTGTGATAAAGGTAGCTAATCAAGAAAAGGTTCAAGTATTAGGCAGAGGAAATGTGACCTTGCCTGGTTTAGGGAAAATAGAGGGGGTATTATTAATCCCAGAAATACCTCACAACATACTGAGTGCCATAAAACTAAGCAGAGAATCTGACATCAATATAGTTTTCTCAAAGGGGAAAGCAACTATAGAAAAGAACAAAACAAATGTAGGCACTGTGATGATAAAAGGGGGTCTACCCTATCTGATAACCAAAGAAAGATGGTTACATAACATTGATTCAAATATGGAAGATTGTATTGAAGCAGATGATGAAAATGTCAGTAACAGTGACAATGATAAATGTAAAATAACTCATGATAACAAAAATACACACAATGAGAAGAAACCAAAAATAGGTAAACCAATTCATGATGAGTGTGCTCACATCTTACATAGGAAGTTAGGACATGCAAGCTTTCCTGTAGTACAAAAAATGACTGAACACGCAGAAGGTGTCAAAATAAAAAATTGTGAAAATTATTTGGAATGCTCAGTATGTAAATCCACCAAACTAAAAACCAGTCCCAGACCAAAAAAATCTAACAGATCAACCAACAATATTTTTGATTTGGTACATATGGACTTAGTTGGTCCATTAACTCCATCAATTACCTATAGAAAACGTTACTTCCTAACAATAGTGGATGATTACAGTCGCTATGGTTTTGTTTACACATTAAAGCACAAGGATGAAACCTTTCAGAAATTTAAGGAATTCTACAAACGCATAGAAACACAACATAATATTAGAATAAAACAAATTATGACAGATAGGGGATGTGAATTCATGTCTAAAGAATTCTCCCAATGGTTAAAGGATAGAGGGATGCTACATTTCACGTCCAATCCATTTTCTGCATTTCAAAATGGGATTGCAGAGAGAAAGAATTCCACACTACAAACCATGATTAGATGCACATTAGAGGATGCTGGTTTAGGCAAACAATTTTGGTCAGAAGCCTTACATTATTCAAATTACACTCAAAATAGGACATGGTCCAGTATTGTGAATAAGACACCATATGAGGTGATGTACAATAGAAAACCCAAATTAGCACACATGCACATATTTGGAGTTACTGCAGACGTACACATACCTAAACAATTGAGGAGAAAGGGAGAAAACGTATCCAGGAGATTAAGATTCATGGGATACGAAACTGGAACCAAAGGGTACAGATTCATTGATAATAATAACAAATTTATAGTATCCAGAACAGCTGTGTTCCATGAGCAGGCCAATTGGTCTAAATTGCACCTTAATGAAATATTTCCTAATAAAAGCAAAGATAATATATCTTGCGAGGAAGGAACAACAGAAATTCAAAGTATTAACAAAAGTAAGAACAAAACCAAAACTTGGACAAACAGTCAGCATAAAATAAAGACAGACACATTAACAAAAAAGGAAGCTAGATTTTTGCATGACAACCATAGCAAACCTGAAAGAAATATTAGAAACAATAGAAACCAAATACCAAATAAATACAAAGATTACATAATGCATATGGATAGAGAACAAATAACACCTAATACATATGAGGAAGTATTGAAACTTCCCCGTGAAGAAAGAGAAAAATGGGAACTAGCTATGGAAAAAGAGATGGAAAGTTTACAAGGATTAAATGTATTCACACCTGCGATCGCACCTAAGGATAAAACAATTATAGGTACCAGGTGGATTTATAAAATTAAGAATTTAGAAGGAGGTAATACCTTATACAAGGCCAGACTAGTTGCACAAGGTTATGCACAAAAATATCCAGAAGACTATACTGACACATATTCACCAACAGTGAGAACAGAGAGTGTCAAAACAGCTCTTGTAGTAGCATCTGCACTCAATCTGGACGTGTTTCAATATGACATACAGACTGCATACTTACATGCAAAATTAGATAAGGAAATATATGTAAGAGCACCACACAGTCAATACACTAATAAGAACGAAATTTGGTTATTAAATAAGAGTCTGTATGGATTGAAGCAATCTGGAAAAAGATGGTACGATTGTTTGGTAAAAGTACTTAAAACCATGGATTTCAACGCCACCACTGCTGATAACTGTTTCTTTGTAAAAAAGAGTAATGATCATATTGAATTTGTATTAATTTATGTGGATGATATTTTATATATTGGAAAGCATAAAGAGAGCAGGGAAATCTTTGTAAATAAGTTAAACGAACACTTCTCATTGAAATCACTAGGTAGAGTGAACAAATACCTTGGTGTACAAATTAACAAAACAAAAAGGGGATTCAAACTTACTCAGAAAGATAAAATCATTGAACTCCTAAACAAATGTAACTTAAATAATGCCAAGACATGTGACACACCTATGCAAACTGATTTTCTCAGAAACATTGATGAATCTTCCCCTGAGTTTAAAGACAACACATTTTACAGATCAGTTATAGGTTCACTCCTTTATATATCCAATTGGACTAGGCCAGATATTGCATTACCTCTCAATTTATTGTCAAGATATGTTAGCAGACCAACCTTGTATCATTGGGAAGCTGTCAAAAGAATTTTAAGATATCTAAAAAGTACATTAGATTTTTGTTTAATATTGGAACCCAATAATGACAAAGAACCAAAAATTACTTGTTATGCTGATGCAGATTGGGCTGGTGATACATCATGCAGAAAGAGTACCTCTGGTTATGTTTTTCTATTGAACGATTGTCCAGTTTACTGGTATACTGGTAAACAAGAACTGGTAGCCACTTCTACCACAGAAGCGGAATATGTTTGCTTGTCTAAAGCTGCAAATAACCTTGTATGGTTCAATGATTTGATCACAGATATTTGGAAGAAACCTACTTTACCATTTATTATGCATGAAGACAATAAAGCGGCCATTGAAATATCTAGATCCGATGCAATTGGACAAAGGTCCAGGCATATTGATATAAAATTTAAGCACGTGAGACAACTATCTCAAGACGGATTCATCAAAGCAATACATTGTGATACTTCTGAACAATTAGCTGACATATTAACAAAACCCTTACCTTCTAAACAACACAAATATTTAACTTCTAAATTATATGTATTATATTGTCCTGAATCTGAATGTAACTGGTGTTGTATAACGAACCGGCATTTAGAGGGGGATTTGTCAGATGTAAATGCCTTATTCTCTAATGTGTAAATAATGTATATATGGAACATCAGGGGTTAACTTATTCTTTGGACTTTAATGTATTCATAATTTACCACTCCCATTCCTGGCTCCACCCCTTGTATATATAAGGAGCCATCCTCCCCATTTTCATTGCTTCTATCTTGAATATTCAGCGAATATAGAATGCCTATTATGATTAAAGAGAAATATATTTAAATCTCTAACTTCTATTATCTTTATTGAGTCTGATCCTGAAAATATTGCAACAATATATTTCCTCACAATAACCATTTGTAATTTTTATCCCTCATGGACAGAAAAAAACGAAGATTTTCTTACAGGAGAAAAGTCTTATCTACTACAAGAACCAAGGAAAGAAGAAACAGCATGCCACGTAAGTCCTTTGTCTTAATTAGGTTATATCTTTAAGATTTTTTTTCTCTCTTTAAGAAAATTGGAACTTTCTGAAATGTGATGATTTTCTGCAATGTGAAACAATACTGTATTTAATAATGGGGTTATGTGACTGATGTGCAGTCAAGATTTGGATGTGAAATGAAACTCACAAATTTATGGCCTTTTTAAAATTACCTGCTCCAATTTTAAAAGAATACTTTCCCTCTTTGCCGGATATATGCCTTGCAGTATCTACAGCAGGCAGAGGTGGTGGCAATGCAATTAGGGTGTTGGATCTGCCTATTGCTATTAGTCGCTTTAAACTGCTGTAGCCATGCCCTCTCTCTGTAAATTCCTCAATATTGTTTCCTAGGGCCATACTATGTTTGGCAGTAGAATTGTATGATTCTTCCAAATAAGCTCTTTGTTAGTTTACTTCATTAAAGTAGCCCAACTTTTTTTTCCAGGTTTTTTTGTAAGGGGGGGGGGAAATGTCATTGCTTTAAGGAATCCATTTGTGTAACGTAAGGCTTTATGGGCTACCATGAGCAGAAGGTTCTGTGCAGATATGATTTCTGAAGCATTTTTTCTTAATTATTTTGAAAAGCCTCAGACCACTTGTCATAAATCAAGATACTGGCAGGCTTTCTTGATTATATTGGGTGCATATGTTGGTTTTTAGTAAGATTGTAAATAAACTTAGAAATGAGTTTTTGGACAAAACAGTGATCTGTTTACAGGCAGCAAAGTAAGAGGGCAGGACAACAAACAAGGCAGAATCAACCCTCTTATCACATTTGGCTACTGTGCTGCTGCTGCTTTCCTAACTGGAATCACAGGCTGTAAGGCAACATGCCAAGTGCAATTTGGAAGATGATCAGACTGGAAGTGGACATCAGATTGAGGCAGGAAAGTAAATGGATTAGGTTGGGACAGCATTGGCTTGTGAGTGGTGATTGCCAATGTGTGGCAAGCATTAATCTTATTTAGTGAGATCCTTTCTTTTTATATGGATTTCAAGTTTTGCATGCAGCCTTTTAAAAAGATATAAACTGGGGTGCCATTAAATCAGTATGCTGGAATTTCAATCTTGCACACTCTGAGTTGGTGTATATGTTTCCAAAATGTTTTTCAACACTTATAAACATATGCTGTGTCTCTAGGCACTCTACACTAATTAATCCACTAGTATGAGAAATTAAAGAACCCTGATCCTAGGGTCTCTGTATAATAATATAGAAGTAATTAACAATTCATCAGTTTGAGAACATTAAGGAACAAAGTGGCACAAAATAAACGGGTACTGTTACTGATGATACTATTATTAATAATACAGAAATTTATGGAGGTATGAGAAAAAGGTACTGGGGGTTCATTTCCTTACCATTTTTCTTCCTGACCTATTTGGTCAATTATTATATAGATGTTACAATTACAAAAGTAACAATAATATAACTAGAGAAATCTGACATTGACTGCTGTAGATTTGGAAGGCATCTGGACATATCCTCAATAGGTTCTAAATAGGCCTACTGTAACTTTACATTATTATTACATTATTATCACTCATTAATGGAAAAGTGAAATATAAGTAAAACTAATTAATTAAAAATTGTTGCAAAGCAACTGTTGTACAACTCTTCACATGATTTCTGCAAAATTATACAGCCATGAAAACTTCAAATAACTGCTTTATATTATGATGATTATGGCGCAGCAAAATGTTTAATGGTTGGCTTAATTCAATATAAGCCTTTTCCAATTATGATTTCCTGAAACTGAAATAATTCCTTGTTTCCCAATATGGAAAATAAAGCAGAACATCTCACAAATATTTTAATAGGCTAGGAAGAAAATATTTCCAGAGAAATGGGAAATTACCACACATATCTAAAGAAATATTCATTTATTATTCTGAAAGTGCTGTTTCAAAGAAAAAAGTCATAATTTGACAATCATCTAAACATCCAACTGTTGGATGTTTAGATGATTGTTTTGAAGCCCTTCCAGAAGGCCAACAGCATAACTCAGTTTAGGAGGAATGATGTTGGATAGGATGAGGGCTATGGCAGAAAATGATTTCCTCTTAGAACTCACCGGACAAAACTTCTTGTGACAGGATTCACAACATGTGTCTCCTGCCAGATCTGGTGGGACAGGTAGATGTCATTGGGGAGAGGCTGTCCCTCAAATAACCTGTTTCCATGCCATGTGGGATTTAAAGGTCATAATCAGCACCTTAAATAGTTAACCAATTCAGTGCATGAAACAGAAGATTAACAGGTACCGTTCTTGAAGCATGTGATGTTTTGGGAGCATACATTATTTAACAGTGCCTCTGTATTTTTCACCAGCTAACGCTTCCAGATACTTTTCATGTAATCCCAAATAACATGCATTATAGTAGTCCATGTGGGAAGTGAATAGGACCTGAGTGACCAGAAGTAGAGCTACCAATCTATGAATGCCTTTAGTGGTCATTTCACAGCAGAACTTGCTCTGACACTTGGAAAATTACATTAATCCACATAGAAATAAGATTCACGGGACTTCATATTTTTCTACAAAGGTGTTTTTAGATTTCTTTTTTGCAGTTAGTTTCAAGCAATCCTGGGCTTAGTGCAGTAGTGAGCAAGCTGAATTAATTATATGTAGGAAATTATATGTAGGAAATCTTTCCTTCTTAAAAACTTGGAAGAAAAAAACCCTACTTAAATATGAATTTATTAATTTAGGTTATAGATTCAGATGAAAATCAAGCTGAAACAATGGGAACCTTGAAACGGTTACAGAAGTTAGTTCGAAATAAGAAAGACAGTACGCACAGTTTGGATGACATCAAGCATATATTATCATACAGTAAGTAAAATGATTTAATTTCAATCTATGAAATTAAATGTATCCATAAAACTCATTTCTATATTCAACACAACTTTAGAATATAGCTTCCAACCTATGGACACAGTTCAAATAAAACGTTAAGCAACCAATAAGATTTATGCGTTTTTGTTAAAAAAAGAAAAATAAAGAAGATGCATCCAAAAGTCTTTCTGTCTACAAATAGGCATACAATTTTGAGAAGCTAACAACAACAAAATCCAAGCATTCTCGTCGCAGATTTACAAACTAGGTATATTATGCAAGAAATTATAATTTAGGAATAAATATATTATTTATTTTACAGGATTTATACATTGGTCCAGTCAAAACTGATTCTGAGCTGTATTTCCTCTCTATAACTTTGATTAAAATACTGAATTTAATCAGCAAATCAAAACCATAGCATCAGAACATAAGATTCTGGGAGTAATTGCAATCAATCATCAACCACCAATTAAACTTTAAAACACTGTGTTGAGTAGCACCAAGTAAACTTAAAGTACTGTACATGCAGACAATAAATTTTTCAACAGAACAACATGTGTGTTATTGCAGAAAATATCTGCACTGATATTTTCAATTTAGTTTTGTGGAACTGACATATCTTTTCACTTTTATGATTATCAGTCATCCATGTAAAGATTTTTATGTAACCTAGATATGCAAGTTGAAATCTTTAGTTAGTCTTCTGGTTGAACCTTTTCAACTTGTCTGCTTGTATCTCTAGCAATGATTTAATTATATTTTACTGTTTAATAGGGTACATTAATCTTTTTTAAATATATAATTGATATTTATGTTTTTATCCAAGTTACTGTATATTGTCTTGGTAACATCTGAGAATAGGTAAGATATAACTATTATCATTCAATTAATGATGAGGTTTAGATGTTCTCTGAAATGACCAGATTTTTATTATTTTATTCTTTATGTGTTTTTTTTAATTTTATTACTTTTAAAATGTATCTGTTCTTGCAGAAGACAAGTATATTAAATAAATTAACTAAGTAAGTATGTAACAATAAATAAATAAATAAAGCATTATTATTATTTTTAAATATTCTTTTCAAGATATATCACCACAAGATCCTGGATTCTCTGAAGGTGAAGATGAAGCTCCAATTTCATGTATGAAATTAACAAAATATCAGGACAAAAAAATACTGAAAGAGAGCTCAAGATTAAAGGCAGACATTGAGCCTAGAACAGATCTTATCTCAGCATTGCTGGATACAACTTACATTTCTGGAATTAACAACCTAGGAAATAATGACACCTGTTCTGAAATGGAATTTCAGCTCTGGAGTGAGTGGAAATCTTTCCCAGATACTCAGCTGAGTCCCTATGATTTCTTCACCACAAGGATAGAAGAATGGGGGAAATGTACTTGTTGTTCACATCAACCACAACTTACAAGCTCTGTCACAGATATGGATCTCCCAAATTCATGGGTAAGTTTACAAATATGTAGATAGTTTTATTTTTCATTGTTTATTAGCATGGATGTCCCTTAAATCAGAGAAATATCAATCATATATATATATGTGTGTGTGTGTGTGTGTGTGTGTGTGTGTGTGTGTATAATGATGCAATATTAATACAATAATGTTAAAATTAATAACATTAAGAATTACAATTAAAATCTTCAGGCTTAGAAAATAGTTATGATTCCCATACATCAACAGGAACATTATCCCAATTACCTGCACTCTATGCTACTTGTGTATAAAACCTGTTTAGAAATGTCTATGGAGATTCTCAGTCATCCAGGTTGTCCCAAAAGGTGTTTTTTCAAGAGGCAACTGAACTTTCTGGTTTTTCTTTGAAGACATTTTGCTTCTCATCCAAGAAACTTTTTCAGCTCCATTCCCCACCATCCAGTCATAGCGGAAGAAGCTTCTTGGATGAGAAGTAAAACGTCTTCAAAGAAAAACCAGAAAGTCCAATTAGCTCTTGAAAAAACACCTTTGGGACACTTACATAGAAAGCACAAAAATAAGGGCCTTTTCCTCCATTTTTCCCCCAACAAGTGTCATATGCTTGGGATAAGAGATAGCAACTGGCCCAGTCACCTAATGAATTTACATGGGATAATTTTGAATTTGGGTCTTCGCCATTTTAGCTTGAACATTTCAGTCACCACATTACATGCATATCATCCTGAGCAGACTATTTTATATAACCATTCAAATGCTCATTATCATATGGTGTCAAGTGAGTTTTATCTGCCTTCAGCCTATATTGTATTTATTTTTGTACAAAAATTCAAATATATTTCTTTCTCAAGCAATATTTGTCAAATAAATATACCAAGGCTGAGAGCATATTTTTGAACGGAAATAGATACCAAGAACCATCATTGCCATATCAAAGGAATACTTATGGCTGGTTTTAGCAAGATAGAAGAAACAATTAACAGAAGCAATAATAATAAATTGGGAGAGTGTATATAATACCAGTATTAGGTTTCATTCTCCAGTTTCACTGTTATTTTTCCCTTGTTTAGTTATATCATGTATGTTGTAGACCAGTGATGGCTAACCTTTTTGCCATCATGTGCCAGGAGTAGGGGGGAGGGGGATAATGCACACGCATGCCCACACCCATAATTCTATGCATCCCACCCCTGCGCATGCACACACAACCCCCCCCCTCCGCTCCTGGCATGCAATGGCACAGTGGGCCTGGTAGGCCCAGTTTTCTCTCTCCCCAGGCTCCAGAGCCTTTCTAGGAGCTTGGGGAGGGCAAAAACACCCATCCAAAACCACCACCCCAGAGGCCCTCCAGAGGCCGGAAATGGCCCATTTGCCAACTTCCAGTGGGACCGGAAGGCCCGTTTTTTGCTTTCCCCAGCCTCCAGAGCCTTTCTAGCAGCCTGGGAAGGGTGAAAATGGCCTTCCCCACCCACCCATCCCCAGACGCCCTCCGAAGGCCAGAAATGGCCTGTTTGCCGACTTCCAGTCCCACCATAGGTTCGCCATCATGGTTGTAGACCAAGTAAAAAATGGCATGTTTCCTCTATTTCCATCATGCAAATACATATCTGGGGATAATTTGTGCAGATTCTCAGTATGAAAAGAGACGTTGTAAAAGGCCAGTAAAGAACTAACCTGGTCACAAACAGAGAACTCAAAATCACAGTTTATATTATAGAACATAAAACTGTATTAACTAAGCAGGCAAATTAAATGTTTATTTTGAAAGATTGACTGCAAAGATTTCCACAATTTATTCCCAGCCTTAAAAATAATGTACTGTTGAGGTGTCCTGTTAGTTTTTGTTTGATTTTAATTCTAGCAACAGAATATCCACAATATTAAAATAACTTCAAATTTAAGCCATTATTAGACAATTAGATTTGTTTTTCCTATGTATTTTGACTTAATATATAGTCAGAAATTAATTGAATTGTTCCATCAGGAGGTAAACAAACAGTAAAAATTGTCAATGAACTGGTACCCAAAGGTACCTGTAGCTTTTCTTATCATCATTAGTGAGATAAGAGGCATCAAAATGTAATAAATAAATAAAAGTAATAA
The DNA here is from genome assembly GCF_029215685.1 of Pituophis catenifer annectens. Lineage (NCBI taxonomy): Eukaryota > Metazoa > Chordata > Lepidosauria > Squamata > Colubridae > Pituophis > Pituophis catenifer. Next base: position 84,919,405 of record NW_027256884.1, read on the forward strand.
TAAATACTTTCATGATTAAAATAGCCTTATGGAAGTAATACAAACCATTGAATTATTTATGTATTTATTTATATTAAACTTGTATACTGCCCAATTCCCAATAACTCTGGAAGGCTCCGAACAATCAAAATGAAGCAATAACAATAAAGCCAATAACAAAGACGGGAAAAAAATGATAGCAACAGTAGAGTGGGCACCATCTGAATTTTGGAGAATCCAAATTCGAAGGCATTTGTTAATTTCATTTTGAACAATATTTTGATGTTCCATCATACATTTTTTGGTGTACATGGGACAGATCTGGTAGACAGGCCCATGATTTCATTGGGAGCTAGTTATAAGAGATATTCCTTTGTCTGATGTTAAAATGTGTTAAGTCTACTTTAGGGAACTATTCCATGATAATCTTATTTCTGGCAGCACTGGATTTCTTGTGGATCAGAAGTATTTGTTACAGAGCATTTGAGATAGCTCTGGAGGAAGACAGAAGGAAGAACAAACAAATTTGTTTCATTACCACTAAAATGTAATATTCTCATATGTTTTTATATATCTCTGTGTGTGTGTGTGTGTGAGAGAGAGAGAGAGAGAGAGAGAGAGAGAGAGAGAGATCAACTGAAACTCAGTTTATCACAATGAAGTATTTAATGTCATGACAATTGAACACTGTAATATTCTGATATTAAAAGAACTAATTCAGTTTGAACTGTTTACTATAGAAAATGGCTCTGGAAAAAAAGAGATTGCTAACAACAGATTCAGTTTCTCTATTAATCAGAATATGTGTTTGACTTGATTCTAGACTGAGATGGGTAATGTCACATTCACAGCTCTAATTCCTTGACCATTAAACACTTTCTCAATTCTACAAAATTTATTATGTCTTACCTATGAATGCTTTACATAGTTCATTTATGAAGTTGGAAGGACTCCATTTTCTTGGCTATTCTAGGAAAAAAATTTGTTTTCAACTTTATGAGGTTTTTTTATTACCTTATGTATAATTATAAGTCATATTAATCATTTAATGTATTTTTAAAAGTCAGTACTAGAAAAAAAATCAGATTATGCTTATGAAATGATAAATCCATTGTTAAATGGATAAATCCATTGATAAAATATATGTGTACATATATTTTGCTATTAGAGTTATATGGCAGTGCTCTGATTTCCAAATGTACCATCAAATTTAGAATTGTGGGCAAGGTTTTCTCCAATACCTAAGAAGGACAAGAAGCATCTCCTTCAGGACAAGACAGTCCTAGAAAAAAATAAAAAAGCTCAACCAGCATTCTTAGTCCAATGTTGTAAAAATCGGTAAGAAGCACAACAGTTCCCGATACTGCTATTATCTTTTTTTATTTCCAGTATATCTGGGCTGACATCTGTTTGGGTCTGAGGCCCAGCAACAGGGAGTTAAAACACATTACAGTGGTGAGAATAGTGTGCTGTGATTCAACAAGCATTTTATTTTACATACTTGTTTAACAATAAAGCTGAAAACTCATGAGAATTGAGTCCTTAAGTTGCTGAGTAATAGAAAACGCATTTGGATAACGTTGCAGGAGGCCTAGCTTGTGTTTAATTTAGCTTTCTTTTTCTTTTTCTAAAAAAGTATTTAGCAAAGATCCTTTTTGAAAGAGAGATAAGTATGAACTGTGGACCTGTTTATTTAGTTCCATACAGTTTTCATCAGTCACTGACAATGCTGAAGTTCAGTTTTGTTGGTGTGAAACAAATCAACCAGTAGTTGCCAAATGTCACTGACTGAACACTTTAGGGAATACACTTATCATTCCTAAAAAAACTCTGTGGCAATTACCAGTGTATGATGCAAATAATTGTGGCATGTGGATAACTGAAAGCAATCCTGACATCCAAAATACATTAAAAATTTAACTTGTCCTGAGCTCAAAGGTGATAAGGAATCAATGCTAGACAGCCAGGGGAAAGAATATAAAAGACTGGTGTTGGGACACCTTTTTGGGAATCTAAACATTACATTTGTTTGGTTTTTCTTCCTGAAATTTTCACTGTAACTACTGTTTTAAGCCAGTCATAGACACATTAGTTAATTGACACTGTTGGTAAGCAGATTTAGTTTACTTATTTACATTAGCCATAGATATTTAAAAACTACTGCTATCACATTTGGAGATAGCTTTGGAAGATCTATGATATGTTTGTCACTTATGAGTAGCCAAAAATCTCTAGTGGCAATTATCTCTTAATCTAACTTTCAGTGTATCTATTTTAGAGCACTACAGAAAGAAGAAGGAAGTTGTTTCAATTTGAACAGCTACACTGAAGTGAACTAAAATTTTAATTTTTCTAACATCCATCACTCACTGTATTTGCCATTTGTATGTAATAGTACAGTATTCAGGGAAAAATGTTCATGTAGCCTTACCAGAGGTGTTAATGCTATTTTCATTTCAGAAGTGTAAGGATTTAGAAAAAAACACATTAAAACAGACAATGTTTTATATATATACTATATGCATATGAATTGGAGAGAGAAAGAATTAAAAAACCTAATCTATGTATGTTGGTGACATTTTCTGAGTGAATCCATAATATTACATAAACTTTCAACTCTTGAGCAACCTTTCAATCAATATTTTGCATTCAATTCTTCTTTTTAAAACCATTTGAAAATTAAAAATATAGTTTCTGAACTATCAGAAGTAAATTATTTTCTAAACTATTAGAATTCATTCAGAATCCCTGTTGAAACAAATTGTGTACTTGTGATATTACTAGTATTAGTAGTTTAACTCTGGAATTTTCTACAACTAGTGCAGAGGTTAATCTTTCAAGGACAAAGAGATAATCAGGTCAGCCTTCAAACTGCTATAATTTTTCTGATGCATGAAGAAACAGAATAGATATGGATGGGCACTATATCTCCTGAAATGGCCTCTTTCTTCCTATTTAACAATAAATAATCTGGTGAAAGGAACTCATGTATAAGTCTACATATGAATGTCATTTTTGTTAATCATACAGATATTAACGGTGCACAGAAAAAGAAGTAATCTTTGAATGATCAGAGATTCTTTCCTGGTTACACTTTCCTGTTAAAATACTGGAACATGGAATGGACATTTAGATTTGGAGTTCTTAATGTCTTTAAACTCGGAATGTATATTTTCAAATTGTACAATAAATGTGTACAAATAGTCTTCTCTTTGCATTTATTCTGGTTATTTTGTTGTCAGGTCTCTACATAGGCTTTTCTTACTGACTTATTCCTATGTATGAGAATGAGTTATTTTGTCTTCTAAGAATTTCATTTGTGACTCATTTCAAAAATACAGGATAGATTATTACGTCTATTACCTACAAGTGAAATCTTAGGAAAGTTTGGCTAAAGAATGAAGCCTGAATGCACATTTCTGCTCATCCTAACTCATCCTCCAAATAATTATAATTGGTTTACAAGTTTTGGGTTATAATTTCTGTCTAGTTGTACATATAAACTGTTTTAAGACAATGCAGAAGGTGTGAATTAATAATTATGTGATAGATTTTTGTTTAGATTTTCAGATCTGCATAGAAAGAAAATGAGGTGGGGAAGATAATGTCTTTGATTTGACTAACAATTGACTTAAGTTCTTATTGGTGTATATAAAATCTATACACACTCAAATTTTTGTGTATAAACACTAATGATGCATGATAGTACATTGAAAAATACACTTTATTTACTAAATTTATATGCCATTTATCTCCCCAACAAGCCAATTTTACAGCTCTCCCAACAGTACTTAAACAGTGTAGTTCAACTATGCAATTTTTTTACTTTTTTCTGAAGTCAGTATTAGCCTGAAAATATATATATTACAAATAAAGGTACCAATGAATTTTATGTATTTTATGGGAAGAGATCAAAGCAGTTCTTATTAGTGCAGGATACTATAAACAAATAATAGCAAACATTGACTGAAATGTAAAAGGAGATATTTTTTAAAAAAGTCTAACATTTTCTCATTGTTCTTCACTGTATTAAAAATATTTGCTTATTTGTAATCTCCTTTCAGACAAAAATGAATATTTTTAATTTTTTGCATGGCTTATGAATACATTTGCACATAGATACACATTTCTGTGCAGGACTTCAGCATGAAGATTTAAATAAAGGGGGGGTTGGAAACTGTACATTCTGAATACTCCATCATCCTATCTTCCACTGTGGCAAATTAAGGAAGTCAAGCACAAAGCTAACTCTTGTTCCTTCTTAATAACCGAGACTAACATATTTTTAAAAATTGAATTTAAATATATTAGTTATAATCTTGAAAATAAAACGTGCTGATTGTAGATTGCTGTTCTACATGAACGATAAAGTTGTTAAAATGGACCTCTGATTCCTTAACTGATCACATTTCCATTAAATGCTGCCTGTACAGATGCAGCCAACTGTTGTTAAAGTTATCCTAAAACAAATGTTGCAGTGCAAGTATTGAAGTTGAAAGGTTAGTGTTGATCAAGTACCCTAAGCTTCTATTTCTTCACCCATTTCTTTTTTTACTTCTCTTTTTGTCTTCCTTCCTGTCTTGAATATATCAACTGAAGATCTTGACAGAGCTGAGCCACAACCTAAATAGAATAAGGAAGCTTTATTTAGCTGATTGAGCTATGTGTATATCATTTAGTAGTGTTTTGGGTCTGAGAACAAACAAGCAACACTTACCTTGTAACATTTAATAAATCTGAATTTTAAGATGTTGAAGAGAAAACCTTCCAATGTTTCAGATAAGGAGAAATCACAAAAAACAAAGGTAAGAAATATTAGCATTTGAAGGCTAAATATCAGATTGGAAATCAGTCCTAAGATATTTGAGATAGTGTAGCTTATATAGTTTTATAATTACAGGCTTCAAAAGCTTTGCACATTTTATTCATTCACTAAGACTATAGATAGGTTCACTGTGTTGATTTTCATGGACTGCTGCTCAGATTAAACTGGGTGGCAAACATCGTTGTGTATTGATAATGTCCTAAAACATATTATTTCATTCTCAAATATCAAGAGAAAAAAATTGCTAGAAATTGTTTTTATTTTTTTCTGCTAAAAGATCGATCTAGTCGAGAAAACGTACAATTGTTTTAATTGAGAGAAATATGTATCTTTGGTTTACAAGTACTAATCTATCATTCAAATGAATATCTTTTTCAAAAACAGGTTTGTGAGGTTGAGTGTTTCTTTCATATAGTCTCTGGAATGACAAAATAGTCATTCTCAGTCCAGCACAAAGATAAAAAAAAAATCTTTACCAAAAACCAATTTTAGTTCAGTACATATTTGATTTCAAACTATTACACATGAAATAAATACAAATCAACATTCTCAATATATTACATATAATAAGCTGATTAATGCAAGAATCTTGGAGTCATACTGACAACTTTTTGTTGTTAGCCATAAACTATATTGTAGATACATATTCTATAAGTAATAACTTCAATCTCCCCTTACTCTCACCCATGGTCTATACATTTTTGTAGGCTAACTTTCTGTGATGCAAATTATCTTATGCAGCAATTTAAAAGCATCAGATTTTTTTCTACCTTCTTAACTCTTACATAGGTAGCTCTTCTGTGTTATTAAACATTAGATTACAAAAAGAATAATTAAACATTGATTTCCAGCCCTATTACAGAAAAGGGACTTACTTTTCCTATTATTATTTATTATTATGCATTCAACTCCATTACTTTATTGAAAAATTTTCAGTCTTGCGTTCAGTCATGGGGAGTAAATCACACTTCAAAGGGTGAATTAGAGGAACATTCTCTCTCTCTCTCTCTCTCTCTCTCTCTCTCTCTCTCTCTCTCTCTCTCTGTGTGTGTGTGTGTGTGTGTGTGTGTGTGTGTGTGTGTGTGTGTGTATGGATGGAAGAAAGACAATGTAGCTGTAGATAAAGGGATGGTATACATATAGATTTATAAAGTTGGCAACTATTCAGAAATTACTGTTAGAAAATATTAGGCAAATTATTAGTCGTGTAAATGGGAACTTTGCCATGAGCTCATTACTCAAGCAGAGTTAGCTAATTTATGTAAACCAGTAAATTTCTGTTTGTTTTATTTAGTTTAATGTTGCTTAACAATAGAGAAGTAGAACTATTATATTCAACAAATGAACAGTATATAAAATCATCTCTTCCCTAGTTTCTTTTCAAAATGTTAGTTTGTTTAACATCCAAATAAATAAATATAAATGTTATATACCCAATATATGTTTATTACTTGTGTATATTTACATTAAATATTTGAAAACTTTTCAAACAAAATTAATTTTATAAAGTGGCGGTATTATATTACTAGTTTCAGATCATTTTGTGCTGATTTTGCTCACTGTATGTAAAATACTCCAGTAAATGGAGTACTGACTGTTTGAGTGGAAAATTCCTCTATGTGTCAAATTGCATTTTGCAATTTTTCTTCTCATGGCAATATTATTACAAGCAAACCATAAAATTGGGAAATATTTAAGTACATGTCTACAGTCATAAAAAGTGTGGGAGAATTTCACAACTTACTTCCTTCTGAATCTGCCCAGCTAGTTAGGGTTTGCACTGTAAATGTTTGTTTGTTTTGGTCCAATAAGCATTATCAAAAATGTCTTTTTAAATTTTGGAATATATAGTTACAATAACTGCTCTTTTATTGTCCTTCTATTGCTTTGTCTCCAATGACTATTTGTTTTTAACTTGCTTTCCTACCTAATATTTTGAATGTTTTCTCAAAAAAAGTCCCTCTTTGTTCAGTGAGATGTACTTCTAGTTAACTATGCATAGCATGGACCCTTAGTGCTTTGTTAATTTAATGCACACAAAATGACAGAGCTTTAGATAAGAAAGTCAGTTCATAGGCTGACGTTTTACACAACAACACAATAAATATAATAAATAAGCACATGCACACTAGAGCAAGCAAGCATGGGTGGAATTGTGAAACAGTTGTATGAAACATTCAGTACTTATGCAAAAGGGAAAAGGGAAATTTGCACTATTTAATGGCATTTGAAATAATTTCTGCCTTAACATCAGTTGAAAATAGAGGCACTTTTTTGTTCTGCATATACTAGAAATACATCATGATATGATATGATAAATATATTACAGAAGCATTTATTAGGGACTAATTTTTAATTAAGGAGAATTCAAGAGAAACTTCTAAACAGTGAGAACACTTAACCAATGGAACAGCTTGCCTTCAGAAGTTATAGGTGCTTCATCCCTGGAGGTTTTTTAAAAAAGACTGGACAGCCATCAGTCTGAAACGGTATAGAGCAGTGATGGCTAACCTTTTTGCCATCATATGCCAGGAGAGGGGGGCGGGGGAGGGTCACGTACGAACGTGCCCTCGGGCATGCACGCACACCACCACCCCGCTCCTGGCACATGATGGCCTGGTAGGCCTGTTTTTCTTTCTTACCTGGTTCCAGATACTCTCTATTTATCTGGGAAGGGCAAAAATAGCCTTTCTCACTCTCTCAGAGGCCCTCCAAAGGCCTGAAATGGCCTATTTCCCAACTCCCGGTGGGACAGGAAGTGGCATTTTTTGCTGTCCCCAGCCTCCAGAGCCTCTCTAGGAGTCTCTAGGAGCCTCTCTAGGAATCTCTAGGAGCCTCTCTAGGAGTCTCTGGAGGCTGGGGACAGCAAAAAAGTCACTTCCTGTCCCACCGGGAGTCAGGATATGGGCCCTTTCAGCCTCTGTAGGGCCTCCAAGGGAGTGGGAAAGGCTGTTTTCGCCCTTCCCAGATAAATAGAGAGGATCTGGAGCCAGGTAAGAAAGAAAAACGGGCCTTCCCCACCCGCCCAGGCCCTCCAGAGGCAGGAAACAACCTGTTTCCCTACTTCTGGTGGGCCCAGAAGGCCTGAAAATCAGCTGGACAGCGTGCGCATGCACCCCAGAGCTGAGCTAGCGTGCCCACTAATATGGCTCTGCGTGCCACCTGTGGCACGCATGCCATAGGTTCGCCCTCACAGGTATAGAGTCTCCTGCTTGAGCAGGGAGTTGACTAGAAGATCTCCAAGATCCCTCCTGGCTCTATATTGATTGATTGATTGATTGATTGATTGATTGATTGATTGATTGATCTAGAGAACTCCACTGTGTTTGGCTAGTCCCACCCTCAGCCACTAGGCAAATTTATTCTCCATACATTTAGTTCTTGACCTATAATATCTCAGTATTGGCTTTTGATCTGACTTTTTCTTCTTGCATAATACAATATTGCTTTTAGCTCTCTTCCCTATATTAATTCATGGGAGAGGTGTATTTTATTATTTATTTTAGTGTGTATGGATTGTAGGCTACAAGTTGAAGGGAAAATGAGAAATACTAATAATTAAAATAAATTAATTACAATGATCAAACATTGTTTTTTTAATATATATATATATATATAAAATGGTAGGTTTATAAGAGCAGTAGCATTATTAATTTCCATTCAGGTAGTCCATCTCTTATGATCATAATGGAGCCTGCCTATTACAGTTGCATGTTGTGTTGTCCATTAAGTGAAGCATCTCACTTAATAACCCTCTCATCCCTGCCATTCCCAATGCATTAAATGAACATGCAAGTTGTTAGGTGAAGCACGGGTGCCTCAGGGGTGGAGGAAGACCTTGGAGGCCTAGCACAGGCACAGGCCCACCTGTCCTGGGACTCCCAAGACCTGCCACCCTGAGGTACCCAGTGGACCACTTATTGTCTTTCAGGATTCCCCCAGACCTTGGTCTGCTCCCAAGCTGGTCATTCAGCCACAAAAGGGAGCCTATAGGCCGAGACTCACTTCCCATCCAGCCACCCAAGAGACTCTTAGAACTTGGCGTGCCCCTCACCCAGCCCCAGGGCCCAGCAGCACTCAACTTTTTGTATTTTGCCAAGGAGCCTGACCGATGTGATGGAATGCAAGGCTCAGGTTTCATGCATAGGCTTGCCAGCCTCATGGAAATATTGTGCTATTTTCTTAACAAACAGTACTTCTCACAAGACTGTAGGGGGTTCTGTTTTTAAGGAGGTTCCACAAACTCCATAAATGGGTTTTCCTGAAAGCCTTATAAATTATTCAAAATAGGAATATGAGCCATGGCCACCTCTACGTTTGAGCAGTAGGTTAGCAACTATAACCCCAAAAATAGTTCAAGATCTTTAAAATGTTATTTAAATGTGTAGTATGTTAAGTACTGTGCTGTTTAATTACAATTTTTCCCAGTAGATTTAATTTTGCAGTAAAATTAATAAAGGATAGAGTTACTTGAAAATAATTAATTCTCCTGCTGGAAATCTTAAAATTGTCCCCATTTTAGATATAAAATTCAGTTTTTCAATTTGTATATATATCTCCTTCTGCCTCATTTTTTTAAAGGTGGTCACTCTCTTCCCAATATATTGTAGATCCCTTTGCAATACAGTTATTAATCAATAGTGGCAAATATCTATAGCTCAGGTGTAGGATGAGGATGAAAGTTCGTTCTCCGAGCTTGTGGATTGTTTTCCAAATGTTTCATTACCAGGCTAGGTAGCATCTTCAGCAGAGTTTAGGGGATGTCAGTGGCAGTGTTCTTCTGTTTATAAGGCGTTTGTATGGTCAGTAGGTCTTGTGATGAGTCAGGTGTGGGTATGTCAAGTGAGGGTCTTGTAATGGGTCTTGTGATAGGTCAGGTGTGAGTCTTCAGTGGGAGTCTTGGGGAGGTTACATCAGGTGAGGGTTGTTGGGAGGTGAAGTGCTGGTTGGGGAGAGCTTGTGTAGGTTGGTTGAGTGCTGTCTCTAGTTAGTGGGTGTGCAGTTGATTTGGATTCTGAGGGTTCGTAGGTTGGTTGTAGGTCAAAATGTCTGTTGATGGAATGTTGAACACTCAAAGCCCTTATAAACAGAAGATCGCTGACATCCCCCAAACTCCACTGGAGATGTTACCTAGCCTGATAACAAAATGTTTGGAAACCAACCCACAAGCTCAGAGAATGAACCTTCACCCTCACGGTTATTAAGCCCTAGAAAAATGCAAACTATGGAAGCAATAATAGATATTAAAAAGTTAAGGAAAAAGCAGCAGAAGAGAGAAAAGTGTATTTAAAGAAAAATACAGGAAATTCAGTACCCTAGTATATTTCTGTATATGAACAATTTTAGAACACAAGAAAGTGTGTTTCTTATGTGTTTTACAATCATTTTAAAGTTCCATAGTTGTTTCAGGATAGATAGTACTGACCCATTCAGCACACTGGAAGATTAGAGCATGTTTAAGATTGCATGCAGGGTATTGACTTATGTCATTTTTTACTCTTAGCAAACACATAGGTAAATTTTCTCCATGCTGATCTATCCCTAACCTGGTCCTTCAAGTGTTTCAAAAGTGCACTCATCACCACTTTATAGGTGATTATAGGTTATAGGTAAAGAAATGCCCTAAGGTTAAATTAACATTGCAAAAAATATGTCAGAAACTTAATTTTAAAAAGGGGAAAGTAAAAACAATCAGTTATTGTTTGTTTTTATATTTTAAAGAAATAAGTATGTTTTCTTCACTTGCATTTTAGTCTAACTGTAATGAATGGTGAAGTGTTGATGATAAACTAACTGTATATTTTTCTACGTGTGAATTCTGTATATTCATGTTTGGTGGTAAAGATGGCAAGAATGTGTGTCATGACATATCTTTAATAAAATCTTCCAAAAAGCATTGCAACTTCAGCACAGCAACCTAAATCAGATAATATCTGATTGTGTAGGCTTGTCTGAGAATTATTTATAACCTGTGGAAACAAGCCTTCACATGCATGGTTATAAGAAGACTGTTTCCTGTACAACCAAAACGAGAACAGGCACTGAAAATGAAGAAAAAAGGGGAGAAATAAAAATATCCCAAATATCAGCAACTTTTCACTTTTGGCTTCAATCCAACATGTTATACAACCTCATACAGGACCCTGGGTATAGGATTTTATTTGAAATGTATCAAAATACGTGAAATACAAAATTGTGGGTTTTTTATTCGCATCTGGGATTTGTTTTCTTCAAAAAAAATTCTGTTTCCTGTACACCACGTAAATTAAACTAGTGAGAACTAATTTTGTCTACAATCTATTATCAAAATATACTGAAGGCATAAGTCTTCCTCTATTTTATTATCTTGGGCATAAATACTTAGATTCAACCAACTAGAAAGCACTCTATCCTCTCATTTATTTCAGTGAGTCTAGGAGCAGTAATGTCTACATTGGATAGTAAGGCTTTTGTTTTATTGATATTAATCCTGTTAATATTTATATTTTCCTCATAAGATTGCATGTTTCTCATGTATTTAAATATGTTCATTTATATACTGGTGATCCTTGTGTTATGTCAGCTCATTCAGCAACAAGCTTGTGATGGTACTTAGTGAGAAGGACTGAATTAATAGTTATATCTAATGTTTTGAGTCATACCAGTTATATCCATTATTATGTAATTATATTCATTGTGTTGCCTTCCAACATATAACAGCAAATAATTAAATTATGAATAGCAAGAGAAAAGATGGAGGACTAGTTCCAAAGTCTATTGTATGTTCAGCCTCTTCCCATTGAGGTCATCACCTGTGCCATATGTATATGCATATACTGTATACAGCTATGTATGCCCTGTTCATAATGTATTCATAAAATACTTTCCTGGGTCAGCCTGGTAAAAAGGCTCTATATGCCACCTTCACAACTGCTGAGCTTTTTGTTGAAAGTGACTTCCTTAGTTAGTAATGGTGGGGGAGGGGTGAGTTGCCTCATTTGCACCATGTAACTCACACTGGCTTCTCCATTCTTCTTTCACAATCCTGATTGAGGAATGATATTTGTACCATTAGTCTCTAATACTGCTGGACGCTGCTAATGGTAATCTCTAAATTACACTAATGTACCATATTAATATATATTGCTGAATATATAACTTAGCACAACATTAGAAATCAGATAAGTTACAACAATTATATTTGGGGTATGTAAGTAATTCAAAATTAGCAGCATATATTCACAACAGAAGTTTAATTAAATTAAGCAAAAATGGCTTCCATGCATACAACAAGACAAATATAAGAATTTAAAGACTATTTTTTCACAACTAAACGATTGACATTCAGAAAAAAATGTTTATAAATTTGCACATCAGTCACAGGATAACAAAGGAGAAGCCAGAAATTAGAATTTATAATGTTTATTTAAAAAAGTTCTAATTATATTTAGATTTTTACATAATAAATAGTGGAGAGTTTAACATTTAGCAGAGAGATTCAAATATATAAGTCTAAATGCTATTGCTATTGCTCTAGCCCAGCACCCTCTTGGTTGTGATTGCTTATATAATTAACAGTTTAAGGATGTTTCAATTATCATAGAGTTCCATAAAATTAAATGTAGAATAAAAAGGGAAACAAGAAACTTAATTCAATATCTTTAGTCTTCTGGCAGTATATATGAAAATAGGTCTTTATTATCAAGTGTAACAATCGGGAATAACTAGAGGAATGCATTAACATGGCATAAACTATATACTATATGCCATATAGTAAGTTCTTAATTAAGGAATTTTTACATAGTAATTTAATTGTCTTAGGTTATTTTTTATCATCACTGATCTTTAGGAAATATATTAAAATATATTATTTTTTAAATTCCTGTAACATACCTATAATTGCAATTTTTACATCAGATATTGTGTCAATTAGCTAACTTTTTTATAATCCATTTTCAACAAGGAATTGGTCTATATGACTCTGGTTTCTTTGGGTCATTCTTTTCTTTATGACTGAGGGTCATGTATACCTCTTTCTATGTTGGTGGCATAACCTTTGTTTCTTTAATTTCATTCATTGTGTTTATTAATGGTTTTAACAGTTCTTCCCCAAGTTCTCTATAATATTTAACTATCAGGCTATCTGGACCTGATGCTTTTCCTTATTAATTATAAAACTAATTAGTTTTATTGTCTTTGCCATTCCTTGAACAGTAATGGGTGTGCTTAACATTTTTCCATGTTGCTTATTAAGTTCACTAATAATTAACTGTTAGTTATATTTATTTAATATAACTGTTAGTTATATATTTATAGCAGAAATAATTCATATCAATAAAATAGGTTAAATTCTAGAGGGAGCATTAAGGATAATAATAGTTTATAATCAATATAACGGAACACATCAACAAAAAAGGTAGAATATTCTAACTTTTCTGAATACAGAAAAGACTTTGACAACTGATATGATAGCAGTGTTCCAATATCTCAGGGACTGCCACAAAGAAGAAGGAGTCAGGCTATTCTCCAAAGCACCTGAGGGCAGGACAAGAAGCAATGGGTGGAAACTAATCAAGGAGAGAAGCAACTTAGAACTAAGAAAAAAATTCCTGACAGTTAGAACAATTAATCAGTGAAACAACTTGCCTCCAGAAGTTGTGCATGCTCCAACACTGGAAGTTTTTAAGATGATGTGGGATAACCATTTGTCTGAAGTGGTGTAGGGTTTCCTGCCTAAGCAGGGGGTTGGACTAGAAGACCACCAAGGTCCCTTCCAACTCTGTTATTCTAGTCTAACTAGCAGATCTACTAAAAAAAGTGAATCTGGAGAAAAGTTCAAAGCTTGGGTTAGAATCAGCAGGAAACAGTGAAGATTGTGGCCAATGGAACATTCTCAGCAGATTTTCAAATAAATAAAGGCACATTGCAGTTTAAGGAGATACACACTTATGGCTGCAAGATTCAACTTTGCCCAACATTGGGAAAATATATATTAGCAATGATATCAGAATGGGAACTTAAACTTGGGAAATCTATAGTAATTGTAAAATCCACAACAGAAGTTTAACCAATTTAAGCAAGAATGGTTTTCATTACTTCATTACAAGAATGTTCATTATTTAGAAATCATATTTGACATTAATCTAAACTATTCCCTCAACTTTGAAGTTTATCTAAATTATCTGAGTATTAACCATTTCTATTGCATAAATACCACTGAGTCCAATTATCTATATTCTATAATGTGTTATTTGTATTTTATAATACAATAAAGCAATTAACCAGGAATAAAATCAGATTTCCTAGTTTCCCAATAAAACTAAGCAGGTCTTTTGAATTAGAAAAGTAAGTCACGTGGGTGTTAAATGTCATTATTTATCATGTAATATAATATTAGAGTAGAAGTATGTAAGAACAAAACTGTGAAAACAAAACATTAATAAAACAGAATGGATGTGCTTAACCCAAAAGAGCTAGGAAAAAGTCTTAGCTAAATTGAGAAATATGTGTTTTTAGACCATTAAATCACTTTAGAGAAAAAGAAGTATAAGTTTTAAAAAGGAAATATCACTAGTTACATGCTATATACCTGAGGTTGCTTCCTCTACATATTGGGATATTCATATTGGAGGTTATGCCATAGATCATGTGGCTTTTTCAAAGATGTTTTTACATTTCACTTCTACATTGCATTCCAAGTTTACGGGTGAGACTATGGAGCCAGGATCACTCTACCTTAGAAAGGTATGGACCACAGCACAAGCAATCAATAAGCAATTGTCTGCAAATCTTATAAAGCTCAGTACTGTGAGCCTTTGCAATACCTTGATCAATGAAGTAACAAAAAGAGATAAAATACTTTTCTTTAAACAATCTTGGAATGAAAAGAAATTAAGATTATGGTTGATCCAACATTTGAAAAACAAATCAGTGCACTTAGCTTATACTCTGTGGAATCATTCACACTCAAAATTCCTTCCTCCCCTTTGTTCCTAGTAATCTCCTACTCTACTTACAACATGATTTTACTCATTAGCTTATCTTCCAAATATCCTAATTAAAAATGTCTTTATTCCTTTACTCATTCTTTGCTTATTGAAGATTATGTATAACACATCTTCACATAAAACTATAATGACTTTAAGGACAACAGAATGTCTAGATTCCACTAGTTTGGGGGCTGTGGGCTGCAGCTGTTATAAGCCCTGCTATATTCATGGCAGCACTCAACCTCAGGTGATATAAAGCATGCAAAAGAGATCTTTCTGTCAGTTTTATTATTTCTAAAAAGGTTCCCCTTGAAGGAGAAGAGTGACCTTGTTCTGCTGAGCTGACATGTGCCACTGAATTAATGGCTAAGCTTTGCTTTAGGGAAGCTTGCAGAGACATTACAATGCTTGCGGCTGAGTTTACTGTGCACATTAATCAGGTAAACCAAAATGATGCATCAAACATTCATTTAAAAGTAGTAAAATTCCTCTCCCCTATCCACATACCTTTAAAAAAAATCTTCCTAAGAATTAGTGAATTGTTGGCCATCACTTACAGTCAAGGGCATTGTTGCATGGATGCAGTAAAACAAAAGTCAGAGTTGAACTTTTCTTATTTCAAGGTATTAAAGATATGAAGAAAGTTATGGAAGGGGCAGGCTGGATTTTTATGTAATGTAAACAATATCTTCTAGAACTTATTTCTTTAAATTCCATGAACATAAATTAACTGGAATTATGATTCATACTAATACATTATTAATAAGCAAGTAGTTCTATCAACAATTTAATGGAGAAACTACAATGGATTTAGATTAGATTATCTGTTTCTTTTGTTAACAATATTTCTTTAGAGTCTTTTAATAAATTGAGCTACATAAAATTTAGACATGCATAATATTTGATAGTATTTTCCTCCTAGATCATTTTATGGCTCTCATTGTCAAAACATGGCATTCCTTAGATATTTATACTTTCAGTTATTTATTCCTTGTGGTAGCCTTTTTACATAAAACAATTGAAAGTGGAATCTATACATATCATGCAGTAGTGGTTTTCACTTATCTTCGCTACTGGTTCAGAGCTGTAAGCATGCGTGTGCGCTTGCTTCGCTTGCATGTGGCGCTTCTGCGCATGCACAGAACTTTCTGTGCATGCACAGTGTCCGTGATGATATCCAGGCGGGTGGGCAGAGCCTCCCACCACCGCTGCTACTGGTTCTCCCGAACCAGGGCGAACCGGTAGAAACCCACCACTGATACCATGTTATAACTCAGGCAGAGTGGAGAGAAAAACTTTAAATATATTAATATCTATACATTATACTATTCTGAATTAGCTGGAAATAGACTTGTTCTTGAAAGTTTAAGCTTGATATAGTTTCTGAACTA
Organism: Pituophis catenifer annectens; assembly: GCF_029215685.1. NCBI lineage: Eukaryota > Metazoa > Chordata > Lepidosauria > Squamata > Colubridae > Pituophis > Pituophis catenifer. The sequence continues at coordinate 84,935,568 of NW_027256884.1, forward strand.
GCCAATACAAAAATCATATTCATATACAAATAATCATTTTCTTGAAATAAACTTATCTCTAATAGAAATCAGCTTCAGGAGTACATCAGTAAATTATTAGGAACTTCTGTTACATAAAATATGGAATATAATAAAAGCAACATAAAATAAAGCATCAATACAGTAAAATGTGATTTCGGGTAACTAAAATGTAATTTGGGAAAGAAATGAAAAAAGAAAGCAAAATTATGTTTGCAGTTTTCACAGAACAAGAAAGAAGCATGTAGATTTTTTGACTCAAATTTACTTTGTTGAAAACTTGCAAACTTTGCTCAGAACTCACTTTAAAAAGAAAAAGTTTAAAGCAAAATAAAAATGTTTCCATCTCATGCAATAATAAACTCAAATTTACCTCACTGCCCTGCAGAGGATGTGCAGTAAAACATGGGCTGTATGATCATCAGTCAAAACATCCATTGCAATTTCTAACTATTTCACAAAATAATAATATAGGCCTGTCTTTTGGAGAAAAATGTTTATTACATCTTTCCACCTTCTGTTGGAAAGAAAGTATTTGTAAAATAGCTATTTTGAAAGGCTGAAATATGATATAATCAGATACAAAATATATCTTGTATCCATGTTTTGCCATTTAGTATTCTGCATTCTTAGATGCTATATTGTCATATATTGGCTTATTCTGATGTCAGGCCTTCAGTCACGCATATACATTCAGCACTGTTTGGTGTCTTAAATAAATAAAAGGATGGTCAGATATTTTGCAATAAAAAAATGAATCCAGGCCATAAAATTGAAGCATAACTAAATAAATGTGGAAGGACTGAAGTCTGAGGATATTATCTTAGTTTCAAAGGAACATTTATGTTGATAAACAAATGATACAAGTAATCCTTGCTTACTGATTGCTTGTTCAGTAATTGTTTGATGTTACAATGGCATTGAAAAAGGAGACTTATGAGCAATCTTCAAATTTGCGTCTGTTACTGCCACATAATTGGGAATAGGAGGTTTTGTAACCAGCAGACATTTATGATGATTGCAGTGTCACACAGTCACATGATCACGATTTTCACAACTGATTTCTGAGAAGCAAAGTCAATAAGTAAAACTGCAGGAAGTTGCAAGTCACAGTCATGTGATGTCATGTTTAGCGATATGTTAGGTACAGTTATGTGATGTTTCACTTTACAACTGTGTCGCTTAGCAATGGAGTTAATATGGATTTAATATGGAAAAAATTGTAAATAAGCTAATGTAAGTAGAAATTTAATTGAAGTTTTCTTTCCTTTTCCTTTTTTTTTGGTTGTATTACTATAATTACCGTTACTATATTATATACTGTTTTGATGTCAATTTAGTCCAAACTATAGATAAACGTGGTTAATGGGTTTTACATCAGGTGAAAATGTGATTGTAGGACCTTTTCAACACACCAATTAGTGAGTTATATACAGTTTGTATAATCAATCCAATCCAATTGTTTCTACCTGTAGATGCACTGCGTCCCATCCATCAATTAATGTTTTCTTATAAGAACTAAGATGCAGGCCAACTCTGTTGCAGTGCCTGCTCTCTGGAATGGTATCTCCCACCCTTTTTTCATAAGCTTTGAAAAACTTGGTTGTTTTCACAAGCTTTGGGATAGGGTGGTGTGGAGCCCATTTTAGTTCAGTTACATTTTTTCTAGTTTAGGATTGAGGGTTTGTGTTTTTTGGTTTGCCATGTTCTTTTTATAGGTATTGTTTCTCTTTTATATGTAAGCTACTCAGAGTCATCAAGAGGTGAGAAGGCCTCAAATTGGCCCTATTTAATTAATTGTTAATAATCCATAGTATAAATTGCATAGCTGCTCTAATTTATAGAGCTGTTATATGTCAGCTCTCACACATAATAGCTGACACAGGTGTGCTTGCTTTTTAGGTTAGGAGTTGGGACAGCAAATGTCCATGTACTTATTCACTCAATTCACAAGTCACACTCATGTGCACAGAAACATCCTTACACTTAATTCTTTTCTTCTCACAAAATGTACCCAGATATTCACCTCTGAATTCAAGGAGTAACCTCATCCCAGACATTCAGGTAATAAGTTGGCTGTGATGACTTGATTTCCTGCTATTAATAGTAGAAGGAAGCCAGCTTCCAGTCTGATCAGTTAACCAGTAGGAAAAGGTGATTTCTATGCACTGAATCACAGCTTCAAAGGGGAAAATGCAACTAAAACAAATGACTAAGCCTTGCATTTTCCAGTGCACTTTTCAATCAAAAAGATCTGAGAGTTTGGAAAGAACATTTGGGTTTTCTGAGTTTTGCTCTTAATGAGTGCAAACCCTGTCCCTCCTGTAGCAATTTATGTTTCGGGAGGTTAATTTGCTTAATGTAGCCATTCTGCCAAAAGGAATCACTTAATCTTATGGGATTCTAAATGCCAGTGTCAAAAGCAATGGGCTGTTCTTGTTTCCAAGAGACTGCACTTGCTTTCAAAACATAGCTAATACTGGAAAGAAAGAAAGCTTGCGTGTTGCTATGTTAGCTTCCTGAAGTTGAAATTTGCTGAAGCTAATATTGTGGGTCATGTGCAATGCAAAAGCAAGCAAAAATCATGTTTCATAGGCACATATAAACAGATACATATTTCATGGGCCCCCAATTCTTCCATGATATTTTTTTTTACTAAAACAGTGGATTAAAATGCATTTTAAAAAATGACAGCTGTATTGATTATTTAATGGGGAGGGGAAAAAATTAGGGGTCAGAATGCTGAAATAAGCCTGCTTAATGCTCTCCTGTGCTGCAAACCCATTATCTACAATGATAAAAACCTTCCTGCAATCCTTATTAATGTTTAATAAGTGCAGAGCAACACTAAGCTAAATTACATGTCAAAATGGCCCAAGGCTTCTGTTTAGAAAGCATATGAGACTCTGAAGGGATAACTGATTTCCCCAAGCTCCAGTTGTGTATGAGAACAGCAGCAATAAGCATTATTTCCCATTTGCTCCTTCATGTCCCACTATTACACTGGTATTAAAAAAAACAACAACAGCAGTTCATGGCAGGCATCCTGACTATATAGAAAGCACTATATCATGACATGAACTTGCTCCCTGTCTAGTTAATTAGGATGGTGGTAGGTGATTTTCTCAGACCTTTCTTGCCTTCTATTTCCCCATATCATGCAGCATAGTCATCAGGCATGACAAATTTAGCAAATGGTATCAAACCAGCTTCATAAACCTGTATTTCTGAGGCCTGTGCCTGTAGAACTCTACTGAGCTATTCTTTATGAGATGTCAAGACATTGGTCACTAGGTCAGTATATAAATCCTTAAAGTAAAATGTTAACTGTTTACTCCAAGAGTCTCATCTGTATTCATTTTTTCAAATGTATAAAGAAATCAATTTTAGCCAATCAGTGCTTTGCTGGAATAGTATCTATCTATCTATCTATCTATCTATCTATCTATCTATCTATCTATCTATCTATCTATCTACCTACCTATGCATCTATCCATCTATCTGTCTGCTGCATAAAAATTATAGCATCCTGTAGAAGTTAAGCTTCCTGGTGCTTTTAAAATGCAGGGTCTATGTTCTTTTCAGTTAATTTATTAATTTCTATTTAATTATGAATTTTGTAGTCATCCATGCTCTTGTGCTTTAATTATGTTGAACTTTCAGGATACATTTTAACATGAAACAAACCTATCTATCTATCTATCTATCTATCTATCTATCTATCTATCATCTATTTATATCCCACCCTTATTATTTTTACCCTTAAGGATGCAGCATTAAATATGTACAAGAAATAAATGTCTATTCCCCCTTCTTTCAGTAGCAGTCATGAGGAATTCATTAGAAGGAGGCCTTGGTGCACAGGGAAGAGAAAGCATCAGTACAATATATGAAAATAGAAACAGCTTTTCCAAAGAGATTGCAGGATTAGAAATGTTCATCGAGGCCACAATCTGGGGGGAAAGGATTCACAACACCAATCACAATCATGGCTTTCATTTAAGTTTCCTTATTAAGTACTTGCACGCTTTTAATATCATTGGGTCAACCTTCATATCAGGACATGGCAGTAAATTGCAGTTCTCCAGACACTTAATCCCTTACTTAGCAAGTGGATTACTTGGCCAAAGATTGTCATATACAACATGGCTAAATTAGATTCTACTTCAAGCAAGAATAAAACCATAGAGAGAGAAATGGTTTGCTTTCTGCAATGCAAAGAAGTTAAAGCTTTCAAATAGGTATATGCTCCAAACAGTACATTCTATGCATTTTTCTTCTAACTTTCTGAGTTAACAGACATATGGTTGTTCACTTGGTGGCCTTGAGTTGAACAACTGAGGCATATTTCTGTAAAATTCTCTCCAGCCTAGGAACTGCTGGTTGCTACCTCATCAGGTTCATGGTTAGCTTGGCTTTCAGTAAACCAGTCAAGTAAGTGTAATTAAGAAAAAAAATCCTGAATACTAAATATGTATTCTTGACAGGAAATCTAACTGAATTTACTTTTACATGAATGTACTTCAAACTGCAGTCTCCAGCTTAATATGAAGCTTTGTCTACAAATAAACAAAGACTACATCATTTTATATTGCATGTCAGGCACACAGTTTGTAATTATATTCAGTGTTCTTGATGTTTGGGACTGCAATTGAAAAGATGAAGTCCAAGCAATTTAGTGAGAAATCTGTATCTTATTTGATATTAACTCATGAAAGAATTAAGTGACTTTAGGCTTTAAGTGAATTAAACTTTACTTTAAGAGAATTAAAATAATGCTCTCCAGACAACTTATTTATGTGTACTGGGTATGTTTGTCTGTTTGTACTTATGACAAATAATAGCATGGCAAATTTACAGTAAGTTTGTTTTAAAGAAACATGCTCCTACTTTGGCTAGATGTGCAAAGATCATATAGGAAGCACATCCCCACTTGCAAAATTATTTTTAGGCTTCTGGAAATTAGAGATTAATATGGTCTATGAAGTAAAATAAAGACTCACACTAAAGCTGGAATTAGCAAGCATGGTCTATATATAATTGTGTGTGACATAATTTTGAAATTATAATTTTATGCTGCTTATCAATTATTCTGCCAACTTTTTTAGTTTTAAAGAATGTAAAAGAAATTGGACTTAACAAATATAGTAAATTTGTGATATATGACAAACACCTTCTAAAGTAAAATTACTGCAAGAATGCTACTTTGTAAAATGCACAGTAAGCGTCAGTTGTATACTATTCTTCAGATCAGTACTACTATTACATAAAGGTTGAAATGCCTACAAGCTCTCTAAGCCCCTGGCATAAAATACTTTCAGCATCAACATGCAAGATATAAAAGATAACAAAGAAATGATTGATAAATTTGTTAAAGTATGCTGTGATTTATGCTGTGATATAAGGAATAAATATATAATTCTTACTTTAAAATCACTATTATTTTGATTATGTTTATTGACTGAAAATTGTAATAATGTTTGGCAATAAGGTGAATGTGTGATTTGCTTACTTATGAAACTTGTATAGCCACCCATTTTACCAAAAGTGAATATGGATGGTGCGCAACAATAATGTTGTTATTAATTGCATAATTCATATGGTTAATATAGCCTCACAATACAGTATGCTAGTTTATTTGGTAAATATGATTGAAATTACCTTCAATTCAGCAATTTGCACCAAAATTAGAGTATTCACAATTGATAATTTCTGTTCCTGCAAAAGTTTGGTTGCTTTATCTAAAATATTTTTTGCTAGTAATCCTTGAATATATGACAAATAATTTTTCCAGATTATAGTGAATCAGTTTTAAAGATAACAACA